>NC_040903.2:149496679-150200012 GCF_004126475.2 Phyllostomus discolor | reverse complement strand
TTTGAACAGAGACATAATTCAGTGAGAAAGACAGCCATGTGGATGGTTTGGAAAAGAGAATTCTAGATAGAGTAAAGAAAAGGAACTGCAAAGGCCCTGAAACATTTTATACTTAACATGACTGAGAAAGAGTGAGGAAGCTGGAGAAGAGAGAAAGGAAAAGAATGATAGGAGGTTAGGCTGAAGGGAAGGAAGGGCAGGGCTTGTGGCCCATGGAACAGACATCACCTAAAATTGTGAGTGAGAACAGGAAGCCCACAGAAAATCTGGAGCTGAAAAAATCAGGATATAACTTTGAATGACAGGATTGAACTGAGGTGTTTTAAAGTTTCTCTCTGATTCCTGTGCATGCAGGGGGCCAAGGCTAGAGAGAGATTAGGAGACCATAGTCTTAATGCAGCAGCAGCAGCAGCATGGTGCACCGGTGGTGAATATAGAGTGAAGATGGTGAGGTGGGACACTGGGTATTTCTAAGGTACTGCTAACGGGACTTGCTAAAACTTCAAGTTGGTACACTAGTTTACATCACACACACACACACACACACACACACACACACACATATTTGATTACTCATTAAAATGTGTCCATAGTTAAAACAGAAAGTGCTCTTCCCTGCAGCACATAAAGTCATCTCCCATATACCCAGAAGGTGGTATGTGAGAACCATACCTTCAAAAACACTGTCTTGCCTTTAGAATAAAAACATTTACATTAGTCACCCAGGTGAAAACTAAAATAATTTAAATGGTCAAGGACATTTGGATTAAAAGGTCACAGACTCTTACATTTTCCTGGTAAATCGAAATGTAAACTCAAAACAAATGACATTTATTTTGACTAGGACCTTGCAAAAGGAAACTTCTCTGTTCCTACTTAGTGAAAAAACAAGTGCTTTCTATGTCTTGATGATTTCCCCATTAGCACAAAAATTCTGGCATTGATTCCTCACACCAGGGAATTTTTCTCAAAGTGTTTAATAATCTAGGTTTTATTTTCTTGGTTTATTATGTTCATAACTTGTGAAGCTGCCTGGGAGTTCTTTCTCATAGGAATCGAGGCACACACACACACGTCTCAAAATTATAAGCACCTACTACTGTCGGCAAAGGTGCTATGTGAATGTGGAAAGAACAGAGTGCAGTCCCTCCCCCTAAAAATTATAAGAATCTAAGTATGTTTTATTCTTGCTGTCACTTTATTTTATTAAAATGAAAAGTAGTTTTCACAGGTATTAAATTTTCATTTTGCCCCTGAAAAAAAGTGAAAATTTCTGCAAAAATTATAAATTTCCACTGCAGCACCTTCATAAAAATGTATGATCTTGCCCTTCAGGATGCCTCCTCACTTGTTTAAAATGAAAAGCTGTTTGCAATCATGGTTGGAAATACACACATCAGGAAAAATTAATCATGCAAATATTTTCAAAGCGGGAACAGTGATGGTGGGGAGCTCTGCAGTGTGCTGGGCACACCACACAGAAAGAAATGCTGGGCGAGGATTCTGCTGGGCAAGGATTCCGCAGGGCATCTCCCTTGAACAAAGCCAGCATCGAGGCCCCATCTCAGGCACTGAGGATGCCATCGAAAACATCCTGGGTGAGCTCCTGAAGGAATGAAGTTTTGACAGTCATATAGCCAAATATTTTCAGAAGTAACATCATCTTCATTAAACATCTGCAAGTGGTACAATGTAAGCAAGATTTAGAAATTAGACGTGTGTGTGTGTGTGTGTGTGTGTGTGTGTGTGCAGTGTGGCTATGTGCTCTGACGATGTTCTTCCCATCTTTATCTAAGGAATATTATTATGAGGCATCAGATTTATTTTGCTTTATTATTTGCAAAGGAGAAGGAATATTTTTTAATTTATTTTAAGTAAGTTTAATGTTAATGGGAAGTCTAATTTAAAATAAAATGCAATCGTGTTTGCATTACAGGATAAGGCAGTTGGCTGGCCCCATCAGAAAAAAAAGAAGAGTTTTATAGTCAAGGGCACAGGGAAGGACTTTGGCGATTCCTGCTAGGGATCTGTGTGTGACCCGGAACATGATGCTGCTTCTTCAGGGTGCTGGACATGAGAGCTGGATGTGAAACCTGCTTAAGACCAAACCACCCTCTGTATGCACTTCTGCCTTCAGATTTCTCCTTCCTTCTGCTTATAAGGGATGGAAGGAGGAAGAAAGCAACTTAGTGTGATAACAAATTAGAGGTTCCTGATAAAAATAATTACATGATATGTGGGGTCCATGGGAGAGGGAAAATGTGGGGCCTTTTGTTCAAAAATTATGAACAATCTCAAGATGGCAACAGCAGAGCATTAAGCAAGCTTGGGGCCCTGTCTGACTACACAAAACAGTAACATTCATGAAGTTAGTCTTGATTCCTAATGTAAAAACAGTAGTCCTCAAAGCAAGAATTTCATGGCACCATTTTTTAGATCCACACCTGAGGATATGTTTATTGATTTTGAGGGGTGGAGAGAGAGAGATGAGACAGAGAAATATCAATGGGTTGCCTCCCAGGGACCAAGCTCACAGCCTAAGTATGTGCCCTGATCAGAGACTGAACCCGTGACCTTTTCATGCATGGGATGACACTCCTACCAGCTGAGCCACCAAGCCAGGGCTATGGCACATTTTTGATACTCAGGCCAAACTACTAGTGGGACATCTCCCATCTGTATAAAGGGGACTGAAGGGGCTCATTTATTTAGGTGAGTTCAAGAAATATATTTAACAAGCCTTTCTGAATTGGGTCTTTTGAGAGCTATAGAATTTTTGTTTTGTTCTGTAGTTTCCCCTTTAAAATAGCCCTCTTAGAATAAGACTAAAGCCAACATTAGATTTTCTAAATATTTGAAGTTTTCTGTGTCTTATTTTTAAAAACTTTCTAGGCCACAAACACCTGCTACTTCATCCAACAACCTCAGCTGCGTTTTGGGTCATGACAGCATCAACGTCACGCCTAAGGGAACCATGCCAAGACCCTCCCCTGCTTTCCTCTGACCCTGGTTTTCCTTATGTTCAATAATTACATACATAATCATGTTTGTTTTCATATATAATATGTACTATATATATATATATATATATATATATATAGTATATATTATATTTAAGGCAGCTGTCCCAAAGAAGGCATGAGAAATGGCTAGAAACAAACAATAAAATTTAACTCCTCAAATAGGTCAATGAAATGAAAATAGGCAACAAGAAAGTTATAGTTTAGGTGTGGACTTTTTGTTGTTGTTATTTGGTTAAACATTCATTTTTTCTGATTTTCTTTTAGTGATGGTCTATGATGATTTCTTGAGCCTTCAAACCACTAAATACAATTATACAGCATATTCCAACAATTACAATGATCACTGCTCTCAAGTGGTCAAACTTTCTTGATGTGATGGCATCTACCAATTTTTGAGGAAGGAGAGAAAAAGATATTTTGTTCTTTTGTGTTAAGTCAATAGTAAAAAATAGCAAGACAATTTCTCAGTCAGGTGGCCCCTTCACACACATACCCAGCTTTTCAGGAACACCAGTATCCTCACCTATACCAAGATAATGAGGAGCCCTTAGATGCTTTCCTCATCCTCCTACTTGATACTCAGAGTATCTTCAAGACTGACCACAGGGACCAAGTTGTGCTGTTTGCACCCACATAAAAATATTCGTGAAGGAGAGGGAGGAAACAGCATGATTTTGCCCTTGCCCTTCCCTCTGGTGACCTTCTGATTGTGGTGTCAAATGGATTCTCAACAGTCAACTCTCCATTATCTGCACTGTCAGTCCTCCCATGCAAATCTTGCTTTAATGTTCTGCTGGAATAATTAAGCTTGATCTGCCAACGCAATTAACTATCTTTTGTTTATTTTTGCCTCCTCTTGAAGCCTGCTACCCCAGCAGGAGGACATCAGACTTCAACACTCAATTACCTTCTCCACCCAGGAGAGATATAAGAAGTAAATAGAGTTAAATCAGTGGAGCAAAATTGAGTTTCATTTATGAACTCTCAGTCAACTATAGTTTCTGGTATAGAGTGGGGTACAGGGAAAACACTGTGTAAGGAGTAGAACGCAGAGGTGCATAACTTTCAGCTCTCCAACCTACATCACTGCATCATGGAGGCTGTTGTATAGGCATAACTCCTGCCAAGAGGACACTAGTGACCCCAGAAATGACAGGAACAAAAGAAAAGTCCCAATATCTGTGATGCTATTAATTCCACAAGCATCACTGACAGCGTTAAAGAGAAAACCACAGACCCAAAATTGTGTCACTCATGCTAAGAGACCATGATAGCAAATCTAGATTTAATACCCAATCTATTTGCAGTTTCAGCCTTTCCCAGATATGTAATCTTAATGAACCAGTCTGGAATTTTCTGATTAAAAACAATGAGGTAATCTCTCATGCAGGCCCTCTCCATCCCCCACAGAAATTAAAGGCAAGCTGTATAAAACACTTCTCATTCTCTTTATCAACCCCCTAAAAAAAGATGTTCTAGCCCCAAAATAACCCTTTCTCTTGCCCCACCCTTTTTCCTATAAAAAACTTCCCATTTTGTTCAACCCCTCAGAGTGCCCTTCTAGTTGCTAGATGAGATGCTCCCTGATTCATGAATCACTTAATAAAGCCAATTAGATCTTAAATTTCCTCGGTTGAATTTTGGTTTTTAATATCAGAAGCCTCCAAGACACTGTACAAAAATTTTATGGCATCTGATTTTCACTTGCATTAAACTTGTAGATGATTTCTTTTTTATGAAGATCACTTATTTCAGCTTTGTAACTCTTCATAAGATACAGGACTGAATGGAGAAAACTGAAAGCAAAAGGGCATCAGAAGAAGCAGTCTCAACCAGCAGCCTCCTTCTGTTTCCACCTTTGTGTGCATAAACACCATAGAAGCAGCTCCTACTGGTTAAACTACAGAAAGTAGAGGGTGATGGGCTCTTTCTGCAATGATCGCTCAGAAGTTTGGAGCTTCAGTTTCTATTGCTGATTCAAAGTGTTGTGAATTCCCAGAACATCAGAAAAGTTCTTATGATTGAGGTCATCTGTGATGTCAAATGCACATTCTTAAAAGGCGTGATCTGATCATCCTTGGCATCGCTGCCCTCCAATTAGCTGGAGAATCCCCAAGTACACAGATCCACATTGTCTGTCAGAGCTCTGACCCAGGAGGAAAACTGACGGAGCACCATTACAAAGGCCAGACTTTATTCTGACCAATCCACCTGGGAATACCAGCAATCCATTTATATTTTTGATTTATTATTAACTAAATTAATAACTGATTTCTGAAAGCTTTGCTGTCTACAGGGGAATGTCAAATTAGCCCTGAGGAAGGCAGATCAAATCACAAAGAAAAATGTCATTTAGTCCAAAATGGTATACCCATTGCCTTGTTCCTCCCCTGCACCATTACTTATGAGACAATGCACTTTTCAAACTGGCTGAAAATGCAGAAACAATGCAAATCATCCAAACTGGACCCTTCAACTGCCAAGCTGAACTTTTGTACAGGCAATGATTCAGATTTCTGAAAAGTTCAGGGATCTCTCTAATTAACTGTCTAAAGAGAAAAGAGATTTAATACTTTCCTTTGCCAATCTACAATCACCAGCGGTAGGGCCATAGCTCCTGGTATCACCAGAATCTGCACACCTTGCTAGAACATTTTTGGTCTTTCACATGACAATAACTTGAAATACATAATCAGTGTCTCCTGGTGGGGAGTGAGATAGAGAGAGAAGGGGGCAAAAAACCCTGGCAATTACTGTGCAATTCTCAAATCTGCCTGTGATTTGTGAGGCACATCAAAAGGTGCTGGCAAGATCAATTTGTGGAGATCCCTGTGATAGAGGAATAATGAGTTGACAAAGACCAATGTTCAGTTGGGTGCAAGCCCAATAAGATTACTGTTCAGCATCATCAATATTGTCTGTGTTTGGAACTGACACAATCAGACTGGAATCAATTGTATTTTCCAGAATACTGTCACACATGATTTTTAACTTTGGCTCACAACTCTGTAAAGGTGCTTGCAGATGTTGGCAGATTTTTGCTAAGTTACGGGATGTCATTATTAAGTAGGAGTCGCACCCCACAGTAATTTGTGTTTGGCAGTGTTTCTCTGAGGTCTGTATACTGAAGGGAGAAGACAAAGAGTGAGAAAAGGAGATGAGAGATTAGCAAAAGCGTCTTTTTCTGCTTAACACCCCAGCCCCCTCCTCACTTTTTGTTTTGTTTTGTTTTGTTTTTATTGTAATGACTACACACCATACGTAAATGGTAAGCTAGTTCTTAGCTTCAACTTAATTTAAGTTGAGGATCAAAGAGTTTTAGTGGAACAAAGAAGTTTCTTCTGTGAAGCAACATAATAAATTTTTTTTCACCATCAAAAGGCAGAGGGTACATATGGATGGCTCCATCTAGAATACATTAGAAGTTGTTCAAGGAGGTGGAAAATCTACTTAGCAATCTGATTTTTAAACAATCCCTGCAGTCTCCTCCAGTGTGTTTTATAAGTCATTATTCCTACCACAGAAGGCTATCACTTTTATGTGTCATGAGATCTGTTCATACCTTTGGTCATGCCCATATGGGCATCCTAGACCTCAGACACTAGCTGACTCACCTCGTCATCCAGAAACACTTGTGGTTCATGGCCACATTGCAAAGTGGAAAACACGCAAAAAGGAACAGGGGCTGGATTCCTCTTTCAACACAAGTATTCCTAACAATGGCTCTACTGGATCCTTTCCATTGAGAGTCATGTAAATATAAATTTTGTGAGAAGTAAGTGTTGTGGAAAGACAACTAAATTTGTAGTGCTAAATTCCTCAACTTGAAAGGCTTAGATTTTACTTAATAAAGTTGGGTCTTTAAACCAAATTAAACGTTAGTAATCCTGTCCCACCAAGTCTAATTATAATCACTATAGGGTCTCTCTCCCAAGTCCAGGATGACACCAATATTGTGGAATTGTATGCAAAGCAGACATTTATTGTGGCCTCTCTGGCCTCTGGTTACCCCTGAAATGGCCTTTGATTGAATTCATATAGTCCCCGAGAGGCAAGTCTGTGCTACCTTCTTAGGCGGCATTATCTTTGTGGAGCTTGAAAACCTTAGTACCTATGGTGTAGCTTCCTTAGGTGGATCGCACAATCATCCCCTCCTGATTCCTGCTTGTGCCCCAAGGCACTATGAAGAAGTAGGAGCACCAATTTCAAGGCATCCCAAACCAATGCACAGAACCTCTTCTTCCTTTTCAGACTCACTGCAACAATCATTCTCCTCTCCTCCAAGGTTCTCGCTTCTCTCCATTGCCCTGGTGTAACCCTCTCAGAGTTCAGGTTAGAAAACAAATCAGAAAAGAAAACTGTCTTTCAGTTACTTTGATTTTGACACTCTCACAAAGGCCAGATTAATATCTCAAAATGGGGTTGGAAAAATGAGAACAAAACACAAATTAAAATCTTAATAAATTATTCTGTCATACCTGTAGCTAGGTAACCTTGAAAGAAATCCCACCATAATCCCAGATCTAATAAAACTAGGAAAAGAATACTTGTGAGGATCAAAGGAGGACAGGAATATGGAAATGTTTTCATTGATGCCAAAATCTTAGCAGTTGCAGTTATTCTCCATTATTTAATGCTCCTTGCAAAGCAGATAGGAGTTCACAGCTGGGAGATGGGAAAGAAGAGTCCAGTCTTCCATGTATTTAATTCCTGAGGTGGTGTGGATCTGATCTGAATAGACTGCTCTGTTGGGCACCTTGCTGTTGGAAACCCTGGAGACTTTGCAAAGTCATCGTGTTCTGCAATCTTCTGAAAGACTAGGAAATGCCAGTTGTTCCATTAGACAAACTCGAAGACATGCGCTATCATTCTCAGGGGAATCCTGACATCAGTTTGGCCTTAAATATTATGAGTATCTAGGGATGCAGTGGGGTGGAGTGGGAATGTCAGCATGTATATTTGGTTTGAATTTCTGCGCACGCAGCACTGAAGTTCTCAGTGTCCCTGAAGGGTATTTAAATAAATGTCAGTATTGGGGCTGGCGTTATTTATAAGTGGATCAAGCCTCTGCCTATTTTGTTTCAACATAGCAAAGTATCCCTCACTGAAAATGGAACTCCTATGAAGTACAGCCATGGAAGTACTTCCTTAAGGAAATGCTTAATTTAACTTGAATCAGATATAGCTTGACACCCTATAGACAGATTGAAGCAAGGATTAGTTTATCTGACAATCACACAGCAGGATTTTGTGACTTCAGGGTCCAAGACAGGGGAGAAGTACATTATCATGTAAAAGAGAGGGGAAGTTGAGGCACAGATGAGGAGGGGGTGTTGTGGGTGCTGAGTGGAGCAGGTAGAATACCAGACCCTGAGCATCTAGGCATCAGGTCCTGGGCACCAGGTTAGAGAGCAATAAAGAGCAGTGCAACAGAGGACAGAGAAAGAAAAGTAAAAAGATTTGCTTCTGCCACAAATGCTTGCTAGGATCTTTCCCCATTCTCATTCAATTCAGCAAAAGTTGAGCAGGAGTATCATTGACATATATTTCTATTCATAAAAATATGACAAATATGACCTGAAATAGCTGTTCAAACAGAAGGAACTGCATACCTGATCTGTAGCTCAAATCCACCATTAATATGTTTATATTATTCACATTTTCTGAGTCTCAGTTTTTTTTTTTTTAGAATTTGAAGATAATATTATCTGTTAAGATAGAGAGAGCAGATCTAAGTACATACGTAAGAGAGCCAACTGCTTCTTCCACTGACAATATGCAGGTGGCAAAAAAACGCAACAGACTCTTTTCTACTGTTCTTCTGGAAATGAGATATAAGAAAATGGGTTAACAAGGGTGGTATACATGATAAACCAAGCCCAGGCTCACTGCTTGGTCTGTCTCCTGTTTAGGGTCCAAAGCAGAAACTACATTTTAGGAACTTCAATTGCCTGTCTAACATGTTTCCATGTTCTTCACATGTTTTTCTTCACAAATTCCATTAATGATCAGATGTGATAAGAGCCCCAGTGATAATACACATGGACTGATATTAACTTCGCACCCTTTTCTGTTTCTCCAAGTTATATCTAGAGTGAAACTAATGATTGAAATTAGGATTATTCAGGGAATCACCTAGTCATTTGCTGGCATGGTAGGCTACCCAGTTATAGAGTAGTTCTTAAACTGTAAGGTTCATAAAAATCACCTTTTTTTAAATACAGATGTTTCATGAGGCCATTCAAGCTGCAAGGTTTTATTTCTCCTATGCATTTTCCAGAAAATATTCTTGGATTAAGAACTATTGCCTCTTTACCTTTGTGTTGTTGCATTTAATTTTATCATTTCCTATTCAATATGCCAAATGTTATAACATGGGTAGATATAATTTGTGTTATTTTATGAGGATAAATGGCAAACATCATTATAGAATTTTTTCTAAAGTATTTTAGTCTTACTGTTACTCCAAACCCCAGCTTTACCACTCAATATAAACATTATGATAGAACACAGATTTATATATTATATATTTATTTTATGCACAAATAAGGTCACAATAATTATTAACGTGTTTATTTATATGCACTTTTATATTTTCCCAAATAACAAAAAGGAATTGAATTTTTTTAGATGTTTTGCATACATATGTCAGCAAACAATTCATCCCCCGTTTTCTTTGTCTGCCATAGCTGGCCTCACTGAATATTGCTGTAACTGAAAAAAGAAAAGAAATCAACAGAAGATGAGGTGGTATATTTATTTCTTAGCTTGTGATTCTACTTAGTTGGATGATCCTCTGTCAACTCATTTCTCCAAATCTCCTTGGATCTGAGATGACACCATTCAGCCTAAAGATTTCTTGTTAGGTCATGTCTCTCCTATATGGTGTCAGCTGCCAACATTGAAGTTAAAAGATTGTGGATTTTCTCATAAGTAACAGCCCTGCGCTTCATTTTAGGAAGAGGTAGGATAGTGGAATGGTTAAGATGCATATGGCTCAATGCCAGGAAGACAAACAATCCAATTAAAAAAATGGGCAAAGGTCCTGAACAGACACTTCTCCAAGGAAGACATAGAGAGAGCCCACAGACATATGAAAGAATGTTCAAAACACCAGCCTTCAGAGATATGCAAATTAAAACCACAATGAGATACCACCTCACTCCAGTTGGATCGGCCATCATTAACAAATCAACAAACAACAAGTGTTGGAGAGGATGTGGAAAAAAGGGAAACCTAGTATACTGTTGGTGGGGATGCAGACTGATACAGCCACTGTGGAAAACAGTATGGAATTTCCTCAGAAAATTAAAAGTGGGATTGCCTTTCAACCCATTGTTGGGATTATACCCTAAGGAACCTGAAACACCAGTTCAAAAGAACCTATGCACCCCAATATTCATAGCAGCACAATTTACAGTAGTGAAGTGCTAGAAGCAACCTAAGTGCATATCAGTAAATGAGTGGGTCAAAAAACTGTGGTACATTTACACAATGGAATACTACCCAGCAGAAAGAAAGAAGGAGCTCTTACCCTTCCCAATAGCATGGGTGGAACTGGAGAGGATTATGCTAAGTGAAATAAGCCGGGCAACAAAAGACAAATACCATATGGTTTTACCTATAAGTGGAACCTAATGAACAAAATAAACAAATAAGCAAAACAGAACCAGAGACAAGGGAATAAGGAACAAACTGACAGTGACCAGAGAAAAGGAAGGAGGGATGAGGGGGATAATGGGGAAAATAAGGGAAAGGGTCAAGTCAAGGAACATGTATAAAGAACCCATGGACATGAACAACAGAGTGGGGATGGACTATGGGAGCGGGGGTGGGCAGGGCACGGGAGAGCAATGAGGAAAAATTGGGACAACTGTAATTGAACAACAATACAAAATAAAGGAAGAGAAAGAGAAAAGAAGATGATGGTTTTAGAGATAGGCAGTTCCTTTAGAAACCATTACCTTGTCATTTGTTAGCTACAATACTTCTCTTTATCTTAATGCCCTTATTTGTAAAATGAAGATGATAATAACACATGTCTCACAGGAATTCTATAAAAATTAAGAGAATTAATACATGCAAAGCACTCAGAACAGTGTCTGGGACATGGAGAGCAACAATTAATGTTAGTTATTTTATGAGAAAATATAGGTGCTATGTTAGGAAATTAAATACTTTATATATGGTGAATCCTCATTATGGATATTAAATGTTATTATTTATTAAAATCTAAATTAGGTTTTAAAATTAAAATCACTAACAAATTACATTTAAATAATTTAGAGCCTAATAAAATAGAAAAAGATTTCTAGGAGGAATATAATCAAAACTTTTTTCTAATTCTACAGAAAGAATATTGAGTTATTTCAGTTAATGTGGAGACAGAATAATAATTGGAAGAAAGGCAAAGCAGACCCAGAACCACAGACTGAGAGGGATTCCAGACCATGAGATAAAACATATCAATTAAAGGGGAAGTCAATAAATAAGCATGAGGACAGGCTTTACAGGATTTAATATCACATAATAAGGAATGCAAGATGGTGACTCAAGACCCATATAGAGTGAGATAAGAAAATTGAAGTAATGATGATATAGTCACAATTTTAGCTATAGGAACCTTGAGAGAGATTGCTGAGAAGAAAATGGGGAGCAAGAATTCATCTTAGACTTGGGATATAAGCTTGTCCTCCTGACACTGGATAGATATCTGACAAGAATGATCAAAATCTTAGGATGTCAAGGCAGAAACTCAGGCCTAGGGAAGAACAGAGTTCCAGTCATGAGAATCAGAGCAGAAGTTGGTGCTAGTTCCTAAACCAGTGATATGCTTAAATGTTTAACTGGCTCTCCAGGGGAAAGACTTGATTGAGATTTAGAGTTTGCCAATCAATTTCCACAGTGTATATACTCCCAACAGGATGATTTCAAGCTACCTATGTTGTATCCACCAGCTTGCAAAATTCCTAAAACACTAACAAGTAGCTGTCATGAGCTAGTGCAAGTCAGCTCTAGCACACAATGAAAGCCTGGTTTTCAGATCTGAGGGGAAAGATCAAAGACAGATAAGGAGTTATAATATTGATTCCAAAATGGTGAGGTAGACCTTCTTCATTCTTTCTGCCAAACATCAGGTGTGATCTTGAGAGACTGGGCAAGGCTGAACTTTCAAGTGGCATAATTGGGTACCCCCTGGAAAAAAATAGAATTGAGTAAGCTTGACACAAGCTGGGCCAAACACATTATGGCCACCCCACACTGCTTTATCTGCATGGCCTGAATCAGAAACAGTGAAACTATGTCATCCTGAGTCACCAACCCTAGCTGACCAGCCAGCTCAGGTTCAACACAGAAAGTCTGGACCCAGCAGGACAGACTCACCAATAAGCACATCTGTGACAGAGACAGTGAATTGTTAAAACGCTTCTAGGAAAGAATAATTCTTTCATTTCACTTCTCATAAATTATTCTCCTTTTTTTTAGAGTGAAGTATAAAAACAATTGATGACAATAACAACATTAACAGTTAGCATTACTTGAGGATGCTACATATAACTGGAATTGTTGAAGGGCCCTTTACTTTTGTGGCCTCACTAATCCATATCAAGGTGGGTTTCAAACATGATTCCCTGACACCCAGGGCTCCATGAGCAGGCCTGAGGAGGGACGGCAAGGCCAGGGCCCAGGGCTCTGCTTACTCTCCAACACCTCAGCAGAGCAGCTCTGCTTATATATCATTAGGTACTGAAGGTTCATGTAAGATTCATTTTCAAAAAGGGACTATGCTGATAAATGTTTAAAAAATTTACTTGGCTGGTGTAGCTCAGTGGATTGAGCACAGGCTGCGAACCAAAGTGTCGCAGGCTCGATTCCCAGCCAGGGTACATGCCTGGGTTGCAGGCCATGACCCCCAGCAACCGCACATTGATGTTTCTCTCTCCCTCTCTCTCCCTCCCTTTCCTCCCTAAATACATAAATAAATAAATAAAATCTTAAAAAAAAAAAACAGTGCTTGAATGGAACCCAGTGCTCAAGTCCCCTTATTCCAACCAGCTTCCCAGAAAATAAATAACAAAAAAATTTTTTTAAAAATTTAAAAATGACACAACCTTAAAATAACTTTTTTAATTATTATATGTTTTTCTTGTTATAAAAATATTAAAAAATCGATCTAAGGTAGCCCTGGCCAAGTAGCTCAGTTGGCTAGAATGTCGTCCCAATGCACCACAGTTGCAGGTTCAATCTCCGGTCAGGACACTTACAAGAAGCAACCCATGAATGAACAACTAAATGGAACAACAAATCACCATTCTTCTCTCTTTCTGAAATCAATAAATTAAAAAAAAATTAAATCTATCTAAAGTAAAGGACAAATAAAATCACCTCCCTAAGATAAGTACTGTTTACTTTTTGTGGTGTACCCTTTCAGAACATTTTTAATGCACACATATTAAAGTAGGTTTTATTTTCTGCTTTTAACAATTGAGGAGATTTATAGTTACCCAGGGAGGGTAAACATATTTAACACAAATGAGCAGGAATCCTGACTCAAGTCTGTCTCCTGTGTTCCTATCAGGAAAAATAGGAAGTTACCTCTTATTCTCTTCTTACACAAAGACCATATAAGTTGGTTCCTTTGTCTTTCTATGCAATCCAGTGGTACAGCTAATGATGGCATTCACATCTGCTTAGTTTATCACTTATATCTGAGTCAATTGTCCCCAAGAGGAGGAAGCCCTACACTAAATTCTGTAACATATAATAAATACATACTCATGGGAAGTGGTTGATCAGATAGATGGTTTATACCCTGGCCCCATGAGTTCATATAGTTATTAAATGTTATCTCTTCCTTAGGCCAGGCTTTTATCATTAAGCATTAAAACCATTTAAAAGGGATAAAGATTATTATAAACTTTGAAATATTTCAAGAGCAAATAAATGCCAGCTTATCAATTTCAGAGTCAAAGAATATTAAAATTAGATTAAAAATATACAATTAGCCTAATACATTTTAAATTTGGACTAATTGTTTGAAATTCAAAAGAACCCCAGGATATTTTTCACTTGAAACACAGAAATAAAAAATTCATACTAAACAGGCAGAGTTTGCCCTCAAGGTTGAGAACATTAATCATCATGCATCTTACTGTTAACTGTAAAAAAATCATTTTTCTTCTGATTTAAAGAGAATTATTTAGTGAGTGTTTTTAACTTCTCCACTTTCTCAAGCAGAGGCAGTAACATGGGGTCGGGTTCCGGGATCCTCTGCCCCTATGTGTCTCCCTTCTCTATGAGGAGCTGCCTTTGATATACGAAGGAGCTCCTGGCCTGAGAATAATACACAAAGCCCAGAAAGAAATGAGAGTCTGCTAGGAATGTAATTGAGATTTAGTTACTAAATTCAGGAAAAGATTCAGCAATTTTTCCACAAAGCTACACATTAATCCCAAGTAAACATAAATGAGGTGGCAGGTGAATCAATAGGATAAGCCATCATAGGATTTTGCAAGTTTTCTGAGAATCTTTCTACTGTATTGAAAGGATCAGCTAGCTAGCTAGGAGTAACCACTTTAAAGAAAATGTTGACTTTCCATAGGCTATGCAAGAATATTTAACATCAGGAAGGAAATAAAATAAATATATTTTATAGTCTATTAGTACAGCTCTCTCACAGAGCCAAACCTTTCCAACTACCTGACTGACCTATAATTATATCTAAGGTCTTCAGTATTGAAATTTCCTTAGGCAGGGTCCAACTCAGCTTTCCTGAGACAAAACTATTTCCCATAAGTAATGTTGGAATAAGACTTTAAAAGATTAATCATCTGTGATTTGGGGGTTGATATTTCACTCACCAGAGATAAGTTAAAATCTGGTTCTGGACAACATCCTTGTGCTATAGTAATGTGGATGACATCATTTCCCTGAATTTTAGTAAAAATGTTCATTGTTAATTAGCTAATTTTTTGTGTTTGAAACCAAAATATAAAAATTGACTAAAAGCCCTGGTGAGATGGGCCAGGTTCCATGCTCCAGTTCATTGGAGCATGATCCCATACACCAAAAAAGATTGTGGGTTCAATCCCTGGTGAGGGCACATACCTACCTAGTTTGCCGGTTCAGTCCTTGGTCAGGGTGCATGTGGGAGGCAACAGATTGATGTTTCTCTCTCACATAGATGTCTGCCTGTTTCTCTCTCTCTCTTTCTCTTCCCCACCCTCCCTCCCAAAGCAATAAACATATCCTTGGGTGAGGATTTAAAAATTTACTAGAAGCAGGTTTTCAAATGAGACTACTTCCTTTCTCTGCCTAAATATTTGGAGCCATGAAGTTTGCTATAAAATCCAAGAATTTTAGACAATAGATATTTAAAATGACTGTCATTCATCCTCTAATCCATTCTTCTCTAGTGACCCCAGAATGAAACTATATGAGAATTATGCAGGAACTTTTTATATATAATTATTATGAGAGATATACCTCATACTAGTAATGACTTTCTACATTAGCCCAGTCTCTGGAAGATGCCACCTTCTGGAATGACTCTTCATATCTTTAGTGAAATAGGTTTCTCATTACTATACTCTGAATACTGCACTGCATGATCAAAGATTATAGCAACATGTTTACTTTCTAGCCAAATATTAAAATGTTCACTTTTGAAATGAGACTAATTTTAATATAATATCAATATTCTTTCTTTTGTGTATATATATTTATTTATTTGTTTGTTTTTATTTATTTTTAGAGACAGGGAGAGAAACATCGATTTTAAGAGAAACATGGGTCACCTGCCTCTCACACACCCCCAGCTGAGGACCTAGCCCACAATCCAGGCATGTGCCTTGGCCAAGAATCATACCAGCAACTTTTGCCTTGTGGGACAAGGCCTAACTCATTCAGCCACACCAGTCAAGGCTCATATATTTTTTGAAAGTAAAATATATTGAGTTATTTACTTACTTCATGTTAGGTCCTGTACTACCCATGGAAATACACTATACAGGGACTGCTACTAATACCACTCTCATAATCAAATAAAATATTGCATTTCATTAAAAGCTAGTAAAATTATATATACATTTATTTTTCCTTCATGAGAAGGAAAATAATCTCAGATGAAAGGCTGAAAACTAAGGAAAGATTAAAAACCAACAAAACATAAATAGGAATAAAATGAATAAATATTGACAGCACACAAATAACTACATTTTGTTGATTATATATATTCTAAAAAAGGGAGGGTTAAATGAAAGTAAATTATTCAGAAAAAAATAAGAGCATCAGTTATTATTAGTCATATGCAAGTTAAGGATTCCTGTTGTGATCTCTAGTATAATCATCAAAAGGACAGTAAGTGAATGCATAACTTCCTTGCTAACAGAATCAGAGTAAAATCATAAAAGTTATTTCTCAAAAACAAAAAATAAAGATGAAAACAGCAAAGAGAAAAAGGGACACAGAGCCAATGACACAAATAGAAACCATTTGAAAACATAGTAAATTTAAGCCAAGTGTATCAATAAATACATTAACTATAAATGAACTTAATGCTTCAATTAAGACAAAGATTGTCAGAAGATAACATAATAAAATCCAATGAAATCCTATTTTCAAGATATACTAGATTATATCGATGTCCTGAAAACCACTCTCATTATATTAACGTTATATTAACAATGGTTTCTGGACAGACCCTGTTACATATCTACAATCTAAGAATACAAAACTTAAAAAATAAAATAACAAAGAACTAAAGCTAGTGTAACCACACTAATATCATATGAATAGATTTTAAAGCAAAAAGCTGCACTAGAAGTAAAGAGATACACTATAATAATGAAGTATAATTCACAGGAAAAATATAACAATTATAAATGTGTATGTATTTAGCATAGCCTCAGACATATAAAATAAAAATTGACAGAGCTAAAGAAATAGAAAATCATAATGGGTCTTCACAATAGATAAAACACAGAGGCAAAATCAGCAATTACATAGAAATATTTAATAATATCATTGAAAAGAAACATAATTAAAATATATAAAGCATCATGGTCATCACTTCAGAATACACATTCTTTTCAAGCATGTATAAAAATTTCCCCAACTAACCATATCTTGGTCCATGATGCAATTTTAACAAATTTCAAAAGAATTAAATCAGAAAGAATATGTGCTCTGGTTTTAATACAAATAATGTACAAATCAGTAAAAAAAAAAAAAAAAAAAAGAAGAAGAAGAAAGAAAGAAAAAAGAAAACCAAGAGAAAATCCCTATATACTTGAAAAGTAAGCAATATACTTCTAAATTACTCATAGATTAAAATAAAATAAAAATAAAAATTAGAAAATATTTTGAACTAAATGATAATGAAACTATGATCTATCAAAACTTATGGAATGCTGATAAAACTATTTGGAAATGGAATTTATAGCTTTAAATACATATATTAGAAAAGATGAAAAACTGAAACTCAGTGAAGTAAGCATCCATCTTTTAAAATTAGAAAAGGAACAGAAATTTAATCCAAAGGGAATAGATGGAAGTACATAAAGGAAAAGAAACTGTAAGTTAAATAAGCACACAAGAGAGAACATAAACAAAATAAAATGCTTTTATTGTACTTTTTCATTACTATCTATCCCCCTTTTACTCTCAGCCCCTCTCCCCTTCAATCACCACACTGTTGTCCATGTCCATGAGCCCTTTGTATTTTTTTCTTGATCCCTCCACCCCTAACCTATATCTCTCCATCCCCAACCTATACCCCAGAGCTGCCAGCCTGCTCTCTCTGTTTTTTTTAATGTATTTTATTTATTTGTTTTTAGAGAGAGGGGAAGGGAGGGAGAAAGGGAAGGAGAGAAACATCACTATGTGGTTGTCTCTTTTTTCTTTTTTTTAAAGATGTTATTTATTTATTTTTAGAGAGGGGAGGGAGAGAGAGAAAGAGAGAGAGAGAGAGAAACATCAATGTGTGGTTGCTGGGGGTCATGGCCTGCAACCCAGGCATGTACCCTGACTGGGAATTGAACCTGTGATCCTTTGGTTCGTAGGTTGTCACCTAATCCACTGAGCCACACCAGCCAGGGCCTGTTCTCCCTGTTTTTAAAAGATTATAAAATAAACCCTTATATAACTGATAAAATTAAGAGAATGGTAGGCATAATTAACCATATCAATATCAAAAAGGGAAATCTCCATAGATGCTACACAATTAACAATGTTATGCCAATAAATGGAAAATTTAGATTAAATAGAATATCTAAATTATCTTAACAAAACTGACATATTTTAAAAATTTGAATAGATCACTTGTTAATCACAACACACTACTAATAAGAGGATAAAAAGACAAACCACATAATGGGGTATCTGGAACACATGACTCAGAAAAATGGTTTCTTTATAGAACATAAAAAATTAAAACTCTGACAAATCAATAAAGGAAAGATAGCCACTCATGAAAGATAGACCAATAAATATATAAAGGAGTATTCAACTTCATTAATAATAAGGGAAAAGGAAATCAAAACCACAATGGGACATCACAAGAATTACTAAAAAAAATCTGATAATGGTGAGGAAGTAGAGAAACGCAGACTCTCCAGTCTCCTAAGAGAAATACAAATTGGTATATCCACTTTGAAAAACAGGTGGACATCACCTTTTGAAGGTAAACATACATAACACTCTCAGTAATTCCTCTCACTGACATCTACCCAAAAGAGTACATGCTCATGCACACCAGTTTTATGGCAGCATTATTTAAAATAGTTCAAAACTGAAAATACCTAAACATCCTTCCATGCACTGAAATACTATCTGGTGCCTAAAACATGATGACTCTCACAAAGAAGCTAGACACACACACACACACACGCACACTCACACACATGCATACTGCATGATTCTAGCTATAAAACTAAACTTCCAGTTTAGGTGGTAAAACTACAAAGAAGGGCAAAAAGAAGATGGTGGCTACTGTGGATGGGAGGGAAGAAAAGGCAGTGATTGAAAAGAGGTTTCTAAGGTGCTGTAATCGATATGTCCTGACTTGAGTGGTGGCCCCCTGGGCATTTGTGGAAAGTCATTGAATTATACATGTTTTATATATATAAAACATATATTTGTATTTGTATTATATATATATATGGTCTGGGAAAAGTCCAACTATTATATATATAATGAGAATGGTTTGCATGGCATCGATATAATCTGGCAGCCAAGAAGGCTAAACTGGAATGGACATGCATGAACAATGGCTATTTCACTGTACTAGTCAGTGGGAGTGGTAGACGCCATTGAGTGAGCATGTGTACCCCGTGGCTGTTGAATCAAAATGACTGAGCAAATAGAGCAATGAATCTGCATTCAATTTTGCATTAAGCTTGAGCATTCTTCCACAGAAATTATTCGGATGATTCAGAGGGCGGCAGCATAGGCAACTGGTGATTGGCAGCTTCATCACAACAATGTGCCCACTCATGCATCACATCTGTAGATTTTTTTTTGGTGACAAATCAAATTACTCAGGTGACTCAGCTTCCTATAGCCCAGATTTGGTGCCCTGTGACTTCTAGCTTTTCCCAAAACTAAAATCACCTTTGAAAGGGAAGAGATTTCAGACCATCGATAAGATTCAGGAAAACATTATGAGGGAGATGTTGGCAGTTAGGAGAACTGTATGAGGTCTCAAGGTGCCTACTTTGAAGGGGTCTGAGATGTCATTGTCTTATGTACAATGTTTCTTGTATCTTGAATAAATGTCATATTATATGGTTGAATACCTTCTGGATAGACCTCATATACATCCTCACCTGAGGATAGGTTTATTGCTTTGAGGGAGAGAGAGGAAGACAGGGAGAAAGGGGGGAGGAGAGAGAGAGAGAGAGAGAGAGAGTAAGAGAGAAACATCAATAGGCTGCCCCCCAAATGCATTCTGGCCAGGGACGAACCCACAACCTAGGCATCTGCCCTGACTGGGAATCAAACTCACAACCTTTTGGTGTACAAAATGATATTCCAACCAACTGGGGCCATTGGGCCAGGACTATATATGCTATATTTTTAATAGGAGACTAAAAATAAAATATTTTTAAAGTAAAAGAATAAAATTAATTTTTACCAACTTGGTTAATGTTAATGTTATATAGTCTTTTTTATGTTTGCATAACTAGATCACATTTATAGATAATTTCAGAATATTACAATATTGGACAGCTATAATTAAACTGTCAGTGATACAAAATGCAAAAATTTACCTTGTTTAAGTCCCTTTAGGATCATCTTAATATACATCAAGGGTCACTGCACTGCTGATGTGCAGTCCACGTAAACATAAGTTTCAGCTGACAGAATTTGAGATAAGGGTATTTCTAGTAAGTGTCTCAGTGCTCAGTTGTAGTGTTCTGTTACCTGGAAAACCGAAGCTTCATTTGGACAATGTAAAAAGCACACTTTGCATTGAACCTCAGTAACAAGAGAATTGCCTTTCTCCTAACCTCTTTTCACTGACATTACAATAACCCACTGGACACTAACTTGTGAAGCCGTATTAGTGTATGAACAAATGTGTGCACACATATGCACACACATGGAAAACAGTTTTGGGTTTACATTTATACACATTTTTCAAGGCTACATCTGTTTTTTATCTGTCCCAAAGACTTTTCAAGATTCCTTCTTAGAGTGCATAGGAGCCATACACAGAAAGATAATGAATACCATAGTATATACACTATATTATATAATAGGTACTATGGTGCTATGAATGCAAAGATATACTATGTGTTCAAGACATTGCAGTCCTAATATTAAAGAGTTAAAGGTACTGGAAATTATGCTAGGCATGCAACTGCTTGTGTTTTTTTAAAGATTTTATTTATTTATTTTGAGAGAGAGAGAGAGAAAGAAAGAAAGAGAGAGAAATATCAATGTGTGGTTGCTGCGGGTTATGGCCTGCAACCCAGGCATGTACCCTGGCTGGGAATCGAACCTGCGACACTTTGGTTCGCAGCCCAAGCTCAATCCACTGAGCTACGCCAGCCAGGGCCGCAATTGCCTGTATTAATAAGCTTTGGTTACTAGTTTTACACAAACTCTAAAATCTGTCTTCTAAGATTTCTAATTTTTTAGAAATTATTGCATAGTTGAAATGTAAAGTCTTTTTATGCTTTTCTTTCCACTTGGTATCAAAATCAAGGGGTTCAAAAATTAATACAGGTTAATCTTTATTTGCCCTAAACTTGGGGCACTGTCCACCTTCCAGCATGGACGTAGAGCCTCCCCCCTTCACACACAACCTCATCAACCTACTCCCAACCCAACTTACCACATTTTTATTATCACAGCTAAAGTTTACCCAGGACTTTCAGCTATCTTGTAAAATTTCAGCGACAGTCAAAATGAAACAGTTCAAAGACAGGGTGAGCTGACTCACAAAGAGGCCTGCCTCAGAGAACAATAGCAAATGGCATCCTTCTAAGTTCAGAGACCAAGAAAAAGTTTGAGCTAAATCCAAATGATTTAAATTTTTCTCACGGAGAGAAAAGTGAATTTCCTCTACCTGTACTGTTCTATTCCTATAATTAAGTTTGACATGGTTCTAATTTAAATACAATAGAAACAAAGAGAGGAAGTTATGCTTGGTATCCTTTACATTTATGTCTTCAAGGTTGTTTGGAAATCTTTTAGGCAGTTTTCCTTTCTCCAAATGTTCTCTTCCGCTGTTTCTTTAACTGGAAGAGTTTGTTTTTATATTTTTTTCATTTTATATACTGTGCACTTCCAAAGTATATATGGTTCTGGGCATGGTATTTGCTTTTCTTTGAGATAGGAATCGCTTTTGGTCATTTACCTTCTTTGAAATTCATTTCTAGTAGCTGCAGAGCTGCTGCTCTGAGTGTTAATAGGCTTCTAACATAGCTGTCATTTCAAGTAATAGGTGCCAAGCTTTCAGCAGCTTATTAACACATTATAACAGCAACCCCTATACTAAACAAACAAATTGCACAGAGGAGGACACAAGCAAAATTAGTGTGTATAAATATATACAGTCTTATGTATACATACATATAGTATATACTTAGGACTCATCAACATGTTTGGTTCCATACATGATTAGCCCAGAATTGGCACTTTGTTTTTTATGAATATTCACAGGGAGAAGGAGTGGATCGGATTTGTATTTGGTCCCAAATGTGAGACGAATACAAACTGGTATAATTACTGAAAGATTTCCATCCTCTCAGCCCAGTGACGCTCTCAAGACCAAAAAATTGCAGACTTGTGGTATGTCACATCATGGAACTGTGTTAACGTGATCTTTCAGCGCCACTTCATGGGGGATGCTGCAGAGGAAGAAAAAGTGGAAATAAGCAAAGAAATGCACCAACTGGCAAAACTACTGAGAAAGGAGGAGATGCAAATATGAAATGTGCTTCAAAGAGTCAAAATTTGCATTTGGATATGAACACTGGACCAACTCTCTACAAACACAAATATATTCTTCCAGATGCAAGGGCAGACATATGTACAGATAAATGTGAGAATGTATATTCACGCATGCTTATATAAATATGTATAAACATACACATACACACATACACATACATATGTATGTATATAGAGATACACTATCCTTTACAAGTGTTTATGTATTTAATGGTTGCAGAAAACGTCTTAGCAGCTTTCTCGAAGACATATTTCAATAAAGGCTATAATTATACATTGTAGTAAAGGCTGACCTTTTTTGGGTATAAAAACATCCCAAAGCAATTTATAATCATATAAAATATTTGGAGGTTATACATATGATAAATTAAACTTTTAAATAGCTGGATAATTTTTTTAAATTACTAAAATTTGTAGTATTAAGGATAACTTGATATCCTCTATCTGTCTTGCAGGATTTAATATGTGTTATTCATTGTTACTCATAGTGGCAGGTGGCTTTATTCATTGTTCAATAAGTACCAGTCCTGAGCTATTAACTTTAGAAATTGGGCGTATTACCCCAAATGTTTCTACTATCTCTAGACAACTTTCAAATCTGGGTAAGAGAAATTCAAAACAAATAAACAAACAAAGCCACATTTAATAACAGAATTTAAGCTAATTGAATAATGATTTTTTATAATGTAAACAATTCTGTCTCAATATTATTCCTGCTGGACTAGATATTTGATCACTTAGTTAGAAGGCAAATAATTTTGAGCCTTGTAATAAAAAACAATAATTGATTTGAAGGAACTCCATTACAGAAAGTATCCAGATCATAAAACTCAAACCCAGGAAGGACGGTAGAAGCCTCTCAGCGTTGACTTACCCTATGGTACAATTCATAGAAATAATTAATGACATTTCACGAGCCACATGTTTAGGTGGATATAACAATATGGAGGTAACAAAGTCTCAAATTTTGAGATCTATTTTAAGCTTCTTCCAACCACATTCTTCACATTAGCTTCCATCTAACCCCTGGCTAGCAAGGAGTTTTTAATGCATTCCTCTTATTTTTTGAACTTCAAGTTGTTTATACCTAAAGAGCCTTTGAAAACTAAAGCATTCCTTTTCTTTGATAGTCTGGAAGCCTGCTGGTGAATTATACTCTGCACTACTTCACTCATTTCTAGACAGCTAAGATCACACACGCTATTCACAGCATTATGTAATAAGCTCCTGTGCCAAGTATAGGACCTTGTGCATAAGAACTGTTTCATAAATGTTGAATTAATAAACAAATTAATGAATAAATCCAATTCTACTCTATATATTCTAATCTGTTTTAGCTCTCACTGCTTCGTCAAATTCAATCCCATTTTTCCATAAATATCTGCTTCTAGTTCCAACAACAATCTATACCTTAAGTTAGAGCCAGCAAAAGGAGTGTCCCTCTCTGAGAACTTCTCCTGTTTCTTTGCTGGAGTCAACTGATGTCTACAAAAAATAAAAAAGCAGCAGGATCAGGGCCAAGGGTCCTTTTTGTATGATTTTAGTAAAAACATATTTTTCTATAGAAAAATATCTGCAATAACCTCCCAAGAGTTTGGTCAAATCACACCAGAATTTGGTTTCCAATGACAGTTACATGATATATGCGTGAAAATAATGGGCAGTGATTTCAGATTATGAATGTTATTTTGGTTGACATTCCCAGCAGCTACCACAATTTTAAATGTGAGAGCAAAAGTAAATAAATAAATAAGAAAGAGAAAAGGAAAGAAACAAAAACAAAACAACAAAAAATTCTGGCTATATTTTTTACAGAAACTAGTCAAGCCAGTTTGGAAAGGCAGCATGCCACATAACTAATAAAATAGGAACTCTCAGTTTCCAATCAAACTACAAGAGGAGGCTGCTTTGTGTATTTTTAATAATGTCCCCTATAAATATCCACATGCTTGGACTCTATGATTATAAAACAATAATAAAGATTTGTACCAAAACCTGTTTTCCACCACAACATTGTTTGTGCTATTTTAAAAAGTTGAATAAACTTGGAAGACTAAGAAAATGTCACTTTTCCAACTCTGCTGGGAAGAAACCTGACAACTTTGACATAATCATTGAAATGCAGAAATTTGTTAAAATGCTCTTAACAATTTCTCCCTGACTTTTATTCAAAGGCTAAAGTATGACATTGAGAGAGAGAAAGAATTAGGCTAATGTTGATTAACATATTGCAGGAGGAAAGGTTATCATGATGTTTAATTTCAAAGTCAAAATGCTAGGGAGTTGGAGCCTTCACAGAATCTCTGATTATGGTGGGGGAGCAGGAGCTTGAACAGAGTGCAGAAAAACATAGCCTTTAAAATAATAAACAGCTTCCTCAAGCCTTGCCCTATCACAAAAACACCCATTTACCACACATGCATACAACTCCCAGGGGCTCATAAATTAATTTTGTGACAAAAGATTGTACCCTGAATGATAAAGGTCCAGCACTACGATTATCTTCATGGATAATTGGGGCCATAAAATAGTTCCAAAGCATCTTTTATTTGTCATTTGTTGACAATTCAACCAACTCTCCTGTCTGCCATCCTCCATTTTTAACAGGTCCCTATCGAAGTATGCAACACACTCGTTTGTATGGGAAGAATGTCTTCATATTGTTATGCTGTTGCATATCCTTTACTTCCTTATGTTGTTCATCAGTCTACCTCCTGCTCTTTTTTTTCTATGACACCTCTGAGATGGTACCCATAGCAACACCCCTGAGAAGAAGGTGAAAGCGAAGATGCTGCAGTCATCCCCAGCACACAGTGCTGACAATGCCCGTCATTAATGCAGCAGCTTCTGCTTGCTCAGATCTCCCTCGCTCTTCTCTGGTCTTGTTTCCCTGCAGTAGCAGCCACAGAGCTCACTCACAGAGATCCAGAAACTTGCTGTTAATGATTTGTCACTTGTTTAGAACACCTCAGGATGGCAGCTCTGTATAATCTGCCCTCAATGGCACTGCCAGGTTGCATTAGGAAACAATTACCTAGTTTATGACTAGTAGAGTAGGCGCCTGAATTTCCAATTAAACTCACATGTTTCTAAAGCAGCCTGGGCACCCCTGTATTTGAGGAAAGAAAGAGGCACAACCATTAGGGATAGTTCTACTCACTCCTACTTCTAGATTAATAAACTAAGAGCAACAAAAAATAGGGAATAATTTTATGCAAATTCAACCATTGCCACTTATTGGATTCTCACCATTTGTTAGGATCTTGGTAAAATGAAACTAGAACACATTTGCCTAAATGCTTTTTCAGTAGATAACAAAAAAAGGCTAAATGTAACTTTGTTATTTTAGTCACCACCCCCATTCTGTGTGAGATTGTATACAGAAGTGCATGTGTGTGCAAACACATGAATTGGAAAAAAAAACTTTGAAATTGTTTCCTCCTCTTACATTCTTAATAAATGCTAG
This sequence comes from Phyllostomus discolor, assembly GCF_004126475.2. Classification (NCBI taxonomy): domain Eukaryota; kingdom Metazoa; phylum Chordata; class Mammalia; order Chiroptera; family Phyllostomidae; genus Phyllostomus; species Phyllostomus discolor. The sequence continues at coordinate 150,174,062 of NC_040903.2, read as the reverse complement.
AATCTATAGATCTTTTTCAAAATTAAAAGTATATTTTACTGTAAAAACACCAATTATTGAATGTTTAATATGTAATATAAGTTGGTATAAACTGACTAATTTAAAATGTTATTACACTGAATGGATCTTGACTGAAATATACCCTATGGATTTTAAATCACTATATTTACTGAGACTGAATAAAGTTGTTTGCATAGCTAGGAAAGGTCAGAATGTTATTGAACTCCAAAGGGTAAGTCTGGAGATCCCATCTGATAGCTCTCATAATATCATATAATAACAATAATAGTAATAATAATAGTTTAGAATCTTATTTAAGAATCCAAAAAAAGACAATAGAGATATTTAATCAAAGGTTTATGTATGCAAATATTGCATACTCCTATATCTTTATTCTGGTCCCTCAAAAAAAAGGAAGAAAACTAACCATTTATCAGTAGTAGTGTGAAAGGAGAAGATTTATCATTTCAAATTTTCATTGCAGATGGTTTTCATTTTAAAAGGCAGGGAAGCAATTTTTTTGAAATCATTTTTTTTCTTTAATGCAATTGAGCCAGACGTCTCTCGTAAATCTTGTTGCTTTAGTAGACAATACTCAATTCTCTAAACTTTCTATGCAATAGCCAGTTTTTTTTAATATGCACATCTTGTAGGCATAAAAATGAAAGCCACCTGAAAGGTAGCACCATATCCAAAGTGTGCCAGCAGGGCTACCCTCTTCCCCTTAGCTCATGGTTTATCTAAGATACTCATCTTTGTGCCCCAAAAAATGATATATTTTAATGAATTTATAAGAGATTTCCCTCTTTGTTGCATCTTCATTTTTTTTAAAAGAAAGAAAATAAATGAGTCTGTCAGTCAGTACATCTTTTGAGTCAACTAGTAAAAAGCACCCGGTGATTCACTGAGTTCATCGAGTCAAGGATTCAAAACAAAAAGTGAACCATAAGGGGAAAAGCGGTAGGGGGTGCGGGGTAGCTGCCATTGTACTCGTTTAAAACAAAAAGAAAAACAAAAATGAATCCATTAATACTGGATATGAATTTCCTGCATGATGTCACCTTCTTTAAGGAAGAGCGATACTGCAGGTGGGGTACAGCACTGCACTTTCCCACTGAGAAAACGGCAGGGTGGTCCTGTGCTGACCAGATTCACCGTTATTCATAAAGTGCATTTGTTGTCAGTGTTTGAGACTGCAGCGTGCCTAAAATCAAAATGCTCATTAAATACTATGAATCAAAAAAATGCTATCCATCATCTTCATCTTTTTTACATAAAAAGTTTAGTCTGAGGTGTATATGTATATAATCTTCTAATGAGAGATTCCTTTTCATTTGCCCCAACTAAAACATGTTGCCTTTTTAGAGTCTGAGGTTAATGCTCTTGTGACCATTTATGTTCCCACCTTTGAAAATATCAGGGATTAAATAAAATACGGTCACTAGTTAGCATGTATTTTCTCAGCTCCAAGTAGGCAGACCAAAAGATGAATTCTGCATAAGATTTTATTAAATCAATATCCATATTTGCAAATATTTCAAAAAGATGCAATCTAAAAGCAACATAGATTTATGGGAAATCTTTCCTTTTAGACTCCACCAGGGTGGCAAATGGTGGCTAAGTTCTCCTGGGTGGGGAGCGATAGGAAGGAAAGTGGATCCACAGTTCCCTGATGCCCAGTTCAGTGCTCCTAGTGGTACAGTCTGTGGTTTCTGTCAGAAATGAGTGAATATTGAAGATGATAGGAATGCAGAGAATGATCTTTTATCAACTGAAGAACTTCTTATAAGAACTGTATTTAAGTTGATTCCAAAGGGCATCTGTCTTGACATGTGTTCACTATAGCGTAATATACATCTCATTCTGCCATTTCAGTCCCCTTTACACATTTATGGTTTTGTTATTAAAATATGAAAATTACTGGGAAAAATAATTCCATGTTAAGGCCTCTATATCCCTATAGCTCAAAATTATAATATTTATTTGAAAGAAGTATTTTTAAAATTCTGGAAGCTATGCCAAAATGATAAGCTGAGATATAAAAATTTTTTAATATAATGCTAACAAATGTAAACAGGAAAATGAAAATCACCCATAATCTCATTGCTAAGATGTTATATGTCCTGTATGATAACATATTTTTCTGAATCAAATCACATTTGATGTAGAAACCCACCCCTAGAGTTTGATAAAAATCCAGTTTAAGTCACCTTTCATTTTTTCCTCCTTTAGAATCTTTCCCAGAACCTAGAATTTACACATTCCAGAAAATTTTGGAAGAGGGGCTTCTGTCCTTCAGTTAGCTGTAGTCATCACAATAATCATGGTCAACTCAAAGGTATGTTCCTGGTGTTACCTCTGATGCGTATACCCACTGCTGTAGCTCAACACCAGGTTAAATATTCTCTAAAAGTATGAGTTTTATATTTGTATGATGTTCCATCCCGTCACTGTGCCATGGTTTCTTCAACCATTCCTGTATTGCTTGATGTTTGGATTTTTTCAAGACGACTTATTATTATTAATAACTCTGTACAACACTACATTCATATACCTTTGGCCACACTATTTCATAAGAATAGATTCTTAGCAGTAAGATTCCTGTATAGAGGAATATAGAGATTTAAGGATCTTTATTCAAACTTCAGGATTAATTTTCAAAAATAATATTAACATAATTTTGTCCTTTTGACGAGGGAACTTACAAGTTGGAAAATTTTTAGTTTTATAGTTAATAAGCTGAGTAATTAATGCATGTAGAAAGTTATTGTTCTAGGAACTGGGGTGACTGGACTCACCCTAACTCCAGGAGAGCCACAGGCAATTTGAGCTTTGTGCCCCAGCAGGACTGCAAGTGATCAAGATGGTATCTAGCCCTTGTGCTCCAGGGAGAGATGTCCATCACCCAGGATGCAGATAAAGAATCAAATGTCAACAGATGAAAAGGTGCTAGATCCATGAGTCTTTTTTCTTTTTCACTCGATCCTTTCACCCCCTAAAACCCCCTCCGCCAAGTTGTGATTCTACTCTCTATGAGCCTGTCTCTACGTTGCTGTTAGTTTAGTTTGCTCATTAGATGCCACATATGAGTGAAATCATGGTGTTTGTCTTTCTCTGATGGGCTTATTTCACTTAACATAATGTTCACCAGGTCCATCCATGCTGAAACAAAGGGTAAAATTTTCTTTTCTTTTCTAGACATGTAGTATTCCATTGTGTAAATGTACCACTGCTTTTTTCCACTTATCTACTGAAGGACACTTGGGCTGCTTCCAAATCTTGGCTATTGTAAATAATGCTTCAATGAACCCAGGGGAGCTTGCTTATATTCTTTCAAATGGGTGTTCTGGGTGTCTTCGGGAAAATTTCCAGAAGTGGAATTGCTGGGTCATAAGGCAGTTCCATTTTTAACTTTTTGGGGTAACTCCATACTGCTTTCCATAGTGGCTGCACCAATCTGCATTCCCACCAGCAGTGAGGTGATTGAATGGGACAGGGGGTTGGGTAGAGGTGGAAGAGGATATAAGAGGGATAAATGGTAATAAAGAAAATACAATAAAAATAAACTATTAGAGATACCAAAAAAAGAGAAATTCATCCTTCTTTTTTTATAGAATATATATGGTTTATTTTTTTAATGTTGAAAAAAGATGCTAGGAAAATTGTTGGACAGCAGCTTTTATCTGATTAAACTTTTTCTTAAATTCCAAACCCCTTACCCCTTTTACCTGCATTTTTCTTCTCCTTATAAAAAGTATCAGTTTGAGGTAGTATGTAAGACAGTCTTTTAGGATACATAACCCACCATCTTCTCAGATCACCAGCCATCTGAATAAAGTGCCAATAAAGATTCAGTCCTTGTTTCTATTTATTGGTTCTGGTAGTGACAGGTAGCATGAATGCTGACTTTTCCGGTTTCACTTTCAAAATACTTGTTACAAATTTCCTTATTGTCTACCTTTCAAGTTTCTTAAAATATATAGAAATTTTAAGTTTTTATATAGTTAAATCTATGCATATTTTTGTAGTGTTTTCCTTTTATTTTATGCTTAGGAATTCCTTCTGTATCCTGAGATCTAATATCATTTTATATTTTAACTTTATTTATTTAACACTTTAATCATACTAAAATGTATTTGTTACAAAGATGAACTTAAGATTTTTTTATTCCAAATAGCTAAATCAATACTTTCATTACTATATTTCCTTTCCCTAGTAACTTATGATACTATCTTGCAATATGGTATGACCCAAAGAGACCTTGTCACTAAGACTGGGGAGAGATGAGTGAGGGACTGACATTTGGGACAAAATTTAAGTGGGCACCAAGAAAACCTCAATAAATAAGATAAATAACATTTTGATCAATTACTTTTAAAAATCAAAACTAATTCAAAAATTCATTATCAGCAATATATCAAAATTTTATAAAGACAGAATCAAGTTGCAAAGCTTTCTGGAATTATTCTTTGAAATAAAATCTTAAAAAAGTAACACAATTACTGGCAGCCTCCCCAGTAATCCCTAGACCTAGGGATTCTTGTGGAGCCTTACATTCTCTGAGGCCTCACCTTTCATAACAAACCCTTACTCAGTCGTCAAGGACTTCTAGCCATCTCATCACCACTCTAAATAGCTTCATTCTTAACATGGACACAGAGCCTTCATCTTTATTTCTCCAGACACTGCTAATCCAAGACTGTTAGGCATAAAAAAGAGTTGGGAAATAATTGAGGGAGAGTGTAACAGGGAAGGGGAAACACTCTAAGATTCATTATGAAAAATCATTGTGTTAAAATTCCACAGTAGTAACATCAGAAAAGTCATCATTCATGCTGCCTGTCACTACCAGAACCAATAAGTAGAGCCAAGGACTGAATCTTTATGGATGCTTTATTCTGATGGCCAGTGATCTGAGAAGAAAACAAGCAGAAAGGGTTTCTAAGAAGAAAAGCCCTTAAAAACCATTTTATCTCATCTTCAGTCAACCATTTTCAGCAGGAGAAGTGTAGCTAAGGGGTTTAGAATTGAGGAAAAGTAGGTAAGGGGTTTGGAATTCAGGGAAAAAATTAATCAGATAAAAGATGCAGTCAGGCAATTACCTTAGCATTCATTCATCTGTTGGCTGGTGATTCTTTATCTGCATGCTGGGTGATAGACATCTCTCCCTGGAGCACAAGGGCTCAGATACCATCTTGATCACTTGCAGTCCTGCTGGGGCACAAAGCTCAAATTGCCTGTGGCTCTCCTGGAGTCAGGGTGAGTCCAGTCACCCCAGTTCCTAGAACAATAACTTTCTACACGCATTAATTACTCAGCTTATTAACTATAACTTAAAATTAAAATTTTCCAACTCTTGGGTTCCCCCTATCAATAGCAGCCACCAATCACAATAATTTCTCCTTAGATTGTCCAGTTGCCAAGTTGCTTCTTCCTACTGAGCTTTCTTACCTGTCACATGTCTTTCCTGAGCTCAGCATTTATTAGCTTTCCTTCTCCAACTTTTTTCAGTTTATCATAGAAAAACTAAAAAGCCTTACTTCTTTGCTATGCAAAGTGTTGGGTTGGTCAAAAAGTTAGTTAGGTTTTTCTCCTGTAAGATGTCTCTAGTAGTGTCACTGTGCAGACTGTGCTTGTCACCTTTTTACTGACCCAATGACGTTTTGAAAGAAACATGTATTTATTAACAGGGTTCCAATTTTGGGGGGGGGGGGGAGCTGGGAAGCTGAATGCACTCCTGCTATGAGCCCTTCTCTCCCATTAAAACCAGAAATTCTCTTGCTTCCCAAAATACTACAAGCCAAAATGATGCCCAAAAGTTCCCCATTTCCTTATCTGTCCTTCAGCTGGTTATGCAAACAGATCTCCATCATCTCTGGCCTGTGTACTTGTGAGTTTCAGCATTGCCATCTTCTTACAGCAGTTCTCTCCTTCAGGATCTGGGTGTGCTGCTCCCAGTTTCGATGTAGTCGTCCAGGACCACATGCAGTGTATAGGGTCCCAGAAACTGGAGCCAGGGAGGCAAATGTCCCAGTGCGGGACCCTGCCTTTAGGAGTGGGCTCCATCCTCTGTGGGGTCTAAGCCCCTGGTAGGCCCAGCATCTCTTGTACCCACGAGCACTCCTGTCTGTCTCAGAGCATGGACAGAGGCCAGAACATCCAAATACTAAAAGCCCAGAGAGAGAGCTTTCACCAAGTTCCAAAGCAAGAGAAACAGCAATTTCTCCATCCCAAGCACCTGTACCAAGAGCACAAATGAGAGTGAGAGTGAGAATGAGAGAGGAGAAAGAGAGAGAGAGAGAGAGCATGCTTTTCACCCTTTACTTTAAAAGGCTCTCCCAAAATCCCACATAAGCAGGAAGCCATTGGAAGTGTCTAGCTTTTCCTATGATACATCAGTGTTCACCATTATTGTCAGCTTCTCAGTGTCTTTTGGCTGTCATCTTTAGTCAGGACAAATGTTTCCCAGCCACACACAGGCGCACAGGCATCTTTTTGTCCGCCCCAAGCTCACACAGGTGCTGTCTGAGCTTCCCCAGCCCTGGTTCTGTCAGGGCTCAGTCCTGAGGAACTCTACTGGCACAAATTGCCTAGCCACATTGTCTTTGTTTACCAGAAACAGCCTCCTTCCAGAGCCCCTCCCTTCAGGAAGGCAGGGGCTGCAGTAATTTGCCTTTGTTATGCAAATATACCCTAAGCACTGTGCCTTCTGCTCCTTGGGCTCCTCCCTGCCTTGGAGAACTCACAGTATTTTTAATCTGCTGTCCTGGCAGCCTACACCCCACCACCCCCTCACTATCCCCCTGGCACCCCTCCCCACCCTCCTTCCAGGATTGGGGGGATTTCTGCTAGACCTGGGCTCTCTGTTTTCCAGGCACCTCTGGTCTGACCTACCCTGATATAGCAGCGGTTAGTTGCTTTTAACTTCTTTCTAAACAATTTTGTTAGGTTATATTGTGATAGCTGTCATATCAGCGTGCTTTTAAAACAAACATCAAAATTGGTAAATTTTTGTGTAGCCACTTTAATATTGAAGATAGAAGAAAATACACATTGTCAACATATTAGGCCTTATTATTTCAAAAAAAATAAAAATGCAATTGAAATGCAAAAAAAAAGCTTTCTGCAGTCTATGGAGAAGGTGCTGGGACTGCTCGAACCTGTCAAAGTGGCTTGAAAAGGTTCATGCTGGAGATTTCTCATTGGACGGTGCTTCACAGTCAGGTAGACCAGTTGAAGTTGATAGCAATCAAATCAGGACATTGAGAACAATCAGCATTCTACCACTGTGAGACAGCCAACACATTCAAATACCCAAATCAATAGTTACTGGTGAAAATAAGAAGTGTGTCTTTTATTTTAAGGAAAAAACTAAATGGACTTTTTGGCCAAGGCAATAAACACCCAGAATACTGGCTTTTTTTTTTTTAATCAGATACTGCGAATTCTTCCCTCATCTGTATCTCCTTGCCCCTAGCGCTTCAGAGGTTGCTGGCCTGATTTCCAACTGCCAACACCTGCATTCACACCTGAGGCATTATCTGGCTACAGACCAGTGTTTGGTCCATGGAAACAGCAAATTGGAATTGCCCATAGATTAATGCCTGCCTCTCTCCCAAGCTAGTACCTCTCAAACAGTAACCAAAAGAATTTGTGTAAATACCCAAACTCTGTTAACCTTAGTGGCTTGCAGTGGATGAGTCCAGCTGCAGATTACCAGCATGATCACGCTCCACTGACCACGACAGTAAAGTGCCTGAGAACAGAAACTTCCCTGGCTATCCTTTCTCCCTATCTTATTTTGCTATAATCCTGCCAATATTCCCTAGGATTACCTCCCAAATCAACTGCATGTACTCAGTACTCAAAGCCCTGTTTCAGAGAACACTTCCTAAAACAGTGTTTATACCCCAAAGAGCATCTAACCTGGCCCTAAGGCTATAGCTTTACGAAGAACAGACAGAGCTTTGGAATCAGTTTGTCTTTATAATCGCTTCAGTATTGGTGGGTTAAATCTCACGTTAGATTAATTTTCCACCCACATTACTATAAGCAGAAGGAGAGAAGAAGTTGGGAAGGGTCTGAAAGAGGATTTCTTCTCCTGCTATCCAAAGAAACTTCCAAAGGATGCGGCTCTTTTTATCTTTTTCATTTCACTTAAATTTCAGAATGGATATACCAGGGTCTTTTTCCCCATGGTTTCCCATTTCTACTTTCATTGATCCATATGCTAGTAACATATTTTTTATTATCACGTTTATCATGTGTTTAGAAATTGTATATAATTTACAATTTTACCTCTGATTTCTGTCCCAACCACCATCATATTTTCTTGTCTAGTCTTATACTTTTATTTTTAAGGTGAACTGAAAAATAATTGTAAAATTTAAGAAAAAAATGACTGCTAGGATCTGCAATAAAATTGAATTAAACATAGAAATTAGGAAGAATTTAGTCTTTGAAAATTCTTTTTCCTCTTTGGAACATGGTGTGTCACTCCATTAATTTCAGTCTCCTTTTATGTCTCTCAGTAAAACATGGGTTATTGTTTCAAATAATAAAACACATTTTTCTTATTGCAAATATGAAGTTCATTTGGCTGCAAATATGAAGCACATATTTCTTGAAGTGAAATTAGACCTAGAGCTAAAAATAAATAAAGGTTGAAAAAAAGTTGTTTCTTTTTATAGACAATTCAATCCCAACATGGTACAATGAAATAGATACTTGCTCCAAGTGCAGTGATCTATTTTAGTTTACAGATAAAAGTTCAAAAAGTTTTAATTCAAAAAAGGCTTCCAGCATGCAGGCAGTTTTTACATCTTCAATGCATTTGAATAATACTAAAGGTCTGCAACCTTTGATTTCAGACTGCAACAGTGTGGACAATATAGCACTAATTCTGTGACTGATAGTTTTGATTTTTGAAAATTTGTATTCCCATATACCCCCTTCCCCAAAATGACTTGAAAAGCTTGCAACAAAGAATATGCATGTTAAGGTTAATTAAATGAGAATCAAGAAAAGAAGAAAGAAGCATTTGTCTGCTTTCTCACAGACATATCTATTTAGGCCCAGCCGTATTTTGTTTAGGTACTTTTAGATTCTGAGGCAAGTACCAAGTGAGTTGACTGTTTTGAGCAAAAAACTGCGCTATACCTCACAGAGATCTCCAACTCTAGAAGACATATGGACCCTGGGAAACAGAGGGTGATGCAGTGAACACATGAGAACTTCGAGTGGCAAGTGTTGCTCTCATCTGTTAAGGGAAATGGACTTCAAAAGCTGCCTTTGCCTTTAACTCACAGTAAGATGTTGGCCAAATGACTCAGCCTCTCTGGGCCTCTAGTTTTTGCAACCACAAGTTATAAATTCTCTTCCAGCTCTCGAATCTTCTGTCTGAAATTTCACTCTGACTAGCTAAATCTGGGTGACTTTCTAAACCATTTATGTTTACTCACTTATGTTTACTGGCTTACAGCAATCCAGAAACTGTACCTATTTTTAACACCTTTATTAAAATATGATTTATATAGCATATATTCATATTACCCATTTAAGTGTACAATTCAATGGTACTTTTAGTTAAAATTCTTAATCACTTCCTCAACTTGGGTAAAGTAGAAGGGATTGCTTAGACCATAAATTCCTTCTATTAAATAGGCGGCAAGTTGAGTTTAATGAACCTGTTGGTAGATGAGAAGTTCCCTCAAGTCACATTTTCTCATTGTCCTTTCAACCTTTCTTTCTTTCTTTCTTTCTTTCTTTCTTTCTTTCTTTCTTTCTTTCTTTCTTTCTTTCTTTCTTTTTTTTTCGTGCACCATTGCTGGAAGTACTGCAATACCAGGTCGAATCGTGGAGTGGACAGAGCAAGCCCCTATTCCATCTCCTAATACCAAAAATCCATTTAATATATTGTCCTTGGATAAAGGATGTATCAGATATTAAACTGATAAGAACAGATACTACACTTGATCTTAGCCAAAAGGCTGAGAAGCAATCAACATTTTTAAAATTTGTTTCTTATTGAATTTTGGGGGGTGAATTTTTGGGGGTGACATTGGTTAACAAAATTATATAGGTTTCAGGTATACAATGCAACATTATATCTTCAGTATATTGTATTGTGTATTTACTGACTCAGGTAACTCCTTTCATCACTATTTGAGATATTTCAAATAAAATAAAATTTTATTTGAAACTTCTCAAATTCTCATGATGTCAGATATAATACTCAAGTATAAATCTAAAAGCATTTTAGAGACAAACAAAACATACTTGGGGGATTTACAGTCTGCTCAAGACACTGCGACTGGTGAACGACTTTCAGAGAACAGAGACTCACAGACAGGTCTTAGGGCTCAACATCAAGCCACAAAGGACAGAGATGTAGCTCTGACCTGGTACTACCCCGGCTTTACTATGCAGTTTTTGGAAAATTCTCTGTGCCTTTGTTTTCCCATGTTAGATAAAATGCAAATAATTATAACACAACCTGTATCATTTACCTTAATAGATATTGTTATTAATTATCATGTGAAATTGATATTAACCACCCTCCAAAGTTAAATTATGAACTTCAGATAACATAAAAAGTATGTGTTGTGATGAAAACCAGTGGCCATAGTTTGACCTTTATGCTACTACAATCATAGAAAAGGGATAGAAAAATAAGGTGCTTGGTGGCTAAATTACAATCAAAGCCAAAGATTCATATTCTTAATTTCAGAGTAATTTATAAGCAAATGCTTCCAGGTATTTCGGTGGTAATTTTGCATAGTATTTATTTAACCCCCCCCCATGTAGAAGATGGCTCTGACATACCATATACAGTGGAACTCAAATTGAATTTCATGGCTGATCCACATGATCTGCTAAATTCCATGTTTGATGGCTTTGTACTTATGATACAAAATATTGTTTTAGTGTGATTTTTGTCTAGTGTCTTCCCACACTGAAGTCATTAGTCTGAGTCGAGATGGAGAGAGATGTCAGAGGAAGTGGGTGGTAGTGGTGAACATGTGGATCCTGAGCTGGTGGCTGCTCCAATATAAACTACCAAGTTGGTAACTGCTCTCCATGCTGCAACACGGAAATGAGAAATTCAAAGATGTTCACTGCGCATAGATGTGTTTCAAAGCCATTTGTCCTGAACAATAAACAACTTCTCACATTAGTGATCAGTAGAATAAATTAAGTACCAACCACAGGCCAAACCCTAAGCTAAGTGCTGTGGCATATGCACAGATGAATGACAGAAAGTCCCTCACTTACAGAAGGGTGGGAGGTATGCATGAGTAGCCTTACTACAAGGCAAAGGATGAGGGGCATGGTAACAGGGCGGAGGGGACACACTGACTGAGGGTTCAGGAAGTCCCCTTGAAAGAGTGACAATTTGAGCCAGTCTTTAAAGGTAGACCTTAATCACCCACCTTAACCCAAATTAAGTCACCATGTCTAAATAAACTTTAATTAAAGGTCGTAATCATCAGTAAAAGATTTGCCAAATTATCTATGTATATACAAAGTAAATATGGAGTCACATGCTATGTATACTGCATTTATAAAAAGAACTATAATGTGATTATCAGAAAAATTAAAGCTCAAGAGTAAATGTAAAATCAGAAAAGTTACTCCCTTTTGTCTAAAATATAATCCCCAGCCCTAAATATTCAGGTACAAATATTCAGGTACAAACATTATCCTACAGCTTCCAGCATATATGACATGGGAAAAAGAGGCTGATACTTTTTAAAAAATATCAAATAGTAGCTTCTCAAGTAATGAATTCCTCAGGTAATGTGAAAATCACATGCATAATCAAGAGCAGAAAGTTGTAACCTGGAGCTTAATGCACTGGAAATAGTTGGGTCTCGGTTTATAGTGACTCTCCTTCTGGACCACTCAGCTTTCCTGGCACTGTCTCCAGTTCTGGGTCAGCAAGCACACCGCCCTCCAGTCACGGCCCCACCCTCGTGTGCCCAGGACGCTGTTGATGTATGAGACCAAATCATCAGATAATGGAGAACTGAGTGCTCAGGCTTTTCTAATTTTCACAGAAAATGAACTTTAATTCAAAACTATGCCTGGCTAATTAAACTTTCCTGTGATCTAATTTGCCCTAATTATTTCCATAAATTGAGATGTAACAGGGGTTATATAAAATTATTGTAACATAAAATTGAGTTTTAGTCTGAGTTCTAAGCTCAGATGAGGTTTCTGAATTGTTGCAACCTGTTGCTGGATGTGGGTGCCATTATTTGAAACTCAGAACTATTAAGAGGAAGTAAATTCACATAAACAAAAAGGCCTTTTTCCTCTCTCTATGAAGCCTTAAGGTCAGGTTTCACTCCCTGAAAATACTAAAGGTTGGAGTTATACTGTATGAGTAAAGCTGACCAAACAATTTTGATACAGATCCAATGAAAAACTGAGTCAACTAAATTCAATACCTTGACCATCTAATATTAACTATAAGTTAAACCACTTTCTACTTCCTGAATGATGTATAATCTAACTATATGCTTTATTAGAAAGTGATAACAGTCTCTACCAAGTTATATATTTATATCTCTGTGGCACTAGGATGGCAATGTTTGAGGGATGCCCACACTTCTTTTTTGTTAACGGGAAGGAAGGGAGAGGGCAACAACCTGTGGGAAAAATTAAATGCTTATCACAAATGGCAAATGTTAAACTGAACCAAAGAACTTGCTCAGGGTTAGAGCCAACACTCAAAAGAAGATGTGAATGAAATGAGTTCACAACCCAAACTACTAAAACAAGCAAGAATTCGGACCTTAGCTAGACATTCTTCATTTTGGTAACTAGGTCACTTTCTACTTATGTTGGTGTAAACTTCGTAACAGCCGGGACTGAACTCCATCAATGGGAATGACTGCCATCTATAGAAGTCTTATGAAACTGCCTGATAAAATGTTTTTAAATCAATTAAATAAATATATCAAATTAAACTCATCTATATTTTTAATGCACCTCATTGTAGTTCATTATGTAAGACCCCCATATGTTCTGTATCATTAGTGAAACATTCTCAGTGGTGTAATGATGTAGTACATACACATGGGGAAAAGTAATGCGTTTTTCATTTCTTCTGCACATTTCATTACAGGGTGGAGATGCTGTAATTTTTCACTTAAGATTCCATTTTGGTGTGGGAAAGGAGAAATAGACCTAGAGCTAGAGCTGCGTCCAATTTCTCTAATTTCATAATTCACAGCAACTGATAGTTCGCTGAAGATAAGTTTTCTCAACAGTCCCCTTACCATCAGTGCTCAGGAGAAGAGGTACAGAGGCTGCAGTTTCTAGCATTTGTTTTTTTCAAACAAACCAGAGACATCTGAGTTTTTGAGGGAAATGAATTCTTTCATTCACATCCACCATATTTCCAATGCTAGTTGTAGTTCGTGCTCCAGCTCCTTAAAGGGAAATTTCAGTTTATGGCAGATTGGAAAGGTAGAATCCCACTCTTCCAAAGGTAGCCCCCTTGAATATTTGTTTTAGGGATGACCCATTATAGTGTACATTTTCTTTTGCTTGATTGGTGTAACTACAGCTTTTTGACAACCTCATCAAAAACGCCTGCTCCACAGAGTAGTCTATAACTCTCTAGGATGATATGAAAAGCTGTTCTATCACAGCTTATAATAGCTGTGCACTGATCATAGTGCATCTTTCTTAAATGAAAGGTTATAAGACACATAAAGGTAAAAAAGTTAAGTGTCTCCATGGGATGTTTTAGGGCCCCAGGTGTCTACAGCTTCTTCTCCATTTTGTGGAGCCTGTTTCCCCTCTCCTTCCTCACCTAGAGCAATGAAGGGAGCTTTGCATAGTCTAAGCATGAAACTGGCTGTGAAATAGCCTTCCCCCTGTGCCCCAGCCTTGCCTCATCTTGGCCCAGGTGTACAAGGCAGCCGCAACATATTGGTCTCCCTTGCACCCCCATCCCTGACCCACACAAGTCAAGAAGCAAACCTTTCAAGAAGGAAGGTGTGTTATTACATGCTATTTCATTACAACACTCCTGCTGAGCAGGGACGGCTAAGTGGGCTCAATTAAGTGTTTCTTGGGATGTGGGGCTACCTATTGTCAGTTGAGACCAGAGAATATACTTCATTCTCCCTGGGGTGGGGTACCCAGAAATATGGACTTATTTCTTTCACCACGTGCAAATATCTGGTCTATTTTCCATTTCTTCACCTTATGTGAATTTTAATAATTACTATACTCTTTTCCTTTGAAGCATTTATGTAGGATCAAAAGCCCTGGTCAGGGAGAGAGGAAGAAGAAAAACGAAGGAAGTGGAAGAGACCCCTCATGAGTTGGGAGGGGAAAAATGTTAACATAACAGCCAACAAGCCAGAGAGTCTCAGTTGTCTACTAAGTGCTTCTTGAATAATAAGGCAGGAGGACAATGACATCGAACAGTTACTGCTTTCTGTTCAGCATCATCTCCTTGTCTGACATTGAACTTGATGTTTACCAAGGTCATAGTAGACCCAGCACTCTGCAAGCTGCAATACTGGCTGGTATCCGGGCACAGATATGCAATGGCTATAGTATTTTGTTGTGATACGATGTGATAAAGAACAAATACTCTGGCAAGTGAGTGAGCTGGCTTCCCTAATGCCCACTCTGCTGTTTTGTTTTCTAAAATTTCAGACTCTGCAGTAAGAAATGGGCGCTCTAAGAAAAATAATTATCAAGGCCAAGCTGGGATGCAAGTCTACCTCTGTTTGCTGCCTCCTGTCTCTGACAGATTTCCTTGAGATTCATCCCAAGTACACAGCATCTACCATGTGATACTCTGTTTGTAGACATATAATGACCCACATACAGCTGTGCACATTATCTGGCAGACAGATGTTAGATGGGGCGGGAGTTGCTGCAGCTCATGTTCAGGAAGAAAAAGAACAGTCCATAGTGCTAATTCTCTTCTTTCTTGAACCAGACCCTCCACTTGGTTTATCTGTAAAATGTAGAAGATGCAGTCTCTTCTTGATGTTCTCCTATTTCAGAAAGGAGTTAACCAGGTTAAAGGTTTTGGTCATGAAATAAAACCTCTGATTCCAGACTTTAAACAGGAATGCTCTCACTTTCCCCACTTTCCATAACTACATTCCCAGGGGACTGGGGAGTTTAAGCTGAAATTAGATGGCTGCAAGTGCTACCACCTGCTAAAAGTTCATCAGTTTTTGCTGGCTTTATAGTAGTGTTGGGTGTTTCAACAGTTTGTGCAGTAAAAGATAGAGAAGAGATCAGTGGCCCTGTCATGGGGTACCGTTTTTTTCCCACTGGCTTGCCTCATTTTGCTGCCTGCACAGCTAGG
This sequence comes from Phyllostomus discolor, assembly GCF_004126475.2. Classification (NCBI taxonomy): domain Eukaryota; kingdom Metazoa; phylum Chordata; class Mammalia; order Chiroptera; family Phyllostomidae; genus Phyllostomus; species Phyllostomus discolor. The sequence continues at coordinate 150,158,713 of NC_040903.2, read as the reverse complement.
CTGTGAGCAAGCATTGTTGTCTTCTCTCTGGCTCCCCCTCACTACCAATGCCCACATGAATAAGACCAATGGAGGTGGCCACAAATGTCTTCCCCACCTGAGGGAGTCAGAAGTGCATGAAGGTGACTCTATATTATGTATAGATTTTCCTTTTTCATCAGCACACATAGGCTGGGGTGGTTGGGGAGATGGCTCTAGTCTCATGAAATTAAAACACACACACACACACACACACACACACACACACTTGGGGCAGTCTCAGACTGACATTTGGAATGGAAAACAAATAAAATGTCTTAAAAGCCACTCCTGAAACAGAACACAAATGGGAATGGATCTCAGCTGGAACTCTCTGGTCTTAAGAGGTTAGGAGAGGCCAGGAGAGGAGAGGGAGATGGAGGGAAGGGAGTCGAGTTCCTGGAATCAAACAGATTAATCCTTACTGCTCTCCTTTCACCACAAAGGACTGTGAAGGCAGGGAGGTGCCCAGTCCAAAATGTCCTGCCCCCACCTCCAACCACTCCCCCAATGGGGAGATGGCCCTAACATTAGCTGAGGCAGGAGAGAGTGCACCAGACAACAGCATCTGCTGCCCTGTTCTGCTCAAGCCTCTAGTTGTGCAACTTACGTGCAATTACAAAACCCTCCTCCTCACCAAGATTTTCAGCATTCAGCAGCCTCTCCCATTGTTCTAAACTGCTTCTGCTTTCATCCTGCTCTTCCTTTTCACCCTGCCATTTAGACTCCAGTAAATTCTTATCATCTATTCCCTTCTATTCTCTGGAAGCACAAGTTATGTCCTACTCTCCATTTCAGCATTCTGCCCTAAATGGCTACATATAAAGCCATTTCTTGCTCCAAATCTGCTGGCCCAGGTGAGGCCTCCCTCACTGAGTTCCTCTCTCTCTCTCTTCTGTTTTAAATCGCTTCTTTATCCCAGCTACATTTGACTCCCTCTCTCTCTCCTTTCTGAATTTTGAAGCCCACAGATTAACAAAGGGACCCTTATTAGACCACTTTATGCTGGCTGGGAGGGTACATAATGAAAATATCTAATCCACATTTTCATTCAAAGGTCATATCTCTGTTCTTTCTCTAAATGCCCCATGCCCAGAATCCTAGGTGAAAGCAACCAGAGAACTTCAAAAGGCATTCATTTCTTTCAACATCATTTGCTAGGGCTGAAACTAACGCACAGAAAAATGAAATACCTTGCCCAACTTCGTGTTTTTCTCTTAAAACATTTCAGAATCAAAGTTTCTGTATGCACATCAAGACACAAATCTCTTGGCCCTTGGTTTAAAGGAGAAGCATACAGCCGAGGGATATGAAGTGAGCCTTTCTGCCTTTTAATTTCATCCTGAATTGCCTCTAGGTTGATGCAGATAGGCAAAGCCCTGGAGCCAAAGGCCAGTTGAGAGCACACAGTACATTTGCACCCGCTGTAATTTCGGGAGACCTCATGGAGGCAGAACGCAGGGCTTTGTACATAGATTACTCCCTTCAAACTGTGGTTGCAGATGGAAGCACAGCAAGGGCTGCGGGCAGGCAGGGTTTTCTCCTTGCCAGTGAGTGTTTAACACCACAGGGTGGATGATCACTTACAAGCAGATACCTTATTAGGATGGCCTAGGAAACACAGTGGGCGATTAACCTTTCATCTCTGGGTTCTGAGCCTGATGTAGCTCACCACTGGAAAGGCATGGAGTGGTAGCACGTGGCTTGGCCCCTTCCTCAAAGTCCCCAGGTACCACGTTTGCCAGGCAGCCTGTGCTCGACACCAGTCCGGATCCAGAGCAGTGTGGAGGTGGCAGCACAGGGGAAGGGGTCCAGCACTGTCCTGTCTCCCTTTTAAACAGCTGCTGTGAGCTTTTCCACACACAGATAAAATTCACCCAGATTTGTAAAGAGCAAGGGAAAAAATTCCCATCACTATTACATGGATATTCTGTCAACAGCAGTAACAGTAGCAGTTACAGAATAACTACAGATAATTACAATCATTTAATTCAAAGTACCAAGTCACTTCATGCAGAACATGACTCATTTATCATTATTGACCTTAGAAGAAGCAAATTTGCCCAAATCAATAAAGGTTCCAAATATCCATTAGAGCAGACAGAGATTGGTTACAAGTGTTAGGAGCTTCTATACACCTGGATTAATAGAGGGAAGTAGCTCTGCATGGTTTTGATTAATGAAGAGATTTTTTTTTCTTTTGAGACAGTTATTTGAAACAAAATTGACCTTAATTTCTCCTTTAATTCATGTTATGGAAAGTCAGTTGTTTTTGTTAAGAACTTTCATTCCCATTAGTTGCTGAAACATAGTGTAATTACAAAGAGAAGTAATCTATAAACAGGTAGAGTTCAACTTTGTTTTTAATGGACTCTTCAGGGCTCCCTGAATATTCATGGAGCAGAGTCTGTCTTATGGGAATGGACCAGACAGTCTGGTGGGAATGGACCAGACATCATTGTGTTTCTCTTTTAAAGTATTGCTGTGAGCTTCTTCACACTCAGATAAAACTCACCCAAAAAGGACTCATGGACATGGACAACAGTGTGGTGATTGCTGGGGGGAGGGGGTATGAGGGGACTAAATGGTAATAGGAAAAATACAGTACAGATAAAATAAAATAAATAAAATAAAATAAATAAACAGTGTAAAAAAGAAAAAGAGGAAAAATATTCCCATCACACTTATGGCAATGTTCTATCCACAACAAAGGTGGCAGTTTCAGAGGAACTACAGAGAGTTACAACCTGCTTATTATAGAAATGAGAAGATTTAGGCTGCTTTTGAGTCTGAATAATAAAACTGAATGTGGGTGGAAATAGATATTAGTAAGTCAGTCCAGTCACTTAAATATCAAATAGTTCAAATTGATTCCCAGGTGTTTTACAAATATTACATCATTTAAATCCTAATGCTGAGGGCTGGTGGGGAGGCAGATAGGGAATTTCAGGGAAACTCTTCCTATCTTAGCTAAATACACACAGGTTAGAACACACCCCACCCAGCACCCCAGTTCAAGGTCCTAGGATAGAGACTTCAGACTTCTGTCAAAAGTGGAATAGATCGTGAAATGCATTAGCATAAATTTAGCTATTGTATAAACAAAAAAAGACTATGAGTCTATTCTAAAATTGTCAAAATTGCAAGGTATTCTTCATGGTGAGAATTTGAAATGATGAAAATCTACAAATGTCATCTCATAGGAAGAGCCATCACTACAATGTCAGCTTGTTCTCCTACCCCACTCCTGAAACTCATAGTCACACCTCTGGATCCTCTCCCCAAATGGCTGAGAGGGGAACTGAGGCTAGTCTTCCCAAGGTCACCCAGTCAGTAAGATAAAGAGCTGACATCTGAGGCCACATGAGTCTGGCTGCCAAGGCCATCCTCTTCCCGCCATTCCTGCTGGCTCCGTCCCCATCAGGACAAGCATTCTGCAAAGAAGTCATCTGCAAGAACTAAATCAACATTCAGAAATGGGTTTTGAATGCTCCATACCCTTGAGAAGAATAAATGATCTTTCCCACTGCTGTGGTGGTCTCTCAGGATCAGGTGCAGCATAGCCCATGCTTTACATTGATTAGTTCTTGTAAAGAAGCCAAATTCCACATCCCTCTCCTTGCATATGGAGTTTAAAATCTTTACTTGAGGAACTGAGAAAATTCTCCCCAGCTAAAACTCCAACCCGACAGGAAATCCAGGTACTGGCAGGGAGGGGGTCAGCTGGAACCACTAAAGAAACAATTGCTTCCTTAATACCATCTGGGGAAGAGACGCTAACGCAGAGGCTGAGAACATGGAAGGAAGCTCTAAGGAAGAGGGGAAAATGCACAAAAAGCGTCAGTCACCGGGACTGAAAATTTGTTCCATTTGTGTCTCTCTGCAGGAAGAAATAAAGAAATGCTGACAAGGCATGCCAGTCCGAATCCCCTGAGCAGTTGGCCTGTTTGACTTTGTGTGATGGTGGGCCAACCTGTGTGCCTGCCGGCTCACACCACCGGAGCTCTTCAAACACATTCTATAGATCCCGCTAATAAATTCCATTTGGCTGCAAACCTTTCCCAGTTCCAGGCAGTCGCCTCTGAAGTGTAAGAGCAGCCTTTCTTTAAGCCAGGCTACTGCCACTTACTGGTGATCTGTACCTCTTTGGAAAACTAATCTGTGCTGCATTTAAAGGCAGGAAGCAGAGTTTGAATGAAAATGCAGTACCATGGCTAGAGGACACAGCTCTCACACCTTCTGCAGAACCAGAATAAGTGCTATGTTTTAAAAATATATATGTATGTGTTGGCAACATTGAAAAGGGGGCTAAAAAAACATCCCCCTCAGAAGTGAGAGCAGCAGCAAAAGAAACGTTAGCACCCTGCTGACGGGAACAATAGAGCATATGGACATCACGCCATGCTTGCCAAGCAGACGAGGGCAGGATGATCAAAATGGAGTCAATCTGCTTCTCTAATAGCAGAAGAGTCATCTGCATGAACACTGTCTCCAAGTGTGCAACGAGGCTCTTTAATTGCCTGAGAAAGGAAGGGTTTGGTTGACATTTTAGCCAAGTGTACTCCTTCCACTGGGGGCCTCTATCTCAGAACACTTCCCATGGTGAGTCTGAGGTGGCCGCCATCTGTGGATCTGCACACCTGAGACCTTGCACTAAAGTGGAACGTCACCTTGCAAGGCTCTCACCCCAGACACTGTTCCTGCCTGTCACTGGGGTGAAGCTGATCCAACCACCACATAGAACGTAGGCCTGCAAAGCTCAGCTTAGGCTGAGGCTTTATCACTGCCCCCCAAGCAACTTCTTGTTTCCTACCCACTTCCTTCTGAATCCAGTCCCTTTCTCCTTCAGGAAATCTATAAGAAAAGGTTGCAAACCTCAACACAAATCTCACGGTCAACCTTTTTCTAATTTTTTATAAATTTTGCATTTTTAGTCACAATAGTGATTGAAAGGGAAATGTAGATAGCTTGATGCAGCCTATCACATCTTCTGAGAACCACCTTGAAACATATGTTCTATTGCTGTGGATTAACCAGCACATTACCTCCCTCACAGCCATGTTTAATTGGCACTCGAGGACCCTGTTTCTCTCCATGAGGGTTTTTTGATCCAAAAAGCATGCTGTGAGCATTAAGTAGAGGTCTTGGGTCTTTTACTCCTCTCTATGGCTAAAATACTGCACAATAACACATCTCCCAAATTTATGTTTCAAGCATAGAAGCCCTCGTCTGATCTCCAGACACACATATCTGATGCTGCGTGTGCAGCATCTCGACTTGAATGTCACGCCAGCATTTAAAGTTGTGACATGAATACATTCATATATCCCTTAATCCCCACTTCCTCCTTTCTAGTCCAAATCATATCATGTTTCACCTGGACCACTGTGCAACTCTCCTTCCTGGATTATTATTCTTCAAACCCCGAGTTTCCTACCATATACTTTAGGAAAAAAACCTCAAGTATTTTGAAAACATTAATTATAAGACTATACTTTCCTACTTAAAATGTTTTAGTGACTTCTCACTACACTTATAGTAACAGCCACAGTCCTTGCCATGACACTTGAAACCAAGGACAACTTTATGTGCTCTCTGATTTCATTTTTCTCTGTACCATTCTCTCTGTAAACCTCACAGGTACAGTCTTAGTGGCCTCTTTGTAGTTCTTTAAACCTGCAAAACACTTTCCTGCCTCAGTGCCATTGCACAAGTTAGAATGCCCTTCCCCTAGTCCTTCCATGGTTTGTTTTTCCTGTTCCCTCAGCTCATAGTCAAAATGTCACCCCCTCAGAAACTTCTGTGCTAAGCCTTTCTAAGCAGCACTCTCTGCACTCCTCCATCATTTCTATCCATCCCTGGACCACAGCCATTCCCTTCATAGTTCTGATCATAATTTAGTACTCTACATGTGTCTATTTCTTTCCTTGTTTATTATCAACCCCCCACATTCTACCAAAAACTCCATGAGTGGAGAACAGAGCCAAATGTTCACTCAGTGCCAAGCAAATGTTTGACACATAGTAGGCACACAGTAAATGCTAGCTGAATGAATGAATGTGCCAAAGGAGCAAAGGAAGCCAAAAGTGTTGAAAAGGGAAGTGAACAAAGAAGAAAAGAATGAAATGAGAAGGCAAAATATTTGGCCATTATGTGCAAGGGGTGGAAGAAGGAAAAACCTCCAAGTCAAGGAATATAATTTACTGTCAGACACAGTTTTAGCATACAAAAAAGCATGTTATCCCAAGAACATTCTATATAAACAATGACCTTCAGGAACATTAAAGTGACCATAATTGTATTGGTCAAGCTAACGCTAACCACTGTTACAGATTAGCCTCTACATTTCAGTGGCTTTTCACAGTAAAAGCTTACTTCTCACCCTCATGATAGTTCCATGTGGGAGTTCCTAGTTGGGTAGATCTCCTTGAAGAGATGAATCAGAGACTCAGGCTCTTCCATCTTCAACATGTGGCTCCTGATGTCACTGTTTGCAGTGGGGGCATGGGTGGGGGCGCTGCCTCCATTCTAGCTAAGTGGAAAGGGAAAGGAAGATGAAGGGTCATGAGTGGGGAAGCTTCTATGGGCCAGGCCCAGAGGTGGGTATGTCATTTCTGATTACCTTCCACTGGCTGAAACTCAGTGTCGTGGCCTCGCCTAACTGCCAAGGAGCACTAAGAAATGCAGCTTAGCTTTGCGTCCAGGAAGTAGAGGAAATGGGTTGGTGATCTGTGTCACAATATCCTTCAACTTTGAAGAATGCTTTTTAAATATTTTATTCAAGTTGTCAGTTATATGAAAAGAAATGATGTTTACAGCATATGACTGGCAACCCTAAAAATAGAATTGGGCCCATTTAGCACATACTTTATAATAAAAATTTCCTCAGGTGCCATAGGGCACCTTCCTTGAGGTCTGAGTCAGTCTCTTTCATTCACAAGTGAGCTGCAGGAAACAGTGAAACGTGCTCTCTGCTCCGAGTCCTTAAAGTGTTAATGTGCAAGGTCTGTGTGCAGAAGGCAAGCTGCCATAGATCTCACTGACTTTGGCAGCAACTCAGAGGTTATATTTTTCTCAGGGATGAAATATTCTTGGATAATTGTTCCAACATGTGAGACCCAAAAATGTTTTGGGTTTTTTTTTTTTTTTGGTAGAAAATGATCTCAGGAAATAGAAGCAGACAAAAAAAAAAACCCTACTAAGTTATCTAGTCCATCTCGTGAGAATCTAATCAAATTTATATACTTCAAGATATTTCACAGGATAATCCACTTGATGTGGAACAGTGAGCCATGGACCTCCCTGTAGGCCTGTCTTCATGGTGCCTGACACACGAGCCCACGCACACGCACCATCGTCATTATTCTCAAATGCAGGCTGAACTGGTTTTAGGGGTGTGCATGGACTGAAACTCTGTGATACGGTAGGAGAGATGCTGGAAAAAAGACATGTCCAAAAATATCTCCCCACCTAGCATGTAACACTTTCCTAAAACTCCGCTATGAATGAATACATAATATAAACCTTTCACCTTTGCATGAATTAGCTTACCAGATCCCTTTCCTCTAGGACATCTTGCCAAGATAAGAACATTAATATTTTAAAGAAAAAATAAGATGGATTATACAACCCTGTTCAGGAAGGGGAAGCCAGGAGTGCAGCTCTGTGCATCTACAAATAAAAAAATTGTGCAAAAAAAAGTATGTCATTATCAGACACATGTAGATATTTAAGCTCTTTTACTTATATTGAATTCAATTATGGCACTTTGGTTCTGCAATATTGAGGAAAAACTATATTTTATTTTAACATTTGAACAGATTACTATAACCAATTCTTCTTTTCATCTATTTCAACCACATTTAAGGTCTAGGCCTATGACTCCCTCCTGGATTATACTCTCCTCCAATCTTCCAATTTTGCAGATTAAAAACAAAAAACAAAAAACAAAAAACACCTGAGACCTGGTATTAAGATCTCACTGTGGCAGAGCTGGGTCTATAACTCAAGCCTCCAGATTTCTCATTCATTATTCTATATATTATGTGATGGTATTTAATATTTATAAAGTCTTTACTTAGTTCTGGGTGCTTTGAGTTAAACAAAGAAAAAATATGGTCAATTCCAGCTCTAAAACATTTTATTTTGAGGGGAGATTAGACCTACACATAAAATAATTAGGAGAAACACTGATGTTACTGGCGAATACTGTGTTCCCATTCCTGACATTTCCTTCCCATAAAGGGAATTCATAAAGGGAAGCTCTGGGTTTCACCCTGCTGCAGTTTAATTTGGAAGGATCACAGGGCATGCACAGTTCTGCTCTGTCCTTCTTCCTCTTACAGGCAATCCTTACTGAAGAGAGTTCAAGGTCACAACTGCACTCCCATACCCTCAGTCTTCCTGCCTAAGATAAAATGGATGATTCTGCCCAATTCAGAGCTTCAGCTGCAGCACAATCTATTCTCATACCATACTGGGTCCTCCCAATGTAGTCACTCTTCTTTGTTTTGTTCTTCAAATTGTTTAGTTCCATATTGCGGAATAAAACTGTTTATTGGTGACACCTTGGACAATAAGCTCTCAAAGTTTGGGGGCTCAAAATAAGGGGGAGTTTTTCTAGAATTTGAGACTTATAATATCATTTTAAAAGCATAAGTGGAAGGGATGAAGCCGGAACAGGTGAGGAAATCTACATCAGACCAATGAAGACGCTGGACTGTGAAGATAGAGAAGATAATTTATGTAGAGGAAGAGAAGCCTAAAATCTCATATTTGGAAGAAGTCTTCCACAGTGAGAGTTTGCATACTTGAAGGTCTTCAAGAACCAGACAGGTAAAAACATAAATGTGTGTAGCAAATAATGATGAAAATAAAATATGGTAGCTCAATGGCAATCAGTGAACTAATGAGTTCATGCTGCATTAAATGTATACAAACTCTCTTTTTAAATTTTTGGTGGTAATCAATGGGCTGATTAAACAAAAAAAAATCCATCTATAAGGATAGCCAGTTGATCTCTTCTATGTCACTTCTGAAAAGTAGGTGTTCAACCTATACCAAGTGATGCCACCTCCAGAGGTGCTGCCAAGGCACTGCTGTGATGATCAGAAACCACCCTCCCACAGAAGCAATATCTGCCTCCTGACGTTCACACCCCCCTCCCTGCTAATTTTGTCCTTGAGGCCATACGGAACTAGCCTAACTCCACTCATACCAGAGACATTCACTAGGCCACTCTAATCAGTGGTCTTGTCTCCTTCTGAGTGTCCTCTAAGGGTGTGCTTTTTATTCCTTTTGCCATCATTGCTGTCCACCTTCAAAAAAATACAAGGTTTTACTTAGTCTGGGTACATTTTAAAATGTAGTTTCAAACATTTTATAGGATATGTTATTATAAGTATTTTTGTTATTATAGGTATTTTCACAATGGTTCAGGGGAATACGGAATTATAATTTCTAGTGTTAGACATACCTTATTTATCCCTAATGATGCCACTTGAAATTATGTTACATCAAAATGAAGTTACTATTGACTAAATCTTCATCGCTTTTATTGATATTGTTGGCCACATAGCCCACCTTACACTTGAACAGTACAACACTGAATATTGTTTAGGTTCCATTTCATCAAATTAGGGCTGGCCCCTTGTTCTAATGAACAAAATGCAACAAGCATTTGAATACCTATGGTACTCTCACTGTATCTCTCATTTCTTTGGGTGTTAAGAATTTGGAGATAAAATAAAAGTCTAGGCCATCAAACAGATTAAATGCTGCCAGGACACTGAGAAGTAAGTATAAGAAATTTTTAAAAAATGATCCACACTATGATGCTATACATATGTAAAATTCCATGGGAATAAAGATGAGGAAGCATTTAATCTTGTTAGGAATATAGGGAGTAATGAGAAAGTTATAGAGAGAATATGATATTCAGGTAGGCCTTCATAGCAAGTTTGGAGTTTTCGTTGTTTCATAAATACTTTTTTAGTGTCGTTTTTGATTCACAGCAAAACTTGGGGGAAGGCACCGAAATTTCTCATATCCCCCTTGATAGCCTCTTCCAGTTATCAACATTCCCACATAATAATCACCCAAAGTCTATAGTTGACTGTTCACTCTTGGTGTCATACATTCTATGGGTTTGAATAAACATATAACACGTTTCCAACATTTTGGTATCATACAGAATATTTTCACTGTCCTAAACAAATCCTCTGTGCACGTTTCCAACATTTTGGTATCATACAGAATATTTTCACTGTCCTAAACAAATCCTCTGTGCTCTGCTTATGTATTCCCATCCTTCCCCCTGGTAACCTCTGACTGGTTTAATGTCTCCATAGATTTGCCTTCTCCAGATTGTCATGCAGTTGGAATAATACACTACCTAATTTTTTTCAGATTGACTTCTGTCACTTGGTAATATGCATTTTAAGATTCGTGTATGTCTTTTCATGGCCTGACAGGTCAGTTCTTTTTAGCACTGAATCATATTCTATTATCTGGAGGTATCACACTTCATTTATCTGTTCACCCACTAAAGAACATCTGGGTCACTTTCCAAGTTTTGTCAATTATAAGTAAAGCTGCTATAAACATCCTTGTGCAGGTGTTGGCATGGACATAGGTTTTCAAATGACTTGGGTAAATCACAAGGAGTGCTGCTGTTCAATGATATGATAAGAGTAAGCAGGAGTTTTTCTGTTTGTTTTGAGCAGGGAGACAAGATTATTTGCAGATGATGGAACCCCTTGAAGAAAAGTTACCCAGGTGTGAAAAGACAGGACACCTGAAGGAAATGGGCAGACTAGAGCATAGGGCATGTGAAAAACAAGGCAAGAAATAAAGGCTGATGTTTTAGGATGAAGACATGAACTCTAAGCTAAAGACAATAAACCACCACCAAGAGCTTACAAAGCAAAAGAGTGATGGCTCTACGTTTTGTCTTTTCTGATTCTGACAAGTAAAATATTCACCTTTCCTTTCAGACTCCTGCCATCTGTCTACTTGATAGTGAGTACTATATTTCCTTCAAGTCATTGACTAAAATGTTGAAGAGTGCAGCCCAGCCAGGCAGAAGTCCTCATCCCATTTTTCTAGTGACAATAGAAGTAGGGGAGAAAAGATAAAGGAAAGAATCTAAGGAAAAGTGTGCCATACTCTGCACATGAAAGAATGTTAGAAGTTAGGGACAATCTGATTATGTAGGATGATAGAGAGTTGGAATCAAGAATAACTTCAAGGTCTTTAGCCTGGGTGAATGGGAAAAGTGTAGTTCCAGAAACAGAGAGCAAGATTTTGAAGAGATAAAGAGGTTAAGCAAAATGTACTGACTTTAGTTTGGGAGCTATTGAATCATACTGAATCAGGAGTCAGAAGGGTCATAGGTATAGAGGTCTGGCTGGAAGACTGTTGTAATTTAAGACTGAAGTTTGGCTGAAAAATCAGGGTAGGAAATGGAGGTTTGGAAGTCATCGCTTAGATGTGTATCTGGAACCCTGAGGATGGACAATGTTGTGGAAGGGAGCAAAGTTGAAAATTTAAAAAATAATTAACTCAATAACTAACATGATTTATTTTGTTCATATCTGTTATATTAATAGATGAGTAAGCAGATGATACAAATAAGTTTGTGAATTTCTGTCCTCCATCTATAATGATTTAGGGACATGTGAAGAAGAAGATTAGACGAGTTGAAGAAAATTGTAAACACTGAAAGACCACATCAATAGCTTGACTCTTTTCTACATATTGGAGAGTCAAAGACACTTATCTAAATCCAGACCAAACTCCAAGCTCTGTGTTTAAAGTGAGGTCCAACTGAAATGTAAATCTCCTTCCTTGAAATGTTGTGATGGCAGACAAAAAAAAAAATAATGCTGATTAAAAACACAACCTAAAACCAAAGTGATGCCATTTGTATTTCATTTGTATTTAATAAAGTACACTTTCATTATTTACTACTCAGCCATAGAAACACTGATACCTGTTTATTATTTTGTCATTGAGCCCTTGTTAATCTTCTTTCACTCCAGCTTTAACCCTCACTTCTGATGGACTGAGAGGAGGGAACATGTGAACTTGGGCACACAATGAGCTTTATTTCGTTTTGCAGGCCTTTCCTCTCCACTGAAAAAGGGAGTGTTTTAGAGGTTTGTTCATAGTAAAACAATAAGTGTCTGAAACCCAATATCTCCATTTCTTATATATTTCTCCATTAAAAATCTTGTCTCTCAAGTCAATACGAAGTAATAGGGAGAGGTGGGTTTGGGTATTGGATTTTTTTAAAAATTCTTGTACAATTGAAATTAAAATCTGGTACAAAATCACTTCTAATCCAACATTTCTTTATTCCTAGCAACCGGCAACAGGCACACCCTCTTCAAGGTCACACACCATTCTGCTGCATCCTCTTGTTCAAGATTATCAATTTGGTGGTGAAGCGCTCCCATTAATATTCTCCGTTAGCGAAGGTCAACTCTCCTCAGGGTCACCTTCAAAAGAACTTGACCAGTGACTAAGTTTATGAATTTTTAAAATATTGTCAGTCAGCATTGAATGCATTTACCCATTGAAAATGAGTTTTGTTTCAACACACTTTGCTGCCATCCATGGTAATTGGAAAGTCAGTGTGAGATATCTTCTAATGTGCTTTTTAAAATTGACCACGGCTGCAGAAGCAGCTTCTTAAGCCAAACATAATTAATTTCTATCTGTCCAGTCTGATCACTGTAGGCTGACAGTCCCTTGTATTCTTTATTTTTAATGTATGTACTTTTTTTTTCAATAGAGTACATTGTCCTTTCATCTCTCTCTTTTGCCTCTGCAAATTGGCACTTTCTGTCTTCCAGGAGTCTCATTACCATCCAATGATTTTTCTCCACTTCACAATAGAGGCACTAAACTGGGGCATCCATGAGAGAAAACACACACACATCCACCTATGTAGCACGTTTTCTTGGCTTTCTCTGAATCTTCCTCCATGTGGTCTTTATGGCTTCAATAGCTCTCGAGTGTCAACAGAGACCTGAAACTCTTCAACCGTTGGCTGCCTACCTCATTCGCCGTCCATTCCTCCCAGGCAGCATCCTAAATAGAATGGGATGTCGAAGCACCAACTGACTCGTGGACAGAGCATCCATTCTCCAGCATCTACAATGCCCTGTAGATACCAATTGAAACTGCATCATCCATAAAAGTAATCCATAGACCCATTTGCTTTTCATTTTTGGCTTATGATAGCAATAATGACTATAACACAGGGCCCAGGAATTGATGACCAGCTGGGGTTAATGGCCCTTGGCTGCACTGTGGGCTATCAACTCCCCCAGCTGGTCATTAATCCCAAGGAAATGCCCCATACCTTGATCGTTATTACTTAATTAATGCCTCTTTCACTTTCAGCCTAAGTGGTCAGAGCACTGTAACCCTAACAGCAGCTTGCAGTTGGAAGTGTGTGTTTCAACTCAAATACTGAATTCCCTATAGCTGCATACATATTTTAAATTCTTCCTAGAATAGTTGATTGTGTTTGCCTCAGGCTTTTTCTTTTCCTCCCCTTACAAAAGGGTGGGGGTGGTGGCTGTGAGGGTTTATTTTTCAAGCGAAAACTTGCTACTTGCATATTAGAGCTCCAAGGTCAAAAGGAAACTTGAATGGGCTCATCTTGCCCTTTGTTTTTAGGTCATCTGGATTGTTTTTGCTTCCAGAGATCTAAATGCAGAAACAAATGGGAAGGAAGAAGGGGAGCGTCCCTTCTGTAGTTGCTTAGAACAGACTTCACAGTCCTTGAAATGGCATAATAACAGAATTTATTCTGCTGTTATAAAACTCCAAGTGCTATCATAACTAGTTAAATCACACTTGAAATAAATATTCTTATAGTATCAACATTATTATGTATCATCTTTTCGGAGATTGCTGTAAGATCTCATCAAAGAACATGCTACCCGGCTGACAAAGAAGGTAGATTTTGTTTGGTTTAGTGTGACTGGTAAATGTGACTAAAGGAAAAAATATAATGGGGGGTTTGCCTGAGCGCTAATTACCACAAGAAACAAGGCAGATTCTGCTTTGGGTCAGCTGGGTTTATATACAAAGAACCTCCTGTTTATGAACCAGATACTAACCCCAAATGATCTTAACGTCTTCTGTTGCAAGTAAATGCCTACATTTATTCTCAGCAGCAGCATAAAAGAAATGCAGCCTTTCTTTTCGTATTCTGAGAAAAACTGATGTTATCTGAAGAAATATGTTTCTAAGAGATTAGCAGTGATTCATGACCATCACAGAATCAAGTGTGTGGAACAACTTAGAGGAGATCATTTGGAAAGATCTAAACTGTGATGTTTTATCTGAAAGTTTGCTTTGAGAATGACACATCTCCAGGATGAATGTGGTAAGTAGAAATGTACTCTCATCACTGGAATCATTGAATCTTAGGACTGGACAAAGCGTTTTGCAATCACTTTGCTCCCTGACTCCACTTCATACAGGATTAAGCATAAACCAACTCCATTAAATAAAAATCTATCCAGAATATAGTTGTATGACCACTTCCCTGAATGTAGCTTAATGATAAACAATTGTAACTGATGGGTAATTTTTCTTTGTACTAAAGTTTGAGTTCATTTTCTCTTCTTCCATCTTCAGTTCAGATGGAAAATCCTTGCTGTGGCTTAAAGATTTTTTTCAGATTGCCTTCTCTTTGAGGCCCCTAAAGAAATAAGTACCAATTTCTTTATCCTTTCTTCTGAAGTCTTGTTTCCCTACAGTCTGTCATCTTTATGTCACTGGTTTCTTTCAATTCCCTAAGATCTGTTTTGGGTTGTGTGTCTGTAAATTGTGCTTAGGTCAAGTGTAAGGGTCTGAATAATGCAAGGCATTAATCAAGGATTGTATCATAGCCCATGATGCCTGTACCGAAGCACAAAAGTCAGATTCTAGGTCCTTCTCTGTTGATAACTTGAGTGGCTACAATATGGGTGCCCTGACTCATTTTTTTCCTAATCCTTCTATTCTGTAAGCAGGGAGAGTATTTTCTGTGTTTGCTGCTCATTGTATTAGGTAGGCATGGAGCACAGATATTCAAACAGCAAAAAGGCAGAGTCCATGCCAGGAAGGAATTCAATAACAATTGCAGGAGTTACACAGATAAACAGACAGTTCAGGTCAACAGATCTGTCTCTAATAGATAGAAACTTCAGGAGACAATGAAGGCACAAAGGAGAGGCACCTAACTCAACCTTGAGGTTTAGGGGTCTTCCCCCACCCCTCCAAAAAGGTAGTGCACTGATATTACTGAATTCATTGCAAAGGAGGAACAGCTGAAAGAAGAGTGTCAAGGAAGGAACAGGGGAAAGAAGAATGTTCCAGGTAAAGATAACAGCATTTATAAAGGTACAAAGATATGAAAATAGGTGTTTCTGGAAAATGGTTCTGATGTTGACATTCTCATTGGTCCTATGGTCTTCTCTACTCACTTAATGAATCTTGCAGTTATTTGTGACTGAATTATCCCAACCCCCTCTCTAGATACTACTTTCCACCTACCTCACTATACATCTTCCCATGTGTGCAGCAGGCTTTTCTGGGAAGGTCTGGTTCCAGAGCTACTTCTGTCCCTCTCTGACCAGCCTGATAAGCTCTACACTCCTCCTCAGAAACCCTCTTAGCCATGCCCTAGACGTTTGTTAGGTGATATTATTCCAATAGTTACATGCCTCACACTTGTAGCTTATTGTAAATTATTGTGTATTATTGATTGGGGACCAAATTATTATGCCCAGTAACACACAGTTAATTCTATAGCTATGCTTAAATCCAGCCAATCTTTTCCCAATATGTATATCTATTTTTTCTTTTGTGAGTTTAACCTATTACCCAGGCATGGAATCCAAAGTGAGTTGTATTTACCATAGGAGAACTGAATCTACTTCATCATTAATGAAAATGTTAAATACTACATGATCCAAGAGTAATGTGAATGTAGAATACTCTCTACCGTGTAAATTATTCAGAAAGTTTATTTTCTAATGCTTTTGTTATAAATGAAGCAATCTTACTTATATTTCTTTAGCCACATACTATATAAAATTGAAGATGATTAGCAGAATAATTACGTCTACATAGTAATCTTGAATACTCATTCTATATAAAATTTAATTTACTTCCAAAAGTAAAATCATTATCTAATATATATAAGTGCTTATAGTTAGTAGGTTGTGATTGTAAGCAACAGTCTAAATACAGATTGTGCAAAGGATACTCTTTTAAACACTTAATAAGTTTTGTATTTCAGAATAATTTTGGAACTACAGAAAAACTGTAGGAATGTTACAGAGAGTACACACATACCCCACACCCAATTACTGCAATACATTTGCCACAACTAATACCAAGAGTCGGTAATAACCAGGGTCAATACTTTATGTGAATTTCCTTAGTTTTCACCTGAAGTCCATATTCTGTTCTAATATTCCATACAGAATACCACCTTATATTTAGTTATAAAGTCCCCTTAAGCTCCTCTAGATTGTGAAAGTTTCTCAGACTTCTCTTGTTTTCTGTGACCTTTACAGTTTTGAGGCATACTAGTCAGGCATTTTACACAATGTTCTTTAATCTGGGTTTGTATGACGTTTGATGTCTCTATGGCTAGACAGGAGTTATAAAATTGGGGAAAGAAGACCACAGAGGTAAACTGCCATCCTCATCACATGATACTAAGGGCCTACGATCAGTGTGATACCTAACCACTGCTGCCTTAGTGATTACTTATTACTCAATATTTAACCTTGATCACCCGGCTAGAGTAATATTTGTCAGTTTTCTCCACTATAAGTTACTCTTTTCCTCCCTTTTATATTTTCTTTCATACTGTACTTTTTAAGAACAAGTCCTTAAGAACATCTCATTCTTAAAGAGTAGATAGTGATATTCCACCTCCTTGAAAGGTATCCCTCCATAAATTAGTTGGAATTGTTTGATAGATACTTTTAGGAGTACAAAATTCTTTTAATAATAATGTATGTAATGTCACTATTTGAAATTTTTAAAGGATGAAGGAGAGATCAACAGATTGAGACAGAGATAAGCAAAGCATATGGAATGAACACAAAAGGACATAAGAAACCAAGAACAATGTTTGCCTTCGAGAAGGGGAGCTGAAACAGGATGGGAAGACATCCCATTTACAACTGATTATAATATAAATTTGTATTTCTGAATTATTTACTCTGTCCTATTTTCTAAGTCCTTAAAATGAAAAATGTAATCATCTAAGGGGCTAGTGAAAAGTAATGCAGGAGAGCGAGAAATGGTCACACTGCTTTATGGATATAACAGCACCACAATAGCTGATCTCAGTAATCACTCTTAGCACCTCACAATAGAGCCCAGAGTTTCCAAGTACACAAGTGAAATGTCAGTGTGAGGAGCTGGTTTTGACAGTGAATAGTGTACGCTAGGGTTGTCTGCCTACGTTTTGTCATACTTGCAACCAGGCAAGAGAATCAACAGCCTGATTGAAAACAGAAAGTCTAAGAGTCTTCTAAACTTAAAAAGTTGATTTGCTTTTTAAAATATGTGTCACTAAATGAAGAAAGTACCTCAGTCACCAGAATTACTAGAGTTACCTTCCATGTAGGTTCCAACAAAAACTAATGTTGGCATTGACAAGGAGAAATGCCTGTGTTAGGCTGTTCCCTTGAAAGGTACTTTTTCTGTCTGTTGTAAAACTAGTGATTCTCTAGGGACAAATAACTGGAAATGCATCCCACAGATGCTTTACAGAACTAGTGTCTGTTTGTTTTTGAGTTTGTACTGGAGTAAGATTTCACTATTCCATGTAAGATATGATTTAACTACTCTACATATGACACAGGGGTTATGTTGCTCAGTGGTCCATTAAAGAGAATAAACTAAAGGACCAAAAATAAAAAGAAACTCTTCTACATTGGATAGTAAAATACTGTGACAAAAGTGAATACGGATGAAATAAGAATTGTCAAAAAGAAGCTTAAATGAAAAAAATGGGCTGTTTTTTAAAAAAGATCAAAATTGACCATTTCTGACTAGTGAGCAGGAAGAAGTAGACAGTGAGAAGAAAATGGACACATCGGCTGCCTGAGAGCAGGAGCTTTTCTGGATTTTACGTAGTTTCCCACCCAGAGCTTTGCACAGGTTAACCACTGTTTTAGTATTGATTACTCAGCTTTATACAAAGACTGTGATGGTGTCTGAGATGCTGATTTTTAGCCTGAAATGTAAATAGTCAAAAAGGAAAAGGAGAAATTATAAGGCTGATCAGGGAAATTAGGTCAGAGAAACAAGCATGGAGCAACATATTTGTAGAAAACTGGGTTGTTGAGAGCACGTTTTAGATTTTCTGGTCTTCTCAAAAAGAAGCAGCTTCTCTTTAACTTAAGGCATATAATCAGAAACATCTTTCTAAAATTATAGCCATTACCATTAGCTGGACAAAACCCACACTATATAAGATTTTGTGCTAAATTTCAACCAATATCAAAGGAGATCTCCCTGCTTTCTCTGTCATACATTGTGTTATAAACTGGCAGTTCTTTAATTGGGTGGGGACTATAACTTAACCCTTCTGTCAGCCCACTATAAAGTGTTATCAGGGCTGCTCCAGTAGGGATGCACACAAAAGTAACATCACCTCCTCCTAGTATGTTATTTTAGGTCAGTGTCAGATTCACAAATGAAACTAAAAAATCTTTTAACATGAAACCCTTACTCTACAAATTTAACAATAATATTTGTATACAAATTTAGAACTTATGTCATGGTAAAGTCTGGCAAATTAGGTGGCATTTGAATGAATGCATTACATATCTTTAAATTCTAAAGTGAATAACATGTATATAGCAGGAATAATTTATCTGACTGAAAAGGCCAATGTCATTTAATTTTAGACAATGTTTATTACTAGGGTATACAGTGATTGCTGTATAAATGATCTTGCTTATATTATATTTTAAGATATGAAATAAGTATTTTCTTGCAATTATACTGTCAAATGGTATGAGGTCATATGGATCTTGGTCTAAAATCAGAATGTATTCCATCTACTGTTTCAATACTTCTAGTAGATAAGACTATGTCATTAGGAACTTCATATTGATTTTAATTAGAACAGGCACACCACCATTAATATGAGTTGTGATGCCACTAAGGCAGTTGTCAAGGGGGAATTAATTAATTAATTGTAAATTAATTAATCGAGAGTGAATCAAATCAACCTAGCATAATGAATACTGAACTTGGGGAGGGGGGTAAACTCACAAAACAGATTGAAAACCCAAGATAATCTAAATTGTTAATCAAGACTAAAGAAAATTAAGTAACTCATTAAAAGAGAATACCTATTGTTTTTGAGACAGGAAAGTTTTAACACTAAAGTAATAAATTAAATTCAAACATTTTCCTTAAAAATAATATATGAAACCCTAAAAAATATTAATATTTTGTCACTCTACATTTCAGACTTAGAAAAATGATTTGTAGTTTGGGATACTTAATAATACTCATCACAAATTTAATCACTTCATTTTCTGTTTATGGTTAAAGAGGATATTTATCAGATGCTTAAAGGAAATAAATACACTAAATTGAAGGAAAAATCTATTATAAAGAGAGAGTTCTGCCCTTTTCTAAGGGTTTCCCTGTAGCTTCTGGATCCCAATGTTTACGAAAGTCAGTGCTTCAGCATTAAGCAACATAGACAGTTGCCTGACAAGTGAAGGTTATGTTTGGAAAAAATAAATAAAATAAAATAAAACATTAAATTAAAACAAACTGTACAAATTCAGCTATGAAAAATATACATATAACTAGACAAAAGCTGATAATATATTAAAATAAATATATTTGTGTTATGGGACTGATGTTTTCATTAAAAATGTGTTTAAATTTTAGTGCCTGCACAAAAAGAAGAAGAGTTGTCAGGAGGTCTCCTAATGACCAACGAAGGATCATATGCAGATTACAACCTATTAGTTAGGATTGAGAGAAAATATCTGAAAGTGAAAATTAAAGTCAGATGTGTATGAGCTTCTGATTCTCACACACATCTCAAAAAAAATACATGTTCTAGTTAGTTTTCACACTTGGACAATACCTTTCCAGAGCAAGGCGTTGAAACAATGCCAGAAAGAGAAATCCTCTTTGCCATGGCTGTATCTGCTAAAACATAAGCAGAAACTTTCAGTAGTAAGCAGTGCTACACTTTATTATACAGTCAATGAGTGGAGTGGCAAAATACCAAGTGACAAGAAAAGGGCGTATGTCCATATGCCCCCTAATGGGTTTAGGGACACCTTTAGTCAAAGGAACACACTTTTCAAAAGTCTCTGACTTACCCTTAAAGCAGGATATGAACCTGCCTATAGTAACAACCTATAATTACAAAAAGTCAGTTGCAATTTGTCCTAGAATAGTTGGTAGCGAACCTATAGTAACTGCGAAAAGGCACTGCAATTTTTCACATGCAAATTAGTTTGTTAATTTAACAATTATTCATTGTACATATACTATGATTCTCACACTGTTCTAGAGGACTGGGATATATCAATAAATAAAACCACTACCTCTGCCCTTGAGGAGTTTATATTCTAGCATACTGACAGAGAAAACAACAGAAAAGAAAGCATAATAAGTAAGTAACATGTTATATTAGCAGTAAGGTGATAATAAAAAAAAGTAGATCAGGGTATAGGTGATTAGAAGAAAGTGTGCAATTTTAAATAGAAGGATCAGGGTAGGCCTCATTGAGAAAGTCCCATTTAAAATGTCCTTAAGCCAGACAGAAGAAGGTTCTAAAATAAATACCTACTGGCATATTCAAGGGACAGCAAGGAGCATGAGAATAGTAAAAAAGGGATTTTTTTTAAAAATGGAGGGCCAAGATATGTACAGTTTACAAATGACTGTCAAGGATTCTAATTTTCCTCTAATAAAACACAGAAGCATCACATGGTTTGGGGCATGGAATTGATGTGATGTCACTTAAGTTTCAGAAGGGTCACCACAGACACTACTGATGGTAAGGAAAAGAGGCAGAAGTGGGGAGACCAGCAAGGGGGAGGTTGGGATAATCCACAAGAGAAGTGACAAAGGCTCAAGTCAGGGTGATAGCTCTATTGACAATTGATCTAGTGACCCACTTCTGAGCATGTCCCAGGATTTGCAAATGCAGTGGATGTGGCCTATGAAAGAGAGTGAGAGAGGGAGAGAGGTCAAGGAGGACAACACGCTATTTGTCCTGAGAACTTGGAAGGATGATGTTGCTTTTAACTGAGATGGGAAAAACAGACTGAGCAAGTTTAAGAGGAAAAATATGATATTCATATTCGGGCATGTTGAGCTTGAGATGTTTACTAGATATCTAAAAAGAAATGTTCAAGTAGACAGTTGACTTTATGAATCTGGAGGAAAAGGGTTTGGGGCTAGGTATTTAAATTTGGGAGTCTGCACATAAAAATAGTATTTAAGCCATGCTGGATATCACTGAAGGAGTGAGTGCTAAGCACTGGATCACACCAGCATTCTTGAAGAAAAGAGGAGGAACCAACATAAAAGATAGGGATTGACCTGTGAGGTAGAGAGGACCTTGAGAGAGAATGGGGACTTGGAAGCTAAGTGAACAAAGTGTTTCTAGAGGGGGGACCAACTAAGTTGGTAGCTAGTTGTGTGTGGGTGGAGTAATTTATAAAATGTAGAATAAGAGACCAATTAAATTAAAATCATTTATCTGCAAAGCTCCATGTGATCATGTGCTCTCAATTTAAACAGGGATTCAAATCCCAACCCCATCATTCGCCACCTTCAGCTAGCTACTTCATGATTTCTGAGGCTGGTGTTTCAGACATCCATCTCACAGATCTGCTGTGAAATTCAGTGAAATAATTTATATGAAGTCACCTATGAAATGCTTGTGAAGTAATAGGTACTTATCATTTTACATATAACATGTATTATTAATAATACAAATATTAACATGAACCCAAACATTTCATTAGATAATTGTTATTTTAATTATTACATAATTATATTATTCATCATATTTTATATCATATGACTTCTGCTACTTGTTATATTATTCATAATTCCTTTACTCATCTGTTCTTCCAATTATGTATTAAACATTCTTTAGCATTTGCTCTTTGCTAGGCATTGGCACCCAAGGGGGAAAAAAAAGATAAATAAGATATGGAACTGATCATTCCTATAATGTAAAGTGCACCAGACTCTGCAGCCAATATTGTATAGAGTTTATTTGTCCACTTCATGTGAGGAATTTGAGCCATGGCTTTGTCACCCACCAGGTAGGTGACCCTAAATAAGTCACTCAAACTCTCTGACCCTCAGAAAATGGGGACACATTGTTTCTATTTGCAAGGTGGTTAGAAAGATTAGCGAGAATATAGTAAATATTCCAGTATCTATTACTAAGTAGGCATTCACAGTATAAGTCTTATTAGTACCATAAATTCTGTACATACTGTCAAAAAGAACATAAACTTTCTTGAAGTGAATAATTCATGGTTTTCATTTTTATAGAAAGTGACAAGCTTTTAAGGCAACACAAACTGTCACCCTGATAAAGAATATTTTTGTTTGTAATTGCTTAAACCCTCCTCTCTTTACAAAAGATCTGAGATAGTTTCAAAGTAGTTATATAAAGTGGTAATAATGATAAAGATAAATAATCAATACTACATAGATGTAGAATATATATGCTATCATACCTATTTTAGTTTCTATTATGCATTTCAGATTTAATTCTGAGCTTCCTAGCAAACAAAACTAGAGGAACATATCAGCCAAACAAAGATGAAGACTAGATTCTCATAAAAAACAATGTTTGCTTAGCATTAAACTCTAAAATATAGAGAGTGATATAGATTGTAATCTTTATTCTTTTTGTGAGAAATTTAGTTATGAATTTCATAGAACTACTTCTTATAATAGCCTTTAGCTTAAAAAAATGAGTCCTAATGTGAAAAAAAAAAAACAATTGAGTAATGATAATTCTGTGAGAAGATAAACTACCACAGTCCAAGTGTGTCATATCAGACATTCTAATAATCCAAAATACTCTCTAATTTTTGTGTACATCTTATCACCACTGATATATGTGTATTTTTTTCCATTTATAGGTTATATTCACAAATATATACATATATATTCTACTACCTCTATACCAATTTAGAACTCTTAGAGCAGGGGAGTCAAACCCATTTTTGCCAGGGTCCACATCAGCCTCACAGTTGCCTTCAAATGACAGAATGTAATTTCAACTCCTTAACAGTTAAGGAGTTACATTTATACAGTCCTGAAATTATTTCAGCCCTTTGAAGGCAGCCATGAGGCTGATGTGGCCCCTGGTGAAAATGAGTTTGACACGACTGCCTTAGAGGAATAAATGAGCTTCAAATTATCTACAATAATTACTGCTTCCCTTCTCAAACTTGCAGGGAAACTGGATGGCACACACAGACCTAGGGAATCTATGTTCTCTCTTGCTAGGTTAGGACAGAGAACACTCTTTAGAAACTGAAATAGTGTGGTAAGTTTGGCACTGTATTAGAAAAATTGTGACCTTTCCAGAATTTCCACAACAGGTAGGTACCCTCACCACCATGTGACACTAATTCTCAAGGTGGTTTACCAAAAATAACAGAGCTTTCCTCAGGAAAATTTTTTGTCAACTATCATATAAATAAATACACCTTTGAAATCTCAATGCTAAATTCTGTTGAAAAAATGTATCTTTCTAAGGATATAACACTATATTTTTCTTTATGTAAATCTAGATGCTCATCAAGGTGTCCTGCATCTGGTTCACATGTGAAAGAGAACATCTGAGCCTTACTATTTCAGATTTTCATAGAAGTTTCTGACAACCTAGCTTGCAAAGATGTTTCTCTGTAGTTGTTTAGTCTTTTCTGTTTGTTTTTTTGTTGCTGCTGCTGTTGTTAGTTCTTGCTCCATTTTAAAAGTTACTGGCCAATCCTGATTTTCCTTTAAAGATGTGCTTGATGCTATTGGGGAAATGTCAGAAATAATGAAGAAAAATCCTAACACTCTGTCCAACTGAAGTCCATCTTTTGAAATGAAAAACACTCATAATGAAAATCACTTGACAGCTTACTTGATGGTATTTACAGCTGGATATGACGTCAATCGGAAGGATGGTACAGATCAATTTTAATGGCAAGCAGCTAAGCACGCTTATTGATCTGGCAGCTTGCTACTCTACAAATGGCAAAGACCATTAATATGCTAGCACCAGGGACATAGGAGAAGCATAAAACAACAAGAGACTTTGAGCCTTTAAAGAAGATAATTTAAGAGTGCTAGTTTGATGATCACCAGGGAAAGTGTGAATTCATGATTTAACCTCCATTCACTACCTCTCAACTAAAAATTGATCACTATCCTAGGAGTCATATTTCATTTGAAAAAAATTTAATATATTTTATAATTTCCTCTTTAAGCCCTTTGCTTTAAGGGATACCATTTGCTGTCCAGCTAATTCTAAAGTAATTTTTTTTTTCCAGCAAGAACAGAATCGTTTCTGCTAGAGTACAGTAACTATCAAGGTGAAACATGAATCAAAAGCATATGAGAAGATCGTGCATCCCCCTTGTCTCCCTCCTTCCACATTTCCCTTCTACCCTGTAAGGACAATAACATTAGTCCCTCCCTGGAATTAAAAAAAATGGCCAAGATCATGCCTATTATGTACTGCTAGGAGACATTTATTTTAAGAATCAGTAAAAGCCACCAGCAGTACCCACACAGTAGTCAATATTACAAATATACATCACTTGAATGTGGCCACTGCTATTGAGACTAAACTTTTCCTTGTCTGGAGGGGATGTGAACATCCCACTGGCCACCAACTAAACTTTTCATTCAGACATCTCGCATTGTATTTTAATACACCTAATGGAGTTTAACCAAATGGATGTTAGGTGGGCTGTCTGTAATAATGAACTTCCTAACCTCTAGAGATGTAGTACATCTGCTCAGATCAAAATGTGTTGTTTATGAAGCTCCCACACTCTGAAGACATATGTACAGTACCAATGTGAAAATAACAAGTTTCAGACTCTTCACATGGTTCCCAGTCAGCCAGTAAGGAAGCATTAACCCTCACAATGTGGAATCATTCTTCTGAGGCCCTGCCTTAATAAAGAAAATCTTAGCAACAGTTCTGTTTTGTTTTGTTTTGTTTTTAATAGGCAGGGTTTTTTGGGGGGTGGGTGGGTGTTGGTATAATACAAAATGAAATTGTGGCAAGGGATTGAATAAATTCATATATCAAAATTCAAATTTTCTGCTTTGGAAATGTTAACGTGCTGAGTCTCTTGCCAACTCCTAACACCCATGTTCCGGGGTGGCTCTGCTGAGTGTTATTTCTGAACTCAGTGCATACAGATCGCTCATCTTCCCTCTTCACTCAGCCTCTATCCTATTCACTTCATGTGTTGTATTATTCCATTGAACACTTCTAGGGCAGGGCTGTAGACAGTACTTTATACAGTGGGGATAGGAAATATTTGTTAGTTTATCCACTTGGCTATATGAACAAATAATTGAGATCTAAGAGAGAAATCAGGAAAAGGGGTGTCCATGCAGGAACTGTACAGCTATAGAGAAAAAAATGAGAAATCACACATTCCCTATATGTTCTAAGACAAGAGACAGAGACCCATCCCTAATCATTGTCACTGACGCCAGAGAGAACCAGGGACAAGGGAGGACGCTAACATTAAATTACTTGTGACTCCTCTTGACCCCGAAAAAGGAATATTTATTTCCCTTCAGTTCACATATGCTGCCCAGAACTGAGCTTCCTGGAATTTCTATTAAGGATCCAGATTACATAGCAATAATTTTCAGGTGCCGCAAGTCTCTGCTAACAGTGAGCTCTTAAAAAGGACAGCACAAAGGAGACAAGCCATAGGCCAGCCCAGAGCTGCAGAAATCTGGGAAGGATTTGAATGGATAGTAATGAATGATGGAAGTTGCAACAGGTAGAAATCACAGTCCAGATATTTGTTTGGAGTACAAGAAATATACATTATCTCATTTTTCTATAAACCAACTTCCTTTCCCTTTCAGGCTGAGTTGGCAGAAAATTTAATCATAATATTTTGGTGGGCTCCTGCTCCTCTTTCTCAGGGTTGGTTAAGTCCCAAGAGATTTACAATGAGTCAGGGTAGAATTAAGATTATACTTAGGAATGGGGGGAAGGAGCGATGACTAGCAATCACATAGTTTGTGATTGACCTGTCCACAAGGCTCCCTGGACCAGTGGCTCTTCCTGCAGGGACTTCGCTGAGCAATTCTGTGAGGCTGCCTAGAAGCATACTTCAGCCATTTCTCTCTTTGGGGTCATTCCAACTGGCTAGACTGCTGGACCCATTTCCCAGGAGCTATCTGACTTCACTGCTCTCCTTACTATTCTGAGCCTCTCCTCCTCCTCCTGGTCCAGGGGAATCCTCTCTATTCTAATGAGAAAATCTCTCCCTTTCTCTTAACGTTTGCCTCAAAAGCACCCTCTTTATCTTGCAGTTTCAGATGTTAGAAGGGCCTCAAGCTTGTTGGGGGCCTCAAATTTTGTCTGCCATTGAGTTGTAGATCCACCCGGAGAATAAGTGTATGTTTCAGTCTTGAGCTCTATATGTTCCTTCTTTTCTAAGAATCCTACTATCTCTAATTAGAAAAGCTAATCAATCAGTTTATCATAGAGGGTGAGCTGGCTTTATGATTGAAAAAAGTCGACGGCCCTACTTGGAAGTGTGTTCACGTTTAGCTTTTCTTACTCCTGAGGTGACCCTCAATCCCAGAGAGCCCTGTGAAACACTCCCTTTGAATGTTCATCCATATTATTCCTATGTATTAAAAAGTCTACTAATAGTAACCTATCTTGGCCATTAGAGAGTGCCTGCCCAGTAAATCCTTAATGTTCCTAAAATTAACAAATGAAAGTAGGACGGGACATGCCTGGCAAAGATTAGGAGGCAAGGCAGCAAACTCAAGAGACACTGGTTTAGCCTGCAGACAACAACCCTGGCCAGGCTAGAGTCAATTTCAAATCAGTATTAATAGTTACCTGTATTAGAAATCCAAAATAACTCTCCATATTTTGAGAAAAATCCTTTTACTCTGCAGAAAACATAAGTTTCCATCTATGGAAGTAAAGAGTTAAAATATTTTCTTTTTGTAAACTCCAAAACTAGTAAAGTTTTTGAGAAATGGAGCCACATCAAAAGCTAGTCCCTTTTCTTTTTGATTTCTTTCACTCTCTTTTCACAGAGACAGCCATTGAAACAAGCAGTTTTTATGTCAACTCGCTAAGGACCGACTGCAGTCATCGGAAAGCAGCAATAATTGATTTCAATAATTAATTCCTGCTTGCCGAAGTAATGTTACTTATGCACTCCTCCTAGGGCCCCAGTTAAAAGGAACTCAGAGGCAGGAGTGCATAAAAAGCTACATTACTTTGGGGAGTGAAAGTCCCCTAACATACTGTAGATTTGGGAAGAGCTTTTAGGCCTGGGGGCTATTTGAAGTTAATTCCTATAGAGCCCCCTGTTACCTCACATGGTCTGTTGTCTGCGATTTTCTAACCAGTTCAGAGGAGTAGAAAGCCACATGGAGAGCCGGGCATCTTTGCCACCACTGATCTCAGCTCAGTCAGAAAATCCACCTTCACACTATTATCAAACCAAAGAGAGTGGGGAAGAGTTCTGGAAGACAAGGTACCTAGGGGGCGGGGTGGGGGACGGGGAGCACTGGAAGTAGAAAAATGATCAGAGCTGAATGTCGAAAGAAAAACAAGGTTAGTAGCAAATGCTATTTGGGAACCCAAATGACCCCTGCTCTCTTTCCACTTAAATAATTTCTAAAACCCAAACAGTTTCTAACTGTAGTAAAAAAAACGTCAAAATGGAGTCAATCCATAGTTCTTTTAAAAGGGTTAAATAGACTGTGTTATCTTGTATGCCTATCATAAACAGAAACGAAACCGACTCCATATGACAGTATTTTATTGCTTCCTCTAAGGTATTTCCATACATTTTTAAAAATAATATTTTGTATGCCATAATACAACCATGCAAAAGGAAAACTCAACTCAGACACCATGTTTTAGAATATTTATCCTTAAGGCTGTTAAGTACTCAGATCTTTGCAAATTGATTACTGAAGAAACAAACTTGAACTACATTCCCCACCCCACATTGTATATCCAGCTCCCCCTGACCCAAAATGTGTCACAATACAGGCTTTCCCCTAATCAGGAAATTTACAGCCCCGACCTGAATGTGATGTCCGCGCGTTATCGCTAATGAAGGCCTATGAAGGACGGGGAAGCACAAATGGAAAACAGGCCCTTATTAGACATGGGCCACGCAGAGCTGTGCCCAGGTACAAAAACTGACCTCTTACTAGTCCCTGGTCCCAGGGCGATAAGGTTCCTGATGTAAAGAACAGATTAAAAGTAAAACAAGACCAGATGTTTTTCCTGTTAGATGGATTAAGTCAGACCAAACTAAAATTAGGAAAACACGCGGGGCTGATTTACTACCACACTGTGATGGCTTGGCTGCACTGGGGACAGTGGCCAGTGGCGGCAGAGCCTGCTCGCCGTTTATTAATGGGGCCGTGGGAGCGGGAAGGCCTCACCCCTGACTGCTCTAAAAATGCTGAACGAGGCCTCCAGCCTGGTGATGAAAGATCCTGTCTGAAGGTGAACGCTTGATAAAAACAACATTAAAATCTACTACAAACATCGCTAATGGTACAAAAGGGAGAGGGAAAGGCTACGCTTTACTATCTTCCTTAATAAAAATATTTTAGGAGTAAATGTACTAAATTAGTCCAGCTCAAAGCTTTAAAAATATATATATTGTTATGACTAGGAAAATCAACTTCCCTGAGTCTCATGTAGAACCAAATCAGACAATTCAACCCCGAGTGTTTCTTTGCATGCTGAGCTCGCAGCGTGGCTAAGGGAATATCGCTCCTGTACGTTTGCCAGACTAACCTCACCGGATAGAAGGCGCTGGACCAGGTTTAAACAAATAGAATGCTCAGAAACTGCTAGTCCTCTGACTACAGTGCAGCAGCTATATGTAGCTCCTTGCCAAGAACTTGAAGAACAGCCTGTTATCTTGAAATCTTATTTAAAACTTTATAACTTTTAAGGAAAACTTAAACCATGCTTTCTCAGACAGTGGATTAAGTATGCTATCAAATAATCCTTTGGACAGGTGCACTCTTGAAATAGTCTTTTTCAAAAAGTAAATGTCTTCCAATTCTTCTAAGTAGTTCACATCCTAGGTACTTTTCAGTATCTTTAAATAAATTCTGATATTGTTGTTTGTTCTGTTTATGCTTTGATTTTGCATCCTCAGAGCCAGCTTTAACAGAGTAGAAAGGTTACATGCATACAATTCCAGACCTGGGTAGAACCCCTGAGCTGTCACTTAATAACTGTGACTTTACACGTGTCACATAAGTTTCTGGAAGCCTCCATTACTTTATTAGCCAAAATAAGGTCAAATATACATGTCAGGTCCATTGTAAGGGGGAGATAAAATAAGGTCCATTAGAATAGGAACTCAATCCATTTATACCAGTTATATGAGTAGTCATTAGAACGAGTTTAGTGAAGATCAGAAAGCTGGCAAGAAAGTAAGCCTTAATTCTCCTCCTAATACCATTCCATTCAGCCACAGAGACTCCTGGAAACACTAACTCTTTCCCAGAGAGTATGCTGATGAATTTTCCAAACTGAAATTGTTTTCAGCCCCCAGAAGTCTACACGGGGTTAAATGTGTTAACTTTTTGCTGCCTAGGACCGAGTTATGATTGTGTCTGTGGGTACGTGGCTTAGCCTAGAGCCGGAACTGGGTATGCTTGTGCAGTCAAGGAGGACGCACTGCACATCGGTAAGGGGGGGGGGGAGGAATACGCCCTGCACAAGACTGGCAGCCAGCAGTGGACGTGTGCATGTCCAGAAGTCACATGCCTAAGCTGATCCAAAAGCAGGAAGGTAAGAAATGGGCACAGTCGTGGCCCCAGGGAGTCAAGAAACCCAACCAGAGCGAAAATAAAGGGACACGGAGAAGAAGAAAGATACCACCCATGAGCACACATACATGCGTACAGGAGCTGACAGGGTGGATAGTTCCAGTTTTGTCTTTTTTGCTACAACAGGCAGCTTCAGACAGCAATCTCTGTAAGTGAGGTAGAATGACACAACTAACACTGTATCGAAACTTTCAAACAGGCATTTGGGGAATCATACACTGTTTGTATTCATAAGCTGTTAGCCAGCAGATGGAAAAATATTACTTTTGTAGGAACAAATGGTCACCACCTAATTTATGGCACATGTTGTCTCAAAAATATTGCTCCTCTATTTTTTCTGTGGCTGAGGGGACACATTAGAAATTATAGTATAGCACCACAAGCAGTTGTTGTGCCGAACATGTTACTTTCGGCCTCGCCTGTGCTGTGCTAACAGCCAGGCACACCATTTTGAAGTGTTTGACCTTATAAATTATTTTACTTGTAGAATGTCCGAATTGTGATCTGTTCTAATATGAGAGACTATGTTCCAAAATAGACATGGTTAGTGCGTGGCTCGAGTGTGGCGGCAATCTAGTAAAATGGCTACAATAATGTACTGGTGGTGATGTCAGGTAATGAAACTTGAATTTGTCTCTCTAATTGAGTTCTTGACATTTAGTGTGATACCAGTTCTTTGGGAAAGGATGTCTAATTCATGCAAAAAGAAGGAATGTGTCACTAGACAGTCCAAGTTAGAGTAAACATATACTAAAGGCATCAGTAATTTGTGATCTTATTTGTACTTAATATTTTCTTAAGTCTAGAATTTATGTTGTCTTTCTAATTTGTAGAGTTAAGGGCAAATTTATGTCTATTGTCAAAATATTTAATCCAGCTTTCTGCCATGAACTCTACAACTGTACTTGTCGAGTGTGAGGTGGGGCCATGGCATTGAGGAAGGATGGGGCCATGTGTGAATATTTATATTTTTGCAAAGGATCTCTATGAGACCAATGTCATTCAAAAACTGTAGTCTCCTTAAAGACAAGAGTTATCCATCACTAAGAAGAATGCTCTTTGATTTAGTAACTATGGAATATTTCTACTTGTAGCTACCCTAACTATCATATAACTAGGAAGAGCATTTGTAGACCAGTTTTTTTTCCCATAAACTGCATTCTTAGTAAAGGCATTTCAGTCAAAAATACTTATTAGTTCATGGCTTGATATAATGCCAACTCTAAAGAACATAAATGTGTCTCTAGTTTTTAAGACAGTAGAGTATAATCTAGATTTTTAAAAACTCTCATGAAAAATCAGCTATTAATTGATTGTGTTCTGATGACACATTCTTTTAATTAACATTAATTGCAGTCAAATATTTACCTTAAAAAGCAACTAATTTTAATGGATGAACCATGTTTGGCACTCATCTTTATAAAACTTCCAAATTATATATCAAGTTTTACAGAAGGTGTAGCATTTGCACTCTTTTTACAACTGCTGCTGCAATAATAGCAAGGCAGAATGAGACATTAAGAACTACCCGGCTATCCCTTTGCCTCCAGACACGACTATACTTAAACCAGAAAGATGGCTACTCACGTGGTTCTCTAAAACCTCAGAGGAAACATATAGTTGTTAGCTTATCATGGTAACTATGCAATATCTATGAGTAATATATACAACTGCCATTTTATGCCTACTCCATTAAGAGTATTTCTGTTCATTCTATTTTAAATTTTATTCAGATGTAAGTGTGAATCCACTGTTAAAGAGATACATAACCTATGTAATTCAAAGGAGAATATAATGTCAAAGAATGAAAACTATTCTACATGAAAATCTTGTTGTATTATTTTGACACTATTAAACTGTTAAATAAAAATGTTCAGGTGTAATTCTCTTTATGCAACAAAAGACTTCTGAAAATGTCTGCCAAGTAAATCATATTCAAAGCTTCCTATTTCAAGGAATCATATGGTAAATACTTTATAAAGTAAATAATCTTCTTCAAGAATTCAAACACTTATTTGCCTAAACTGACATTTGCATGTACTCAAATTTATTTTAATATTCAAGTTAACTGTCACACCAAATTGGCATCTTTATTACAGGGCTGTTATCTCAGTCAGTTCATTAATTAGGGCAACTGAAAAAGAAATGACACAGCCTGGGTGGCTTAAACAACAAACATTTATTTCTCATGGCTCTGGAGGCTGGGAAGTCCAAGGTCAAAGCACCAGCAGATCCAGTGTCTAACGAGAGCCTGCTTCCTGATTTACACACACCTACCATCTCCCCATATCCTCACATGGTCCAACAGAGAATAGGAACAAGCTCTCTCATGTCTCTTCATACAAGGATCCTTGTTCCATCATTAGAGCAGTGCTCTCAAAGTACCTCTCAAAGTACCTCTCAAAGGCCTCATCCCCAAATACAACCACAATGGAAGTTAGGGTTTCCATACTGGAGGTATGAACTTTCAGGGGCATAACTATTTGGTTTATAGTAGTTGTTTTGAAGTTATTTTTCACAAGGTGTATATCATATGATATAAAATTCAAAAGAGATAAATGGGACTACAGTGAAAAGTAAGTTGCCCTTTAGTATGGTCTGAGTTGTGATCCCCCACAAAATTCATATGTGGCTATATTTGAAGATGGGGCCTTTAAAGAGGTGATTGAGTTAAAATGAAGCCATACAGGTATACCTCATTTGGGATGTGTGTTCATGAAGGAAAGACCATGTGGGAACACAGTGAGAAGCTGGCCATCTCTTAGCCAAGGAGAGAGGGCTCAGAATAAATCGAACCTGCTGACACCTTGATCTTGGACTTTTAGCCTCCAGAACTGTGAGAAAATAAATTTCTTTTTTTCAGCTAGCCAGTCTGTAGTACTTTCTCATGGCAGCCTTAGAAAATGAATATACCCTTTCACCTCTCCTCCTCAGCCACCAGTTCCTCTCCCTGGAGGTAACAAGTTTATGTAGAGTTGCAAGAAGTTTTGTGCACTATATAGGCAAAAACATGATAAATGCATGCATACATAATATTATATAATCTGTTTGGGATCTTTTTTTCACTTAGTAATATATCCTGTAAATCATTTCATATCAAAATGTGTTCTTCTATGGCTACATAATACTTTGTTGTATACATATATAATAATTTATTTAACTATTTCTCTATTAATAGATATGTAGGTTGATTCTAATATTTTATTACTGTAATCAAAACTGCAATGAACATTGTTGTATATGTACTCACATTTGTGTGAGTATAGTTGTAAACTGTATTTCTAGAAGTGGGATTGCAGGGTCAAAAGATATGTGTATTTCAAATTTAAAATAAATTTGTCAAATGCCCACCATAGAAATTATAACAATTTAGACTCAGACAAAACGATGGATGAGACTCCCTGTTTTCTCACTCTCTCATGAGAACTATATGTTAAAACTTTATTTGTGGTTTCCAAGTATAGGTTTAAGAGTACTTTTAATACTATGAATGAGATTAATCTTTTAAAAAATCTTTTTAAAAACTATTTGGATTATCTTCTTAATAAACTGTTGGCTCATGTTCTTTTCTCATTGCTCTATTATGTTGTTGGTAATTTTATCATTCATTTGATGAGTTCCCAATATATATATTAAAAACATTAGCTTTTGCTCTATGCATTTACAAATTATTTTTTACAATTCATTGTCTTTTTTAATGTTTTTATGATGCTTTTCCCATGAACATTTTAATGCAAATATGTCAACTTACTTAGGTTTCTAAATTACATGTCACATTTAAAAAGGCCTTTTCTTCCCTCTGAGAGATTTTTAATCTCTATATTCTTCTAATAGCCTAACAGTTGCAACTTTCCATTTAAATCTTTGATTTATCTGACATGTATTTATTGAAAGAAAGGGGGTTAGGAATAAACAGTTTTTAAAGATGTTTACCTCTTTGTCCCTCTGTCATTGAATAAGCCACATTCCCCCTATTGACATGCAACATCACATTTATTATACATCTGCTATATTTTGATACACTCCTGGATATTTGTTCTCTTCCATTTATCTATATGCATACTCATTTCAATGCCTAATAGTTTTAATTATTGTGTATTATATGTTCTGATGTCCAGTAGGGTACAGATGTCCTTATGACGTTTCTATTTATGAATTTCCCTAAATATTCGTGCATACTTATTCTCCCAAATATCTTTTAAATCAGTTTATCTAGTTGCCAAGAAATTATTTGGCTGCCATTAAATATATAGATTATTTTATAAATACCTGATACCTATAACATGTTGAATCTCCCTACGTAATACTGAAAAGTCCCTTTCCATTTTTAGCATTTAGTGTTTCTGTTAGTAGCATATTGCCTCCTATATATAGATAATACATGTTTCCTATTTTGTCTATTGCCAGGTATCTTACCACTTTGTTGCCCTTTTAAATGAAATATGGCAGAGTCAGAAA
Organism: Phyllostomus discolor; assembly: GCF_004126475.2. Classification (NCBI taxonomy): domain Eukaryota; kingdom Metazoa; phylum Chordata; class Mammalia; order Chiroptera; family Phyllostomidae; genus Phyllostomus; species Phyllostomus discolor. The sequence continues at coordinate 150,124,099 of NC_040903.2, read as the reverse complement.
AAAATTATTGAAATCTAAGTGTAAATACAGAAATCACACATTGAGATGGAAAAGGCATTACCAATAAAATTTAATCAGACAATCATCAAACTTCTCATTTGCAACATGGTAGAATGTCAACCACAGATTACTGTGGATGATGGAGAAAAATTAGTCACACATCAAGGTAGAAGATCATTTAAACATATAATAAATCATAGGTTAATCACTCAGTCCATATAAAAAAAAAACAAATAAAAACTCTGACCAAATGAAAAATGAGCCAAAATTAGACTTCATAAGGAAAGAAGAAGAGGAGAAGAAACCAAAGTGATCAGTAACCTTCCAAGGATAGAGATAGATAGATAGATAGATAGTAGATAGATAAATACTGTAGAATAACAAGGCTATGTTATATGAGTGTTTTATATGTCATTTAAAACTAAAGAAACATACAGCAAAGGAAGTTTTCATTATAGTCCAGAATAAAAACTACTAAATTATTTCACTGAAACTTGGAAATCTGGGTAGAGATAATCAGAGGAGGAAATTATGTTCTAAAACTTGGGTGCAGGGAGGTGAGGGAAGGGTAGGTAGGGAAAGTAAATTTATGTTTACAGTTTTGTATTTATGGAGGAATAAGAAACTAAAGCAAATAGAGCATTTTGCTGAATGGCATGCTATCTCATTTCCAAATAATAGTGGAAAATATATATGTCAATATGAAAGCTGGGAAAGCGATGTAACCATACATTCAATGGAAAATAAGAGAATTTACAAATTAACCATGGGGAAAAGTAGAATAAATATCGACTTAAATCAATAAAAATAAAGAGAATGAAAACAAGGGGGAAACAGATTAAGTAAATAAACACATAAAGATGAGAAGCATAAAATCAATGAATTGATCATTATGCTAGATTGTCTAAATCTCCCATTGACGATAAAAAATCAAATTGGGTCTACAAAAGAAAATTTCACCTTATGCAGAATATATAAACTAAATTGAAAAAAATTTCAAGGAGATATGAAGCAAATAAAAAACAAAAATAAAAGTAAAAATAGTAACGGTGATATTATTATAAAAGATGCTGGAATTTAGTAACTTCAATAGTTATAACATGCTTAAGCTTTGTTCACATTAATATGAAAGTGGGCTAAAAAAGTTAAGCAGTTTTTAGCTTCAGAATGCCTCAGATCCTAGAATACCTATTGACAATACAAGAAGGGACATAATATTCGGCATTTCCCAAACTTATCTGATTACTTTTATGAAGGGAAAAAAAATGTCTTGTGTGATTCCTGGTGTGGGAAGGATTACCCATGTGAACTCCTCAGCATAGAACTGCAGTGTCAGCGACTGTGGTCTGGTTATTTTCTTTCCACCAGTTCTTGGATCTTGGCAAAGGAATTATAATGTGATTACTTTTTTGATTTTAAAATTTTGTTCCCCTATATCAGTTTTGGTGAAAATAACTTAGAAAAGTAGTGAAAGTATTTAAGTACTCCACATTCGATTTTTTTTTTTTTTGCCATAGCAAACCTCAAATGGAATAGAGCCTAAGGAAAACATAGGAATGGGTGATAGTGAAACACAATCTAAAAATCAGTAGGTACGTATCCATTATAAAAAAAGTGAAAGCAATTAGTTAACATACCAAAGACAAAGAAAGCCAAATCCTATGATACATGTTACCAGCTAAAACCTGAGGTACTGTAGTCTGTTTCTTTCCATCCTTAGAATGGTGAAAAATTATTTCTTCTCAGAGAGGATTTCTGAGAGCTCTGATTTGCAGGAACAGAATAACATGGCCAAAAAGAGAGCAAGGACCTTAAGGGTAAAGTAAGGAGGCTAAAATAAAGGGTGGAAACAAATAAGCAAAAGCAAGTGGCAAATATAAAATAGTAGTTTATTTCTTAATCACATGACAGTTTAAAGCAGGTGGCTCCCTGCCCTGTGGTGACTCAGGATCCAGCGCTTCTTCTACTCCTTTGTGACCCCACCATCCTCAAAGTCCTCTTGGTTGTTTAGAATCTAGCCAGCAGAAAAGGGCTGGAGAGCATGGAGGATGCATACCCTCTTCTTAAAAGCCTTAGCTCAGAAATGATTACTTCTTATTTCACTCACTAAGCCCAATCAAATGGTTTCACCTAACTGCAAAGGAGGATGGGAAATGTACTACAAGTAGGTAACTGGAAACAGGTAAAAACAGAACAGATTTTGGCCAGCACCTAACAGTCTCTTCCACAGAAGACATGAATATTCCAGCAGGAAAGACATGAAGGTTCAACCTGGTGATCTGAAATATCTAAGGGAAATAGGACAAAATTGCACCATGGGCAACTGGATATGCAAAGAGAAGAGACAAACATACTTTCAATGGCCAGAGAAACCAATGAAAGTACTTGTACCAAAAATAATAAGTAGACCCTCAGATTCAGAAGCACAGGTGAGGAGAGTTACCATCAATACAACCAAAGGAGTCACCAAGAATGGACTTAAGTACAAAAAATAACTGCCTTCATGGTGTGCTAAGGTCCAGTTTCCATAATTCAGAACAAGGCCTTGGTTATTTATACAATCAGTAAAGACAGGGGCCAAAAAAGAATATACATACAAATAAAGGTGCTTGATGCTTTTAGTCTTGTGTCCATATTTCAAACAAATATGTCAACATTAGCTAAGATACTACCTTAGAAAAAGTTCATGCAAAAGAGATCAAGGATCATTGAAACATCCACCATTTGTTGTCCAACCTTACTAAAGATCTAAGGCATTTTCACCTTTGCAAAGGTTTCTGATGAAAGTTTTAAAATTTGGAGCAAATTTGGATCTAAGTACCTGCCCCAAGATCTAAGAAGGGATCTGAGAAGGTTGCTTATCAGGCATCACTGTGGCTATCAGGTATCAGGTATGAATAAATTGTCTTCCTGACAAAAGAGGAGCAACCCCAAGGAGCTCCAGAACTGAATCAGCATGACTATCTACTCCATACTAGTTTATTTTACCCAGGACAGACTGAAACCCTCCAGAAAAGTCCAGAACTTGAGTAGAAACATGCAGTTTTGCTGATATTTCTAGATGAAAAGGAGACCAAAAATCTTTAGGACATACCAAAAAAAGGATAGACAAAGTACCAGGGTTTGTACTCATTCTACATAGGACATTTTCTGCTCCTTTCATTGATTCTACTCTCTTCAATTGCTTCCTAACAGCCTGACAAGTCCTCTGTGATGCACGCGGTCATCTGTTTCCACCACATGAGCCAGGCCAGGAAACCACACAGTCTTTGTTCTCTTCACCAGCTTGTGTCAGGCCACTTGCTCTTGGAGTCTGTAGTAAGTCAGCCCAATTCTGCCCAGACCATCATAACATTCTTCTTTATATTTTCTACTCTCAATATTGTATATACAAAAAGGAGAGAGAGAGAGAGAGATTGATTTTGCTCTCTTTAAAACATGGATATAAAGTTAAAAGACACAGTTAATTTAAAAAGAACTCACATAGTATTCATAGACTCTTGGGTCAAGAAGACTTTATCTAAATATTATATTTTTGACCCACACTCCAGTTCTGATTAGGTAGACTATGTTGTTTGACTAATTGGATATGATATTTTATCAAATCACTAAAAAAAAAAAACAGCCTAATCCATCAAAAATATAGGTTGATTTGGATTGTTTTTATTATTGAAAATCACATGTGATTTAAGGTTTTAAAAGATTTAAGGCTTCCAGTTTTGAATCAAGAATGTGGAAAACTAGAAAAAGTTGTTCTTACACTTACAAATTAAAAAAAAAATCTGAACAGTTCTGGCCAATATGTAGGTATAGGTACATATGCTTTACCTCCTCACACAACCAAAAGAGGAAAACAACCAACTTAAAAACAAAAAACAACCAGAATGGCCAGAATATCAAACTGTATGAAAGTCTAACAACCAAGGAGTTAAAGAAGAAACACTCATCCAGACTGGTAAGAAGGATAGAGATAGTTAGTCAGGGCAAAGAGGATGCATGGCAAAGTGGCAGCTGGCAGACAGGACAGTCCCACTTTCATGTGTAGGTAAACCAGGCTGAACAACTGGGGATCAAGATAGACCATGCAACCCAGGGTTCCAGAGCAGGGAAAATAGAGCCTCAGAACCTCTAGCTGTAAAAGTCTGTGGGGGTTGTGGTGGTGGAAGAAACTGCCAGTCTCTTGAAAGCAGAGCAAGAGCCAAGCAAGCAGCATTGTTCCTTTTCTGACCTATCCCCCACATACAGCCCCACAACACAGCTACATGGGTTGCCCTGCACTGGAGAAAACCTAAGGCTCTACCCTTTACAGTGTAACAGGGGTGCTGAGACAAAGAAATATGGCCCAAATGAAAGAACAGAACAAAACTCCAGAAAAAGAACTAAGCAACAACAAGATAGCCAGCCTATCAGATGCAGAGTTCAAACAATGGTAATTAGGATACTCACAAAAATAACTGAGTACAAACACAAAATAAAGGAAGAAGTGAAGGCTATACGAAGTGAAATAAAAAAATATACAGGGAACTAATAGTGAAGGGAAGGAAACCAGGACTCAATCCACGGTGCCAGAAATAAGAAATAAGAAATAAAGAAATAAGAATTCAAAAAAATGAGGAGAAATTGAGGAACCTCTGGGACAACTTAAACATCCCAACATCTGAATCACAGAGGTGCCAGAAAGAAAAGAACAATAGCAAGAAATTGAAAATTCACTTGAACAAATAATGAAAACTTTCCCAATCTGGCAAGGAAATAGACATATAAGTCCAAGAAGCTCAGAGAGTCCCAAAGAAGTTGGACGCAAAGAGGAACAAACCAAGACACATCATAATTAAACTGCCAAAGATTAAAGATGAAAAGAGAATCTTAAAAACAGCAAGAGAAAAGGAGACAGTTACCTACAAAGGAGTGCCCATAAGACTATCAGCTGATTTCTCAAAAGAAATCTTACAGGCAAGAAGGGGCTGAAAAGAAGTATTCAAATTCATGAAAGGCAAGGATCTCCATCCAAGTTTAGTCTATCCAGCAAAGCTGTCATTTGGAAGGGAAGGGCAGATAAAGTGCTTCCCAGATAAGGTCAAGTTATAGGAATTCCTCATCACCATGTCCTTATCATATGAAATGTTAAAAGAACTTATCTAAGAAAAAGACCAAAACTCTGAACAGTAAAATGACAACAAACACAACTATCAACAACTGAACCTAAAAAACAAAAACTGAAACAAACTAAGCAAACAACTAGAACAGGAACAGAATCACAGAAATGGAGATCATATAGAGGGTTATCAGTGGCGAGGGGGAAGGGGGAGAATGGTGGAAAAGGTACAGGGAGTAATTGCATAATTGGTAGGTACAAAATAGACAGGCAGAGATTAAGAATAGTATAGGAAATGGAGAAACCAAAGAAATTATATGTATAACCCATGGACTAATAGGGGGGATGCTAGAGGGAATGGAGGTACCAGGCAGAGGGCGATAAAAGAGAGAAAAAGAAATTGGACAACTGTAATAGCATAATCAATAAAATATACTTAAAAAAAAGCTGAACAGCACTGACTGGTGTGGCTTAGTGGATTGAGTGCTGGCCTGTGAACCAAAGGGTCGCCAGTTTAATTCCCAGTCAGAGCACATGCCTGGGTTACAGGCCAGGTCCCCAGTAGGGGATACACAAGAGAGACAATGACACATTAATGTTTCTCTACCTTTCTTTCTTCCTCCCTTTCCCTCTATCTAAAAGTAAATATATAAAATCTTTTTTAAAAAAGCTGAACAAACTGCATTAATGACTTTTATTGAACCTATAATAGCACTGAGGTTTTAAGACAAACAACATCAAATCTAGAGAAATACCAGTGCTTACAGGGAAAAATTAGAACAGAGCTTTCGATTTCTTGGGAAAGACATCTCCAAACATCCTGCAAGCTGGTAAGAAGGTCCCCCCATACCCCTTCACCCCCCACTCCCCCCACCCCAGCCCTGTAAGCTACAACATTTCTAACAAATTCTAATGGCTTAGTGTGGACTAGTGTGAAAGTACAAAACCCAGGAGGCAACAGACATAGGGGACTTTGCATTTTCTTGCAGGTTTTCACTCTTGGAATCTCAAAAGGAAAGTAAGAAGAGTCCTAAGTATCTTGTCTCATGGTACTAGCTGGGAAAGAACAGAAACCACTGTAAAACTCTTCAGAAAGCCATCTCCCCTAAGGAACAAAAGGCTCGGTGTGCAGTGACAAGGACTTCAAAACTGTAATCTGAAGACACAGGTAGGAACCCATTGTAACAGAGATAAGAAGGAGCGATGAGAAGCTCTCTTCTTGGGGAATGCATATGAATATTTGCTAGGCCTACCTAGAATTACATCTGAGCCTCCCTAGTATTGAGGTTAAATCAAAATATCACAGAATGTCTCCATTGTGCAACCACCATCGTCATACTAAGTGTGGAGGAAAACTAACAGTGGAATGTAGCTGAAGCAGCAGGAGGAGGAAGACTGTCCCTGGGAAGCAGCCCACAGGGAAGACACACAGCCAAAGGCAGAAACTATCACACTAGCTCACATCAGAAGACCAGTACCTTGAGAGTAACCATAGCAATAACAAACAAACATACCCAGCCCAAACTCTGACTAGATGGACACAAAGGCCTAGCAAAAGAAAAAATGTCCTCACTTCTAAGTATAAAAAAGTAAATAAACCTCAGTATTGAGTGTCCCATTTAACATGTTCAGCTTTCAACAGGAAGGTATGAAACATTAGAAAAGGTCAGAAAAGTCAGAAGAAAACAACACAGTCATCAGAACCAGACTAAGATATGACCAGATATTGGTCAGAAAACATAAAATCTGTGATTCATATATTAAAGGTTCTAATGAAAAGGATAGATAATGTGCAAGACTGGATAGGTAATCTCAGCAGAGAGGTGGAAACCATAAAAAAAGTATCAGTTAAAAATGCTAGAAACTAAGACAGAAACAAAATAACAGAGATAAAAGAATTTCTTTGTTGGTCTCAAAAGTAAAAATACAGCCAAGGAAGGAATCAACCAACTTAAAGATGTATCAGTGCTAATTACTCAAACAGAAACACAAAGAGAAACAAAGAGTGTAGGGAAAAAAGAGGAGCTCAGAACCCAAGGTCTATGGGCTAATTTAAACAATCTAATATATGCATAATTAGAATCCTAGAAGGAAGAAGAAGCAAGACAGTGAATGGGACAAAGGAAAAATATGAAGATATAATGGCAAAGAATTTCCCAGAATTATTAAGTGATATCAAACCACAGATGTAAGAATCTCAGTGAACAAACAAGGTAAAATACTTAAAATAAAAATACACCTAAGTGTGTCATGTTTAAATTTCTGAAAACTAAAGATAAACAGAAAGACTTGAAGGCAATCAGAGGGGGAAACAACATAAAGTTTTACCTTTAAGGTAGTTAAAAAAAGAAGCATCAACCTAGAATTCTATAGTCAGTAAAATAGCCTTCAAAAGCTAAGAGTAACTAAAAAATTTTTCAGAAAACAAAACACTGAAAAATACTCACTTTCACCAGAACTTTTCCAGAGGAAAAGTTAAAAGGACTACCTGTAGACAGGTAGTCCTTTTTGTAGGACGTGGAGCTTAATTTTCCTCCTCTTGAAAATAAGTTGGAAGCCCTGGCTGGCGTAGCTCAGTGGATTGAGCTTGGGCTGTGAACCAAAGTGTCACAGGTTTGATTCCCAGCCAGGGTACACCCCCGGCAACCACACATTGATGTTTCTCTCTCTCTCTCTCCCTCTCTCTCTCTCCTTCCCTTCCCTCTCTAAAAATAAATAAAATCTTAAAAAAAAAGAAAATAAGTTGAATGCAGTGTCTCGCTGCCAGTAATTTGAGTATAGAGAAAAACTAGTATGATTATAGTAGGAAAACCTAGCAGACATCACCTTGACCAAGTGACTGAGGTAGCATCATTATGGGTAAGTCATGTTGACATCATGGACTCCCTGCTGGGATGTTATGGGCAGTTCACCTCTGTGATTCTCTTCCAAAAGAACCATAATACCAGTCTAATCATGAGAAAACATCAGACAGATCCAAATTTAGGGCTATATTTTACAAAATACCTGACCAGTACTCCTCCAAACAATCAATGTCATGAAAAATGGAAGACTTCAGAAACTGACATGAGGACTAAATGAGGAGACATGAGAATTAAATGCATCTTGATACTCTGGCTTTAATGCTGGAGTAGAAAAAGGACATGAAGAATTTTGAAGAGAGTATATTAATCATATCAAACCTATGTAAATTTCTTAATTTTGACAAATGACCATGATTACGTAAAAGGTTAGTAGTAGGGGAACTTGGAAGGAGTGTAAACAGGAATTCCCCATATGTCTTTTCAATTTTCCTATAAATCTAAAATTATTCCAAAATAAAAAGCTTTTAAAACTATCTGTCAAGCATGACCCTATAATCTCTGAGCACAGTGTTATGCAATAAAAATGCCAATACAGTATTAAAATACATGCATGCACAAAGTAACATAAAAGAAAAATTAATTTTGGAATAAAATGTCCAGATTTTAAAGGTGCTTTTATACCTATAAAAGTGTTCTAGATAGTATGTTGTTTAAAGTGATTGTTTTAAAACACACAGTTGACTTATAGTGCTAAGTTCCTTAAAGTCTTCATAATGAGGGAAATTCTTGTGCTTTAAAAAAAATCTTGCTGTGATTGCATGCAGTGATGGAGATGCCTTTAAGAATGTTTCACAGATGCTTCAAATCATTCATTTCTCATAAACATATGGGGTCTATTCTTCCGTCACTGTGCGTAATTCCTATTGACACTAATGGGAACTATGCATGCATATCACTATAATTTGGCCTCAAACAAACTGAAAATCATCACTGTTGAGATGAGATGCAAAGCAAGTAAACAAAGAGAAGAATTGACTCCTTAAAACTCAGATTCTAGAATTTCTTGTCACAAGACATTGCAGTCAAGAAGAATTAACCTATAGTGACTACTACACAATAAGCTAAAATAAGTCAAAATATGATACTTGCAGATACTATATTTCTAGGGCATGATATCTTCCTGAAGATAATAATTTACTTTTTTCCACTATAACACAGAAATAACTAAACATTTTGTAATGCTGCTGAACAAAAATCCCAATGCTATAAAAATAGCTATAAGCTACTAGGTGAGAACAGCATATGATATATACTTCTACTGACTTTTATTCTGATCTCTATATATTATTTATTCATATCTCATTTTACAAGAGTATATCCCCACTTTTAAACCTCAAATTAAATGTAACATTTTTTCCTATTTAAAATGGAAGATTATAACATACATCCCCAAGAAAGAGCATCTCACATTAGAGAGATTTGTTTCCTGTTCCATTGTCCCATTTCCACATCAGAAAACATAACAAAGTTCCTACTTGTGTATCTCAGCAGTGTCATTTTGGCCAGATTCCAAGATGTGGAGGTTGCCTCAGATCTCAGTGGGAGGCAGCCATTATGTGTTTGGGGGAAGCCATTGAAGCTGGCAGGTGAGCCAATTCTATCACTGAGGAGAAAGTACTGCTAGTAAAGTCACCTTGTGACAAGTGTCTCCCTGCTGTGGGTTAACTTCCAGAAAGGAGGTTTGGAGAACACATAACAGTTCACAACAAGGAAATCAAACAAAATAAATTGGGCATAATTTGACACTGTTAAAATAAGAAGTGTCACTGGCGCTGCTATGTAGTAGGAGTTATGAAGAGCTTCTGCCGAGATTAAACATTTAGTTAGACAATAAAATAGCTTGCTGGTCAAGCCAAAGGCATTATTCTTAATGCTTAAACTGATGGAGACTAGTGAATAAGTCTTTTTGACAAGCAGGGCTGCCAAAGAGTAGCAGCAAGGTCTTAAGAGGCACATGTGTGTTCATGTAGCTGATAAGCCCCAAACAGAGAAATAGCAGTGTCATGAAAATAAAAAAAATAGAATATGATAGGGCTTTGAAATTTTTTTCAACAATTGTGTAGAGAATTGACCAGGAAAAAAAATATTGTGCAGAAATTTAGTTTTCTTTTCAAAATTCACTTGGCATTGGGTGGACTGAACAGAAATATTTGCACATTATAGTTTTCTCATACCAAATATAGTCATTCAATTTTCAAACATTTCTTCAGCATATTCTCAAAATGGTTTAAACTATATGTAAGAAATGCCAGTGGAAAAAAGACAAAAGTCAAAATAAAATAGTTTGCACAGAAATATTGGTAGAAATTAGCAAAAAATAAAGCCACACAGTAGTACCAGAGCTCCTTCAGTGTGTTCTTTCAACGCGTGCATGCCTGTCCCACCTACTTATAGAGTAGTCTATACTTATCCTTGTTGGCTCTCAGTCAGGCTTTCTCTTTACCAATGCACACCTAACTTCAGGTGAAGCCCTACTCCTCATTCTTTAACCTTAGTAATCAAATGCTGGTTGATTTCAAAATGCTATTAGAAAGAAAACTATTGAATTAAATGAATTCATACTAAAGTATGAATCACTACCTCATACATTGTTTGCTCTCTAAGGTGATGTTTCCAAAGTCTGACTCTAGGAATTCCTGCACAAAAATTTTAACACAGAAATGTACTAAAAATTCACATTTCTGGGCCCATTAAACAATTAATGGGCCACATATTAAACAATTTTCCCAGCTCTGACTGGGTGGCTCAGTTGGATGGAGCATTGTCGCCTACAGCTAAGAGGTTGTGGGTTCAATTCCCCATAAGGGGACATACCTAGGTTGTGGGTTCAATCTTCAACTGTGGTGTGGATGAGAGGCAACTGATCGATGTTTTGCTCTCATATCAATGTTTTTTCTCTCTCTCCCTACCTCTCTAAAATTCAATAAATATATCCCTGGGTGAGTATTAAAAATAAACAAATAAATAAACAAACCAACAAATGAATGAATGAATGAATGAATGAATGAAACAATTTCCCAGGTGATTGTTAGGTCAATTATGTAGGGAGTGACTGCTAAAGAAAAATATTGATAACTCAAAAGACTAGCCTTCAGAATTGCTAAAAGAGTAATGTGGGGAAATATTTCCTAAAAGCAAGATCATTTTTTTGTCAAAGATTTTATTTACATACTTTTTAAGAAAGGAGTAGAGAGGTTAGAAAGAGAGGGAGAAAGAGAGGAAAATGTCAATGTGTGGTTGCCTCTCAAGTGCCACCTACTGGGGACCTGGCCCACAACCCAGGCATGTGCCCTGACTGGGAATCGAACTGGTGACCTTCTGGTTTGCAGGACGACACTCAATCAACTGAGCCACATGACTCAGGGCATAAGAAAGATCATTTCTGTAAGGGCAGTTTTCAAATCATACCAGAACTCATTCTATTGGATGTGGCCTTGCATCGGGTGAGATTGGCAGTATTATTAATAAATTATTGCTGGTTTAACTCCTTTAACACAAAATGTAAATTACCCTTGAAATCATGGAAGAACAGAAAACCAAGATTTACACTTTTCCTTGCCATATAGCTTGTTGGTTTGCAACACTGATTTCCAAGTACATATGGGATAAATAAAACCATACATAGCCTTTTGCCACAAAATGATGTTATAAGATACAATCAAAATCTCATACTTGATTTTCTTCAACATGCAAGAAAAAAGCAAATAAGAGCAAAAAATACTATACAACTTCTGTTGTTAAAAGAACTCTTAGGTTATGACTGGGCCAGCTGAGAATGTTTTCCTAAATGCATTGTGTTCTCCAACCTCCATGCATTTGTTCATTTTGTCCCCTTCTCTAACTCAATAAACCCTGTCAATCAATTTAGGACCCAACTTGAATGCCTTCTAGCTTCCTTGAACCTCCAGCTTGGATCCATCCTTCAAATTCCTATAGTATCTGATCATTACTATGAAGATATGTAGCACCTTCTAACTTGCATTAATTCTATACACATACACACACGTATAATAATCCATCTTTTCATATAAGCTGATGAACTGGAGTATCCTTGTTATGCTAGATGAATGACATAAACTGAAATGAAGCAAATTCCAAACTATGCTTAAGGACTAGCAAGAGGAACCAGGGAAGGAAGACAGCAACAACCTTACTAGCTGTAGAGGCAATAAAGAATTTTATAGCTCTGCCAGTGCAATATTTGCTTTTAGGCAGACCACTCGTGAAATGAAGAAGTGGGATCCCATAGATTTCTTCCCTTCTCATCTTTTAGGCATTCACCTGCACAGCTTTACTCACCCTTTCTTTGAATTCAGTAACTTATTCCAAACCAGATCTTTCTCTCTAAATTCATACCTCAATATATAACTGACCATTTCTACCAAGAGAATAAGACCTGAAACTCTTTCAATAAATATTTTTGAGCACTTACTATGTGCCAGACCCTCCTCTGTGTATCAGGGATACAGAAGCAAATGAAACAAACTGAGCTGCTGCCCTCATGGAACTGTTGTAGACATGATAAAATTCACACAGTGACAAATGTGATGATGAATTCGGCAAGAGAATAGAAACTGCTAGGTGACAAGGGGTTTGCTAACTTTGCTGATCCAAGAGAACCTCTCTAAGGAGGTCACTTTGAGCTGAGACTTGAGAAGAGGAAACGAGCCATGTGGGCTCTGGGGGAAAGGGCATTTCAGGCAGGGAACAACAAGTGCAAAGGTATTAACGTGCAGTATCCATGTCCAACAAAGAGCAGGAAGTCCAGTGTAGCTGACACAGGTAAGTGAGGACAGATAAAGAGGAACCCAGCAAGATCACGTACCAGTTTAGAAGCCATGCTCAAGACTTTGGATTTGATTCTATAATAGGAAGCCAGTGGAGGATTTTAGCCAGGGAGTGACACATCTGCTTATGATTCAAAGAAAGCACTCTGCCTGCTGCAGGGGGAGGGTAAGATGAGTAGAGAGGGTATTTCAGAGTCTAGTGCAGGATCCAGAAGAGAAACGGCCTGGGCAGAGCAGTAGCAGCAAATGGTTAGGCTCAGGATACAATGTGAAAGTAAGGCCAATGGAATCGACTGAGAGACTGAACGTAAGGTGCAAGAGTTATGTAGCAACGAGGTGAAGAGTGCTGCCATTCCATGGGACAGGGGACACCAGAGGAAGAATGAACTGGCAGACAGGTAGTTAAAAAACAGTTGTATTATCTTGCTTTCACTGGTATGGCTCAGCAGGTGTCATCCCACAAAGAAAGGTCACTGGTTCGATTCCAGGCCAGGGCACATTCCTGGGTTGCAGTCTAAGACCCTGGTTGGCATTGTGGGAGAGGCAACCAATCAATGTTCTCTTGCACATAGATATTTCTCTCCCTCTCTTTCCTTCTCTATAAAATTAAATAAATAAAACCTTTTAAAAAATAGTTCCATCTTAAACATGTAAAATGTGATATTAAATATTAGGTAAACAGGTAGATATAAATGTAGAATGTAGGGGGAAATCAGAACTAAGGGAATAAATGTAGTGATCACATGAATATAAATGAAACTGACAGTCATGTAGCTAGAAGAGATGAATTAAGACAGAAAAAGAGAAAAGGGCCAAATGTACTCCTTGTCACTCCTACACACAATTCTGTTGTATTTTTGATTTGTTCTTTAAGAGTCAATGTAAATAGGAGCTTTTCTATCAAGACTTCTCTATTCTGTGTGCTCCCATTCCATTTTATACATAACTTTGCAATAGCACATAATGGCACAATATTGAGTTTTGTGAACATGCCGGTAGACTGGAAGTTTCTTAAGGTTGATACTGTCTTAATTATTATCACATCCTCAATACCTTCTGTGACCACTGAAATATAGAACATGATCATTAACTTTATTGACCAAAGTAAATGAATGAGCAGTTATTGTCCCATCTGTTTAAAAATTCACTAGTGTAAGGTAGAAACAGTTACCAGCTTTTTTTTTTTCAGCTCTATACAAGGACAAAAAAAAAGAGTTTTTATAGTATGAACCTGGATTAGTAACATTCCAGGGGGTACATATGATTTTTTTTAAATAGAGCACAAATTCCCTAGAGGAAGAATTAAAAATAAATCTGCTATAAAGATGTCCTATCAGAAATCTAAAACAAATTTGGCTAAATTTCTTGGCAAGAATCCTAAGCACACTGAGTGGCTGACATTTTGGGCAAATGTGCGGGTGGGGGAGTCTTTAAGACCACTTCTTGAAACACTTTTAAAAAATTGAAAATAATCTGATCTATATTTTCTCTTCTTCTGTGTCTAGTTTTGAAATAAATTATATTTGATTATTTTTATTTTAATGTGGTTTGGGATCAGGGAAAATGAAAGGCCATGGTTATATTTCACCTCTCCTGGCAAACCCTCACCTCCTCTTGCAGGCTCAGACTAATCTTACCCTGTTTACATTTTTCATCCTTCTATGTTTTCATACTTTGGGCAAAAAAGAATACAGAAATAAATAAGAAAACCAAAAAAAGGAGTATAAGTGGAGACTCCTGAAGTATGAGAGCAGATTGAAGAAAAATGGGAGAATAGCCTCTTGTTTCCTCATCTAAGGAATGGGTTTAAAAACTCTATTTGAAGCTTTGAACAGGTTATTAGGACTATAATTAAAGTAATGGAATACCTATAGATAACATAGTAATTAAGTTTTGAGAGACAGACACAGACAAACAGTGGTAACTTTACATATAAAACTTTAATCCATTAGGATAATTGTTGTTCAATCATTGCCAACAATTACAAACAAAAGAAAAAAAAACAGAACTAGGTTAAAATGTCTACTGCCTCCTTATTAAACCCCTTCCTTCACTTGCATTCTTCTAATCATCTTTCTGATGCCCCCAAAACTACTGCCTTTGCCACCTCCCCCCAAAAGTTAAAAGAGGTTGGCTTATTTATCATATAATATAATATTAACTTCAGTAACATTTAAGGTATTTTGAGCACTCCCTATGCACCTGGAACTGTGCTAAATTTTTTCTATGGAATGTATTATTTAACCTTTACAACAACCCAGAAGTACATACCACAATCCTCCCCATTTCGTAGTTGAGCAAACCAAAGATCAGGCTGTCTTAATTATTATTTGATAGGTTAAGTGGCTTGCTAGGTTTTGGCAGAGCTGAGGTTCAAACTAAGACCATTTAAGCTCTAAAGCCTTGCCGTACATTTAACCAGTTTGATATATGGTCTCCCTGCAGGATTTTATCAAAGCATTTAATAGGCTAATGTGATTGTGAATCTCCAAGAGGGAGATGCAATAAACAGCATTTCCCACTTATTTGATTATAACCCTCCTTTTTCTAACAGAATCCTGAGCCACCTGCACAACACTCTTTCCCGTTCTCTCCCTTAGGTGAGGATAGAATTTCCCTTCTTCATCCCCACCCCCATTTCTCTTTGTTCTACTCCTTTCAGGCTGGGCCCTACAATTGTACATTTTTACTCCTTTAGGACCTAATTCCCAACTAAAGGAAGTCCTGTGCCCCCCAAAGCCAAAATATCCACATTTCTTAATAACACTGTCCTGGGATAGTATGTCTTGTGCCTCTGAATCTTGCTTAGAATAACAGAAGTTTCTCATGAAGTTTTTATTACTTTTCCATGATCTCAGGGACCAGAAGCAGCCAAGGTCTTCATCTTTTATCATTTAAGTTTTTCTGTGTCCATGTCAAGTCTTTTAAGAAGGCAGATACGGTCTCTTAGTACCTTTCATGTTTACCAGTGCACCACACACAGTAGGTATTTAGGGTGATAAGAGCCATAAATGCTTGGGTCCTTTCCAGATCTAGGAAATACAACTTATTCTTTATGCATTCCACACCAAATACATCAGCAATTAGTTATGTTTTAATTGGCCAAATCTCTAGATATCAAAAGAAAGCAGCAGAAAGCTTTCCAGTAGCTAATTGTGATCACATTAAAACCTAAAAGTGAAAGTTCTACTGAAAATTGCTATTCCCTTTTCCCTTATTTCCTACAATTTATTGAAACATGATACATGTGGGTATTCATGTACTTCTCCCATGAAGTTCAGTGCAAGGGTATTAAGTGCATTTTCTACATTTAAACTCAATCTTTCAAATGTCCATGAATGAAAAACTGGCTAATAGGAACTTAAGAGGATTCCTTTCCTTCTCATGGCACTACCCATGTGCCTCTTAAAACAGATCTATACATAGGCCTAATTGGTAATACACACCCAGATGCATAGTTAGTTGCCCAATTGCCCAAGCAACTGGGTCGCAATGGGTGTAGATGTATTTTTCTTAGGAGCTCTACTGGCAAATAGCTTCAGTGATTTAGCCCATGGAAAACGAGCCCTGTTTTGCTTAATGTTTTAGGTTAGGGAGTGGCTGGCAGCATTCTCTGAACAAGTGACACTTTCAACACTGTAAGTGATTTGCTGACTTTATTTAACAATATCTAAACCATTTTAACCAACAGTATCATATAGCTTGGCACATTATACCACTACAGATCTTCCGGAAAGGCTGAAATGGCCAAATATTTACATGTATTCCGTTTTCTTTACATATTTGTATTTCTACCATTTTGAAAATTAGAATATAAACATTCTGTTTAAAAATCTGTTCTCCCCCACATACTACATATTCAAAGAGCAAGCACACTTTTTTTTTCTCTTTGGTATATATATATATATATATGTATATACATAGGTATATCTGGGTTTCCATATTTTAAATATTGATGATTATCTAATAGCCCCCAATCCTTTGTTTTATGATGTGGAGCAAAATTATAAAATCTGCTATCCCTGTAATTGCATTGCCCTTTGCCGTCTCTTAAAAAAAGAGCGAGAAAAAGAGAGGGGAAAAAAAAGGTTGTGTTCAAAATTTCCCCCTGTTTTATTTGCACCCTATTAACAACTGTTACTGGAGCTTTAATTATGCCCCGGTGATTGTGGAGTTGTGGCTGACTTGTGTCATTTTCCTCCCAGGGGATGCTTTATAATTACCAGCATCCATCGTGGCTGCCTGTAAGCTGATGCTTTTTTATTACCAGTTCAATAATCACTGCATCCTTGCGAACATCTGCTCTGCAAGCCATGCATCGGGGGTCCCAGCGCCTGTCACTTGACGTTCCCTCACCACAGTGACCTTGGTGCCCTCGCCTTCGGTTTATATCTAATTTGTTTACCAGAGGCTCTGTCCAGAAAGTCTCCTAGGAATGCAATTAATACACTAGATTTGCAAACAAAAGAAAATTTTGCCCTTTCTCTCCTTTCTCTTTTTCCGGATTATTGTCTTACTCTTTGATTCCATAATTTCTATTCCTAGGAGAATGAATCCATTTAAGACTTGTGGGAAGGGGGAGAATGAGAGATGAGTTTATTTGGGAGCTATCCTCCTGCTTGTATTGAAAAGTAGGTGCATGCTTTTGTGGTATGTTTTCTCTCAAATATATGATGGTGACTAGTGAGGTAAAGGAAGATATTACATATAAATATATACACAATGTATATAAATATCTATACAAAAATATATACTATATTAGTGTGAATGAAAGGACAATTCATGTACTCCCATTCTAATTTCCTTTCTGACCTTTCTGACTTCTTTTTTTATTTTTCTTATCCTAAATAAACCTCTGTACTGTTCATTTTGCAGAATAACCCCTTCCTCTCTCCTTCTTAAAACCTTTTGCTCTACTTTGTCTGCCTTTTCCTTCTTGCTTGCCTCTTTACTTTACAAAAATGACATAAGGAAATGATAAAACCGAGTAAAAAAAACAAGCACATATTGGGTATAGCTGATGGTGTTTCTGCTTTGACTCACTATTACTAATAAAGCTAATCTGAGCACTGCTTACTAATCCTGGTGAAGTCTATTTTTTAAAAAACTACAGTTCCAAAGTTTGTTATTTTCATAAGTATACCAAGAGCTATGCTAATTTTTTTGGACAAATGAGAAAAAGTAGAATTCTTTCCATTGTATTGCCCAAATCCATGCAACCCTTGGATGTGCCCACGTGGCTTTACTCTTTCACATTCTTAAGTAACTGGCATCACAGACCTGGTGGGAATATTTTATAATTGTCCAATGCAATGTATGTATTTGTGGAACCACTTGAAATATAGTAATTCCTAAAATCTCAAAATTAAGTGGAAATAGCATAGGTCAAATTTGCAGCAAAGTCACAAACAGGGAGGTTGTCTATTCTGCCTCCCTCACTGGCCTGACAGCAGTGGAGAGGGGCTTCTATCTTATTCTTCTCTGTACCTATGAGAACTGGTATTCTATTGTTAGTTCATAGCATGCATTGACTAAATGGTCCTTGGGTAATGGGATTATATTATTTGTGGGTAAAATTCTATTTCAGAACTGTTAACATAATATACCACTTAGCCCCAACCTTGCATAAAAATGCACACAAAAACATATAACACACAAACATGCTAGAAGAATATTGTATAAGACCTTGAGACTACGGGCCAAGACCATCATTCAAATCCATGCTTTAAGGCACCCTACAAATACAGAACTTAGTTCAACTTTCACAGAGAATCAGGAACTAAAATTGTACCCCCAGAAGGCAGGAGACCAAAACAAGGCTCACTGTTTAAGTACCTGGTAGGACTTTCTGCTTCCCTTCCTTTTCCTTCCCATATTACTGAAGCACCACTCTAAAAAGCAGTCTGAATCATACTGCTGTTGACTGCAGCCAAGGGCTATGTCTCATAGGAAGTAACAGAAAACAGGCAGATTTTATGTTGCTGCCCCCTTTGTTGAATATTAATTGACTGTAGAGACTTGGGTTATTTCTGGGATCTCTGTTCTATCCCACTGATCCATGAGCCTGTTTTTATGCCAGTACCAGGCTGTTTTGATTACAGTGGCCTTGTAATACAGTTTGGTGTCAGGTATTGTGATCCCTCCTACTTTACTCTTCTTTCTCAAAATTGCAGCAGCTATTTGGGGTCATTTATGGTTCCATATAAATTTTTGAAGTGTTTGTTCTATGTCTGTGAAATATGCCACTGTTACTTTAATAGGTATTGCATTGAATGTGTAAATTGCTTTGGGTAGTATGGACATTTTGATGATGTTAATTTTTCCAGTCCATGAATGCAATATATGTTTCCATTTGTTTATGTCTTCCTTGATTTCTTTCTTCAGTGTTGTATAGTTTTCTGAATACAGGACTTTTACCTCCTTGGTTAGGTTTATTCCTAGATATTTTATTTTTCTTTTGGCTATATCAAATGGGATTTTTTTCTTGATTTCTGCTTCCACTGTTTCATTATTGGTATACAAAAATGCCTTTGATTTCAGGGTATTGACTTTGTATCCCACTGTCTTGCCAAATTCACTTATTAGGTCAAGCAGTCTTTTAGCAGAGTCTATAGAATTTTCTGTGTACACTATCATGCCATCTGCAAACAATGACAGTTTTGTTTCCTTCTTTCCAATTTGGATGCCTTTTATTTCCTTTTCTTGTCTAATCACTGTGGCTAAAACTTCCAATACTATATTGAATCACACAATTTACAATAGCCAAGTGCTGGAAGCAACCTAGGTACCCATCACTAAATGAATGGATCAAAAACCTATGGTACACTTACACAATGGAACTCTATGCAGCAGAAAGAAAGAAGGAGCTCCTACCCTTTGCGACAGCATGGATGCAACTAGAAAGCATTATGCTAAGTGAAATAAGCCAGGCAGTGAAAGATAAAGACCATATGATCTCACCTTTAATGGGAGCCTAAACAACAAAACAAACAAACAAGCAAAATATAATCAAAGACACTGAAATAGAGGACAGGCTGACAGTCACCAGAGGGAGAGGGGAGGGAATTTCAGGGGAAAAGAGAAAGTGTTTACAGGAACAAGTATAAAGGATACATGGACAAAAACGGGAGGGGGGGCAGAAATGGGAGGGAAGTGGGGAGGGCTGGGGGAGTGGGCTGGGATGGGAGTAAAAGACAGAAAACTGTAGTTGAACAAAAATTAAAATAAAATTAAGGGGGAAAAAAGGAAACAGAGTCTTGCAGCCTAGATTTGGTCCAACTTACCAGTTGGCTTGGTGAGCAAATGTAGGAAATATCTAATGGCACTGTGGGATATCAGCCCTGAGCTGCTCTTTTAAGACCTGGATTTAAACTACAGATTTAAGGTATAATGGAGACAACCACAAGACAGGTAAGTCAGAGTAGAGCATGGAGGGAGAAGGAGGAATGAAAGGAAGGAGCAAAAGAAGTATAGAATGAAGAAGGACTGAAGGAATGAAGGAAGGAAGGAAGGAAGGAAGGGAGGGAGGGAGGGAAGGAGGGAGGGAGGAAGGGTGGAAACACAAACTAAATGAATAAATTTAGAGTTCAAAGAAGTACAAAAATGAGACAAAAAACAAAACCAGTACTTTAAAAAGATTATGTAAAAGAAAACAAAATTAAATAAGGCCAGGAAGATGTGAAAAAAAACAATTAAAAATCCAGAAAACATGCCCTGGCTTGTGTATCTCAGTGGATTGAGTGCTGGCCTGCAAACCAAAGAGTCACTGGTTCCTTCCCAGTCAGGGCACATGCCTTGGTTGTGGGGGGGCACATGAGAGGCAACCACACATTGATGTTTCTCTCCCTCTCTTTCTCCCTCCCTTCCCCTCTCTCTAAAAATAAATAGTCTTTTTAAAAATCCATAAAAATGAAAATAATATAAAATAACTGAAATGTAAAATCTTATACAATTAAGCTCTAAACTGAACAACATAGTTGAAGAAAGAGTGAGTAAATGGTAAGAAAGTACTGAAAAATTGCCCCAGAATGTAGCGCTAAAGGACACAGGGATCAAACAACATGAAATAGAAGTGAAAAAAAAAAAGGACAATTAAATCTGAGGTTTTGACATGCATATAATATATACTCCAACAGACAAAACTGATGGAAATAGCAGAAAAGTGAAATTTAAAGAAGGACTCATAGACACAGACACACACAGCAGTGTGATGATGGTGGGGAGTACAAGGAAACTAAATGGTAGTGGAAAAAATACAATAAAATGAAATTTAAAAACAAAAAATAATGCTTGGCAATATTCCAGGATTAAAGAAAGACAGGTGTAGTACAACTTAAAGTGTCAAGCATGGAGTTGGCAAAATGAACTCTCTAAAACATAGTATTTATCAAATTTAACATTATTTTCAAGTGCCATAATATTCCAAAAGCAGATAGAGTCATGGACAATAAATGTGAAATAGCCAGCCCTTGTAACCCTTCTATCTCATCACTTAAAATATTTTATATGAATACATATGGTTTGATTTTATTTGTTTCTTTTGTAAATTTTTTCTCACCATTTAATTTGTTTGTTAGATTATTTTTACTTCTGTCACATTTTGAAGAGAACATGAAAATCAGCTTAAAAGTAGAACCTATCCAGTTTTAAATGTATTTAACACTAGGCCCTGGCTGGCGTAGCTCAGTGGATTGAGCACAGGCTGTGAACCAAATCATCACAGGTTCGATTCCCAGTCAGAGCACATGCCTGGGTTGCAGGCTACGGCCCCCAGCAACCACATATTGATGTTTCTCTCTCTCTTTCTCCCTCCCTTCCCTCTCTAAAAATAAATAAATAAAATCTTTAAAAAAGTTTAAAAAATGTATTTAACACTAAACTTTGTCCGTGTTGCAAACTTTAAAATCCATAACCTCTGTAATGCATACTGTCATTTAAGACAACAAAATACAAGAAAAAAGCAATTCTGCACAGCCTCCAAATACAATAAACAGGAAACTGGTCACTGTGCCGCTACATAATAAAGGTGCCTCATTTGCTAAGACTACTAAGAAGTTTCCAATGCATGTGAAACTGTTTCTCACCATTTTACAGAGGCAAATTAGCTAAAATGAATTGAAATCTGTATCTCTTTTGAAAATCTAGGGCCATCAAACTATAAAAGATAAAATACAAATTGACATGCTTGAATCAAAACAAAATCATAAATCATAGAAAGTGATAAGTTCCCTCGTAATCAGCATTTTCTTTCAGTTCACCTGGGGGCCTGGGGATTTTATCTGATGCTATTACCTATCTGTGAAGGTGGAACAAACACTATCAGGTTGCCCCAGGGATGGAGGAAGGAAAGAAGGACAGAGAGGGCAAGCGTCTGTTCTGGTATCTGCCCGTATGTGAATGAGCTGCTAAGACCGATCCTGTTCCCTCAACTTAGGATAGGAAAGCCTCAACAACAGCTGACACCATCAGAGGTGGTATCCAACTGTTGTCTTCTGCCCTCCTGGCTTCCCCCAGCTTTTCCTATCATCAGTCCCTGACTGCCCCTGAGCCCTACAGCATCCTTTCTGCTTCCCTCCTTTGTTCTATTACTGCTTCGTCTCCCTGACTCCAGGACTTTTTGCTGTCCATTGCAGACTTCAAGGCCCATTGCATCAGATTAACATCCTCCCCACACACACCCAACCACCCTGCCCAAACAGTGCTGCCACCTGGTTTGTCAAGTCCAATGCCAAGAGAAAGGACTCAATAGCCTCGAAACACTGAGGTCTTAAGAGAAGGGAGCCAAAAATTCTTCAAATTTAGGGTACTGAGAAAAGCTATTCACAGGCAGGAGTCTGCTATGGAACTGCCTCCAAGGAGTGAGGCAGCTGTTGAACACTGGGTGCTGCTGAGCCCTGTGGCCTGCGGGTTTGGGTGCTGGAGCTCCACCCCTGCTGCACTGAGGAAGCTACTCTGAGATGCAGGCAGTGCAGGCTCTGTCATTTGCAGGAGCCAGTTTGGCATGAAAATGCGGGCCCCTTGTTTACACATTGTTAATAATTTCAAGATGGTGACAGCAGAGCACTCACCAAGCACAGGGCCTTGAGTGACAGCACGGACTGCATGAATGCGGCCCTAAGTGTAGAAACCGGGTGCTAGGGAAGACCCCTGTGCCATAGGAGCCTGGCAAGAGGACCCCAAGGGAGCCAGGAAGGAAAACTCCTTCTTCATGCCGAGTCTGTCCAGTGCCTTCTATGGCAAGAGCTTAACATGGTACAAAGTAGAAAAGAAAAATATTTGAAGTCCCCATCTCTATTTTTGAAAATCAGTCAAAGATGGGTGGATTTGGAGCTCCGGGTAATCAACTGATAACAGCCACAGTAGCGAAGTCAACAGGACTGGTATGTTGTGACACCACTGGCCCACACGGAACTCAAATCCACAAAATGGACCTTGTTAACATTTATTTCTCTATTTATTGCTAACAAAAAATAATATTTAAAAACATTAGTTGGTCATTCTGGTTTCCATCCAGGTATAGTCAGCATATAACTGAAGCTCTAACACACAAAATTTTCTTGACAAGAACTATAAGCCCAATTATCAAATCTAGTGATTTTCAATCAGTGTGCCACAAGAATTCTTAAAACATGCAGTACCTGACTGTTCAGTCAGGGGCACTGACCTCTTTCCCTTAGATTGTCAAGTTAAAAAATGACAACAGCCAACACAACAATAGCTATTAGGTGCGAATGCATCGAAATTATACCTATTTTTTTGGTCAGATCAGTAAAAAATATATTTTTTGGTGTGCTACAGAATTTTAGTAATTAGCTTATGTGTGCCATGAGATGAAAAAGGTTGAAAATTACTGGAATAATCTTTCAATTACTATAATAAGTATTCTTAAGCTTATGAAACTCTGTCAACTTAATATTATTTCATCATTCTATCAGAATGGATTTCTATCTCTAACAGTTTTCTTTTTATTTTTTTTCTCAAAAGAAAAAAATTTAAGTCATTCATTCTGTGGTTGTTAGTCGACTCGAAACATTTCAGTAACACAGAAGATTAAGATGCATTTGACAGACAAACACATTAGATCTTTTCCTGCCCTGGGCAGATTCTTGGCTTCTGGCTCTGTTACCTGATTGGCAAGTGATTGAAACTGATTGACAGGTGTGCAGTGAACACTCTGGTGCATTAATCCCAGAATGCGTGGTTTTACAAATGCAATGCTTAGAATAAAAGACAGGTTTCACTGCAGGCTGACTGTGACAGTGGCTTCCTTCATCACAACACTAGGAATGTAAAGCCTGTAGAGGACAGGATGGCGGTAAATGCTGAGGAGCTCTGCTCAGGCTTCAGCCTGGCATATGCTACCAAAGTACAGGGAAGGTACCATAACCATGGCAGC
Source organism: Phyllostomus discolor (assembly GCF_004126475.2). NCBI lineage: Eukaryota > Metazoa > Chordata > Mammalia > Chiroptera > Phyllostomidae > Phyllostomus > Phyllostomus discolor. The sequence goes on along the minus strand of NC_040903.2, from coordinate 150,099,958 downwards.
TTCTGCCCAGGCAACCTTCCTCCTACTGCACTATTTACAATGGCAGTGCGGGCCTCAGAATGGCAGGGAGAGGAATCAACTTAGAGAGTCCTCTTCATTTTCACCAGTGAGGGCTGTGCACAGCAGGAGTGCCCTGATTCTGTTCTCTCCCCTTTTTCCCTTTTTTTTTCTTTTCTTTTTTTAATCCTCACCTGAGCACATGCTCATTGATTTTTAGAGAGAGAGGAAGGGAGAAAGAGAGAGAGAAACATCAACTGGCTACCTCCCACACGCACCTAGACCAGAGATCGAACTTACAATTTGACGAACTGAATGATGCTCCAACCAAGCCACACAGCCAGGGTCTCTCACCTGTTTACTTCTCTGAGTGTGGACATTAAGTTCCTGCATGTCAGTCAGGTTGTATCTGTTTTGCTTCCTTGGTGTGTTTCCAGCTGCTAAAGCAGCACTGAGTACTGATTAGTGGCATCATAAATGCACTTTTAAATGCTAGATCTAGAATAGAAGCTCCATGAACACAAAGATTTTTATCTGGTTTGGTGTGCTGCTGCATTGCCAGCATCTAGACAAGTCAACACTCCAGTAAATGTTAGCACTGACCTTTCCCTCTGCCCCCTCCCAAGCATACTCTTTCTTTGGTAATGACAATATGGAATTGCCTGCCCAGTCCCCTCCCTTCTACTTTCCCTTGGGTCTAAGAAGGGTGGTGCCCCCACCCTTCTGTCCCTCAACAACATATGGGGAGACTCCTGAGCTTGTCCTGTGATGCCAGTTCTTTAGCTCAGGAGTAGCCAATTAGTGTCCTCGCTTGAGATCTCCAACTGTTACTGGGAGGTAGGTTTAAATAATTTTGGTGGGGAAGTCCATGAAGCTATAACCCTTAGGAGTTTTCTGTAGCCATGCTGTCTCACAAGAAAGATATCAGTCCATCTGGATTAAGAGAAAATAAAGTTTATACAAGAGATGCAGAATAAATAGAAGAGAGTCCTGCCAGCATCTGAAACTCTGGTTTTCAGTTGTGCGCACCTGGAGCCCACTGTGTCTCTGGTCTCTCCATGTTGGTTGTTCAACCCTTGCTGGTACAGTCCTTTTGCCCAAGACAGCTTATAGTTTAACCAAAAGAATCTGATATTCTCTAGCCCTGGCTGGCATAGCTCAGTGGATTGAGTGCGGGCTGCGAACCAAAGTGTCACAGGTTCGATTTCCAGTCAGGGTACATGCCTGGGTTGCGGGCCATGACCCCCAGCAACTGCACATTGATATTTCTCTCTCTCTATCTCCCTCCTTTCCCTCTCTAAAAATAAATAAATAAAATCTTTAAAAAAATGAATAAAGATGAAAATAGTTTAAAAAAAAAGATTAAAGAAAAGACATGTATAGTAAAAGGACAGCAGACTCACAATTATTAACAACCACACCTAAAGCAAAACCAAAAGAAACTAAGTAAACAACTAGAACAGGAACAGAACCACAGAAATGGAGGGCATATGGAGGGTTAGCAGCAGGGGGGTGGGAGGAGGAGAGAGGGGGAAAAGGTATAGAGAATAAGTAGCATAGAATGTAGGTTGAAAATAGATAGGGGGAGGGCAAGAATAGTATGGGAAATGTAGAAGCTAAAGAACTCATAAGTATGACACATGGACATGAACTAAAGGGGGGGAACATGGGTGGGAGAGGGGGTACAGGGTAGAGGGGAGAGAAGGGGGGAATGGGACAACTGTAATAGCATAATCAATAAAATATATTTTTAAAAAAGAATCTGATATTCTCAACCCCATGACCTATTTTCCACATAACAGCCAGACATATTTAAAACATTTCTGCTCTATTAGAATTCTTCAGTGGTTTCCCACTGCATTTAGAATAAAGTCCAAACTCCTTAAGACAGTTTACACAGCCTCTTTAACCCCATTCTGTTCCATTCTCCCCTTTGCCCCCACCTACTTCAATCTCTTTAAATACTCTAAGGCCCCTCCTGTTCCTTATCTTTACACAAGTCACTCTCCTGGAAATGGTCCTTACCTCCTTCTTCACTTGCCTGGGCCTTTCCTGTCATTCAAAGCTCATGTGTTACTTCCTCAAAAAAAGATTGTTTGGCCTCCCAATATAAATGGTCACTTTGTATCTCAGTATATTCTTTCATTTTTAATAGGAGAATTGTAATGACATGATATTTTTCTTACTCATTTTTAAAATTTATTGCCTGCCCCTTCTCAGCCCCAGTCTCCACAAGAAGGGGGACTTCATATGTCTTGTTAACCTGCATGTCCCCAATGCACTAACCGCACCTGGGATGTGGTCAGCGCTCAATACACATGTCCTGACTGAACAGGTTCAAAGCCCCCCTTGCCACTCCAAATACCAGACATCTAGCAGACTTCAAATGAGAACAGAGTAGATCTGCAGGAGGAGCAAAATGTTTGGGGACTTTTTATGCTATTAAAATACCTTTGGTAAAAACACCTCACCGTAAAAACACAGAATACCAAACTCTCTATTTGACATTTCAGCAAATAAGGAACTCAGGATGATTTTGTACAGATGGTCAGAGGGAGGGATAAGGGGAGGATGGGAAAGATAGATAGGAAGAGACAGAGACAGAGATAGAGATAGAAGGAGGTACAGAGATAACTGCAGACCTTGATTGGTTGGGCATTATGCATTAGGGATGCAAACATAAACAAGACATCATCCTACCTACTCCAAGGAACTTCTCAGTGAAGAATAATTGACATTATGAAAGATATATGTAAAATAAAACAGGTTATCTTTACTAAGTCTTTACAACATGCCAAGCATGAGTGTTTACATGTACTTGTTTAAAATTCCTGAATTCCTGTGAGGTAGCTATTACTATTTGAAGATGGGGAATCTTGCCAAGGTCTCAGTCCCAGTAAACAGCAATTCTAGGGCACAAACACAGGCAGTCTACTTCATGCTTTTAACATCACCCTGCACCACTTACTCATGCTGTGAGAATATTCCAAAGCCATCGACTATATTTGGGCAAAACTAAAAGCCACATCTAATTATTTTATTTAGTGATACTATATAGTTCATAACCACATTTGTAATAGCTGGTTGATATCTCCAATATGTTCAATAAGCAGTAAAAGACACTGGAATAAGGATAATTTTTTTTTAACTTTGAATAGTAATGATAGATACCACAGAGTCAGGAATGGGGCCCTGGAGGGTGGAGGTGCTTCTTTCTTCCCATTTACATCATTTTACTTCAGCTCATGAATAACTAGATAGAGTTTGTGGTCTTCTTTCTAAATCAATGAAATGACTTTCAAGTTAGAAGGGTAATTTAAATTTACTATCCATATATCCATGTCATTTCTACCCCTCCTCTAAAGCTGATGTATATGATTATTTAGGAATGTTTCAAGTTTAACGTTAGTGTCTACATGATGAATATGCAGGTCCTGATATCAAACACCCGCTTAACGATAATGTGATCATTTGTCAGTGTTAAGTTATCAACATTCACAGAAGGCCAAGCGTGATACTTCCCACCCACCACTCCAATCAAAGCTGACTGGGTCTCCACCCACAAGAAAAACATCAGCCCTTTAACTCGGCATGTCACATCACCTGCCGACAGAGTCAAGAAATAAGAGAATAATAGTATTTTTGCTTCAGTGCTGCCTTATTAAAAGTGGTTTTCTTGGTTTTCTTTGTGTCTATGTATTGAGGAGAACACTCACTTTTTGGACAGCAGCTTTTATTAATAAAGGACTAATTTTTAAAAATCTTATTATTGCTCGGTTCTCCTCTAAGGAGCTAATACTGTGTCCAGGAGTATAATTCTTGAGCTGAGGTAATTAGCACAGTAGGTGGAGTCCCTCCTTTTCCATCTATAGCTAGAATCTAGATAAAAAAAGGAAAACAGAACATAATATGTATGACCATTATGAGGACAAAGTTGGTCTAGTACAGCTCTTTGGTGGAGATGTGGTTTTAGCAGATCATCACTAATTATTCTAATTCTTTAGAATAAATATAATTCATTTGACTTTATCTTGGTAAAGCATACTTTGAAATTTAAAAACTACCTATCACTATAAAAATTCCTTTATAGGCCTCTAAGATATCTGAGGACCGGGTTGCCTAAGTAGAATAGATGGAAAGGAAATGATACAGGCTTGATGCATACAGCTATGGATGAGTTAGCTTCTCTTACTGAGTCTCAGTTTCCTCATCTTTAAAGTGATTTGAATATACCTAACAAATGGGATAATTATAAGTTGTACCTGGACATTTATGTAAATCATCTAGCATAGAGATTAAGATGGGCAGACATTCCATTAAAGTAGCTACTATTGTTATAATTAATAATTTATGCAATTATTATATTTATGTATAGGCTATGTGAGAAACTAAAAGGAATGCATCACTGTCATAAATATTATTTAAAGTTGGACTTCAGAGTTGTCTTTGAAATAAGGCTTTTTTTTCAGTAGCAATCTTGTCTACTCTTATTCGTGAACATTTAAAATTCAAAATTATTCTGTCTAGTTATAAGTATATTCTTATTATTCAAATATGTGCATTAATAAATACAGGATTAACTCTTAGCTTATATATTATAGAACAGAAAAGGACTGCTAAGTAAACCTCACTGAAGCAAACATATTACTCATTTTTCCATTGTCTTCCATTACTTTTCTATAAGAAAAGAATCTTACGAGTAATTAAATTGAAAAATTGAGTTGAAAAACACATACTTAGCTGCATTTTCTTAGCCATGGTACTTGTCCTTTACCATTTACTTGCCTTTTCTTCTTTTCTTCTTTATCTTGATCTTTTCCAGGCCATAAGAATGTCTACAACTAATAATGATACCCTAACACACATCTAAAATGTCCAGAATTTAGCTCTTTTAGTCTGATTTCTACAAATCAGCAAAGTTGAAACATGTTAAGACCTTTTTTATTTTTTTACCTATATATTCTAATAATCTTAGTAAGTGGGCTAAGAAAGTGGGTTTTATGGCCATACTGCCCAAGTTCAAATCTCTGCTCTGCCACTTACTAGCTGTTTATCCTTGGACATGAGATTTCTTGCTCCATTTTGAGGATTTTTCTTCTGTGAGAATTATACCAGAATGTTGGTATGAGGATTAAAGGAGTTCACCTTTCTTTTTAGTGCCTGCTATGGAAGAATCACTCAGCAAATGTTTGCTATTGTGGTAATAGCTACTACTTTTTATTTAAGATATTGTTCAGGCATAGCAAAAATAGTTTTATGACCTTACTTAGTGACCTCCTTCCTTTTTCTTAATTTAATGGCTCTAAAGATCTATAAAATATATTTACTTAAAATATAGTCTTGAAAGTGCATATTCACTATGACCAGCATTTTTCAACTACTGAATATCCAACAACATCATCAATGCACAAATTCTACACTGACACTTCCCCCCCCCCCACCATGTTTAATTTAACTAATTAATACTCTTTCTTGGGGTTTATTTAGCATATCAAATGCATGATTCTTAAGTTTGGTAAGAAGGAAAATTAAACATAACTTACTTTTGTCCTACATAACTACCTGTTAGCAACAGAAATACCTTTAGCTGTCCTAATTGGGGAAAAGTAAGCCACAATGATAGAGAAATATTTACAATCTAGAATGTTGCCCTAGTCATTCCTTCAGTTATTTCCACCTTAGGAATGCATCATGGAAATAGAAATTTTAAATGACTATTGAGGGCTCTCAAAACAAGTTCTGTTAGTTTATTGAGTTTTAAAAAGTCTTTATCACCATAAAAAAGAAAGATTTCAAGTATCTTTATGAGGCCTGCAATGCAATGTTTGGAACTAACAAAATAGACACTTGGGTAAAGTCTAAATGCTGTGAGACTTATGAAATCTGCATAACGTAGGAATGCCATCTGCATTCTTGTTGAGAAAGCTCCCACTGAGTGTCATTCAAATACCAGTAAGAATTTCTTATGATCCTCAAATGGTTTGTGAAGTATCATCAAATGCAGTTTCTTTGGTAACAGAAGACAAGTTTTGTTTTTCTTCTCTTATCCTGGCACAGATTAGGTCTCTTACAAATCTTTGTATGAGAGTTATTTTTCAGCCTTCAAGTCTGTCCAACAGCTTGGGCAGCCACTCTAGTTAGGGACTGTGCCTTTCGCTGGTACGCCATTTTACTGACTGGTTTCATACATAGGAAGACAACTAGATTATATTAATTCTCTTGGTCTACTAATTAACTTCTGTGCATTCCTTTTGCATACCCTTTATGAGGTGAATTAATTTCCATGATTTTTATTTATCACTACAAAATGGCATCCCTCTTCTCCCTACAGGCTTGCTGTGCTGCCTGAAATAGAAGAGGACTCTGCAGAGCTCGTAGAGTTCTCCCCATTAATGCCAGCTTGTTACTTAAAATTCTCAGAGAACGCAGAACATGTGGGTTCCAAAGCACAAGAAAAAAGTCTTATTAGTAAAATTTTTTTTTATCCCAGTGAGAACAAAAAAGGAGACAGGAATTTTAGAAGATCAGTAACTCCTAGTATGAAAAACCACAATATTATAAACATGAAAGCAATGGCATTGGTAAGATGACAAGAAGGGTGATTGAAAATGCAATTTCCATTTATTTACAATGCATGTGGTAATAAAAGTATTTGCCAAATACCCATCATATTATTGATTTTCATGGGCCAAAAGGGGGCAGATTCTTCACCCATAAACATTTTTTAGTATCAGGTAAAAAGAATGACTTCCATGAAATTGTGGTATCATTAGCCCTTTAAAATAAGTTGTCAGCCTTTTTTAAGTCTACAAAGGACTATGCTTTCTTGTGGGAATATTATTTTCTTTAAAAGAAGTTTTCTATACTGAAGATAAGGTCAATAGCTGGTATTCCTTCTGTACTCACCTGCTTTTTCGTTTGTTCTTTCCCCATCTGACATCCAACCTCACTTACAATGGACTTTTATTTGAACCTCATGCAAATAATGAGAAGTACTGATTACTTGAGAAGTACTTGAGAAGTACTGATATAACAGAGGCAAATTTATAAATATTTTGCTAGAGATATAAAACATATCCTACTCATCACCATGTTACTCAGAGACTTTAAAAAAATACATGACATTTAAATGAGACAACAGAAGACAGTTTAATCAAAGAACCATTTCCATACATATAGACAAAATTAAGGGAAACCAGTTAAGAGAGAGAGAAGCACACTGAGGCTAGCAGGGGAAGGTGCCCTTTCTATTAAGCTTGGAGGAGCAAGAAGGTGGCACATTTCCCTTAAACTGGAGAGAGCTGCATCTGTGGAAGAGGAATTATCAACACAAGTGAGTCTGAGTTGTTCTTTCTGATAATCCTCAAGGTCAGAATAGACTTTGGGTCAGCCTTAGATCAGCCAGTCCCACCCAGAATGTTTGGTAGAGACCTGTGTTGGAAGTCCGGTCTCTGGGAAAGGAAATTCTGGATGGTAAGAAGCACTGATGATCTCTTATAAAGTAAAACATAAACTCCTTCAGCAGATTTCACAAAAAACTAGTCTTGTAACACAGGAGCACTTTGCTTATTCACATTTGACAAACAAAGGGACCATGGCATTATTTGCAGAACCCCTTTACATTCCTAATAATGATCAATAGTTATCAGAGGCTATTGTTTATGAGGATTAAATCTCAGTCTGTACTGTGTTAGACATTAAAATGGAAAATTTATTTTAAAAATGAATTTATTCATTGAAAATAGCAACAATAAACTCATGATATTAAAATAAATCGCATAAGACTTAATAAAAATAGCTATAATTTTCAAAAATAGTAGTGATAGAGTGGCATTTCTGCATATTTTGATATCTGGCATAATAAAAGATGGCTATATTCTCATATTTACTTCTGCATCCAATCTGTTGGGATATGTTGTTTTGGTTGAAGCACATGAAGAAACTCCAGACTCACATAGACATATAGATGGAAAAGGAAGGAGTACCATAATAGTCTTTTCAGATAATTATAGAAATTCTTATTTGATACTACATCAAGATTTGGCAGTTAGTAGTTTCTTAAGTATAATGTGAATTCTGAAACATATCAATAAGCTTTTTATATTGTTACATTAAAATCCATTGGTCTGTTTTGTGTTTACATGGGTCTTTTATTCATAACAATCTTGTATCATAAACTGGTCATTTAGAAAATATGGTTTCAATGAATTTTATAGAGCTTCCAAATGTTGACATTTTACTGTGTAGTATCAAAAAAAACACCCCAAACTTATGAGCAAGTTTATAAGAATTAGAAAAGTATTAAGCTCACTGTGGAGAATCACAAGTTCCCCAAAGCCACACAACTGTCTCACAGGGCTATTCCTCCGGATAGCCATGGTGCTTCGCCATGGAGCAGATGGGCTTTTCGAGTACTTCCCATAGATTACTAAATAAAATGGACTCGAGGAATGAGATTTAATAAAATTAATCATTGTTATTGCTCCACAAAGGACATTCTTAAATTAAACTGGTATTTAGTTTACTGTGAGTGCATGTCGGTGACAAATGCAATGACTACGTACACTGGTGAGAGCCTTTCCTTGATTCCCGCAAAGGTACCAGCAGTCGCACCCAGCAAAGTCTCTTCACCATCGGTGTAACACAAAAGAATTGTTGGCCAGGGCCAACTCTGAGACTCAAAACAGTTATTCAGAACTTCAAAGTACTTTGACTATCTCATCAGCATTTGTTTCATTGCCCAGTGTTCACACGCAAAAAAAAAGAAAAAGAAAAAAAAAACCCTTCTTTACTAATTGGTTGGTGCTGAGATCAGGAAAATATATGCAAAACAGTTAGGTCCACACGTGACTTACACTTTTGTGCAATTTTAACCACAAGATATTAACTCGGCCTTCAGTTTTACAGCGAAATCTATAATTTGGTCAATCAGTTGGCACTGCCATGCCTTTTTTTACTGGTATTTCACTCAGTGGGAATTTGCCTATGTCCACTGTACAAGCTGTTGTGCGCCCTTCACAAGGTTGTGTGATAACCTACCTGTAAGATTACTCATTTTTATTTCTAGTTGCTCTTTAAAGAGTTCATCATCCTTACGTTGGTACTTCAAATAATACTATGACATAACTGATATGTTAGTAGTATTCAGAAATATTCTAGTGTATAAGATACAACAAGGCAAATTACTAACCTCTATACAACCAAAGATAACTTTCATCATATTCTCATTCTTTTTCATGTTTATTTTCCAACTTCTTCAGAGTAATCCCTTCTATGAGGTTTCATATGCTTTGTCAGCTTTAGACAAAGCATGTAATTAGATTGAGAGACGTCTTCTAATTTCCTTTTTTTAAACCAATAATTCAATTTTAAATACAAAATCATATAACTTTTTTAATTTTATGACAAATATTACAAAATACTAAATATAGTTTAAATTAAAACTTAAAAATATATATTTAAAATATTTTCTTATTATTACAAAACAAGGCATAAGTTATACTTATATCTCATGTTTCTGTGAAGGTACAAAGAAAATTTCAGCCTTAAAAGTAACAATTCATTGAATACTAATGAGTTACAGAAATTAGCAAAGGCATAACTAAAAATAACTGGTAAGAGCAAGATAGAAGTAATTAAAAACAAACTGAGTTAATTTCTAAAACCAAATATACATTTATACCCCCAAACTCCTACCTTAAAAAATCCTATTAATCATAAGATTTTATCAGCAAAAACAAACAAATGAAAGACTATTAGTTGTCAGATCAATAACAACAGCAAAAGCCGTGTGGTATCTGAAAGGCTTTACTGTACACTTATGAGAGAATGGGAGTGAAAAGGCAAATAACACCTTGTTATTAGATGCATTTTGTCTTGAAGATACCCTGAGAGAATCCTGAGGACCCTCAGGGTCCCTGAGCCTCTCTTTGAGAACCACTGCATATATATTGTTCCAGGCAGAATTATTTCAGCATTTTCTTTTGAGTTATGAATTTTGAACAGTGGAGTAGTTTGAATCCACTGGCTCAGCAAACTAAATCCTGGCATTATTAAAAATTAAAGGTTAGAGATTAAACTAAAAAATCTCACCTAGGAGCCAGGATTCTTACAAACATATTATGCTATCAATTGGTAAACGGTTTGTAAGCTCATATGATAAATGAGCATAAATAATATTATCATTTCCCAAAGTTTTTATGTCAAAGAACATATTTTTAAGATCAAAAATATTTGCATATATTTTATATGCTAACAAATGTACTTTTAATTTCTAGGCATTGAGAAAGAAACATGCTGTTTTGAAAACTCCATGGGATAGTAAGTGTGAGGAGCCTAGCACGCTGACAGGCACAGTGTTGGGGCCACTTAGCAGTGTGCTCCTCTCCACTCCCGCAGTGTCCTTCATCCTAGAAACTAGCACAAAGTTTACCAAAATGTCCACGTAAGACTTTCAACTCTGAGCCCATGCCACAAAAGGTCTTGAGAGCAAATTTTCAGGAACTATAGATTTATTATAGCAAGGATTTTTAAACTGTTTAGAAAAATTCAAGCTGATTCCAGATAAGGGAGAGATGACCCTGGGTTGGCACCATTCAGGAATAAGTACATGTAAGTAAGCAATTAATCTTAAACATTCTATTTGCAAAGTGTTTTGAGGTCTTGGGGCTTCAGTATTTGCAGTATTGTAGAAACTTGTGTTTATGGGTAGTTATCTCTTCCATTAATAAACTGCAAGGTGTGTGGTGTTTGTTTCTACAGACTGGTGTCATTTGTAGTATGTAAATGACATTAGAAAAGTAAAACAGTTTTTTTCAATTATTTTCCAAAGGGCAGTCAGAAACCAAATATGCTCAGAATTCATTATTTTTCAGTTTGTATCTCTCAATGAACCCATCCCTACTGCCCTTAGGCAGACTTAAAAAAAAAAAACCTCAACACAATTAAATCAAAACATGCCATGCAAGTGATCAGCAAGACAAATAAACAATAAAACAAATATCAACCCATTCTCAAAACTAACATCACCTTTTAAAACAAACTTCCTTCTCTCAGCAACGAGTTCCCTGGAGCATATGCTCCAACAAATTGATGGATCTTGGCTATGAAATTAAAATGCTCAGAATCTGTTAGAACAATATGGGAAAGTGGTTCCATAAAGGGGTATCTTCCATTTCAAATGGAGTGTGTATCTGATATGCTAAAGGGTAAGTCCCTGGTAAGCAAGGCTTGTGGTCTGTTGGATAGCTTCAGGGTCAGAAACCTGAGTTTGTGGCTTGGCTCCATCACTTGTAGTTGGTTCTTAATAAAATTTATTAAATTTAATAAATCATTGTGATATCCTCATGCATTCATAAAATTGTTAAGTGGCAAGGAATTTTTACCAAAACAATGACACAGGGAAGAAAGAGGAAAGCTTACATTGTGATAAACTTGATATAAAGCCCTTTTAACTAAGGAGTCCCTTCAAGAGAGTGTCTGCTTTGTGCAGGAGGCAACAAATGTATATAGATTTCTTCCTACTAGAGCAGCACAAAGAGAGGGTAAAACATTTAAGAGCAAAGGTGATAAGCATATTTTTAAGAAATTAGAAGATTTTAAATCTTCATTATGTGCTGGAATTTGTGCAATAGCAAATTAGAACTGTAAGAACTCGCCTACAGAAATACATGCAAACACTGAAGTTGTGCTGTAATTGAGAATTTAGAACTACAAAGATGAAGAATTCTGTGTAAGCGGAACATTATTGAACATACAGAAAGTCATGAGTATGACACGGAGCAACATAAGCAATGATGGGGAGGGGCTAAACAAGTAGGAATCAACAAGTGCTCCGGACGTAGGAGGCCAAGGAGGAGCAGAACTCAGATGAACTCAGACTGGAATTGAGGGAGAGTCACTCCCGTTATGGTTCCTTATTAGGACTTTCACATAGATCTGCTTAGCGGATCCATCTATAAATAAATATTATACAATTAGATTTAATAAACTTAAATAGAACTGTTATCCAACTACTTTGAGATCCAAAGTACATCAGTATTTCTTTGTACTATATGTCCAGTTATTTTAGTAAAATATATCTCTTCACCATATACTACTTCATGTGACATCTCCCCTCCATTGCCAACTTTATCCTCTCTAGGCAATGAGATAATTTGTAGAGATAACTCACATCAGAGTTTTTATGTGGTAGGGCAGGTTTCTTGCTTTGTTTTGTTTTGTGTTGTTTTGCTTTGTTTGGTGGGGGGCTTGTTTAGTTTCTAGCAATTTTGCACTTAACTCTCCGTGGAAAGTCAAGGTAGGCAACAAGAGAATAAATCACAGGGTACTGAATCTGGCTTATTGACAGTTCGGTAATCATATTGAAAAATTAAGATTATTTTAATTAACCAACTTTTTGTTTTTTATATGTTTTCATTATTAATATTGAATTTATTTTCTTTCCCACCTCTAAGTAAAAGTTGCCTCAGATAGTAATTGTTTCCATTCCTGGCATGTACACTCTGATCAGCTATGGATGTTTGTTTTGTCATCTTCTGCAAATGTTTCAGCTGTCACCAGTGAAAGCTGAAAATGAAGCAACCCATGTGGGACTTTGGTCTTAACCTCTCTAATGAATCTTCATCATCTCTTTTAACTGACTCAAGGACCATTGTACAGTGCACAATGAGTTGTGGCCAGCAATGGAAGGGAGACATGTACACCAGCCTAGGAAATAAGCCCTGGGCTGTGTTTTCAGGCCTCTTTCTGTTAAGAACTTTGGCCTCCACTCCAGCATTTTTGTTGTCTTCACATCTCAAAAGCCTATGTTTCTAAATTTGAACTGAAGGAATAAGTTATGCAGATCTTTTTAGCTGGAGCTCAGTTTACCAGACATGAGCCTGCCCCTGCAGGAAGTGGCATGGAGCTTCCAGGTGGAGAAGTGAGGTGAGAGACAGGCAAGTTGAGAAGGTGGTGAACTTTCTAGGCCCTAGAGAGTAGACACAGGATGACAGGACCTTTAATTCTTTAAATAGTGCAGTGTTCTCAGATTCAAATGTAAAAATATATCAAAATGTTCCTCCAGAGGCAAATACAGATGCTTTGGGGATTATCTCCCTTCTATCAGTGCAGCTACCCAGGAGTTAACAGTACCTGGGTAGCTAGGGTTATCTACTTTACAGTCCTTATCCTTTCAGAAATTGGTAGTCGAGAAATGCCAGCCTCTGTTCTATAGAGCACGAAGGATGTCACTTGGCAAATAAAACCATTTCTTAAAACTGCTACCATGGTTCGATTTCTAGATCTAAACAAAGCGATATACATTTAAATAAGACATGGGTTTCTTACCCATGGTTTCTAACCTTTGCAGAGCAAATCATTAGTTTCTTTTTCTATCTAAACACAGATATTGAAGTCATAAAAAATGAAGCATGTTCACTTTTAGAAGAGAGTTAGTCATCGTAATTTTAGAGAAAATGCCCTAATCTTCAACTTCCTTCTACTCTTTAAACATACCTTCAGTGGGAGCCATGGCTATACATTTGACCTGGTTCAGAAACCTCTCTTGATTAACTGGGAAAGGAAAATGGGACATATCACTTGATGTTCACTGTGGGCATTGTGTGTTTTTGTGTTGTTGTATGTATATGTACTTGTTCATTTATATCTAATGAGCAACTGTGGAGAGACATCACAAGTAAGTCAATATTTATTCTCCCATGTATTTTTAAGAAGATTTAGCAGGTTATTTGCTAATGGGTAGAGGAGATGGAAAAGCATGCCCAATACTTTTTAACACAGCCTGCCATTTTTTTGTAGATAAAGCATTGAACAGATGGCTTGTGGCTTCACAAAATTCTGGTTCAAAGTCGATCACTCTTAAAGGAGCTTGGATAACCCTTACAACCTCCAGTTACTTAAAATCAAACTTTTATTCTCCATCGTACAGAGTAAATCCAGCTCCCAGTATGCTTTTGTCATTAACAAAAACTCTGAGGGTGGTTTCACAGGGATTTTTATGCATTGTTCTATGTTCTTTGTTTGATTTATAAACTGCTGAGGGGAAATGGGGCTGTAAACCTAATCCAGGTTTATGATATAAAAGGGCAGCACATTTTAGAAACACCTTGTGGTCTTACAAATAGAGTTAACTTTAAGCAATTTATTTAGTTAAATAACTGACTCAACTATGTATTAAATTGCTGCCAGTTGGAAATGATGGAGGTTGGCAGTTTTACTGTCAAATATAGTGGGTATAGGAAAACATGTGGAGACTGGAGACTTGCAAAAGACCGAGGTGCTGTAGCATTTAGTGATGGAAAAATCAAGTAATTCACCTTGACTACACTCAAAAGGAAAAATTTAAAAAGCAAGCTTCCACTATTAAACAGTTAATTATAGTGTGTTTATGTGTATAAGGCTTGATTGTTAATTGCTTAAACTAAGTTGTTCTACGAAGACAAGTGCTTGCTTAGATTCCTATGTGCTTAGAAACTGAGAGGTAAGCTGGTCTGTTTTGCAGGGTGTAAATTGATTGGCATAAACTTGTAGTCAGGATTTTAGGAAAAGATTTTATTGAATGTCATGAACAAACGATAAACTATGACGAAAATCCACAACTTTAATAGTAAAATAAAAAATGCCACATGCTCTGTCTTACATGACTTTTGAAGAAGCATTTCTTAGCCTATTTTATTCCTATCAGCAAGAAAAGTAAAGGAAAGTAAAAGAGAAAAGAAATGAAATGTAACAGATTCTGAGTCAAAAGATTTTATGGGTTCAGAGGCTTTGTGATTACTTACAGAAAATGAGATCCTGGGAAGAGATCAAGGGACATGGCATTACTTGGGCTGTAGGAAAGGAGGTTGAGTACTGATACAAATGGTCTTCAGGCCTATGAAAGTCATATAGGAAACAAATAGCTATTTAATTGGAACATTTACATGAAGCTTAATTGGCAAAAGTTGCAATTTAAATAATTTGCAATGGAAATAATAAAAATCAGTAAGTTTTTTTTTCCTTAAAGTGTTTTTTTAAGTTGGATATTAGGATTCTATAAATAACCTAGTGACGTTTCATACTGGAAATAGACACATATTTCAAAAATTTGTCTTAAAAATTCCTGTCAACTTTGGTTATCAAAGTTTGAATTTGATCAGAAACATGGGCTTTAAGAAAATTATTACTATAAGTTGTAATTGTTCAAATCATGTTAATTAACTGTAGCTTGTAGTTAATTTGTAGACTTACACATACACAGAAGACAAGAAATAAGGGCAAAAAGTAAACCGAGTGTCAAGTAAGGTCATTCCATCCTTTCCATTTAGTCAAAATTGGCTCAAGATCCCTAACCCATGTCCTTTGGAAGGTCCATGCCCTCCTTGATTTTTTAAAATTTCCCAAGGCTAAGGGTCCCATAGTTTCAGGTTCCTCTGAACTTGAAACTGTCTCACTTGCGTCTGAAATTGCAGTTAAAAAATAAATTAAAAAATTAAAAAACAGTGTTATAAGGTATTGTGTGCATAGTGGACTTTCACATCAAATCAAATCTCCCTCCTTTATCGAAATTTGTAGGTATGCTGGTGCAGTCAGACATTCCATTCCATTAAGCCAGTGAGCCTCAATGATATGAGTAAGGATGGTCATGAGAAAAGTGCAGCCAGTGTCTATAATAAACCCTAGAAAATTATACCGAGTCAAGTCAAAACGCAAGTCAGCAAGAGCAAGTTTCACCATGCCTTCCTACCACTGCAGACTGTAGCTTGCCGAGAAGGGCCATCTGATGGAATTCAGGAGAGTAATTAACTGAAGGACAGCATGCAGTTCTGAAGTAAGCTGTGTCTGGTTCAAATCAGGAGTAGAGAACAGAGCATTTTGTTCTTTCCTTCTGTGAACGTCAAGCTCAATGGTGTAAAAACTGTATTAAAAAATGGGAGATAGTTCAGTGTGATGGATTAAGAGCTAAGAATGGTCTTAAAATGATATACTACCATTAAAGAAAGTCATTTTTCCCCATTAATAATGGAAGCAAATAAAGGGCTTGCCAACATTTCTTGTTTTTAATAGTCCCTGTTAATTTTGTTTTATCAAACTTGGGGCTTTTCTGTATTATTCTTACCGGCTTTCTTTGAGTTAAAGTATGGCTCTATAAAAAGAAATGAAATCATCTGTTCATTAACTTTTTACTCAGTAAACTTTTTTATTTTCTTCAGCTACAACTCTCATAATTTTCCTAATCACCATTCTTCTCATCTATTTTCACATTCCTTAGTTTTCATGTCAGTCCCAAATGCCTCAACCCATCAGTTAAATTAGTTCTGTTTTTACAACAGCTCACAAAAGGGTTTACAGCTGAAACTCTTCCTCTTCTTGCTGTATGTACTATTTCTTTACTGACCTTAGCTTTGGAGATCTTTAAAAATAATACATATCAGCAAGGGTTGCTCGCTTTCTAATCATATGTTTTCTCCTGCTAATCATTCAGTTACCTGATTAGAAACAGATGCAACCTATTTGAAATGTGAACTTAAGAGTGAACTGCTCATAATGGTTGCATTTTTTTAGATACTCTATGTTATGAAATGCCCTAGAAGGGTTTCGATGGCAAACATGTAGATTATGTTTTACAGCTTTTGAATCAAGCTTTTTTTCCTACCAAATGACCCATCCCAATGAACACAAACTGACAAACAGAACAAGCAACAGCAAATATTCAACCAACACCGAAAGCCACAGTACTTATAGGTAATCTGCAAAAAGAGTACTAGAACTATGATAATACTCATTTTAAAACAAATTCCCTGTTCTCAAAGAACTTATGATACATCGTGAGACATAAATACATAAGCAACTACTTATAACCCAAAGCAAAATATGATAATTATTTTAATTAAGGAATATACAACATGTTATGTAAAAAAGAGAGGAGAGAAAAATACTTCTAAGGAGAATGAGCAAGGGCTGGGTGGAAAATGTAATGCTTGTGCTGGATCTTGAGAGTAGAGATGGAACAAAGTCTGGGATTGAGCACTGTATCAGCAGCAACCTCCGGAAAAACCTTCAAAGGCCATGCCAATAGGTTCACTCCCAATTTCACTGGTAAGGCGTTAAATGGCTGATTTGAAATAGGTTGGTATTGCGCTGAAGTGATCCCTATCAACAGTGCAATGCCAACCAGAGAGACTTGAACTCAGACAGGCAACAAACTGTATTTGTAGAACTCCGAATATAAATATACTCAGGTATTTGTTTAATCAGACAGCCAACTGAAATTTTCTTAATAGAAAGAATAGTCCAGTGAACTCTTCAAATTAGAACTAAATGTATGTGGGCTTTTTTTTAAATTAAGATTTTATTTTTTAGGGTAATTTTAGGTTCATAGCAAAATTAAGGGGAAGGTACTGAGATTCCCAGGTACCCCCTGCCCACATACATGTATAGCTGCCCCCAACTGTCAACTTCCCCCCCCAGGGTGGTACATTTGTTACAATGATGAACCTACATTAACACAGCATAATCACCCCAAATCCATAGTTTACATCGTGGTTGATTTTTTTTTACTTTTATAAATATAACAAAATCAGGACAATCAGCATGTTCTCCAAATCAAATTTGAGCTGAACCAATACTTATTACATCTGGTTTACATCTGTGGTTATCAATAAAATACCAATTAGGTCACCAAAATTTGAACACTAGCCTTAAGCTTTAGTAGTCTGAGGCTTTTACAACTATTTAATGACTTGGAGAATTTTTATTCAGAACAATTTTTATCAAGCGCAAAACAAGAGCAGAGAGTCCCTAAGCTTAAATTCAGTTAAATTCTACTCTTTTCCTGTGTCGAAATTGTTTGTTCATTCAATTCAGGTTAGATATGGAAGTAGCTGGGGAGATAGTTTTGCTGAGGAGCAGTTAGCAATATAAACAGACACCACAAAATTTGCTGCTTCTCAATATGTAAATGCTTCTCAAGCTACTGCCGTGTTTATCTCACCACAGGTTCTTTGTACACAAGGCCCTTCAGTGACCATGAGCAGCACAGAGGCAGGGATGTGATGACCAAATGGCCCCTTTTTCCATTGCTTTGATCCCCCACCAATTCTATTTAGTCATCTCTGCTCTGAAAACTGAATTCCTCTGTGACTCTGAGGGTACACGATGGCTTTTTTTGGCTCTAACTCTGTATAGTTAAAACTGTGGGCTACAGAAGCGGAAAGATTTAAGAGTCTCTCACCTCACAAACTTGGGTTTCAGGTCAGGGCAGTGACAACCTGTCAGAGTCTCGTCCGTGGCACCCAAGCAAACCAAGCACATGGACAGCGGAAATGGCTAGAAAAATCCTCAGACCCCTGTTCTCTAGGTCATTAATTCCATTGATTATTTTGGTATTTAAATACTGAGACAGGCCCTGGTGCAAACCCAAAATACGAGTCAACTCATATTTCCCTTGGCCTTTTAGAAAATTCAGATGTGCCCAAATCCTAAAACATAGGTGAGTTAGAGAAGCAAAAGGAAGGAAGGAAGGAAGGAAGGAAGGAAGGAAGGAAGGAAGGAAGGAAGGAAGGAAGGAGAGAGAGAATCAGGGAGGAAAAGTATTCCAAACAAACGAAATGTTGATCTGCCTTTTATTAATTTCATTTTTTATCTTCTTGTGTACAGACGTTTGACAGCTGTGACATTCATGGGCAATGCATTTGAAAAAGAAGACATAAATATTCAGAGACATATTAGAATGCTGTTCAATGTAAGCACCTGTCTACTTAGTGTTGACAGAAAATCATTTACTTTGCTTTATGCACGTTGCCTCCAGAGACCACAGAGGTCCTATTTTATTTAAAGAGCTGGTCCCAATATCAGTGCTTGCTCTTGAAACTGCAGTATATACAGCTAATTATATTTATTGAGGAAACAATTTTGTTTTATATTTTCAATAATACTTAAGCAATTTTGTCATTCTTGACCTCAGAAATGATTTCCCCAAGGATTCAGTTAACCAAAGTCTTCGCACAAGGTCTGATACCAGTGTCCTCACACTATTTCTTTCCATTATCTCCCAGGGAAGTTTTTCAAGTATAACTTTCGAAGAGCAGAAGGCCACAGATGCAAGATCTGTGTGTGTCTCATGAAAAACAGCACAGTCGATGAAATCCATGCTAGTATCTGAACATACACATTTATTATTTATTGTGTATTATACTTGGATTATGGCTGTCTTAAATAACATTAGTGTTACATAAAGTAATACATCATTAAAAGCCACAGGAATCATGACTTTTAAATCAAGTATATCAAATTTGGTAAATCTTTGTTTCTTCTCTACTCTGGCCAGATCAGAAAAGCAATCATATAACTTGACTGAAACACGTGCCTACGTAGAGGGGAAAGAAAGAAAGAACAAAGAAAGAGCAACCTTTGTCAGGACGTTAAGGTTGCTGCGGGGACATCATGAGGTGGTTTTGATTAGCATTCTCAAAGCCTTTTGACTTGTTCCCAAGTGATTAAAACAGGTATGCTCCAGTCAAAGTAACTATTCTCCCAAAGTGTTATTTCCCTTCCTGTACTTGGTATAATGCCTATTTTGAAGGAGTATGGTTTGCAATGGGTTAATGCCCAACTACTGAGATGCCTCCTTTAGCTGAATCTCAGGTCAGAATTACAAATGTATGTACCATATTATCAGAGATATAATGAAACACAGACCAGAGTGAACAAAGCCTAATTTTGGGACTATGACATTTCTCTCCACTTTAGTTTCACCTGACATGAGTGTGTAATGATGTTAGCTCAGCCTAAAAAGGTAAGGGTGAAGGGTGGGTGTTGAGGTAAGGGGGAAATGCAACAAGAACTGCAAAGACCTCGGAGCTCAAGACTTCCAAACCCTTACAATGCTGCCACCTACAGGCCTAAACTTTCAAGGCCGATTCCATCAATGTGTTTTCCCACCCTTAACAATGAAAAACACAAAATCGCAATAAAAGACCAGAGCCCCAAACTCAGAATCCTGCAAAGAGTTAAACCATCAGGTGAGTTGAAAGCACAGGCCCTTTAGCTTTCAGTGCTGTTACATAATTTAATTAGGATCATCACATGGCAACTGAAGCTGTCTAGAGGAATTATGAGCCACAAGTTCAGATCACATGTGAATCCTTTTGCTCAATTAAAGCTAAGCAATTTTTAAGGTTTTTTTCCCTCTTTACAGTATATGCAAAGAGCAGTGAAGCGTGGCCTCCATATTTTTCACATTAAAATTATTACATAAAGCCTGTAGCATTTGAAATGCTTATGGGAAATCAAAATGTTACACTCTGACCTTGGGCATTTAAATCTCGTCATTTTTAAAGCTATTGTTGCTACGCTCTCCTTTGTTCTAAGAAAATTACTGTGGTTAGTTATAATAGCTGAATGAATAATTACTGAGGGGAGAAAAGAAATGTGTAATAGTGCTGAAATGATTCGTGAGCCTACATACTGCTAAACAGAGTTTTAATTCTGTTTTGAAGTCCCAGCGTCGTGACTAAAGGCATTATCTTCTTCTCCCTTCCCTACTGTGCCCCTTGATAAAAGTGGCTGCATCCCTTCGCAGCCCACCAGCTCATCTACTTACATTCACATCAGAAAATTCTGCTAAGAACCTGATTGTGGACGGAGCTCCTGGAGGGGTCCACCCTGGGTAGTTCTGTATTTTATGATGTAAGCACATGCAGCATGAAGCATATCAGGCCAATAATGTTCCTTGCCAAGATTTTTCCAAAGGCTTAAACTTCCTTTAGGCTTGAAGCTTCCTTCCTTGTGGATTGTTTCAGCAGGCAGAAAAGATGGCAGTACTTGCTGGCTGTCCTGTGCTTTAAACTTATATAACCAGATAAAAATTATAACTTCAGTCATTTTAAACTACAGCCTAGGATCATCTTTCTTACTTGTACTCATGAAAATGACTATTTTCAAATCAAGATACTTTAAATTTTCTAAACTAATAGAAATTTCAAGTTAATTTTGGGGGGAATAAGTATTACTCTTGATAAATGATCATTTGAATAAAAATGACAAAAATGGAAAAAAAGATGCAAAGAAATACATAAGTCAGTACTAGGAAGACCCTTATATTCAGTTGATGATCTTGGCAACTTGGAGTAGTTTTATCAATTTGTTTGCTTCTTTTAAAAATTCCCAGAATTTCCAGATGCGTCACTTAAGACAACTGAAATTGTGACAGACAAAAAAAAAAAAAAAAAAAGATCCCAGTAAATACTGTGGGGAATTCTTCACCAACTCATAGATCAAAGAGAATAGGTAAAACTTATTTTTCGGTATTACAGGTTACCTATTATTTACAGGAGAGAAAATTCCTCTGGATTGTAAGGGCACACACACAGTGTATTTTTGTCTCATATTGTTTATTAGTTTCTTACCTAAGAGGTACACAAAATGCAAAAATGAGGCAATCTCTATTTTCAAATCTGTAAAGGTTAATTCTACTGTTGCAACCAGATATTTGCAGGATTAACAATTCCTTTAAAGGCTAGTTGGATTTAGATATAATAAGAATATAAATACAATGAGACATTCCTAAGGGGAATACAATTTTTTAAAAATTTCCATATTTGCTACAATAAATGTTATGCCTAGAAATTTTATAGCTAGCAGAAACACAGAAAATACTATACCCAGAGCTAGAAAACTGTTCCAGTGCAAAGCAAGTCTGATATATTACCTCCCAAATACACAGCATATCCCTGGTAAAGTTGTAAATTATGGTTGCAAATGAGGCCACAAACAAAATTTCGCTCAAGGCATGAATCATAAATTCAAACAATAATCATCTCCTACATGCGGCACAACCACTTTGTTTACTTCTTAGATACTGTTTCCTAAACATGAAGATGAAAGTAGGTCAAGGAAACGTAGCATCTTTTTCTCGTGAAGCCTGCTCTGATATTGGATGCACTGCCTTAGTTGTCATTGCGTAATCCTTTTAAATATTCAAAATCTGTGTTTTCACAAGGCCCAGTCCTTAAGCATGTCAACATTTTACCTCATGATGACATCATATTAAAATGACAGATGTTTACTGAAGAAAAATAAGCAACTCCTCATAATTTTTATAATCATTCCACCGGCTGTGTGAAATTCTGATGTTTCTTACATTGAAAATAAAAGGATTATTTAGCTGATGGTCAATGATGCTTTTAATCTCCTTAGTAGATATAATTGTTTGCTACTGCTTGAACATATCTGAGGGGTCCAATGTTTTTCTTTTCACATTGTAGAATTTCTAAAAGCCTAATACCACTCAAACCTTTTTAAGCATGAAGCTTAAGAAGGCAGACCTTTAATTAAGTCCATTCAAATGATCAAAAGGATCATGGAGTTGAATCATCTGAATGCCACTTCTAACAATTATCTTGGACCAATACACAGTTATAAAATATAGTTCAGAATGCAGGTTTTGAATGTTAATACATTGTGATTTCTATTTATGGACACTCAGAATGCAGCATGCTGGCTTATCCATAAGGTCCTTAGCTGTCACAGACTCACAAACTTCCTACTCTTACAGCAATAAATATCAATAATAATAACAACAATGGTCACATGGGTTGTTTACAATATATTCAGAACTGTGCTATATGCTGCATATGGATTGTCCCATTTAATTTTTACAATCATGCGTTAAAGCAGGGATGATGTTTATATCTGTCTTAGAGATTATGAAACTGAGGCTTAGAGATAATAGTAAAGAGTTTTGCTCATGTCACCCTGAGCTAGGTACTGGGCATTCAAAGACAAACTGAAGGGCAATCTATTTCCTGAAGAAACCAATAGTATATTCACTGAAACTTTCTGTCAGTGTATATACCAAGGGGAATGCATAAACTTGATTTATTTTAAATCCATCCAATTGAAATAAGACAATTTATGGGTACTTATATGGAACTAATAAGCTGGCACAATGATCTACATAATGTAATCACTCAGAAGGTATTTATTGAATGCCTAGTGTGTTTATCATTAAATGATTAATTCACTCTCTACTAGGTGGTATGAATTCAGTGGTTAGCAAAATGGAGGTATCTCTGCCCTCAAGAAGCTTTGCAAAGTGGGAAAATCAATTTTTTAATCTTCTAATAAAATAAAAAATCAAACTGAATAGAAAATAATGAAATTTGGACAAGTAGTCAGAAGATGTCTCTAGATAGTTTATATTTGAGCTGAGGCCTTAAAAATGAGGTATTATCATGTCAAAACAGGGAAGTGTGTCCTAGACAAAAGAAATGCATGTGCAAAGGGTCTGAGGCTGTAAAACCATATATATAGTTATATATGTGTGTGTGTACACACACACACACACATAGCTATATGTAGTCAGAAATGGGTGGGTGGTAAGTCCAAGGGTACAAAAATGAAGGCTCTTTGTTTTCATTTCCACCCCCCACCAATCTTCTCCATCTCAGTCACTGACATCATTTCTACCTAACTGTCCAAGCTCAAAAGATAAGTGTTGTATTTGGTTTTTCTTGGCCCTCACACCCCACATCCAACCAATTAACAAGTCCTATTGGCTTGGGCACATTACCCCTAATCTACCCACCCTTCCATTCATCATCCTAGGTCAATTTATAATCTTCTTTTGCCTGGATCATGGCTATAGTTTCCTAACTGGGCTGCCTGCTTCCACTCAGCCACCTCCGGTTTCATTTTTCTCACAGAAGCCATGGCTCACAGCCTTGAGCTCTTTTAAACATGTAAAACAGCTCACATAACTACCCTGCATAAAACCCTCCAACATCTTTCAATAAAAATTTGCCATTTTTATTCCAAATTTAATGAGGAGGTTTTGGGCCATTCTAAGCAGGGGGACAAATATCATGCTGGCTGTTGATGTGTGGAAAATAGAATGAAGAAGAGCAAAAGCTGAAGCAAGAATATGAATTATGAGGCCAATTCACAAATTTAAGGGAGATGGTTTGGCTTGGTGTAGAATGACAGTATTAGAGATAGAGAAGAAATGGATGAATTTATGATATAGCTTCAACTCACTGATGGATTGAATTTGGGGGAGAAAATAAGAACTTAAAAATTTTCCACAATATTTATGCATTTGTTTGTTTGTTTGTTGTTTGTTTGCATGAGATGGCAAGAAGGGGGGAGTTAAAGGAAGGATGGACCTGGAGGTAGGACGATGAATTTGAATTGGATTCATTTACCCACCCTGAGCCAGACCTAACTTTCTGGGAATATATTTGGGTTTGTTTCATGCCTGGATTTCTCCTCAGAGAGGCAGTTTAAGGAAAGGCCAGTCTATTAACAGAAACCAATATCTCTTCAACAGATGTCCTGCCCTGATGAGAGGGCAGAGGCATTACGTACAAACAGCAGCCACGAAGAATGATGAACATTTAGCTCTTCATTTTTTATACTGATTTTCCACAGAAACTAAAAACAATTTTGACAAAGAATTTCCAGCCCTAAATATACTACGTGGAAGAACTCATGGGTCAGTAAGGCTTTTCACTGTGTTTAACTGAAGTGGTGACATTGTAGGTTTTTACTCTTCCATTCCCACTGTGCAGTCCCTCCATTGCAATCTATAGCTGTAGCCAGGGGGGTGGGAGAGGGTGGGTGACCCGATGCCATAAGCACTGTGCTGGTCACAGTTACTAAGGGGGTCCTGAGGATGCGAACCCTGGTGGTGGAGCTACAGGCAGAATCCCATGCACAAGGCCCAAGGATGGCAGTGGCTGCAGATGGAGCAGTGGTTAAAGGGTAGTGAACATCAGACAGAGAAGCAGAGCAGGAGAATAGAAAGTACCTGGGATGTCCCCATGGTCCCAAGACAAAATAAAATGTTCCTTTTCAGAAGGTTTCTAGTCAACTGGGAGATTGATATTCTAGTAGATATCAAATTATGAAGTTAAAAATCACTTTCAGTGATATTTTTTATCTTTATGACAAAGGTAACCATTATGTTCATCTGCATTTTCCTATTAATATTATTAATGAAACAAGAATGTATTGACTCTGGTGCAATTCTCAACTTGTTAACATCTAGTAACTATGGATTTAGAATGCACAGCAAAGAACAAGGATGCAAACAACAAAGGCCTTACTCTGGGTACAAATTGTTCAAAACATCTTTGAAGAAAAACTATAATAATCATTGGTTGATAACTTCTAAGGAAAAGAACTATAGTTAATATTCTTCCTGACATAGATGATTATGAGAAATGAATGATTAATATTTCCAATTATAATTTTAATGTTGCAAAGAGGGGAGATTATACCAATATTAATATGATTTTTATGGACATGACTGAATATCAGTAATAACCTTAATACATAACTAAATAAAACATGGCCAAAGAAAAGCATGTATTAATGTAAGATCAACACAATAAACTAGAAGTTTTATTTATGACATTCCTATGTTGTTAACTAAGAAATGTGTACCAGGAAAATCCACTCCCTGCTGCCCCACCTGGGGATGGTTTGAAGTACCTGAGTCCAGCCATGAAACACAGAAAAAGGAGTTTCCTCTCCCTGCAATCCATTGGACCCCCTGTTGGGTCCAATGTCCTATTTGGGATTCTCAGTCTCTTGGTGCATAAATAAGCACATTCCCCAAGGGTCTAAAGATCAGACAAGCATAGATTTAGCTCCCAAATATAAGCATGTGCCACTTAAGGACAAAGACACATTTTGAGAAACTCATCATTAAGTGATTCTGTCATTGTGCAAACATCACAGTGGCACTTACACAAACTTAGACTGTCTGGTCTACTACACCCCTAGGCTATATGGTCTAGCCTTTTTGTTTCAAGGCTGAAAACCTATACAGCATGTTACTGATTAAAAACTGAGATGAAATGAAGCACAAAAGAAAATTATGCAATTGAGATGCGATAAACGTGAGATGTGTGAGTCTGCTACTGCAGTAACATGGCGTACTCTTTTATAGCAACTTTTTTTAAATAAAATGAAAGGGTACCCTCTAAAATTACAATTAAAAAATCATACTGTAGTACATGCATGACCTCATACCATGGTCATTTATTATCATTCTCGAGTGTTATGCACTGCATACAATTGTATGTGCTATACTTTAATACAACTGGCAGTTTGCAGCAGCACCACCACAAACACATGAGTAATATGTCAGGCTATAATGTTCTGATGGCTATGATGTCACTAGGCAATAGAAATCTTTTAGTTCTATTAAAATCTCAGGGACCATCATTATACATGTGGTCCTTCATTGACCGAACCATCCATATGCCATGCAGGAAGGTAGTACTGAGTCCCTTCTTGTAGTGCCTGGACAATATGTTGATAGAATGAACCCTCATTTGGCCTCTTTTTTAGGTTAGGCTCTGATGCTCTGGTCCATGCAGCTCCTAGGGATTTGAGAGTTTAGCCTCCCAGCAGTTCCTCTCCCAGGCAATTCACCACAGCACCTTTTGACCACAGGCTACCTAGGGGATAACTGCAGGGATGGGGGACACACACCCAGTCATGCCTGCCCACACTCTCCTTTTCTTCTTTTTATTTGCACTTCTTCTCTTTTTTTGTCCTTCCCTCCCCTTCTTTTCTCCACATGGAACTTATCCCATCAGAAAGACACTGTCGGCAAGGACCCCAGCATTCAAAAACACATAATTTATTTACCTTCTCTGAAGTATCAGAAGGAGCCAAACCCTCAACACACAAACTCCAGGTGTCTTAGACATTTTTAGAATGGGCAAGATGCTTGTAAATATAAAACTTTAAAAAGTAAATATACACACAGAAGGATTCGTGTTTTCATACCTGATTATGAACGGTGGTGTTTGAACAATTCCTGTCAAGTGACTTCCTTTAGGTCCTGCCCCCCTTCTTGTCTGTAAAGGAACCTGGACCAGGTCCCTCAATGACAGAGATGCTGTGAACATCGGGAGATGCCAGCAAGCTGTCCTGCCAGCCCAGAGCCGAGTGCTATTTTAACCCCAAACCAAAGAAAATTAAAAATAGTCTCTACCAATACAAACCTGACTCAATTTTCATATAGCAAAATTAGTAAACAGAGTAGAGTGTTCTGGGATACAAGGTTAGTGTCCTTAAATCCCTCACAAAAAGAGACACAATTTCTAAAATTGTATTCTCTCCAAAAAAAAAAGTGCTTCTTACTCCTCCACTTCAGGTAAACACATATGTTTATGTATAGTGAAGTTATTGAGGTATATGATAGAGTTGATGGAGCTGAAATGGTGATATACCTGCACACTGAAGAAAAGCCAGCACGATTGAAAAGCCCACTAGACCCTGCTGATAGAAGTGATGCCATCTACCCATTAGAATACATTAGTAAAAATATTGTCATAACCTGTTAGTGTTAAACCAAGCTACTTAGAACTAGATTGTGCTACAGTTTAGACCCCACTTATATTTAAAATAGCCATCTATTGGTTTTGAAAATTTGTTCTAAAGTCACATTTCAAGACTGACTGGGACCTCATCTGCTGAGCTTCAGTCTGGGGCAAATAGTTGATAGGCTAGTTGTAAACCCTGAATATGGAGAGTAGTTATGAAAAGTACAAGAGTCCCCCAAGATAATAATACTTTCAGTAAATCTTTTCTTTTTAGTTTGACCAAACTACACATGAAAAATGTAAGCATATAAATTCATTCCATGCAAAAATAAAATGGGCACATAAAAACCAGCAGGAAACGAGCATCAGAAGCTGCAGCCTGAAGTACACAGGTACGGTCAGTGCAGTGAGTGCTGTTTCTCTGCCTCCCATAATTCCACTCATGCAAGTCACTGAGCTTTGCTAATGTTTGACACTCCATTGTGATATGCCTATTAAGCAGTTCCATCAAATGCATTAGTACTATTCCTATTTTATAAATGAGACACTGAGGGAAAGAGGCCACACACCTAATCAGAGTGGGTATGAAAATATCTCACACTCTTTGTGTTTGACTGCATTGGACTTTGGGACCAGTAAACCAAGGGATTCACAGCCACAATGTAGCCAGAAGCATTTGGGCTATCCAAAAGATGGTCCCTAGACTAAAAAGAAAACATTAACATAGACAAAATATGATTCAAGCAACATCATATATATATTTTTTTTAATCCATTCATAATGAGTTCATGTGGTATTCCTCCCCCTATCTTTCACTGTTGTCCCATTACACTGTGTGTGAAGGAAGAATTGTGCCCACCTGTGTGAACTGGTGGGCAAGGCTGCCCAGACATTTAGAGCAAAGGTGTGCTTCATTACATAAGCCTCGGAAGACAGTCCTTTGTGTCCTTCGGCCCCTTTCAAGACAGCAGGATCATATACCAGAGGTCAATAGATCTATGATAAAAAGAATAAAACAATCACCAAATAAATGCGTACTGACTGACCAAGAATAGAGAAGTAGAGAGAGGACCATAAAAGAACTAGAACTGACATTATTCCACTAAAAACCTTTGTTAAAATCTTAGAGGCAAGATAACATTTGCTTTAAGAGACATAAAGATGTATAAAGAATTTATTCCTCTTGTCCTGGAAAAGTATAAAATCCCATTGGGATAAATAAATAGACACCATTATAAACAAAATGTTCCAAAGCAATAACATCAAGAATGAAACAAAGAGTAATTAACTAATTCCCATGTGACAGCAAAATTGAATCAGAAAGGATGTGGAGTCAGAAGACCAGGACTCCATCATTGCTCAGAAACCAAATGACCTCAGGCAACTTCTGTTTTTTTTAAACTATTGTTTTTACATTTAAGATTTATTTACTTATTTATTTTAGGGAGAGGGAAAGAGACAGAGAAAGAGAAGGAGAAAAATATCAATGTGTGAGAGGAACATTAACCGGTTGCTTCTCACAAACCCCCAACCAAGGACCTGGCCCACAACCCAGGCATGTGCCATGATGAGGAATCGAACCAGCAACCTTTAGGTCTGTGGGACGATGTCCAACCCACTGACCCACACCAGTCAGGGCAGGATACATCTTAAATTCAGATTCTCATTTTCTTCACAGGCAAATGAGAACAATACTAGTGATCTTTACCACAAATGTTTGTGATGTGTGTTGAGTTAGCTATTATATAGAACTCAAAATAACCTCCAGTGGGAACCTCACTAGGACAGCCTGCTGACTAAGGTGTCCAGTCTAAATTATAATAGTTTATCTTAAAGGGTTTTTTTTTTCCTATCTATGTATCCTATCACCAGAGAATCCAGGAAATTCAAAGATAGTAACTAAACAGAGAAATCTGAAGAAACTTGAAAATGGATTTGAGTGATTGGAAACTAATTTATGAAATTGAGGAAATTAAAACATAAGGCAATTAGTTACTTACCCAGACTTCTAAAATACTTCCAAATGTGTGGAACTATTTTAATCAGGAGTCCATTCTAACTCTTGATAACCGATAGTAACCATAAAGACTTCATCTGTAGGAGTAGTTTTATGGCAACACTTGACAGCTTATCTTGTACTGCAACAATCAACAATGTTTATTGAATATCTACATGCCTTTCAATGCTTCAGTATTACCAAATGCTCTAAAGATTTCACACTTAACACAATTCACATGTTTTTCCCCCTTATACTCCTCCAATTTAACTGATCTCCATGCCTTGTAACAGCCTGAGGTCTGGAGGCCTGGCTTGTATAAGGACTCACATCTGCTGACTCTGGAGAGTCTCCCAGGTTTCTGCAGTAGCAACATTTACATTTTCATTACTGAAACTTCCCCACCAAATAATGTCACATCACTGTGGACTCTCTGAGTCTTCCAAATGCTTGACATTAGATACACATGAGCCTGTTCTCAATAAAGCAGTTTTCTTTACTCTCTGCAGTGAGATTCCAGCTAGGCCAAAGATTCCCCTTACCTCACCTTATGACCCATTTCTTTGGGATTTTCCATTGGCATCAAGATTTCCAAGGGAGTCTAATTATTGAATCCCTGGATACTTTTATTTGCACCTGTTTTTTTTTTTTTTTCATTACAGAGTCATTAGAATTTGGCTGAGTGGATAGAACAAGTAAATACCGAGTTTCTAAAAGAGCAGCTCAGCATGGCATTCTCCCCCCTCAAAGTACAATGGACTGCATTCTCTAAAGGAAAACATAGACACAATCAACCACCTTTTAGTTCTATAATTTGGTGCTCTCACATTATCTGTTCTTAGGACTTCTCCCTTTAGTCGTGATGCTTCAGAAAAACTGAATAATAAATGGGAGGAGCTGTGGTGGAGATAGCTGGGAAGAAAGTGTCGAGAACCCTATAACAGGAAAAGGAAATGCAAAGACCCTGTGCAGTCTGTATTGGATACAGATGCACACAAGGCAGCGACTGTCCTGTAAAGTTGCCAAGAATACACCAGCTACATATGGCCTCATAGCAGGATGGAGGACAGCGATAATCTAATCTAATCAGAATTCTTTTACTATTGGGAACAGAGCCATAAATTGCACTATTGTCCTGTATCTCCCTGATACCTCAGCCATTAATGAGCACCCACAATGGGGAGGGTCCCGGGCTGCGGACTGGAACCATGTTTCTCCATTCCATCCACTTTTTTTACACATACCCAGAACCATGGGTCAGGCTCTCATTAAGTCTGAGCTGGGCTACTAAAATCATTTTCTAATTGATCTCTCCCCTTCCATACCAGGCTTTATACCACCGTGGGATTGATTTTTCTAAAATATAGCTTTGATCAATTCAATCGTCTGATCAAAAGCCTTCAGTGGCTCTCCATGGTATACACAGTTAGTCCAAAGGTCTCAGCTTAGCATTTAAGACCCTTTACAAAAGGGTCCTTTTCTGCTTACCTTTCCCCTCTGCCCTCTCTAGTGTGGCTTCTGGGAAAATCCCACAAAGCCAGCAATTCTCTAGAATCTCCAAATGTGGAATGGCCAGGGTGTCAATGCTTTCTGGGAGTTTCTTCCAGGCTCGGGGACTTAGGGCTATAGAAGTACCCCTATTGGAAGGAGAGTTAGTTATGGCCAACAAACTGTGCAGGAATAGATTCAGGATGAAGCCAGGAAAAGCCTTCCAACCTGTAGATAGTGGAGATGGTATATGCTTCATACACATAGATCAACCAGATAGTTCACTGGAAATCATTCTCAAAAGAACACAACTAAGCACACGCAGGGCCAGTGATCCCTGCTGTTTGTTATGAGGACATTGTGACAATGGCAATCATGCCAAGCTTTCCCTCACTTCCTCCCTTCCACCAGCCCGAATACTGACACCACTATGTCCTCCCTAACTCGGAGAGTATCCTTCTCTCTTTTTAAATAATAGCTCCATATTATGTAACAGACACGGGACACTCCAAATATTGTCACTGCATTCTAACCAGCATTCTACATGTGTGTACACCTTAAAAGCATAAGGAAGAAACCCTGGCTGGCGTAGCTCAGTGGATTGAGCACGGACTGCGAACCAAAGTGTCGCAGGTTCAATTCCCAGTCAGGGCACATGCCTGGGTTGCAGGCCAGGTCCCCAGCAACTGCACATTGATGTTTCTCTCTCTCTCTCCATCCCTTCCCTCTCTAAAAATAAATAAAAATAAAATCTTTAAAAAAAAGTATAAGGAAGAGACACGCTGAAAAATAAAAGAAGAAACTCCTGTCTTTTGAGAGAGGGTGGGTGGTCCTGGAAGAAATAAGCCAGTCAGAGAAAGACAAATAGCATATGACATCATATGGTAATGCAGAATCTAATGAACAAACTAAACTAACAAAACAGAAACAGAGGCATGGGTAATGGAACACATTGACAGCTGTTGGAGGGCAGGGGGCGGAGGAGACTGGATGATAGAAGGTGAAGGGAGTAGCCAAAGAACATACATGCATGACCCAAGGATATGGATAGTGGTATGGTGATTGCCTGATGGAGGGGTGCTGGGTAGAGGTGGTCAAAGGGGGGGAAATTGAGTAAAACTGATGATAGCATAAACAATAAAATATAATAATAAAAAAAGAGAAGCACTAACTACTAAGAGGTAGGGTTCTGAACAAGGGGGTGGGGACTGGCCATATGGATAATATATGGCACAATCACCAACTGTTCCCCTCCCTGAGATGAGGAACAAGACCATTATATTTGTAATCTCCATTAATATCCAAAACTATTCGAGTTCTTGCTATTCCAAAAAAATAAGAGCAAAAGAAAAAAACAGTTTATAATAATTGAAAGCTTACTATTCATAGATGAAAGGACTGTGGTTGAATAATCTATATATGCACTCTTAGCATTAACAAAGTTAGCAAGGTCACTGGATATGAGAGTAATATAAAAAATTGATTATGTATCAGCAAGAGCAATTAAAAATAAAATTTAAAATATACCAATTACAATAACCATCAAAACCATTAAATACCTAGGGGTAAATCTAACAAAATGTTGTGTAAATCTTCTACATAGAATACTATAAAACATAACTAAGACTTCAACAATGGAAGAATATATAAAGGTTGTAGATTGGAGGACTCATGTTCTAAAGACCTTAATTCTCCTTAAATTGATCTATAGAGAGAATCAGATCCCACCAGAAAAGATAGCTGTCTTTTGTTTTATTTTGTTTTGTTTTGTTTTGTTTTGTTGTATTCTTTCAGAGTACATGGTATGAATGTGTGTAGAAGTTACCAAATGAATTCAAAAATACAATATAAACCTGCAGTGTCACAGGTTCAATTCCCAGTCAGGGTACATGCCTGGGTTGCAGGCCATGACCCCCAGCAACTGCACATTGATGTTTCTCTCTCTCTCTTTCTCCTCCCTTCCCTCTCTAAAAATAAATAAATAAATAAAATCTTTAAAAAAATAAATAAACCTGCAAGAGGACAAAAATGGCCAAGACAATCTTGAATGTGAAAAACTAAGCTAAAGAATTTATATAACGAGATATGGAAACTCAGTATAAAGCTACAATATTCAAGGCAGTGTGGCACTGGCATGATGATAACTAGAAACACCAATGGAACAAAAGAGACAGGAAACAGGTCCATGCGTATCTGGCCACCTGCTTTATTGCAAAGATGGCACTGCAGTGTGGTGAGAAAAAATGGATAGCCTTTGGAGTCAAGTGGGAGTCTGTAAGAAAAAGCTAATCTTGTCCTCTATACCTCATATCATACACTAAAATTAATTCCAGGTGGACTGTAAATCTAACAGTGAAAGGAAAGTCGATTAAGTTTCCAGGAGGTTACATAGGAAATACTTTCATCAGCTTGGAGCAAAGCATAAATTTCTTAAACAAGATGCACGTACACATATAAAAATACTACCATAAAGGAAATGATTGATGACTTGAAAGACATTAAAATTAGAAATTTCTTTTCACCAGAGACACCTTTGAGAGAAAAACCATGGCACAGAATGACAGAAAATAGTCACAACACATATAACTAACAAAGGACTCACATCCAGAATGAATAAACAATTCCTATAAATCAACTTTTACAAACAGATAACCCTACAAAAAAAGATTTGAATAGGTGCTTCACAAGAGAATATCTAGATAGAAGATTACCACATAAAAAGTTGTTCATCCTCACTGAAATTAGGGAAATGAAAACTAAAACAATATACCATACATACCCATTCCAAATGGCTACAATTAGAAAACTTGACAATACCAAATGTTGACAAGGATGTGTAACAAATGTAACTCTTATATACTATTGTGGTCATATAAATTTGTAGAATTGATTTGAGAAACTGTTTAGCGGGGGGATCTAAGATGGCGTCGGAGTAGGAAGGAGCAGATTTGGCTTTCCTTTGCTCAGGTGAGAAAATCCTGACCAATCTATGGAGTAGAAAGGCAAGCAACCAACATATTTCAGCATTTTTGAAAACAGAGGACCAAGGATTGTGGCAGAACCGAAAGAACAAAGAACAGATCCTAACGGGAGTGCTACAACAAGATGACAAAAAAGAACAGGTGGAGGAGGTGAACACCAGGATACCCACTGGAAGAGGAAACCCAACAACAAAGGAACCACTAACAGATAGCAGCAGAAGAAGGTGAAGGAGGGAGTAGTAACCACACAAACCTCAATCCAGGACTTATCTGGAAATACAACTAAACAGTAGAGACAGTACCCAATACAAACAACTGAACAAGATTTCTTTAAACCTTGTACACACAAAAGATCCAGCTTCAACACAACCTGCCCTCACCAGCACAGCAAAATACAGAAGGTGGTGGACACAGTGACCCACATTTAACCAGCTGGCGGGAAGGAACCACCAAAGAAAGACTCAACAACAATCAAAACCCAAAGGCAAACACAAAGCCAACTTAAACGACAGCCCAAGACCAGCGAGCGTGGGGGGTCAAGGAAACAGCACCACTGAAACTCACTGCTACTCTACTAAAGAAGTTCACATCATAAACCCAGGGAGCCAGAACAGATCAATATAAGAAGCTGAGGTGAACAAGAAGAGTCCCACAAAGAATGGGAAGACAAAGAAATAATCCCCAAATGAAAGGAAAGGAGGAAGCCTCAAAAAGAATGCTGAATGAAACAGAGGCAATTCAACTATCAGATATTGAATTCAAAGCAGTGATTGTCAGGAAGCTCAATGAGCTCACAATGAGCTACGAGAGTCTACAGGGAAGCTACAATGAACTCAACGAAAACTACATCAGCATAAAAAAGGAAATAGAAACTCTCAACAAGGGCCAAGAGGAAATGAAGAATACAATTTCTGAACTGAAGAACACAGTAGAAGGAATGAAAAGCAGGATCGATGAAGCAGAAGATCGGATCAGCGAGCTAGAGGACAAAATAGAAGAAAACACCCAGAAAGAGCAAGAAAAGGAAAAGAGGCTCAGAAAAAATGAAGAGGGATTAAGAGAAATGCAAGACAATATGAAACGTAATAATATCCACATAATAGGGATACCAGAAGGAGAAGAAGAAGAACAAGGGATAGAAAACCTAGTTGAACAAGTGATGATGGAAAACTTCCCTAATTTGATGAGACAAAAAGTCACAGAAATCCAGGAAACACAGAGAGTCCCAATCAAGAGGAACCCAAAGAGGCCCACCTCAAGACACATCGTAATTAAAATGGCAAAATTTCAAGACAAAGAGAGAATCTTAAAGGCAGCAAGGGAGAAAAAGGAAGTAACATACAAGGGGGCCCCAATAAGGCTAACAGCTGACTTCTCAATGGAAACACTCCAAGCCAGAAGAGAATGGCAAGAAACAATCCAAGTAATGAAAACCAGAGGCCTGCAACCACGACTACTTTACCCAGCAAGGCTCTTAATTAAGATAGAAGGCCAAATAAGAAGCTTCTCAGACAAAAGAAGTCTAAAAGAATACACCTCCACTAAACCAGCTCTGCAAGAGATGCTGAAGGGACTGCTTTAAGGAAAGAAAGGAAAAGAGAGAGTCAGAGAGGATCACACGTACATAAAAGGCAATGAATAAGTACCTATCAATAATAACCTTAAACGTAAATGGATTAAACGCTCCAATCAAAAGACATAGAATAGCTGATTGGATAAGAAAACACAACCCACACATATGCTGTCTACAAGAGACCCACCTCAGGATAAAAGATCTGCACAGGTTGAAAGTGAAGGGCTGGAAACAAATTTTCCAAGCAAATGGACAGAAAAAAAAAGCCGGGGTAGCAATACTCATATCTGACAAAATAGACTTCCAAAGAAGGTCCATAAAGAGAGACCCAGAAGGTCATTTCATAATACTCAAGGGAAGAATTCACCAAGAAGACATAAATATTGTAAATATATATGCACCCAACATAGGAGCACCCAAATACATAAAGAAAATCTTAGAGGACTTCAAGAAAGATATGGACAGCAACACAATTATTGTGGGGGATTTTAACACCCCACTATCAAAAATGGACAGATCTTCCAAACAAAATATCAACAAAGATATTGAGACATTGAACAATACACTAGACGAACTGGGCTTTACCGATATTTACAGAACCCTCCATCCCAAAGAAGCTAAATACACATTTTTTTCAAATGTACATGGAACATTTTCAAAGATTGACCACATGATAGGACACAAAACAAGCCTCAACAATTTCAAAAAAATTGAAATCATACCAAGCAATTTCTCGGATCACAAGGGACTGAAACTAGAAACCAACCCCAAGGAAAAAAACCCAAAACACTCAAATTCATGGAGATTAAACAGCATGCTATTAAACAATGAATGGGTCAAGAATGATATTAGGGAAGAAATCAAACGGTTTTTGGAAACAAATGAAAACGAACTCACAACAACCCAAAACTTATGGGACACAGCCAAGGCAGTCCTGAGAGGGAAGATCATAGCGATACAGGCCCACCTAAAAAAGTTAGAAACATTTCAAACAAACAACCTAACCCTACGTCTACAAGAACTCGAGGAACAACAACAAAGACAGCCCAGAGCAAGCAGAAGGAAGGAAATAACCAAGATCAGAGCAGAATTAAATGACATAGAGACTAAAAGCACAATTCTAAAGATCAATGAATCCAAGAGTTGGTTCTTTGAAAAGATAAACAAAATCGACAAGCCTTTAAGCAGACTCATCAAGAAAAAAAGAGAGAAAACCCAAATAAACACAATCAGAAATGAAAGAGGAGAGATTACAACAGATACCACAGAAATACAAAGGATTGTAACAAATTACTACAAAGAGCTGTATGCCAAGAAATTTGAAAACCTAGATGAAATGGACAAATTTCTAGAAAAATATAACCTCCCAAAACTCAACAAAATGGAAGCAGAAAGCCTGAACAATCCAATAACAGCAAAAGAAATTGAAGCAGTAATCAAAAAACTCCCAACACACAAAAGCCCTGGACCAGATGGTTTCACAGGAGAATTCTACAAAGCATTTAAGGAAGAACCAACACCTATCCTTCACAGACTATTTCAAAAAATCCAAAAAGATGGAAGACTCCCAAACTCTTTTTATGAGGCCAACATCATCTTAATTCCAAAACCAGATAAAGACACAACAAAGAAAGAAAACTACAGGCCAATATCGCTGATGAACATTGACGCTAAAATCCTCAACAAGATACTGGCAAACCGCATCCAACAGTACATTAAGAAGATCATACACCATGACCAAGTGGGATTCATTCCAGGTATGCAAGGATGGTACAATATTCGCAAATCAGTAAATGTAATACATCACATAAACAAAAGCAAAGACAAAAAACACATGATCATATCAATAGATGCAGAAAAAGCATTTGATAAGGTACAGCACCCATTTATGATAAAAACACTCAGTAAAGTGGGAATAGAGGGAGCATTCCTCAACATAATAAAGGCCATATATGAGAAACCTACAGCCAACATTATACTCAATGGGCAAAAATTAAAATCTTTTCCACTAAGAACAGGAACAAGACAAGGATGTCCACTTTCACCACTTCTATTCAATATAGTACTGGAAGTTCTAGCCACAGCAATCAGACAAGAAAAAGAAATAAAAGGAATCCAAATCAGAAAGGAGGAAACAAAACTGTCACTGTTCGCAGATGACATGATAGTGTACATAGAAAATCCTATAGACTCCACCAAAAAACTGCTTGACCTAATAAATGAATTTGGTAAAACAGCGGGATACAAAGTCAATATCCAGAAATCAAAGGCATTTCTGTACACCAACAATGAAACAGCAGAAGCAGAAATCAAGAAAAAAATCCCATTTGAAATAGCAAAAAGGAAAATAAAATACCTAGGAATAAACCTAACCAAAGAGGTAAAAGACCTGTATTCAGAAAACTACATAACACTGAGGAGAGAAATCAAGGAAGACACAAACAAATGGAAACATATACCGTGTTCATGGATTGGAAGAATTAATATCATTAAAATGTCCATACTACCAAAAGCAATTTACACATTCAATGTAATACCTATTAAAGTACCAATGGCATATTTCACAGACATAGAACAAACACTTCAACAATTTATATGGAACCATAAACGACCCCGAATAGCTGCTGCAATTTTGAGAAAGAAGAGTAAAGTAGGAGGAATCACAATACCTGACACTAAACTATACTACAAGGCCACTGTAATCAAAACAGCCTGGTACTGGCATAAAAACAGGCACATAGACCAATGGAACAGAACAGAGAGCCCAGAAATAAACCCAAGCCTCTACGATCAATTAATATTTGACAAAGGAAGCAGCACCATAAAACGGAATAAAAATAGCCTCTTCAACAAATGGTGTTGGGAGAACTGGACAGCTACGTGCAAAAAAATGAAACTTGAGCACCAACTTACACCTTATACAAAAATAGATTCAAGGTGGATAAAAGACTTAAATATAAAACGTGACACCATTAAAGTCCTAGAAGAGAACGTAGGTAGGAAAATCTCGGATATTTTACGCAGAAACTTTTTCACTGACTTGTCTCCTAGAGCAAGGGACATAAAGGAAAGAATAAACAAATGGGACCTCATCAAAATTAAAAGCTTTTGCACAGCTAAGGAAAACAGTATCAAAATAAAAAGAGAACCAACTGTATGGGAAAACATATTTGCCAATGATACCTCAGACAAGGGTTTAATCTCCAAAATATATAAAGAACTTACACGACTCTACTCTAAGAAGACAAGTAACCCAATTAAAAAATGGGCAAAGGACTTGAACAGACACTTCTCCAAGGAGGACATACAGAAAATCCAAAGACACATGAAGCGATGCTCAATATCGCTAGCCATCAGAGAGATGCAGATTAAAACCACAATGAGATACCACTTCACACCAGTCAGAATGGCCATCATAAACAAAGCAACAAACAACAAGTGTTGGAGAGGATGTGGAGAAAGGGGGTCCCTAGTGCACTGTTGGTGGGACTGCAGACTGGTACAACCACTATGGAAAGCAGTTTGGAACTTCCTCAGAAAACTAAAAATGGATCTGCCTTATGACCCAGCAATTCCATTGCTGGGACTCTATCCTAAGAACACTAAAACACCAATACAAAAGAACCTTTGCACCCCGATGCTCATAGCAGCACAATTTACAATAGCTAGGTGCTGGAAGCAAACTAGATGCCCATCAGTAAATGAATGGATCAAAAAACTATGGTACATTTACACAATGGAATTCTATGCAGCAGAAAGAAAGAAGGAGCTCATACCCTTTGCAACAGCATGGATGGAGCTGGAAAGCACTATGCTAAGCGAAACAAGCCAGGCAGTGAAAGACAAATACCACATGATATCACCTTTAACAGGAATCTAAGCAACAAAACAAAACAACAAAAAAAAACTAGCAAAATATAACCAAAGACACTGAAATAGGGGATAGCCTGACAGTGGCCAGAGGGGAGAGAAGAGGGAATTCCAGGGGGGAATGGGTAGGGATTACAGGAACAAATTTGGAGGACACATGGACAAAAACTAGGGGTGGGGGGTAATGGGGGGAAGGGGGCAGGGTTGGGTGGGTGGGCTGGAATGGGAGTAGGGGGGAGAAAACTGTACTTGAACAATGATTAAAAAAAAAAGAAAGAAAGAAACTGTTTAGCATCATCTGCTAAATATGAACATACACAAACCCTAACACCTTGCAATTTACCCAAAAGAAATATACATGTTAGTGCATGACAAGAAAGGTACAGGCAGTTCCTCAAAAAGTTTCACAAATGTTCCTAATGGCACTACGTGAAAATGGAAACAACCCAAATGTCCATAGATGAATGAAGAACAAATTGAGGTATATTCATATAATGGAATATTATTCATCTATCAAAAGGAATAAAGTACTAATACATACAACTTATAGAAACCTTGAACATATCATGCTCAGTGAAAGAAGCCAAACACAAAGGTCACATATTGTATGATTCACTTCATATAATATACCCAGAGAGGCAAATCCATAAAGACAGAACATAGATTGGCAGTTAAGCAGGGAATGGGGGAGAGGAAATGAGGAGTGATTACTTAATGGGCACAGGGTTTTTTCTGGCATGGTGAAAAAGTTTTGAAAGTAGAGAGAGGTGGTGTTTGTACAACATTGGAAATATGCTAAATGCTATTGATTTGTATATTTTAAAATGCATTTTTATGATTTCATCTTAATTTTTTAAAAGACATTAAAATGGCCCTTTTTGTCCTTATTTTCATATTCTCCAGAAACTCTATCTCTAATCTCTGGCAGACCTTACTTTACAGGGAACTGGTATGAATTTCAATTACCGCAGCTCAGTGAAATTACACCAGTCCCCCAACAAAGTGGGTCAAATTTCAGTGACCACAGTATATTAAGTGTGAGTAACTGCATAAAGTACAAACTTCACAACTAGCTCTTCAGTCCATAAATCACTAAGTAAATAACAGATATGCATCATAATCAATGACTAATCACATCTTCTTTCAAAGTCTGCCAGTGATTGGCCACTGAAACAGAACAGTTATGCAGTTTAAGCACAGACGCAAATCATACAGTCATGCTGTCTTCTGGTATCTGCATGATAAACCCAAATGACATTTTACCGAAAAAAAAAAAAAAAAAAAGAATAACTGAAAGAGAGAACTGGCAAAAAAAAGATAAAATGTAGCAAAAAAAATGAGTTGTCACATCAAGTGAAATTTCAATCCAATGTAAATAGACTTATGGAAGAAATTGCTGTCAACAATAGGATTGGTGACAAAGCTACCATTTGAGAGACTCAGGATCTGCAACTAGAGAACTTAGTGAAGGTGAACTTATCACATTACATGAGGAAAGTGGTTTAGACAAAAAAGATGATGTCCCAGAGAAAGTGATGCCAGCAAACAACTTCAACATTAAAGAAGCTTTTAGAGATATTTTGCAAACTGAAAGCAAGAAGATAAAATGTTGGAAGGCAATTGAAACTTAGCATAGAGTATGACAGTGTGCCAATGCATAGAAAAATGTCCATTCTCTATCACAATTTATAGACCAAAGGAGGACAAGTGCAAGTTAAAACTACTATAGATAGGAGTTTTATAAAAATAATAATGTGCTTCAACTCTCAGTGTTTCTCATGTTTTTTATTACAATGTATTGGTTGCACTTTTTTATTTACCTACATATTTATAACTGACAATAAGATAGCTTTTAGTCTTTTGAAAAAAATTTTAAAAGTCACTGTGTAATTATAATTTTTCCATTGATTATTAGGATCACTTTGTGTGGTTTTGGCTTGCATAGCCATTTTTGCACAATGGTTCCACACTAATATGCAAATCTATAGCAGCCAGTACTCTATTCTTTATACTCCATATTCTAGTCAAATACTCATTAATACCACCAATTTGAAATCTGTGTGTACTTCTTAACATCTCTGTCCTGTAATATTGGCTTAAAAATGTTTATTTCCATCATTCCCTCCTCACCCAGTGACTTTGACCATGATACTCCCTTCCCCTGTAATTCCTCCCCCTACGATTTTAAATTCATTTTCCTTCATGAAGACATTTTTTTGATTTGCTGGTGTCCAAATTAAGGTGATCCCCTCCTTCCTTTTTTGAAGCCTCTACCTCCTAGTATAATAAAATGACACCTAGCAAATTATCCACAGTCACCTCTTTAACCACCTTTATTGTAAAGACATATATGTCTGGTTTTCGATTGATTTTTTTAGCTTTACTTTTGCAAATAGAGAATTGCATGATTAAAATGGGATATAGCTGAACATACGCATATAAAAATAAATGCAGAATGGACAAAGGAAGGAAATGTTAGAATTTCTCTTTTATTTTTAAGAAATATAAAATTCTTGAAGCAGAACTTTTCTGGGAAACAGTTAACATACTATTATGACATTTTAATCTGAGCATTTTTAGAATACTGAATACCTCTAGAACATCTCTGTTAAGATCAAAGTCTACGCAGGTTCCATTCCTCGAGGGTGTGGGGAAAGACAACATCACGCACTGTATTTTAGCAGTCACACCAACAACCTCCCAATTGCTGTGTTCAACTGCACTTTTATACATTGCCCTTGAATAAATAGTTACTTGGCTCTGAAATTTCTTGAACTGACAGCTCTTTGTTGAAGACCTCACAAGACTTTTAATAAAGACAACTAAAAAGCAATTGATTTTCCCCCTGGTTGGAGTATGAATTCAAAAGATTGGTAAACAATATCTGCCATGTTCTCCCTTAAGAATGCATCCTTTGATTTGTACTTTGAAAAAAAGATGCATGTAAATCAATATTTGCTTCCTTTCTATAGTAACCACATGCAGAGTTTTCTAAGACAGTAGAATTATATAGCTACTGTTGGGGAATGGGACAGTTGTCTGTTTACACTCTCGTTCTACATGACTTATTTGAAATTAGTTCTATCTGATACATACTGAACCAGTCTCTCCCCATACCACACAAAACACACTACATTACACTGCCAGGTACGCTGTATCCACTGCTATCTCATCCATGATGGCAGACATATCCACGGACATTTTATTGATCTCTCCATCCCTTGGCCGTGGTGGATTGGATCAGGATCACTTCACTCTCAGCCAGAGTACCTTCTCATGGAAATTGGATTTAGAACTTGAAGATGGCCCTTTTTAGGGTGTTCAGACATGTAAGGTATACGTTTACAAATGTGAATAGGAAATATCATCACCTGTCATACAGGGGAAAAAAACAGTTTCAGAGAGAAAACAACTTTCTACAACCTGGCTCCAGCTCCTTTCTAAGCTGAAGTTCCTTCCTGTTACTGGGTTGCTTGAGACAGTCTATCCTTATAATGAATTCACCTTGCCAACCTAAGCTTACTAAAATTGTTATCTGTTACTTGCTTACTTAACCTATAACAAAAACAAGGAATATTCCAATGAGGCACTGAGTAGAAACTTCATCTCTGAAAGAAGAATACTGATGACATTATTATTATAAATCTCAATATTAGGCAAGCAGAATGATGAATGTCCTTTTAAAATTGGAATCAACTATTAATTATTTTTAGATTAAAAATACACAAGCTTTCCCCAAGAATGTTTTGTTACCTGTCCAAAGCTCGCTGTGTAAATCTATGTTGCTAATTTGCCACACAAATTGATCTGCTACTCTACAAAAGCACATCAGCCTTTCACGTCACAACCAAGCCTTTTAAATCTACAAGTAACTGTGTACCTGCGAGGGGTATGTGGTCTGAAATACCCTATTAGATCTTTTCTATGAGACACTCTCCTAAATGAGTAACAATTTCAACATCTTAACAGAGTCTATATTGGTTTCCCTGGTGCCATGAGATCCTTACCAGGGAAAATGTCTCTAATCTGACCACTGACTGTAATGGTGCTTGTTTGCTTCCTGTCTAGTATTATTTACCTTTAGAAATGTTTAGTTATTGATTTTTTTAAACTTAATATTTTCTCAAATGCACTTGATACTCTCTCCCAGAGGTGTTTTTTTCCCTCCTCATTCAATTTTTCATGGGCCTTTAATCCCTTTCTCAACACTAAATAGTATACAGGAATAGTACATCTATACTTGCTATAAATTTGAAGAGCTAGATAAATGGAACCTATGTAAAAAATAGGAGCTAGGTAATTTCCTAAGTTTAACAGAGAATCCAGCCCATTCTTACTGTATTAAAAATAACATGATTATACAATCAAACCCAGAATAAAGGGTCATGTCTCCTTTAATGGAAACATAAGCAGTAGGACTTGTTCCCAATATTTGTACATATTTCTGAGAAAGTTCTTGAGTATTATCAGATATTTTAAAAGACATCTAGCCTCCAAATTTTTATTAGTCCCAACAACATAGTTTAGACTAACACTTGAATCAATCATTTGCTGAGTGCTTAGAGAACAATTGGCAAAGTAGTTAATTTATTATTCTACTGTCAAGGTTAATAGTTGCTTTCTTTTAATTATGTGTTCTCTTTTTTGAAAGGGTTTTTGTATACATTGTACATTAAAATATATTTTATTT
Organism: Phyllostomus discolor; assembly: GCF_004126475.2. Classification (NCBI taxonomy): domain Eukaryota; kingdom Metazoa; phylum Chordata; class Mammalia; order Chiroptera; family Phyllostomidae; genus Phyllostomus; species Phyllostomus discolor. The sequence continues at coordinate 150,056,040 of NC_040903.2, read as the reverse complement.
TTATAAATATATTTAAATGGAATAGAATATTTCACAGCCAAGACATGGGCTCAGGTAATCTTGTTCAGTGAAACAGGGTATTATTTAAACAAAGAAAAATCAAGAAAGAATAAAAAGAACCAGAATTAATACATATTATCGATGCAGTTTTCTATTAATAGCTATTAATATATCCAATGCACCATGCAATATTATCGATTATTAATATAATTATATTTTTGGTTTGTCTTTGATACTGACTGCAATGACTACTAAAAAAATTTAAATCAGAAAAACTGTAATGAATGGGTATTTAAATTAAACTAAATTCAACTTAATTATTCCATATATACAATGAAGCTCTAATCAAAGCCCTAATTATCCTGTGTTGAAGAGTTAAATTTATAAAAAATCATAGGTAAATTGATAGAAATACAGAAAGTTGTTGAACACAAATTATGAACTATCAAATTATAAAAACTTGTATTTTAGCTGCTTTGGAATATCGCCCAGAAATGCCTCAAAAAGTCAAACATGAGTATCCATGGGACTCAGCGATCACATGTCTAAGAACACACTCAAGTGAGGTGAAAACGGGTTCAGACCAAAATGTGTGTGTGACTATTTATAGCAGCATTATTCATAGCAGCCACAAAGTTGAAAGAATCCAAGTGTTCATCAACTGATGTGTTACATTCATATAATTGAATATTATTCAACCATAAAAAGAATAAAATAATCAACAACCCGATTCCAGTTTTATACAAAGAAGCAAAATACCCAGAACAGCAAACACAATACTGAATGAGGAGAACAAAGAACTGATGCTGCCCAAATTCAAGACTCACTGTACAGCCATGGTAATCAAGGCAGTGTGGTGCTGGCAAAGAAAACACAGACAAATCAATAGAAAAAACTAGAAATACCAGAAATGCAATCAGCTGATCTTCAACAAGAGAGCAAAGGCAACACAATGGAGCAAAGAGAAACTCCTCAACAAATGGTGCTGGAACAACTGGATATCCATGTGCAAAAAAAAAAAAAAGAGAGAGAGAGAGAGAGAATCTAGATACAAACCTGATAGCCTTCAAAAAATTAACTCAAAATCAATCACAGACCCACATGTAACATGCAAAACTACAAAACTCATAGAAAATAAAATAGGAGAAAATCTAGATGAATGTGGGTCATCTCTTTAGAAACAACACGAAAGACACAACCCATAAAAGAAATAATTGATAAATGAGACTCCACTAAAATTAAAAATGTATATTCTGTGAAAGACAATATCAAGAGAAGTACAGGACAAACCAAAAACTGGGAGAAAATATTGCAAAAAGCTCATCTGATAAAAGACTACTACCCAAGATATACAAAGAACCCTTAAAAGTCAACAATAAGAAAACAACCTGATTTTTTTTAAAAAAATGGGACAAAGACTTTGATGTATAACCAAAGAAGATACACAGATGGCAAATAAGCAAAGGAAAAGATGCTCTACATTACATGTCATTAGGGACATGCAAATTCAAACATCAATGATATATAGCTACATACCTACTAAAATGGTCAAAATTTAAAACAATGACAATACTAAATACCTATGAGAATGTAGAGCTACAGAAGCTCTTATTCAAAGCTGCTGTGAATGCAGAATGGTACAGCCACTCTGGAAGACAGTTTGACAGTTTCTTACAATTTTAAACATAGTGTTACCACATGACACAGCAATCACTGATACTGGCCCAAAGATTTAGAAACATATCTACACAAAAATCTGCACAAGGATGTTTTTAGCAGCTTTTTCATAATTGCCAAAATTTGGAAGCAACCAAGATATCTATCAGTAGGTGAATGGATCAACTGTGGTACATCCAGACAATAGAATATTATTCATCACTAAAAAGAAATGAGCTATTAAGCCATAAAAAGACATGGAGAAAGTTTGAATGCATGTTGCTAAGTGAAAGAAGCCAATCTAAAAGAACTACATATGGTACAATTCCAACTATATGACATTCTGGAAAATAAAAGGAATGGAAGTTATTGAAGCAGGGAGATGAATAAGTGCATAGAATTTTTAGGGCAGGTGAAAATACTCTGTATGATATTATAATGATGTTATGTCATTATATATTTGTCCAAGCCCATAGAACGTATACCACCAAAAGTGAACAGCAATGTAAACTATGGACTTTCAGTGTTCATAATGTGTCGATGCAGGGTTATTCTTAGCAAAACATACTGCTACAGTGAGTGATGCTGACCACATGGGCAGCTATGCCTGTGTGGGGCAGTGGGTAAATGGGAAATCTCTGTACTTCTTTCTAAACATTGCTGTAAACCTAAAATAGATAAAAAAAATAAAAGAATAATGATACAAGCTACAATCTATGGATGGAACTTGAATATATTATGCTAAATGAAAAAAAGCCAGATACAAAGGGCCACATATAGTATGATTCCATTTATATGAAATCCCAGGATAGGCAAATTCTTAGAGACAGAAAGTGAATTAGTTGTTGCCAGGAGCTGGGAATAGGGAAGAATTGGGATTGACTGCTGATGGAAGTAGGGTTTCTTTGTGGGATAATAAACATATTCTGGAATTAGATAGTGGTGATGGTTACATAACTTTATTCATATACTCAAACCCATTGAATTGTATGTTTTTAAAGAATTACGATATGTGAATTATATCTGAACTTAAAAATTGTATGAGGAAAAACATTTTTTATAGACAAGAAAAATTAAGTAGAACATAACCAATGTACATGATAATAAATCACTTGATTCTGGTCATCATATTTCACCCTAAAAATGGCCTCAATGGCAACAATAATCTGTGTGTACAGAAGCAGCCTCTGACAAACAGCCTCCAAGTCCAAACAGCTCTTCCAACATAGAAAGTGGAGCCTTAGGGAAAGGACTGACAGGGATGAGAGGAAGAGAATGCTAGGTTTTAAGCAGGCAAAGAGAAAATAGTATTGTACTTCACAAGCATTTTGGAGACTTTGGCTGCCAAATCATTAGGAGATTGCTAAAGTAGAAATATGAACTTAGAACAGGTTGGAGAAGAGGGACTGAAGTACCCATCTAAATATGGATGTTAGTTTAGAGCCCAACACATGTTGTTCTTTCCCAGACTCCTGTGTCTGAACGTCAGCCTCTCCCAGATGCATTTTTCCAAACCACAAAACATATAAGAGGGGAAAGAAAATGAATTGTCAGTCAGTCACGAGGGTGAGCACAGTTGGGGTGTTCATAGTAGCTCATAGAACATTTCACCTTTTCAGTGCAGCATCTTGATACTGCCAACCCTATTTTGTGCCCTCTTTAGGCTGAACCTTCTGTTTCCACCAGCACCTCAGAGAATGAGATCCCAATTCCTTCGTGCAGGAGAGTGACTTGTCGAAATTTATCTGGAATCCCAGGCAATGTCAGTATACCAAAATGGATGCATTTAGCGTTAAGTACCTTACCAGCAATTTCCCTTTTGCGCATTGGAATGTGATAAAGCATTAGAGCTGTCCTCTTTGCAGTGAAATGTAATCCTGCACAGGCTGCAAGGGAATAGATAGGGGAGAACTTCTTGCTGCCATTTGTCCCAGTAATTGACCAGCAGAGAACAATAAAGCAGTATTCCTCAATATCAGTATCCTATTGGAAGCATCCTGCCCTTCCTCTTACACATTTTATAAATTGGAAGGCTAGTAGGACAAGCACACTTCTCCATTAAGTGGATGAATTTGGCCCCTGCAACATAAGCAACAGCAGCAAAGTACCTACAAACAACAAAGAAGAGATCCATTTCCATTGCTTCCGAGAACTTGTGGGCCTCTTAGGGTGAAAGTAATCTTCTCATGGTACATCTTAAGGTAATACCTACATGGGCTCTAATACCTACATTTATTCCATTCTGGTAAGAAGCATCTCCAGCTAACTTTCTGTCCAAATAATTCCCAAACTTTATTAAATTAAATAATCTGATGAAAAGTAGAAGGATTCTATTGCCAAAAGAATACTATGGCAAACAGAGGACTGAGGAATTTACCCAGGACTTCTTCTTGCATGTTAGAAATGCGTCATGCACACCTACTGTAAGGGATCCTCTTAATCTGAAAAGCATAACCTAACACATCATTTCACATGAAAGAGGGTCTCATGACATAGTCATTTTTGGCCTAAATCATTGCTCAGTTACAATAGTTGCATGGAAGTAAAAAACCTTTTTTTCTAGATAGTCTAGCTGGTTTCCCTGCCTCAATTCCTCTTTCCCTCTGCTCTCTCTGGACCCAGTGTGACACTTTTTTAAAGCGTTGCAAAATGTCAATACACAAACAAAGGAGACCAGAAGCAAACCCCTGCTATCACAGAATCTTGTTGTATAAACTGGGAAACACTGACATGTAATGAAACCTTAGTCCCTTTTCCCCCTCTCCTTTGTAAATGATTTGCTTCCCCCTCCTTCTTCATGTATAAATAAACAGAAAAGTGTCTGTATATTTGGTATTCTTTTCTCCTTTGGTCTTCATAATCAAGGGCTATTACAGCAATAGATCTTATCTGTGCAGCGGCAGTCCCTCTGCACCTTCAGTTCGGATTTTTGTTTATGCTTGGCTGCCATTGTGGCTGTTCCTGATAGTTTTAGGTCAGCCATGACAGACTATGGGTGACACTAAATAAACAAGCTGGGAGTCTGGGACCAGCCAGGAAGGAGTGGTACTAGGGCTCACAGTTTGATTTTCCTTGATTAATCACCCTTTTTATTTAGAATAACTTATTGTGTACAGTACCTGCTTGTCTGGCTAAGCGAATCACATTATCAACAGGCAAGAACATAGAAATCCTCATAAACAAAGAGAAACAAGGAAGACAAGTACAGCTTATTCAACTGCAAAGTGAAGCTGCCAGCTCTAGGAGCATGATCAGGGCTGTTTATTTATTTTCTTAAATAGCGTAGGACTCTTTCTTCTGCTGCTTGTTATCCTGCTTTGACCTAAGTAACCTTGTCAAGCTACCTCCTAGGTTGCCCAGATCGCCACAACCAGCAAACTAATCATTTTGAATGATAAGAAAGGGCTTGATTCCTGGTGATCAGTGTCTCAGTATCCATATTGGCTCTCTAGAAGCACTGCTGGTGTGTGTGTGTGTGTGTGTGTGTGTGTGTGTGTGTGTGTGTTGAAGAGGTTGCCAAATAAAGTCCCACTTTATTATATTTTCTGCTCTGCAACTTGGTTCAGAATCATCCTCAGTTCCTACTGTGTGTCAAGCTTTGTAGTATTCTTTGTAAAAATCATCATTATTCATTAATTTTCTCAAATCATCCTTATAAATTAAGCAAAGTATAGATGACTTGTATAGATGAGTACAAGCATTTGGGAAGAAAGCAATTTACCCCTCAAATTCCACATAGCTTAAAGGCATGACTGTCATGAACACAGAGAATCCTCCAGTTCAAGTTCAGCAGGTAAACAGAAGATCCTAGGAATTGTCCACATTGCAATAATAACAGTAAGAATAATGGAATTTAGAAAAGTATACAAATAATTAGATCAAAAAAGAAATATCAAATGCTATATGCAGAGAATTCATGGGCAAATATTAGTAAAACACCTTACTGGTAATTAAAGAGAGATAAATATTAATATTTTAAAATATAATTTTTATCATTCATATACAGAGTCCTTTTTTTAAATTAAGGGTTGTCCATGTGAGACTACCATGTGCTGGGTTTTCTTATACACTAAATTCTCCTGCTGCCAGTGGAAAATAAATTTTTATAATATTTCTGGAAAAATAGAATTTCAATGGTCACCACTACATTCTAAGCCAGCTAGGGTGGCGGTGGATTAAAGAATCACTTGGGACCTTTAAAAAAATTAAAAACAGGTTCTGATTGATCAAGTCTGAGTGGAGACTGAAATTCTTTATTGCTAACAGACTTCCAGGCAAGGAACTTGCTGCAGGTCTAGGGACTGTTGTCTAAATTGCAAAGTGTTAGGTTTCTCAATAAGAGGTATTTCCCCTTAGGACCTGCGCTAAAGAAGTGGGTGTGGCAGGTAGGCAATAATACCACACATGTCATTACCCTAGTATGTGACACTGAAAGAAAAGAATGACCCAAAGATAAGGCCAATGCCTTAAGCCTAGAGGTTTCCTACAAAGATGGTAAGTTCTATTTGGATGTCTTATTCAGGAGGTTTTTATGGTGTAATCATGTACATACATGTAAAAACCATGGGGACATGCAAGCTTGGCACTTCAGGAAAGTTCACAGTAGAAGCATATTAGGTTGAGCCATATGAAACTGCCAATAGCCAGCCACTTTAACCTATAAAAATGGCATGTCATATGGTTCAACTTAATAAATTTATTCATTTTCATGGAGGTAACAACTGAGTGTTTGGAAGTATACAACATTAGTAAAACTAAGCATGAAGACCGAGGTGCTGACTGATCCTTGGGAAATGTCTGCACTTAGAGGATGAGCAGTGAGGGCTGCTGTAATCAGATGGAGTGGCATAGGACAGAAATTCATTTTCTCATAGTTCCGAAGGCTAGAAGTCTGGGATCAAGATGTCAGCAGGTATGGTTTCTTTGGAGGCCTCTCTCCTTGGGTTATAGATGACCATTTTCTCCCTCTGTCTTCATATGTCTTCCCTCCGTACATGTCTGTGTCTTAATTTCCTCTTCTCAAAGACACAACTCATATGGCATTAGACCCAACCCTAAGAACCTTATTTTAACTCATTTACCCGATTAAAGACCCTGTCTCCAAATTTAGCCATATTCTGAGGTTTGGGGAGTTAAGGCTTCAATGAATTTGGGGGTACAAAGATTAGTCCATAAGAGAGACTGACAAAGAATTTTTAAAAAGATAGAAGAAATCAGCATTGCGTTCTCAGAATCATAGAGAAGCAAAATTTCAACAGTGAACCCCAGAAACAAGAAAGCAATGGGAGGGTGGTGGGTGAGTTGATGGATTTGTAATTTGGAGGTCTTTGCTAATATTTGAAAAAGCAGTTTGAATGATAAAATTGGGGGTTGAACTTAGAATAGAAAAGGGAAGAAATCAAGACAATACAAAAAGCTTAAAGAGGTCCATTGAACCAAGTAAAACAAACAAAAACCTTTGAGCAGTCTTTGATCCAGCCCTGCTATGACTTACAACTCCCTTTCTCTTCCACTGAGGCACATCTTTGCTTCTCCAAGAAGAGCCCAAGTCTCAGTACCTTAAACCATGTGGTCCTAAGTTCTATGACCATTTCTATCCTATCCTCTGAACATTCTGCTACCTTTAGGATAAAGTGTACAGTGGGAATCACTGACAAATAATTCCCCTGCAGTTGGTGAAGTTTCCCAAAGACTATCAGCTTCAAAGAAAGGAAGGAAATGTCTCAAAATTTGCCTGGGACAAAGAGTCACAGTGAGACATACAAGTTCCTTTGATGAATATGTGAAATCATCTCCACAGCATCTTGAGGCAAGGTCATGCAATTACCCACACCTCTCTGGCAGATCTCCCTCCTGGCAGATATCAGGAGAGAGGAAGTAAATTTAACTCAAATAAAAATATTTCAGTCACTGTAATATAAAACTTTCTTTAGTTTAAACATTCAGTTCACTCACTAATAACTAACTCTGTTGACCTTAAACAAATATCTAGATATTTCTTCTGCAAAATGGGCTTATTTTGGAACAACAACAAAAAATACTTGCAATTTGGGACATGTGGTCTGATGGTGAAACATGCTAAAGTCCACAGAAACAAAGGAGATAAATGCTCTTTTGTGAACCTTGGAGGGGCTTTCATACACAAAGAGTCCCTTGGAGAAAACTAAGTTCAAAGTGTAGTGACTTCATTGGCTGAGCTACTTCTCAGCCACAAGGAATCTCTGATTTCTCCTGCTGAGGCAGTAAAGTAGTGTCACTTCCCATTGGAGGTGAAAGGTAGTCTCTTCCTGTTGGGATCCGTATTGTGTGTTGAATAATAACATCTGCATGAGAGTTCTCTCTTTTAGCAACTTAATTCCATTTTAAATGAGGCTGGGTTTTTTTTTAATTAATTTTCACAAGTCTTAATCAAGATCCACGCAAGTCCTTTCCTTTGGAGATCTAGCCACTTGAAGATTTTGTGACTTTCTTCCTTCTCTACTCAAAATGGTGTCTGGGTATATGATGGAGGAAGAAGCTTACCAGGTCATTGTAGCAGTGGATCGAAGGATCGAAGTGGATTGAATACTGCTGGTAATTCTGATGGTATTTCTGCCATCACATCTCTTTTTCACCTGGCTGCTACTCTCCTGCTAGCATTCAGGTCTGAAGTCAGTAGCTGATTTCCTTGATGTGTGGCCCATCCCAACATGATGGGGACTTGTTGGTGACCCCATGACTTCTACTGTTGAAATGACAGAGGAACCCAGCACTTGGCCCTGCTCTGACTGACCCAGCAAAGCAGATACATGGGAGGCTACTAAGTCTCATCTCTGCCCCCACTAGGATATATAAGCTCAGCAAGAGGAGAGTTCTATCATCAGATTTGACTCATTGCTATACTCCCAGTGCTTAGTGCAGTCTCTAACAAATAGTCATAACTCTGTAATATTAGGGATAAGCAAATTTTCTAGGCGTGGTTTTTGTCATGCAAAGAAAGAAAACCCTTTTCTTACTCATTTTTCTTCTTACCTAGATGCAAATATATTTGTAAAAATCCTTATTTGAATATTAGAAATTGAATGTTAACTCCCCTTTTTCCACTTTGTATTGCTTCACAAATGAGCTGACTGCTCCCCTCCTTCCTCTCTCCCCACCCTCCCATAGAGGGAGACGTTCCCTCAACCCATGGAGCCAAGGCCATTCAAAACATATTACTCACACTCACACATATTTTGTGGCCCCTAATCTGATAAAGAAGGAGGGTGCTTTCCAAAAATGTTGGATTTCATGTCTTTTATAGCCAGCTGGAAGTAAAGTATCATAAAAAATAAAGTCCACAAAATGCAAACACCCTTGTTAGGAGGCAACTCTTCTTTCCCACAGATGTATTCCTATGGTGGAGTTCAAAGAACGTAACTCTGATTCCTTTGCTTCCCCTTTGTTTCACCAGCAAAAAAGGGGGGAAAGTTACTTATCAGAATAGTAAGGTTGATATGACCCTGCCTCTCCCCTTGCCTCAAGGGAGCAGGCCTTTCCACCCTCATAGATCATTGTCACCTGCGACTGGTAAAGCCCATTGCATTCCTGGAGTTAGCCCAGCCAGCCCATCTGAATGCACTCTAAGGTACATTATTCGAGTTCTATAAGTAATAAAGGTGATCTTTCAGCACTCCATTAGCTCACTGCTGATTTATTTCTTGATTAATTCAGAATTTGGGCAAGGAAGAGAGCATTATTTACTGCACTGCCTCAGAAACCCACCAAATTGGAATGCTCTCTTCAGCCTAGATCTATCAGTAGATACTTAGTCATTATATAATAAAAATCCAAAGTGTGCATAGTATGGACGAAATAGATGCTTGGTCTGAACCATTTAACATGTCATAGAGTGCAGGAGATAACAGAACTCCAGCATTCTGATGCCAACCTGTCTGTCCCACTTGTTTGCTTTCATTTTGATCTGGGCCACTTACCTTGTCAAGATTTTTTTTAAAACATTCAAGTACTTTCTTGATTAACCAGTTCCATTTTTTAAAATATTAGCATCATAAAATTCTTCATTGGCTAACAGTAATGCAGTTGGAGGACTCTCCACTGAGAAATAGAGAAGCTTACTTAGTTCACATCTTAGTCCCTTCTCCGCACTCCATTGCCTCAGCTGTAAACCAGGCAGGTGGACTAGATGTGCTCCAACACCATTCAGTACCTTTTCTAGACAATTCATCCTTTTTATCTCATAAAATGAAAAGACAGTAGTCTCAGGCAGAGGACAGAGGTAGTTGATCAGCAGTCATGTAACCTGTCATAAAGTCACCTCTAAATTAAAGTCACTTCTAAACCCTATTCTTCTAATCTTAGTAAAATTACCTTAGAATTGCTTCACAGATAATATTCATCAACCAGTTGAGTGACAACTTTTTGCTTCCAAAATATATTTCAACAGTGATGCTTTTTTAAAAAAAGGAATGCTGGCCAGACTAGCTGACACCAGGATAGTTTAATTAGTTACGCATTTGCCTCCTCTCCAGGTCCAATAAATATGCATTCATCAGCACAGCTGCATCTCAGCATGCACATTTAAATTAAAGAGGCTTCCTCAGAGGCTGGGGCAATCCTGGCATCTCTTCACTTTGCCAGAAGCCACATCAAATCCTGAATCAGTTGTCTTCTTAGAATTTCCTCATAGGTGTCTTCTTATGACAGTCAATAATGTGTTGCCAGATTAAAATTTTACATTGTTGTTTAATTACCTAGGAATTATTTTTAAAATGAAATCATAGTATCTAATTCTTTAATGAAATCAAACAATTTATTTTTTTCCTCTTAAATAGATGTACATCAATGACACTTAATATAAAAGACTCAAGATTATTGCACCATGCTTTTTCTTTTATCTTTACTGTTGCTTTTCTAGGATAAAACATTGTAATTGAAAGTGAAATTAACTAAACCCAAAGATCCCTTTTTGGTACCTTAAGATCCAAATGTAAGTTATCCTAGCTAATAGACATCTATTCAAAATGACATGCTATTTCCTGAATGGTAACATTTTTAAATGATGTAGGTATTTTCTTCCCAATCAGAAATCCCTAGCTAACAGGACAAAAGGGCATTTTATATAGGTTCTGACCAGTGCTGTGTCAGTCTCTGAACATTCATCCACAGCTTGCACCTGACATGAGCAATGACGGATGAGGATGAGCCGACTTGCTGTTTGCTCTCCCCTACAGAGAGGGCGGGCTTCCTTCCTTTCAGAGAGCCAGAGGGAAAGGATGGGAAGGAGATGGATGGGCATTCAAGAGGTACCAGCAGGGGTAATGTATGTGGACAAGCATCAGTGGCCCCTGTCACCATGTGGAATCAGGCCAGGAGGCTTCAAACCTGCATCACATCTCCCAGGACTGGTCCTCACTTTCTGGACCCAGATCAGAAAAGACCTGTCTTAACCAAGTGCAAGTCACCTTCCTGAGAGCCACCCATATTGAGACTTTGCAGACTGGCACAAAGTTACAACTGCCACCATCCCCACATGAACAGGGGAATCCACACAATCTAAAGACAGCCCTAGGGTGAATGACACAGGGAGGAATGGCAGGACAGGGAGGTGGGGAGAAAGAAGGGGAAGTGAAAAGAGACAGTGAAGGAGATCTCACATTTTCCTCCTCCTGTTCATTTCTTTAAATAACAAGAAGGTTAATGGCTTCTTCAGTCCCAAAATATACCTATGCCTGCCAGGTTCCTGAAGGTTAATTGCTGCTGCTGGGGGAGCTGCCCTGATTTGTTCTGTCTTTTAATGACCTTCCTATAGGCAAATGCCAGAAGAGGCCTGCCTGCAGGTGTGTTGCATGCACTTGCGCCCACGACCCTTCCCAGGGAAATGTTGAACATGAGGCTGAGTTCCTGGAAAAGTTTACCAGTGATTGGCAGTGATTTATATTCAGTGGCAAGTGTTGCACGACAATTTCACATTTTCATCTGTCTTATAAGCTTCTTCAGTGGAGTTTTCAATTATTATATGTCAAGTGTTCTTTTCCTGTCACCTTGAAGTTCCTGTATACTCCACAACAAGCTCCTGTAATTCAATTTATGCTTTTGAGAGACTGACAAGAGAAGTGAGTGGCATCAGACAGCCAAGTCCTAGTCCACAGCCACACTGTTCCATTTCCCTCAGGAACGACGGCTATATTTCCAGATCCAAAAATTGAGACCCACTGACATGTGTCTGAAACAGAAAATTCCAGGACATGGAATGGCCATAACTTTTTTTGTAACAAACTACTTTCTAGTAACTCAGTGATTAAACTGACCTTTAGTAGGCCAATTTCCTAACCTGAAAGTGAATGTTAAAAATGTATGCATTGCTATTTTTTTGAGATGAAGGTACTAACTCTTACCAAGTGTAGGGTTAGTTTAGCCACTCATTTTTACTAGTGATATCTGAAGGGTTCTTTGCTTTCCTTTAAAGCAGTTCTCACCTACACGGCCCTCCCCCGTCTTCTTAACCGACAGTGAAACACACTCATATACCACTGTGCTCCTCCCACACTATTCCTTGCTTTAAGTAAATAGAGAGGTAGGCAGCCACCTCTGTGGTATATTTAAAATTAGGGATAAGACCTCCCTGTGGTGGCCGCAGTAGGCTGGAGGGCTGCCCCGATTATCAGTCTAGCTTCATTTCTTTGGTTCTGGAAGGGGTTTCTATCTTCTTGAGGTCCTCTTCTATTTGGTAATAAAATTAGTAGGAGCTACATGCCTTATTCACTGTGTAAATGTGGTGTGGAAAAGAAAGCAAACACGACAGCAGATTTTGTGTAGAAATATTTGATGTTTGAATCCCAGCTCTGTAACTGTGAAGTGGGATCAGGTGCTTTGCTTCCTTATGCTCCAGTTTAGTCATCTGTATAAAATGTAATTAATGCTCACTACCCCACATATGTCCCTGAATGATCATAAGGGTCAAGGAGATATTTTATACAGAAATGCTTTGTAAACTATAAAGACACTATCAACTCAATACATTATCATTACTGATTAATGTCTTTGGGGAGATCAAATAATAGCTCAGTTAAATCAAATGCAAGATCCAGAAAAAGTGCCTGGACTAAGGCAGGTAGGTCAAGGCTGAAGAATATTGGGCATGGTGAGGGGAAGAGAAGTATAGACAAAGAGTGAGGCATTGAGAGTAACCTTTAGAACTATTTATTAAATATTTACACCTTTTCCACACACATGGAAGGACCTCATTTCCCTGCCCAACTGAAAATAGAGAGGTCATGTTATTTGCTTTGCAATGAAATATTAGCAAAAAAAAAAAAAAAAAAGAAGAAGAAAAGAAAAAAAGAAAAGAAAAAGAAGTGTGTTTATCAACAGGAGACCTCTATCTACTTGGTCCTTACAAGGCTATGATTGGCAGAAATCCCTGGAGAACAAATAAGAAATCAACTTCTGTTGTGTTGTTTGCTGAGATTTTAGGATCATTTACTAGCCTGTTGTGCTGGTATAGTTTAAAAATAACTTTGTGTACTATCTGCCTAGATTTGACCTTGTCAATGCTATACTTTACCTCCTCTTTAAGGGAAAGGGAACATGTAATGGTTTTCTATGGATAATTTACATTCGATAATCATGATTCAGGATTGGTCTAATTAGCAAGTTGTCTTTGGTTTATTGAAAAGGGCAGAAGCAAATGCACCATGGCTCAAGGTTTTTGTCCAGTTTTGTTTGTTTATTGTTTGTTTGCTTTTCTCAACATTTGGCAGCTTATCCTGATGCAAATGTTGAGAGATTTCTGTGCAGGAAGAGCTACTTCTGGAATCTGGCAAATGAGTACTAAGCAAATTCTGGAGGGACCTTAATGTGGAGAGTTCAATTCAGTGAGTTTGCATGAAAAGGAAGTTTGAAGAAATGTTAGAAAGAATGAAAAAGGTAAAGTTTAGTAGCACAAAGAAGGAGAAAATTTAGGAAGAACAAAAAGCAAATTTCTAGCTCCAAAAGAGCCGCTTCTGCTCTTAGCCAGAGGTGGGAGAGCCAACTGAATGGAGGCTATTTGAGGCCATTTCCGTTATGTCTCAGTTTGAAGTCTCTGGGTATAACCAACCAAAACCACTTTAATTTTTTTCAACAAAACTACTCTAATTTAAACAGAAAACAAAATTCATTGCAAGGATATTGAATAGCTCACAGCACCTTAAAGAAAGCTATAGAAAGACTTGGCAAGCATAAGAGCCAAAGCAACATTGGTGGTCCAAGGAGTGGGGACAAATGGACAGTATCCTTGAGATAAATAAGCTCTTGCCATTTCTCAGCTTTTGCCACTCTCCTTAGGTCCAATTCCAGGAAAAGGGGTGCAATCATGGGCTTTTGCCTAGGCCAGAAAGGGTTGGGGCAACTTGATTGTCAGATTTTATGCAGCATGGCAAAAATGAGGTGATGATATAGGAGAAATGAATGCTGAGTGGTCAAAAAATTTCACCAAAACTCGTAAGAAAAATATATTGAAGGAAGCATAAGCCTGAATTTAAATTTGGTTGATGAAATAACTTGAAGCTATAGTAGGTAAACTGCACATGGAAACGGCAATCCCTAAATAATTCTTATAGAAGATGATCCTTGCTTTTGCATACAGGACATACACACACAGAAAGGAAAGCGGAGGTAAAAAAACAATAGTCAGGTAACAGATTACTGGAATAGTACATGTGCATATGAAGTAGTCACTTCCTGTGAGACACTGACTTTTCAAAAGAAGAAAGGATTGCCCTGGCTGGCACAGCTCAGTGGATTGAGCTCGGGCTGCAAACCAAGCATCGCAAGTTCAATTCCCAGTCAGGGCACATGCCTAGGTTGCAGGCCACAGCCCCCAGCAACCGCACATTGATGTTTCTCTCTCTCTCTCTCTCTCTCTCCTTCCCTTCCCTCTCTAAAAATAAATAAATAAAATCTTTAAAAAATGCAATTTAAAAAAAAAAGTCAACTTTAAAAAAAAAAAAGAAGAAGAAAGGATGAATCTGAACCCTCAAAAAAATTGTCAGGGGGTATGATAGACCTTATTTGGGAATTGAAAGAAAGGGGAATTCAAGAAAACTCATGCAGCAGCAAGACAGTCAAATTGTGAAGAAAAGTGTAATGCTAAGTAGACAGTGGTAATTAAAAATGATTCTCAGTCAACAATTTTGAATAAATGCAGCACACTAATTTTAAGATTCCTGCAAGTGATTAATCTTTTCTCTACATGATAAATTGAATTGAATTTTTATGTTTCAACTAAGTGAATGCTGATGGGTCCAAAATCTCCTTTTGGATTCATTTTTAAAAATTCTTTGCCTCTCTTTTTTCAATTCATCATCGTAAGAAATGTTCTTCAGATTGTGGTGAGTTCTAAATGGATTGCTTGTTTTAAATAGCTCTCTCATTTCCTTTGGGGAAGGAATTGTACTTTTAAGAAAGCCTGTTTTGAGGCATAATTTGAGATCATGATTCAGGGCCCCACTTATATTTTCAGACAGGAATATGAAATGAGACACCCACAGTACCTGAAAAGAGTTAGAATTTTGTTATTTCATTTGCACTGTGCATGTAAATGTGGGGAACACACGTGCACAGTCATGAGCCTTCAAAGACAGTCATACAAAGGGCAATTATGGGGAAAAGTGTGAGAAATGAAGCTCTGAAGGCACAGAATATGTCCTTATAAGGAGAGAAGCTATGGCAAGGAGGAAGTGAGACCTTAGACTGACAGACAGTAAAGTGGGAGGATGGAGGTTTTCAAGGTTAATAACTTAATAAATTATAAATACCCAAAAACAGAAAAAAAGAAGATATATATTCCTATTGAAGAACTCTATACTCAGAAAGAAGAATGTTATTTTACTTAACACAACTCCTACAGAGAAAAGACTTTAGAGTCTAAGCATTATGTTTGAAATATACCTCCCTTTAAAAGTAATGAGTTCCAAGTTCAGCTGGTTTTGCATACCTCCCCCTAGCCCTAGAGAGGAATGACCTAAAGATTGGACTGTAGGGAGAGATCTTTATTGGGAACTTACAGAAACGTATCTTCAGAACCAAAGTATTTTGTAGTTTAAATGGACTATATATGAATCCCTGAGGCTTAAGATTCTAAAAGAAATTCTGACTTTTGGGGCAGGTTTGGAAGTCTTTTTGTTTCTAATGTTCACTTATAAAACTGGTGACCAGCTGTTCTCCTGGTCTGGTCCTTGCCAAGAGCAGAACAATAAGAAAGGACCTAAATCTTAAAAATAAGGTTGTTTAACCATAAGGAAAGACTTCCTGCTTTGATTCAGTGGGGGGAGAAAAACACACTATGGTTCAAAAACACAGATTTGGCAAAGCTTTGTCACTATCAGATTAAAAAGGGAAAGTTATGTAAAGTAGATGAGTTCTAGTTTCCTCTTTTTTAGATAAATGGCATTGAACTAGATTGTCATCCATGTCACTTCTACAGTTATTGGCAGAGCTGTGTCTAAAATTCATTCTTCTAGATGCCATCTACTTCCTTAACCCACCATCCATTTCCAACCTATGTAATAAAATGCTTAATATAGACTGGGGAAAAGAGATATGATAATGGGAAACAGTTGATTTCAACAGACAAGGTTCTTCCTTACTATCAAGCCAAATCAAGGAAATCATTCAAGAAAACCTTGAGGGTGCTAAAACTAGTACCTAACTTTTACCTGGAAAAGCTTAAGGATGAGTGGCTGACTTCAGCTGCCTCCATGAACAGGGTGAGGACAAGAGCCACAGTGGATGCGAGCTACAATGGAGGCAGGCTACACTTTTATCAACAACAGGTAAGAGTGCTTATTTCTCATCAGTGGCATATACAGTAGTAGACCTTGAGTATTTGAAAGAAATCTGCCCAGTAGACCTGAGACTGACAACCTCTGTGAGTGGTGTACTACCAGAAGCATGATGCAGGAATGGTATTCAGGTGTATCACCTGTACCAAGGAATGGTTGAACAGAAGGTCCCTGTCAGCAATCTCAAAAGAACAACAAAGTATTTCATAAAACAAAGAACCATGGCTTTGCCATGGGCCACACATAAGACCCCAATTCATATTGCAATAAGAACAGCCTCATTAGAACTTGATATTTCTTGTAATCATCCTTCTTTCTTGGACCAAATTTTTGAGAATGTGGAAAATCATCTAAAATTTAGAAAGTAGGTAAAGTAACAAAGAAAGGAGAAAGTAACAAAGAAGCAGGGAAGGGAGGAAGGGAGGAAGGGAAGAAGGGAGGAAGGGAGGAAGGAAGGAAGGAAGGAAGGAAGGAAGGAAGGAAGGAAGGAAGGGAGGAAGGAAGGAAGGGAGGAAGGAAGAGAAGGGAAGGGAGGGAGAGAGGGAGGGAAGAAATGAAAGAAAAAAAAAGAAGAAAGTGGCCATTGTCACGTTCCACACTACAGACTTAATGTGGGTCAAACCTGAGCTGCAATAGGAAAAGAAGAGATCTGGGATTAGGTGAGAGATTAAAATTTTGATATTCAAAATTCAAAATTGGACATAATTATTTTTAAATGTTGTAGTAGATTAGTCAGAAATTATTCACCTCCCTCTGCCTCCTGGAGGAGTATATTTTGCTGTTTACTTAAGTGTGTAAGTTGGAAGTGACTATGTGAATGTTCTTTAGATTAAAGAACATTCTGAAGATCTTTAGATTAAAACATGACTGTTTTTTTACAAACCCTATGGGAGCTCCCGACCTCACTGCAAGACAAACAATAGAGCCACCATGGGCAGTCTGCACAACTGCAGCCTGAAGCAGCTGTTGTGCCAAACCACTTGCCTAAGAATATAAGAGTTGATACCCATGGCCCAGAGTTTGGGATGATTGTTGTTATGCACCTTTATTATAGCAACAGCTGACTGATCTCAATAGTAATACACTCACATCAATTAGCAATCAATGAGAATAAAAGATATTCAGTGAAAAGTCCTTCTCCCTATACAGTTATCCCAGCCAACAAGTCCCCTTCTCATTGGCAAGTACTTTTATTTGTTCCTTGGTGATATTCCAAGTAGTATTTAATGTACACATAATTAAGCATGTGTATGTTTTCCCTTTATTACACATTGGTAGGTTATCATATCCACTCATGATTTTTTCTACTTAAAAAATTGTTTCACACATAAAGAGTGTCTTCCTTCTTTTTTGTCAGCACATGGTACCCATTATATTAATCTATGGGTTGTAGTTTCTAATACAGTACCTGAAAACTGATCAAGAAAAGTTAGGGGATCTGCCCAATCTATTGTCCAGGGTCAGTCGTGAAGAACCAAAGGAATGGTGTTGAAAAGCCGTGATAGAAAAGAATAAAATTTTTTCTTGCCTTGGGCCCTACAGAGCTCAGACCATTCAATAAGCCTGTTGTTGTAAGGATTAACTGAGTTAATACTTGAAAATCACTTAGAAAAGTGCCTGGCATATGGGAAGTTTTCCATATATATTTACTCTTTTAATTACCATTTTCATAACTTATACCCTCCAATCTGAAGTCCACTGTAATCAATACGTTGGAAAACTGGAGTTCCGGCCAACATGGAGCCATAGGTAGATATGCTTCACTTCCTTGCACAACCGAAAGAAGGACAACAACCAATTTAAAAACAAAAAACAACCAACTGCCAGAAAATGAAACTGTATGGAAGTCTGACAACCAAGGAGTTAAAGAAGAAACATTCATTCAGACCGGTAGGGGGGGCAGAGACAGGAAGCCAGGGTGGAGAGGACATGCAACAAGGTGGCTGCTGGAAGACTAGACAGTCCCATATTCACATGCAGATAAGCCAGGGTGGGGGAGGGGAGCAAGACAAACTAAGCAACCCAGGATTCCAGTGCAGGGAAATAAAACCTCAAAACCTCTGAATGTAAAAACCTGTGAGGGTTGCGGTGGTGAGAGAAACTCCCAGCCTCACAGGACAGTTCATTGGAGAGACCCACAGGATCCTAGAACATACACAAACCCACCCACCCAGGAATAAGCACCTGAAAGGCCACAATCCACCTGTGGGAAGCGAGGGACATAACAGAAAGTGGAATGAGAGCCAAGCAAGCTACCAAGTGGCATTGTTCCCTCTCTGATCCATCCCCCCACATACAGCACCACAACACTGTTAAGGTAGGTTGCTCTGCCCCTTACAACATAACACATGCTGAGACAAAGAAATATGGCCCAAAATGAAAGAACAGATCAAAACTCCAGAAAAAGAGATAAGCAATGAGGAGATAGCCAACGTATCAGATGCAGAGTTCAAAACACTGGTAATCAAATGTTGACAGAAATGGTTGAATATGGTCACAAAATAAAGGAAGAAATGAAGGTTATACAAAGTGAAATAAAGGGAAATATACAGGGAACCAATGGTGAAGGTAAGGAAACCAAGGCTCAAAACAACAGTTTGGAACAAAAGGACGAAATAAACATCCAACCAAAACAGAATGAAGGAACAAAAATTCAAAAAAATGAGGAGAGGCCAAGGAACCTCTGGGACAATTTTTTAAATTCCAGCATCCAAATCATAGGACTGCCAGAAGGAGAAGAGGAAGAGCAAGAAATTTAAAACTTATTTGAACAAATAATGAAGAAAGAAATGTTCCCCAACTGGGCAAAGGAACTAGACATGCAAGTTCAGGAAGCACAGAAAGTCCCAAAGAAGTTGGATCCAAAAATAAACACACCAAGACACATCATAATCAAATTTCCCAAGATTAAATAGATAAGGAGAGAATCTTAAAAGCAGCAAGAAAAGAGGAGACAGTTACCTGAGTTCCCATAAGACTATCAGCTGATTTCTCAAAAGAAATCTTACAGGCAAGAAGGGGCTGGAAAGAAGTATTCAAAGTCATGAAAGGCAAGGACTTACATCCAGCAAAGCTATTATTTCAAATGGAAAGGCAGATAAAGTACTTCACAGATAAGGTCAAGTTAAAGGAGCTCATCACCACCAAGCCCTTATATGAAATATTAAAGGGACTTATCTAAGAAAAAGAAGATCAAAACTATGAACAGTAACATGACAACAATCTCACAACTATCAACAACTGAACCTAAAAAACAAACAAACAAAAACTAAGCAAACAACTAGAATAAGAAAAGAATCACAGAAATGGAAGTCACGTGGAGGGTTATCAGTGAGGAAGGGGAAGGGGAGAATGGGAGAAAAAGGTACAGGGAATAATTGCATAATTGGTAGGTACAAAATAGACAGGGGGAGTTTAAGAATAGTATGGGAAATGGAGAAACCAAAGAACTTACATGTACAACCCATGGACATGAACTAAGGGTGGAGGGAGTACTGAAGGGATGGAGGTTACTGGTGGAGCAGGATAAAGGGGAGAAAAAATGGGACAAACGTAACAGCATAATCAATACAACATACTTAAAAAACAAACTCCATTGGCTAAAAAGAAAAAGAATTCTCTGAATCTAACATAATTTAACACAGTGGTTTTAAACATTAATGTACTCAGAAGTACCTGTAGGGCTAGTTAAATCAGTTTCTGAATAACTAGGTTTGGGGTGAGGCCTGAGAAAAACAAATATACTGGAAAACTCCCTGAGGTGGTGTCATTGAGCTCCTTGTCACCCACTGAAAAGTTTTTTGCCAGTCCTCACCCCTTCTGATGAATTTGCCGAATTTAATGTAATTGTTCCCTCCTTTCTTTTCTCCAGCTTTGGCTACACTTGCCTCCCACAGTCAAGGGCTCTCCATTCACCCCCGAGAGGACTCCTGGGCAGTGTGCCCAGTGCTTCCCCTCACTGGCTGTGCTTTACACGTCCCTGTCCTTATGGGTCTGATGTCACATGGATGTGGAAGTCAGACAGATGGGTTCACATCTGAGTTATGAGTTTTCTTGTGCAGTTTTGGACTGTGCCGAGCATAATTTTTCTATTCTGTATAATGGGGAGGATTATACATACCTCATAAGATTTGTGCAAAGTTTAACTGAGACAATGTTAATAACATGCTTGGCACATGATAACCTCTCAGTAAACATTAACTCCCCTCTGCAATGTTTTCTTCTTTTCTTTATTGGTAGGTTTCTCCATTTCCATGGTTTCACCTCCTGTGTCAATGTAGGTGACCCCTAAATCTCTGTCTAGCTCCTCATTTCTATTTTGCAATTGAGAAAATGGAGTCTTGCTCTTTCTCAGTATCTCCAGTGCCACAGATTGAAACCCATCTTCCCTTCCCCCGATACCGATATCCTTCTCCCTCACCTCTCTCATTTCTGTGAATGACACTGGTTACCCATTCTTCAGATCTCATTGCCACCTTCAATTCTTTCTTTCCCCATTCCTCACATTGCCATACATTCGCAGTGATTCCTAAGTAATCAGCGCTTGAAGGGATTTTGGTAATTATATAGGAAAACACCCATATTCCACAGATGAGAAAAACTGTGGCCCAGAGAAGTAAGTGGAGGTCTAATTGGAGGAAAGGAAAAGCTGAGATCTGAGTCCTTAGAGATGCAGGACAATGTTTGTCCCATGACATCCCACTAACAGACTTCTTTCTCAACATTTGTGCTACCTCCACCATGGTTCAGGCCATCATTTTACTTGCCCGTCTTTGCAGCAGAGACCTCCAATTCATGAATCTAAAGTATATTACCACTAAAATGAAAAGACTCCTGTATATCACCTAAACCATGTCAAGTACCGCATTTTGGGATACACTAAACCAACAAATGAGTGAAATTTCAAAGATGACAGTATTTGGTCTAAAGAAAATTTTTCAAACAATTAGAATGTTCTAGAAATTAGGGAGGAAGTTTCTTGTCACTAGAGTGTATGCAAGCCAAGACTGGTCAATTGCTATTAAGGGACGTTGTAGAGGGAACATATGTATTAAAAGCTTAGAATAGAGTATCCTTAAGACTGCCCAACCCTAAGATTCCCTGATTTTAGGGTCTAATTAGTTGCTATAGAATTAATAATTTTAGAATAAATTTTAAACTCACTCTTCCCCCATGAGAAAGCTGTGCTTATTCTCCATGGACTTCTAAATTAAGTACCTTGTGAAAAGAGTGGATAACTCCTTCCTTTTAACTTGGTAAAGTTTCTAACAAATAAAACCTAGCTGTTTATTCAGCTGAACAATTTCTTTTCACTTGCGTACCTCCAGACTTCCATTTTAGCTCCTCTCCAAAAAAAAGACACTTCAACCCCCAGTCTAAGATCATTCTCTAAATAGAAACTCTACTGAAACCAATCATGAGAATTTTAATTCTTTGGAGTTAGAAACAATTTTGCCTTGTACTAGATCACAGAATTAAACCTGGTCTACTCTTATTCCTGAATTTCTGTTTTTATTTCCCATTTCTTTAAAAATTAACAACTGCAACATCCCTCAAAAAAGGTGAGAACGTTCCGGACTACTAACCTCTGTCTCTGAAGTAAAGGAAAAGAAGTGAGAGCTTTTTACTGGTTGTGAAAACCAGGAAATAATAGAGAAATCATGCATTCTGCAGGAATTCTCCTGAGTGTATTAAATTAAACTGACAGCATTGATATCGCTATTCATGTTGAAATAATTAGCAATTCTAAGGCTATTAACCAGTGTATTGTATCACTGTTTTAGAATTGGTAAGATGAATGCAAAAACCTTTTGGTGACTTTTGCTCCTACTAAAATTTAATTAGCCTTAGTTACTGACCTCATGTTTTATGTAATAGTACACTCCAAAATGATCTCATAAAGAATTGAAGTTTTAGAAGAAAGTCATTTTTGCTTTAAAAACTAGCATCACATAAAAGTTCTCTGAGTGTTTTTTAACTACTTTTGCAAAGTATTCTTATAATTGCTAACATTACCTATGGGACTGACTGACTTTGAATTTAATTGAGGTGGAAATGCATCTCTTTGACAAGGTCACTTTCTAAAGTGGAGCTGCACTACTTTGCATTACTGTTCTGATTTTTTTCTTTCTGAATTAACTATGATCTATAAAATTATCGATAAAGAATAATACCTTAGCCATCAAATATTAATAATGATTACAGGAGAGGAAAGCTGCCTATAATGAACATAACATTTATGGATTGTAATGTTCTCTACTAAATCTCAAAGGCTGAGTCTACGCAGCTTGAGGTGGACAATCCAGTGAGGTTCAATGGAAGGAAGCAAAACAGCTATGCTTCATAAGAGAATTGAGACTAGGAAGTCTAAACTAGCTGAAATCAAACAGAAGCTGAAAAACAAAGGAGGAAGTACCACACATGGTACAGTGTTATTGCTGTTTGGGGGTACGTGGGAAGGAGTTAATCTACCAATAATTTCCCGTTGCTTAGTTGGAGTTTCATTAATGCTTTGTGATTGCACATTGTTTGGAAACCACATCATGGAAATCACTATCTTGTATCAATACATTATCTTTCTCAAATAATTTTGTATATATCAGACTCTCTGCTCCTTCAGAAAGTTGCTACTCAATGTACCCTCTCAGCTCTGAGAAAAAGAAAGAATATGTTATAATCTTGTCTGATGGGTCGGTTGCCCCACAAGTTTATACTAAACTTCCTCCTAAGTCAAAATGAGAATCATGCTGGTGAAATGAAGCATGATAATCCAAAAAGCTTAGAATGCAATGTCTGAACTACATGTGGCTTTTTTTTCCATGCAACCTTCAGTTCTTTGAGGACTTTAAGTACTACAATTTTATTATGCTAGAAGGTACAGAGCATGTAGTAGTCTTTGGGACTGTCTTGGTTAATAACATTTGAAAATATCACTTGAGACAGGGTTGTCATTCCAGGATGAATGCAAACTATCATTGTTACAGTAACAGCCTTTTGGAATAGGAGAAGCAGCAAGGTGAGTTGAAAAGAGCATGAACCCCGGAGGTAAAAGGAAACCAAACCAAACCAAACATTGGATGTAAGTTTCAACTATTTGCAAGATGTGATTCCCAGTTTTCTAGTGACAATCAAATAAGATAATATAAATTGAAAATATTTGAATTTCTAAGGAGTTCTACATATATAAATTGCAGTTATTAATAAAGGTAGCTCAAACTTGCCAAGAGGATACATGGACTAAACAGACATGCTCCCCCCTGATTCCATCCCATCTCTGCACAAAAGAAAGGGCTGTGCTAATCCTATATGTGGTCCAGTAATTTACTGTGCCCACGACTCATGTCATATTATAATCAGTCAACACACTTACATTAATGCTTGCTCTCTACAAAGTCAAATGAAGCCATTTAGGGGGTTCACAGAAAATTGAACTATGTCAATAAAGGAGACTTTATTAAAGAGGCAACTTTTAAACATGTTCTGGGCTTAGAATAGCAGAGTGCACGAGGAACTGGTATTTTCAGGGAGAAAGAATGGTGTGGCAGAGACGGCTCCAGTAGCCTGCTGATCTACCAATTTTATGTTCTCCCCTTGCTTCTCCTCCTGATATTGTCCATTAAATTACTGCAGACTGAGTACTGCAGGTATTAGATATTCAGTATACCTGTCTTCTAAAAGTATAAGTCCTAAAATAAAATAAAAGCAAAGAATGGTCTCTATTAAGACTGTTTTAGAATGTTCCACATATGCCCATCCAATAAAAGGACTCCCTCGAAAAAATAATTTCTTATATAGAGGGTTCCAAAGAAATAGATTGACATTCCTGGCAATTTCTTCTCTTATGAGTTTTTCTGTTTTATTTCATTTTTTACTTACAGACACAGTACAGTATTATAGGCTGAGAACTTGAGTTATAATACAGTAAGACTTGGTGACCTTGGCCAAGTCATTACCTTCCTGATTCTCAGTTATTCCATTTCAAAATAACAATTCTGTGTACTCCCCAGAATTGTTATAACCAAGTATATTGATTTCTTCATAAGGGGTAAAAACACTGGAAAGATGAATTATTTGCTCTGTCAATATTCTATTGAAAACAGAGTCCAAATTAACTATAAGAAAACTTACCAGCCTTCTCCAAGCACATTTTTATAGTAGTTGCTTTTCTATAAACTGGAATTGAGTCATGAGAGAGTCTACTATAGGTGAAAAAAGCTTAAGGTGAAATTTGGACCTTGTTAAATGAAATTCTGTTGCCCTGAGACATGCAAAGAGGTATCAAACCGAAGAGGAAATAATTTTCTACCTCGCTGTGGATGACTTCTGCTTTTATTAAAAATTCTCTAAATCCTCTACTAACTACTCCTAAATGTGTACATAAATGAGCCACTCAACCAGAGTGTTTAAAATTATCTTCCAATTATATTTCTAGGCTTTAGTGTCTTAAACTGCTCAAGGAAAATGAAGAATTCCAGCATAAAACACTAACTTCTCTGAGATCTTTCCAACAAAATGATTAGGAAAGGTCTCTTCTTTGATGAAAGTATGTGGAGGTACAATATAAATCATGAAAAGGCAGGAGAGAGCATCTGATAGAGAGATATACTTTAAAAAAATAACAAGTGAGTTAAAAAACATGTAGCCTCAATATCTCCTACAATTCTACACGGA
This sequence comes from Phyllostomus discolor, assembly GCF_004126475.2. Lineage (NCBI taxonomy): Eukaryota > Metazoa > Chordata > Mammalia > Chiroptera > Phyllostomidae > Phyllostomus > Phyllostomus discolor. The sequence goes on along the minus strand of NC_040903.2, from coordinate 150,030,910 downwards.
TGCTCAAAAAGAAGAAATTACCTGTTACTGATGCAGGAGAATGGAAGAAATGCTATGTTTAATTTTTCTCACATGAATTTCAGATGAGGATTCTTTGAGCTAACAGCAGCACAAGTCACATCCCATCCTCTAACCCCATCCCCAAACACAGGCCAGAAAGTGCTTGCAAGTGGCTCATTTTACATGGTAGCCCCAGGTTAAGCCAAAATAATCCAGGAGGAAAAAAATGACAATCCTAACAACAAAAAAAAACAATTCCCACAGTGAGCTACACACCCCACATGCCCAGGCTTTCCATGAGATCTTAATGAGGGTCAGAGGTCAGCACTAAGGAGCCTAGTGGAACAGTGAGAACCAAGATCCTGTTTCCACTTTAATGCCTGTATGTTTATGTTTTGTGTCCTGCACGGGAAAGACCGAGACAATTCCACTTCCAGGGAGGCCAGAGAAAAATGTACTGGATATAGTAGTTTGACAGAAAAATAGGGTTGTTCCGTGGGGCTATGGGTGGTCTCAATTCAGAACTGCCAAAACGTGTACTGTTAGCTGACAGTTCTCATCCAACCCCAGACTAAAATTAAAGTACATTATGGAAATAAAGGCCATTGTTTTCAGTCTGCCCCTTCACCTCTCCGCCCACACACCTCCAGAGAAGGCGGCCTGAGTTTAAATTTAGCAGAGATGTTAGTTATATAATAGTCCTGAGCCAGCTCAACATCCCAGCCTCCCAATTTGTCACGTCTGACCTTCCTATCACACTCTGATAAACTTCATTCTGTTACAGCTGCTTCTCTTGTTTATTTTAGAGACTCAGAGTATAGTTCACCATTAATTTCAAGTTACCTGCTTCCTTGGCAACCTACTTCAGTTAAAATGTACTTTTTCTCTCTATCGGCAAAATTTTCCCCTGTGGGTAAATTGCTACACCCCCTCCTCCCACCAACCCTTAAACTGCCACCCCTTTCTCAGCTCCTGAACCTTCGATAACCTTTGGAACTAGATTCAAATCAACATTTCATGTAGTTCCTGAGCTTATCACTCTGGGATAACTTTAGCTTCTGGTTTCCAGGCCAAGCCCAGCTGGAAACCCTGAAACAACATGAGCACATTCATCCTAGAGGGCAGTCAGTAAAGATCGGAAATGCCATGATCTCTTCGATTCTGACCTTACCAAATGTCTAGTTGGTCCTGGCTTGGATTCAGGAGGAGTAAGCTTCTCAGACCATCTTCTGGTTAAATAGATGAGAGAAAATGATAAACATCCTCACCCTAGAGACCATGGAGAGTGATTTTTCAGCCCAAGTCCAGCACTGAAAATGAAATAAGCGATGGGCCCTGATGGTGAGCGATCGCAACATTTATTGAGTGACCACTCTCAATCCACCCAACAGTCCTGTGAGGGAAGTTACTGTTTGTCTCCCCATTTTATGAATGAGAAAACTGAGGCTCAGGAAAGTCCATCTTAAAAGTTACAAAGTTAGAAAGGACTGGAGTCAGGTTCTAAACCTAGTGTGGTTCCAAAGTCAACAGCCTGTCCTCTTCACTATGACACCCTCTGTCAGCCACAGCTGTGTGCCAGAACCACCTGGTGAATGCTGTCTGCTTCCTCCACCATCTCTACCACTTCCCCACAAGTTCCCATTTTCTATATCATGTTAGGTTGCAAAAATCTACACATAAAAAAAAAAACCTACCAGGTGATCCTGATACAAACTACAGTTGGAACCACTGACTACTTCAGATAATAATGTAGGTCAATAGATTTTGTGAACTGTAAAGCACTCCATAAATGCTTTTATAATCAATAGGCTCCTTGTAGGCAGAGATTTCACCTTCCTGATCTTTGCATTCTTTTATTCCACTCATTCATTGAACAAATATCTAAGTGCCTACTATGTTTCAGGAATGGCAAGGGCCGTCAGACAAGGGCTCTGGGCCCCTGGATTTTAAAGAACAGCTCTTTGACACCCTGTGAAAACAGTGCCACAATGGGTGTTCCAGAATCAGTTATTGAATTGTTAAGTATTTATATATTGCTTTGCTTTAACCTTTTCATTGTGGCTTGGGGCAGATATGATCACTAAGACCCACCCTTTCGGTTAACTACTTCAGGGAAAGAAAGACCATATATTCTGCATCAGTATTCTTCCAGTACTATCACCCCAGCCCCTCTTTTATACACGAAGCCACTGCTTCTATGTGGTTTAGAGCGTAAATATAATGCTACCTGCCCATCAGTGGGGAAGATGCTTTATTCTCAATTCATCATTTTGGGGAGCCATTAAGTCCACTGAAAAATGAAGTTCAGGTCAACTATGTCCTAAGTTCTCAAATTTCAATTTGGTTTACTCCAGCTTTTCCTGGGCCATAAATCAAACATTTCTGTTATCACAACCAGAAAAGCAAACAAAGAAGCAATATTTGGGGTTTAAAATCCTAAAGGCATGGTTTGTGGACTTAGAATTTTTAAAATAAATTTTTACAAAATTTAGTCTATGTTTCTATGCCTAGTAGACAGGAAGTGTCTCAGTAGTAGTCATAAATTAATTCAAAATTTAAGATAGACAAACTGCTGATCTAAAGGGGAAAAAATATACCCGTAAACTAACATATCCCAGAATGCATAGTTGAGATGACTGGAAATATATTCTTCTCTAATCAGACAAATATCACTTCTTTAATGATCATCTGTGTACTGTCAACTCATTTTTATACTATTCCAAATTTATTCTTACTAAAATAATGATTTAAAAAACATATATTCCTTCTTAAAGTGAAGAAAGCAAACACATTTCTAATCTCTTTTTTTTTACTCCTGTAAGTTGCTTCCCTTTTAAAATATACCCAATTTCAGAAAATTGTTGTGATTTTTTCTATTTTTCCAAAAACTTTATTGAATTTATAGGGGTGGCTTTAAAATTATATAGGTTGCAGGAGTACAATTTTATACTACATCACCTGTGTATATATTATTTATTCACCACCTAAAATCAAGTCTGCTTTCATCACCATTTATCCCCCCTTTACTCTGTTCTACCTCCTTTCCCTCTGGTAGTCACCATACTGTTCTCTGTGACTATGAGGTGTTTTTTTTCTTGTTTGTTTGCTTAATCCTGTCACCATTTCACCCAGTCCTCTAATCACTGTCCCCTCTGACAGCTATTATCTGTATCTATTAGTCTGTTTCTATTGTTTTAGTTTATTTTGTTCATTAGATTCAACATATAAGTGAAATCACATGGTAGCTGTCTTTCCCTGACTGGCTTATTTCATTTAGCATAATGCTTTCCAGGTCCATGAATGCTGTCACAAAAGGTAAGATTTCCTCCTTTTTTACAGCCGAGTAGTATTCCACTGTGTACGGGTACCACAGCTTTTTTTTTTATTCACTCATCTGCTGATAAACACGGGCTGCTTCCAAATCTTAGCTATTGTAAATAACACTGTAGTGAACATGGGCATCCAAATACTTTTTCAAATTAGTGTTTTGGGTCTCTTCAAATATATTCCCAGAAGTGGAATTGTTGGGTCATAAGATAGTTACATTTTGAATTTTTGGAAGTAACTCCACACTGCTTTCCACAAATTATTCCACTCATTGGTTACACTAATCTGCATTCTCACCAACAGTGCATGATGATTCCTGTTTCTCCACATCCTTAACAACACTTGTTGTTTGTTAATTTATTGACACTAGCCATTCTGAGAGCCATGAGGTGACAATTCCATTGTGGTTTTAATTTTCATTTCTCTGATTAGTGACCTTGAGCAGCTTTTTATATGTCTATTGGCCATATGTATGTCATCTTTGGAGAAGTGTCTATTCAGGTCCTTTGCCCATTTTTTAATTGAATTGTTTGGGGGTTTTTTGGTGTTGAATTGTATGAGTTCTTTATAAATTTTGGATATTAATCCCTTATCAAATGTATCATTGGTGAATATGTTCTCCCTTCCAGTGGGTTATCTTTTCATATTGTTGATGGCTTCCTTCGCTGTGCAAAACTTTTTAGTTTGATGTAGCCCCATTTGTTTATTTTTTCTTTTGTTCCTCTTACTGGAAGTGATATAACAGAAGAAATATTGCTGTAAGAAATGTCTAAGATCTTACTGCCTATCTTTTCTTCCAGGATTTTTATGGTTTTGAGTCTAATATACATGCTAAAATCCTCAACAAAGTATTAGCAAAACAGATCCAGTAGTACATTTAAAAGATTGTACACTATGATCAAATGGGATTAATTCCAGGGATTCAAGGTTAGTACAATATCCACAAATCAATAAATTTGATATCCCACATAAACAAAATAAAGGATAAAAACCACATGATCATATCAATAGATACAGAAAAAGCAATTGATGAAATCCAGTACCCATTTATGATAACAACTCTCAGCAAAGTGGTAATAGAGTAAATATTTCTTTATGTTATAAAGGTGATATATGACAAACCCAACCTTATACTTAATGGGCAAAAACTACAAGCACTTCCCTTAAGCTGGGAATAAGGCAGGGATGCCTGTTTTTACCTCTGTTATTTAACACAGTACTGGAAGTCCTAGCCACAGCACTCAAACAAGAAAAAAAAAACTAAAAGGCATCTAAATTGGAGAAGAAGAAGTAAAACTGTCATTATTGGCAGATGACATAATACTGTATGTAGAGAACCTTAAAGATTCCACCAAAAAAAACTATTAGAAGTGATAAATAAATGCAGTAGGGTAGCAGGATAAAAAAATAAATATCCAGAAATCAGTTGCATCTTAATACACCAATAATTAACTACCAGAAAGGAAAACTAAGAAAACATTCCCATTCACAATTGCTTTAAAAAGAATAAAACACCTGGGAATAAATTTAACCGAGAATGTAAAATACCTGTTCTTGGGAAAATATAAGACACTGAAGAAAGAAATTAAAGATACAAAAAAGTGGAAGCATATACCATGTTCATGGATAGGAAGACTTAACATCATTAAAATGTCCTAAAATGCTTAGTACCCAAAGCAATCTATAGATTCAATGCAATTTCTGTTAAGATGCCAATGTATTTCACAGTGCTAAAACAAATATTCCAAAAATTTATATGGAACCATGAAAGACCCCGAATGGCTACAGCAACCTTGAGAAAGAACAAAATTGTAGGAATCATACTACCTGATATCAGAGTCTACTACAAGGCCATTGTGATCAAAATAGCATGGTACTAGCATAAAAACACACATATAGATCAATGAAACAGAATAGAGAGCTCAGAAACAAACCCACACCTTCATGGTCAATTAATACTTGACAGAGGAGGCAAAAACATAAAATGGGGTAAAGATTGTCTATTCAATAAATGGTGTTGGGAAAATTGAACAGATAATTGCAAAAAAAATGAAACTAGACCACCTTCTTACACTATATGTAAGAATAAACTCAAAATGGATTGAAGATTTAAATGTTAAAACATGAATTTGTTTTAAATGAGTATGAAAAATAAACATATGTGGCAGTAATAATTAAAAAATAACATACATATTTGGTATTAAACATTGCCTCCAAAACCAAGAAGTCCTTTCTTGAGTGCCTAAAATAGGAGATGCCCACTAGACTCCAATCTAGGAATTTTTGTTTAATTGGAAGCATGGCCATGAACTCAAGAAAAGAGATCAGGCCAAAAGCTTGACTTCTCTGTGAAGCACTTTTTTAAGAGTAAACATAAAAGTAACATTTGCGCAGAGGGTACTCTACTCCAAGGCCCTGCACAGGCAATTGGACAGGGAAAAGCATTGTTATTAAAGGGAATGCAGAGGAAAGGAGGACGGAATCATCAGGATAGTGACCCTCACCTCAGAAGCCTAAACTCACCTCTCTGGGGACAAAATGGAAGCCGAGTGAGGCTCAACACAGCCTGAGTGATCTGTCTGAGCCGAGAACTCAAAAATGGGCCTAAGAACTTTCTCACTTTGTTTTGCAGTCAGACTATAAACAAAGATATTTTTATTACCTTCTGAACAATTTCCCTTTCCAAACACCGTTTGTCAATCAAGTTGGGAACACAGAGCATACTCAGAGGTCTGTGAAAGAAAATTCCCTTATGTGGTCTTGATTAGCCTCCAATCCAATACACACAGCCTATTTTTTGAGGCTCTTCTGCTCACTTAACACTCGAAATTCAATGGGAAAAAAGACAAACATGGTGATAAAAAAGACTCTCAAGAAACCAGAGATGAGGCTGAGAACTGTGTCTTAAAAAATGGAGTCACATTTGCTCAACCAGTTTTGCAGATTGCAATTATACCATATATTTTCTCCCTGGTTTTAAAATCTAACAAAATAAAAAGAAAATCTGTAAATTATTTTACATTTGAACATCCATTAGTTTGTTTTATGAATCTGTTGTTTCTTTGTTAGAAATCAGCAGAAGGCAAAGCACCTACAGGAAGTAGCCACTGAAATCAAATTTCCATTACACTTAACCATGGCCCCCCTACAGCCAGATGTCTTAGAGCTGTTTTACAACCTGCAGATGGGCACTTTACTGGGAGATAAGTTTGTAAAGAATAAACTTTGGGGTATTGGACAGACCCTTTAAAAACAAGCCAGTCCCATCTTAAGCAAATGCATGTTTTGAAAAAGTTTAACACCTCTGTTTTCTGCAGCCATGAAGAGGCTTTACACCTGAGTCATTTCAGATAATATCTTAGTGTTTCGGGCAGTATTGCCTTTATTGTCAAAATGGTCCAAATGACCTTCCACTGAAAGCATCTCTTTTTCAAGTCAATCTAATGGGTATTTATTTTTCTTTCTAAAAGTCAACTTCATGAAGGAAAAATAGTTAAATTTCTGTTTCTTTCTAAGAAACACATTTTCTATATTCCTATCCCCATAGCCCATTAAAAAGTTACCAGTTCTTTCCAAAAGAAAAAAGTATTGAATCTGAAGACCCTTGAGAGCTGACCAGACATAAACATGGAAAATATAATTTGATTCTTTTGGGTGGTTTCTATATAAAATGCTATTTGTGTTTGATTAATTGCTCTCTAAGGTGGTCTTAACACTAGAAAACTTGGGCTTTATCAACTCCTTCCCTAAGGATGCGAAGTTACTTATTTCACAAGTATATGCAAAGATTCACATTATTATTGTATCAAATTGGGTCATGTTATAGCAATTCAGAAGTTTGTGTGTGCTTTTCAAAGAGGGTAAGGAAAGGGGGCTCCTGAAAGTCTCTTGGATAGATAGCACAGTGGGAGGGAAACAAAACGCCCTTCTGTTTTCCATTAAAGTTATGTTCTGCACCAAGTTTGATTGCTAAACATCTGGCAGTCTTTTCTCTGATAACGTAGTTCAATAGAGGAGACAATGCTAAGCCTTTGAAGCTCTCCCTGTAACTCTTAAGTGGTAGGTGAACAAGAGGAGATAAGAACTCTAGGTTTTCCCCTTCTATCAGAAGTGGCAAAAGAGGTTTACAGACTTCTCTTATTTCTTTATTCTTTGAGGTCCCATTGTTCCCTTTCCCTAGATAGGATATAGGAGAAACCATGGGGAAAAATCACTAAAATGCTTCTCCCACTTCCTCTGCCAGAAACAAAATCTTCTGCCTTTTCCTTCACTGCTGGAAAAGACCCAAGAACTGACTGAAATATTCATGATCGTGTCTTTAAATGCTTTGGATAATTTGTAGTGAGAGAAAGAAAGCAGAAATATCCAAAGTGAGAAGAGCTGAAAGATTCTCCTACATCCTTTGGCGCTGATAATGAGATTAGATTGTGCACCATTTATTTTGTGAAGACTCTCTTCTTCATTTGTCTAGGCTATCATTGTTCAACAACAACCAAACTTTTTAAAAATAAGAACCAGTTCTTTGAAACTAGAAAAAAGTTGTGAAAGTCACCCAGCCCAAATTTACCTTTTAAAGGAATTGGGCCTCAAACAGGCAAAGTGAGTTGCTCTGTGTCACAAAATTACATAAGAATAACTGAAGTGGTTTACAAGATGTATGTAGCATAATATTTGCTCACAAAAAAGGGACATGGATGTTTATGAAAGTAAAGGAAGGAGAAACAAAAGCCTGTAATGCAGGAAAATCCTGTATAGATAACTAGAGATGTATTGGCTACAGATTTGCCTCTGAGACTTCTAGCAACCAGTGCAAAGAAAAATGATCCGTTATATATTCACTGTTCATAGAAGAAAATACCAGTGTTTACCTGGATTCTCATTAAGAAATCTATGTAACACAATGAGAGTCATTCCTAGAGTACGTGCATGACCCTATAATAAGCTTCATGGGGACCCCACCCTGCAAAGCAGTCTTACGGCATAATGCTGAAAACACAAGAAGCTCACTCCTAACTAGAGAACCAAACGATTCCATTTAGATGCACTGACTTAAGGTCTGGCTTTATCTGGAGAGAAAATTTGCATGGAGGAATGGAAGGACTAAAGATTGATTCAGCACTTACTTTTTGCCATGCTGTGTTCTAGGTGCTTTAAGTGTATGAGATGATTTCACCTTCAGCAACCCTGTGAAGCATTTACTAGTCTTCCCATTTTACAAATGGAGAAAATAGGTGCATGACTTGGCCGAGTGCACGCAGCTAGAGCAGCTAAGTGAGGGCTGGAGGCCCACGCTCAGACCCCAGAGTCTGTGCTTGCACCAGAATTGTTTGCTCCCTAGATCATCTCTCTGTCCTGTGGGTGTCATGTTCTTTCAACAGTTCTCAACCTCAAGATCAACTAATGAGTAAATATTGATACTAAAAATTATCTTTGTGGTGAATGTAGTGCTGTTTTCTAGCCTGTGCAACAAAAGTAGCAAAAAGTTGCTATTTTTAACTCTTGTTCCATATTGAAGAGAAACTATAGTAGCCCCCCCTTATCTGCTAGGGATATGTTCCAAGGCCCCACTGGACACCTGAGATAATGGATATACACACCCTCAGCAACTTCCTTGACCCTGTTGGAAGTGTGGTGACAGCTTTGTAATCAGCAGATGATTTTTATGTTTTTCATCCCAAATCTCCTCCTGTAGATGTGTGATGGTCCCTTACTGCAGTAAATGGCTTGACATCACTCATTTCAGGAAATCCCTAGCTGAAGTCTTGTATGGGCTTGATGCTCTCTGCACAACACCTCATCGTCAGTGGGGACACATTTTCTGTTGGCGTCTTCCGCCCACAAATTCAATTCCTTTTCCATCTTAACTCAGCACTTATCACGCACTCTGGCCATAACTGTTTCAGTTTGAGGTGTGACAGCAAAATTAGCATAAATTTCTTTTTCCTTTTTCACAATTTCATGGAAATTCATTCTTACCATAGATCTTAGCAGCCTCAACATACAACTTTCTTTCCTTATTAAGTCAAGAGCTATCATCCTTGCATTTAAAGGAAGCACTCTAAGGCTTGTCTTTGACATACCCGATTTCCCAGCATCACTACTCCTGCACTTTAGAACCATTATTAAGTAAAATAAAGGTTACATGAACACACCAGAAAACCCAAAGGGCTACTGAATGACTGATGGGTGGGGACACAGGACAAAGGGCAGACAGTTTGAGATTTCATCACACTGTTCACAACAGCACACAACTTAAAATGTATAAATTATTTACATCTGGAATCTGCCATTTAATATTTTGGGGCGACTGAGGGTAACTAAAACCACAGGAAGCAAACCCATGGTTCAGAAAGTACTACTGTATTTACCAAATTGATTTTTACCAAAACCAACCATTAGAAACACTGAAAAGAACAGTTTTCTCCTGCTCTCTCTAGAAAAACAAAACAAGAAATGCAAGTCAAGTTGCAGGGCTTCAATGGATATAATTCACCATAGAAAAGGCTCCTGACACCACAGGGAAAAGGCACTTCTGCTAACACTTCTAAATGTCCCTTAACCATGCTCTCCTACTTACTTTGTAATGATTGCATGTTTTCCCTTTGGGCCTACTAAAGTATTTAATTGCAATTACACTCATTTACATAGCAGATGAGGCTAATTGCTGGTATTAGTTACCAAATGTATGCTTGTATTGTGAGGGTGAAAAAAATGCCCTACAGAAAAGAAAACGACTGTGCCTCTCTAATTAAGGAGTTATGAAGTCAGAATGAGCTGGTTCCAAGATGTAAATATGAAATTGAGGGCTTTCAGAACTCTATAATGGTTTTTATTACTCCATCTCACTTCCTTGATTACATACAATATTTAGGGACTAAAGATAAATACAGCACAATGTTCATAGTGCTGACCTGATTGCCAGGCACGTTCACTCACTCGTAGATTGGAGTAAACGCAGTTGTCCTGCAAACCCATGATAAATGGTGAGTTATGGGTACCTGGTCTCCACTTACCTCACTATTCAATTGTTAGGCTGGGTTCTACTTATTGCAAGAGCAGTGTGGGCATTATTAAATACCACCAATTGATATTTGAGGCTTGTTAGTCACAAGTGATACAGAATAAACAGAGAAATCATGAAATGTGGTATGAATTCTTTGGGAAAGACCAAAAGATAGAGATCTGTAGGTTTGTTTTGCTCTTCCCTGCTTTATTTCTGTGAAGGCATCATAATGTCTAAAATGGAATTTTGTGGTGATTTATTTTGAGGAATCTTATATTCTCATTGGAGGGACAGAATTCATACCTCTGAAAAACATACCCACACATACAAGATCTGTCCAGCCATGTTATATGAAAAATAAAGACATTTATTGAAGAAGATACAAGAAACCTTATACCAAGGACAATGATGCCTCGGTCCCCTTCAGAGTAGGCACCTTGGGACCTCACACAATTCTCCCAATCACCATTAGTTGCCCTATCGTATTTTCCTGAATCTCACTGAAGCTCTGAAATATCTTCCCTTTCAAAAGTGATTTTAGTTTTTGGAAAAGCCAGAAGTCACAAGGTGCCAAAGCTGGGCTGTATGGGGGAGGCTAGTCACCTGGGTGATTTGATGTTTTGCCAAAAATCTCTATATGAGATGTGATACATGATCGGGCATGTTGTTGTGATAAAACTGCTAAACACCATTTGACCATAGCTGTGTCCTTCTGAATCATCCAAATATTTTTCTCAAAGGAATGCTCAATCTTAATTCAAAATTGGATTCAGATTCAGTTTCATTGTTCTACTCACTTAGTCATTTTGAATAAATGGCCACACAGTACACATGCTCACTCAACAGTGTCTACCTCTCCCACTGACAAGTACAGTGCAGTCATCATTGTTCATGCATGGGCATTCCAGTCCGCTCTCCTTGCCTGCCTGGTTATATCGATGTTATGCAACCATTCTCATCACATTAACCATGGCTGGACTTTTTCCAGAAAGACCTTGGATATTTCCCCACTCATTTCATACCAGAAAGATTTTAAGACACAGTAGTAGACAACAATAAAATTTTATAGTATTTACTACTAACTACAAACCAAAGGTTCAGAAAGGCAAGCTGTCAAAGAGGACAGGGGCCCTTTGAGAAGAATCATAATAAAATCTTCTCTTTTTTTTAATGGCTACTTTAAAAAATGTATTTGTTTATTTTTAGAGAGAGGCGGAGGGAGAGAGAAAGAGAAGGAGAGAAACATCAATGTGTGAATGGTTGCCTTGCCCCCAGACAAGGACTGGCCCACAACCCAGACATGGGCCCCAGTGGGGAACTGAACCGGTGATGCCTCAGTTCACAGGCCAGCACCCAATCCAGTGAGCCAGGGCAAAAATGTCTCTTCTTAACAAAGATTTGCAATGAACAAAAAGACAACTCCTCTCACAGTCACAGCATTCAAGCTCCTGGCACGGACAAATTCAGGTATTTGAGAGTTTCCATCTTTGCAATGATTTTTCACCGGTAACATTTTTATCTAGTTCTTCATTCCTTTCCTCTTCTTAGCTATGGCTCCCCACCATCACCTTCCACACAATTTTCATAAAGATAAATTGTTTCTTTAAGAAAGAGAGGGAGGGAGTGAGAGAAAGAAGGATGGAAGAAGGAAGGAATGGAGGGAAAGAAAAAGAGAGGTTTTTTTGCCCTTAAAATATACCTGCTGTTAATGTTCTCTTTAGCAAATGCTTAACTCTGATAATATCCTACTGTACAGTGTTCAGTTACCTACACAGGTCATTTTATAAAATGAAGCTGGCTGTCAGCCAAGCTTCTGCCTCTCTCCCTTTTCTCTTGGTTCAAAAAAAAGTATTGGGGGCACAAAAGGGTGGGAGTTGGAGAGAGAAAGAGAAAGGATAAAGAAAATCCTCCATGCCACCAAAACCTGCATTCTGTGGATACTGTGGCCCCACCCCTCTTAGTAAGTATTCTTTTTAAATATAGGCCTTTGGTAAACCCATCCCAGGTGGTATGATGACAGGGTCAGCTGAATGCTATTTTTTAAACTTGTGTGAAAAATTCATTTTGAGTTTCATCTCATCTCTGAGGCACTCAGGCATGCAATCACTAAGCTCTGGTGCCAAATGTAAACAGGACATCCTTTCAGATATCCAGGTCCAGCTGGAGAGAACACACACCCTCTGGTTCTTGCCCTGTTCGGAAACCGACCCCAGTCCTTTCACAGAGAGATGCAGGGGCAGGGAAGCCTACTCCAGCACATGGGATGTAAACAAAATCCTTAAAAACATCTTTTTCTCGATGTGGTTGGATGTGTTCCTCCCCATCCCTTCATTCTTCTTACACCACAGCAACACCTGCAGGCTAAAATTGTCACAGACACCCCACGATTGTGATTTGTCACAGAGTTTTCCATTCACTGGGAGGAGTTTATATATTAGGCTCTGGATCAGAGAATGTTAGGGCTAGAAGGCACTGGAGAGCTCATCCAGTGCACTTTTCTGACTGTACAGATGATAATAGATGTTGAGGAGTGCAGAAAGGGTACAGCCTTTGAGGAAACCAGTCTTCAGTGACTCTGTCTCGGTGGGTGCTCTTGGAAGCAGGCGGGTCACACACACACACACACACACACACACACACACACAACAAGAACCCTCCTTTGAAGAAATTATATTTGTATATTTTCACCATTTCTCTGAATAACAGGACACTAAGAAAACTAAAAGATACTAGGTTATTAAGAGTTCTGTGAGGTACTAATCACAAGCACTGAAGAAGCCCAGAGGTTAAAAGAATCAGCAAGAAACGACTAGTCAGAAAATGCTTTAGGTAGGAGGAGAGATCCTCAGTGCTCCCCACTTTCACACTAGCAAAGGAGAGGAAATATTCCCACTCAAAAGTTTAAGAACTGCTGCCTCTAATCCTGGTTGATAGACAGTTACTTTTACCTCTACTGCCACTTTTTTCTCTTGTACTTGTCTTCTCATCTCCCCCAATAAACTCACTGCACTTCATTTCATACTCCATACCACCACTCTTGGGCATCTGCCCAACGTAACTGCTTTACCCTCTTTGGAAACTGTTCACATGAGTAGGTCTTCATTACGTCTGTTCTCTGCTTTCCCCACCCAGCCCCATCAGAAAGAGGTGATTAGACCAAGGACGACTGATCAGGGCTGGGTCAAATCACTTCTCACAGGAATTTAGAACTAGGTTATTAGAAAGTTCTGTTAGTCTCAACATGCAGTTGGAAGCCTAACTTTTGAGGACTGTGTGATCATGTGTACCTGAAGTGAAAAACAGAGCTGGAGAAAGAGTATTTTCCTGCTCACAGGAACTACCTTGATCCCTTTCCAAGGACTGGCTGCACTTCTGCCATCAGGTACCCAGCCATGTCCCTGGGTTCCTATATAATTCTCAAGTAGTTTGAGTTGTTTTCTATTACTGGCAACCAAAGAGACTTCACTGAAACTCCAATTTTGGACTTGAGTATTTTCCCAGCAGTTTCGTCTGAAAAGAGTTCTCCTTTTTCTGACCATCTAATTCTAGAACCAACCCATCCACAAGCATTAAGAGTCCAAATTTGTCCATTTTTATTTCACCCTTTAGATCTGTTGAAAGAATAGCATGGTTAGCCATGACCAGTGTGGCTCAGTTGGTTGAGCGTCGTCCCACAAAGTGAAAGGTTGCTGGTTTGATCCCTGGTCAGGGCACATGCCTAGGTTGTGGACCTGGTCCCTGGTTGGGGCAAGTTCAAGAGGCAACCGATTGATGTTTCTCTTTCACATCGATCTTTCACTCCCTCTCTTTCTCCCTTTCTTCTCCTATCTCTAAAAAATAAATAAATAAAACCTTTTAAAAAGAATAGCATGGCCAAGTTCCAACAGGATTTCAGATCAGTTAGCTAAAATCAGATTCCCCTTAGCAGCTTTTAAAAAGTAATTGAATTCAAGGAACTACCCACTGGTTCTGAAATGTAATGCAACCTATGATTAAATATGGTAGTATGCTTTTTAAAAAAATCAGTAAAGCAAACATATGCTCATACCATAATGTGTCACAATGATTTCAAACAAAATATTTACAAAAAAAGTTTGGTTTTATAGAGTTCCTAACTAAGTCTAAGCAAATAAAGGACTAACTATGCTTATAATTGATTTCACTAGTTCCATGTACATGTCCGAAGAGAAGAAAATATCTATGAAAAGACTAAACATTTTCAGTGGACTATCAACATACATTGCCCATAGTCAGGCAAATAGGTCAGGAATAACACTTTTAGAGACTTAACTAGTTGCCATCAGACTGATGTTTTCTAAAGAACCATTAATTTTATTTCTTCAAGAAAGTCATGAGGACCCTGAAGCATCACCCTGTCTTATTAACAATTCCCCACTTTGCCCCCATCATCACCATAGAAGCACTCGGGACCAGGTCTGAGCTAGATTGTGAAGTGAAGCTCTGTTTCAGTGTCCTCTCCCCACACAGACTGTTGGAATCCTCAGGCTACCTCTTCTGCCCAGGGTTCCCCCACTGCGGGTCCTCCCACTTCCACCACCAGTACGGTTTTCCTGGACAATGTCCAATGTACTTGCCTACGCCACTCTCCGCCATCATCATTTACCTTTCCAAGTCCTCTTACCTTTGGCCCCTGGTCTTTGCAGATCAAATGATTAAGTATTTAGTGGTGCTGATAAATTAATTTATTACCTCATCCAACTGATTAGGTTTGCATTTTAAGGAGGTTTCTGGAGACAGTGTTTTTTATTCTAGAAGGTAAGGACTATGTCTTAAACCTCTTCTACATGTTCTATAAATTATAATATGGTGCAGATCTTAAAATAGGCACCAAATATAAACTTGGATTGAATTTCTGAAAAGAATGAAACCAGATGAGTCTTTCTAGGTTTTCCCCAATGCCTTTCCATCTATCTCCCCTCTCTCTCCCCATATGTCCATATGTTCATTCCAAGAGAGTTTATATTAGTCAAACTATATGTGTCTCTAGGTAAAAACTACAAAATAAATCTAGAGTTTAATAGCTTGTTTCTATATTAGGTCCCCATTGAAGTCATTTGGACATACTTTATATCAATTTCCTCTTCAATGAAATGGAGTTATTATTGATCTATTACTCCTAGAGCTTTTGGTAACATTCTATTTTAGTAAAACACTTTGGGAGCCTTCCAGGAAAACTTTTAGAGAAAACTAAATATGGACTATTAATTTTTTAAAATGTATTAGCACCTATTGTGCATAAAGTGCTGTGTCAACTACAATGGAGGGCACAAATATGGCTAATATTTTCTGCCTTTAAAAAGCATACAGTGGAATGTGGGACTTTGTAATGTAGGTTATTTAACTAATGATAAAATCTCATGAGCAATGGACAACAGTGTGGTAATTGTCGGGGGAGGGATAAGGTCAGTGGAGGTAGAAGTGAGTATACATGAGATAAACAGTAATGGAGAAAATACAATAAAAATCATATGAGCAAAAACATTTCTTTGAATGTGCAGAGATGAATACACTTTTTACTAATTTGGTAGAATTTTTCCTATAAATAAATGAGAAAAAATGACGAACTTTCACAACTTTCTGAGAAGCTGTGGCCCAAAAAACATAGGCGAGTATCTGAACAATTTTTGGTTGACCTTGTAACTTAGAACTGTCCTTGGACTTACATTCCTGTGTGTCCACGGCTGCAGGAATTCACTCAGAGTGCCTTGCTAACAGTGTTCACCCTGTTAACATTAACAATGAAGTTCAGGTCCTGCTGGACATACTCTGGGGCAATATAACACAGAACCTCAAAGACCAAGAGACAGCTAAAGAGAAATGAAGATAACAGTTAAGCTAGGGAAAGCTACAAAACTTTGAGTGGCTCTAAATAGAGACACACACTCACAGTCCAAGAGAAGTCACATCAGATTAGATGTTTGACTACACATTGACTGTCACATAGCTTTGTTGCTGAGACAAATTTACATTATTCTATGACCTACTTATAGAGAGCATATTCATCTAAAAGTGGTGCTGTTACAGGAAAATACCAAAATTTTAACATCAAGCCCCCTTCTATCAATGTCATTTCATGGAAAATTCCAGAAATGATAAGGTCAAAGATGCAGCTGTCTTCAGGATTAAGGTAGGTCATTATTTTTCTTCCTAATTCCGATTCAAATAGAGAAACACATTTCTGAAGTGAATGATCTTTGAACATTAGCTCCAAAAACAAAGACATTTAATAGTGAATCACATTCTCCCATTATTTGAGGCTGATCTGCCAGCTTTTTATCCAACCCTCCAAGGAAAAATAATTTTCTAAGAGTACAAATAAAAACATCTATCACTTCAAACTTTTCCTCTCTTTGGAAGGCACACCTTTTGACTCAGGACATGAACCTAGCAGTAAATGCAGCTGTCCAAGAAGTGTGCACAGGAAATGGGAGGGCGACAGGCAGGGAACAGCGAAAGGACATTTTTATCTGGTCTCTGAGAGGCTTATGGAAAAGTTTTCCAAATATTTTTTTGGAATGACAAGAGGAGTCAAATGTTTGGAATTCAAGTAAAAAGTTTACTGGTGGAGAAATATGGCAGAAATATTAAAGCACAAAAATTTCCAACTTTAGGCATAGGGAAAAGAGTACTGTGTATATATATGTTTTAATTGAGAAGTGCTGAAAGTAATGCAAGTCTTAGAAAATCACAAAATTTCCACTTTATTAATTGTGAGTCCAGTTAACTTTGTTTCTTATTTGAGTATGACCCTACTATAGCAGTTGGGATCCACCTTCCCAAAAGAGATTTTTCAATGCCTTTCATATATTTTCTATAATAATCCTTCCTGACCACCTTTCCTTACACTTTGTGCCCACTTTTTGAATTCAGTATACCAAGTTACAGTATTGGGTTCTGAATATCAAATAAGTTTTGTTACATGCTGGCAAAGAAAGTGAATATCATTTATTTAAAAATAAATTTACTTCAAGAAACACAACTAAGAACTTGGAACAGAAAGATGGATCTTGGCCATCACTGTATCTCTGCAGGCTACCCTTCCTCATATTGGTTTTTAATTTGATCTGGTGACCAATTTACAGTTTCAGAGAAGCCTAGAGTTTCACAAAAAGGCTAATAGTCTCCCCATGTATCTGCTCCTTACCCCTTTGTATCATTGTTTTGGCCTTCCAGAGATGAGCACTAGAAATACATAAATACATAGATGTCTTTTTACATAGGCTTTTTCTAACCACATTTAGCTGCAGGGGGATATAAAAGACAAATGTGTTGACAAATGACAAGATGTTACTCACTGTAAAAATATTATTGCATGCACAAAATTTCCTGTTATGGTGCATATATTGAAGGCAACTTTGTTCAAAATGAACTTCATATTAAGAAAAATCATGCCTTCTCATCTGTTCTAGCTTGATTTTGAATTCTCTTGAAGTAGCTGTTTAAAAAACCTTGCCCTGAACCTAATAATCACAAATAGACATGAATTTCCCCCATGAGATGTCACAAATTAAAGGATGGATTTTATTTGAATCAAAAGTGGTTTTGGCCAGAAATTGATAGAAATATTTCAGATAAAGTATGTAAAGGATGTGGCTCTGGAGACACATTTAGGAGTGTTACTGCCAACCTCTGCTGAAAGGACTGTTTTATCAATAATGATGTCAAGATAGGCATATGCTATTTGAATTTATTATCTATATTTCAGTTAAGTCAAAGTTTTTAACGACAAGTTTGGCATCAAAAACATCATTCGCATTTGTGAGGGCCTTAGAAACTCTAACCTGGCAAGTGTTCATGTCTAATGGGTTCTAATATCTTGATTACCCACAGAACATATGTTATAGTTCTAATATCTACTAACAATAATAATAGGATATGTAATCCAATTTCTTATTTAGCTGGGTTGAATTATCCATCAATATAAAATATTAAATGCTAAACACAGTGTATCAGAAATTCATAGATTCTTCTTTTCCATCAAACCTTGGCATCTTAAAAACGTTAATATCACATTGCATAATCATAATTGATGAGTAAAATCTAGAGCCAGCAACTGGAACAAGTTCCACATAAAAAGAACAAGTCTGAGTGTACTTTTCCAAAGTAACTAAGTGCTCTTGGAAGTGTAACTCATTTGGATATATATATAATCTCTACAGAGGGCATTAGACCTCAGCTAGGGTTATAAACCTAGATGTCTTATATGGCTGGATTCAACTACTGGGCCAAAATAGTTCCAGCCAAAGGTTAGTCAGTATTCTCAGTGTTAATTATAGTTTTCCTAGTGGTTTATGTTATGTCTAGAAAGAGCATGACGAACAAGCCCATTCCGGATCAGAGAAGGTACATGGTAACACAACACTGAACTCAAGGTCTATATTTGGTCATCAGCATGGGCAAATCCTAATGGTGTTTGGCAGAAATGCAGGTCTAATGATTCTTCCAAGACTAATCAGAACACAGGGAAATGGCTAGATTTGGTAAAGTTTTCAGCATACCACATATTATATTAGAAATGGATCCAGTGCTTTGTCCAGTCTTTTATTTGAAGTCAGTGTTTAAAATTTTCCTATTGTCTTCCCTACCCTACATATCTTACAGAACCACCACACACAAGGAGGCAAATATTTTTCCATTAGATGTCCAGGGTGGAGATTCTATTGAGGTCAGTGTTTCAGAGCTTGGTACAGGATGTCCCTTCAGCTTTCTGAATCCTGGCTCAGTGAAATCACTGATAAGCCGAGCCTTTGCTCTTGATTTCCCACAGAACTGAAGAAAAGTATAGCCAAAGTGACTCAGGAGAAATGGGTAAAATGTATTTTCCCAGCCCAGCAAGCTCCCTCTGCTCCCCCCACCAACAACATACTCCCACACATCATCTCTGTCTCTCTTTAATTTTTTTCTTCCTCTTTGGCTTATGCTGTTCTTTTTTGGTCTCTGGCCCTAGTTATGACAGCTGATTGACATAGCTGGCAGTTCCCTTGCTGTCTGGTTAGGCAGAACTCCCCCTGCAAAATCAGGATGCAAAACAAAGAACAAACAGCAGTATAGAAAAGAAGACAGAACAAAACAAAACCAGGAAAAAAGCAATGTTGTTTGCTGAAAATATTTTTAAATTTTTTCAGAAAGAGAGAGCAAACCTTAAAAGGTTGCTTTAATCTTCTGTGTTTTGTTCTTCCCTCTTTTCTTCCTAGCTATCCCTTCCCCCACCCCATACTCACTACATACCATTTTTTGGCTTCCATTTCTCCATCTGCTTTCTTCCTTGTATTTTTTTTCCTGAGTCATAAAGATTTTATCAGGAGGAAGTTCCCCTATTTCTGACCTTCTTCAGAGCCAAGCATTTGTTTTATCCTATTTATTTTTCCACCTGTAGGGTAGATGATTGCATCAAGTGAATTGGTGAGTAATTATTGCTCTGACTCCTTCCATTTAAGAGCTTTCTTCCATTCTCTTACAGGAAATTGGATTTCATGCTGTTCCAAATACTACCAGCATGCAAGGTGCAACAACCCTAGACTAAGATAGTCCACTGAAATCTTTTAACACGATAGATGGGCCTCTCTATTTTCCCCCTACTTATATATCTGTTCAGTAAGTCATTTGCCTAAGAGGTGTCTCTCAGTTTTCTATCACACTGTAAAAGCTCACATAAAATTAAGTTTTTTGAGGTGTTGGTAACATGTAATCCCTTTGGTGGTATATTCCTTTTGATATTATGAAGGCAAAGAAATGGACATATAATGATGGAAGTTTTCTGATTCTATAATGCAACAATCTCTACCATTTGGGACAGAGGTTTGTCCTATGTATCAGGCAGGGTTCTAGAAGCCCCTTATCTTCTTATAGTAATTTTTTATAAAATTTGAACTTTATACATACTTTATACTTTAAAGTATGTATATATATAAAGTATATATACTTTATAAAGTATGTATAAAGTATACTTTAAAGTATGTATATATACTTTAATTTGAAAAGTACTGTTTTGTATAAAATTTGAACTCAGTACTTTTCTGGTCATGCTTTTTATGCATTTAATATCCCTGAACTTTTTTATGGTCTCTTAGCTTACCTTTTCTTTACCTTAATAGAGCATTCATCTCTTACATTATTTTTGAATGTGGTTAAAATAAATGTATATAATATATAGTACATATGGTTTATCTGATAAAAGACTTGCATCCAGAATATATAAAGGACTCTTGAAACTCAAAACCATGAAAACAAGCAACCCAATTTAAAAATGGCAAAAGATTAAATAGACATTTCTCTTCACCAAGAATTCACACAGATGGCAAATTCCATGTATACAGAGCTAAGACACAAAGATGCTCAGTATCATTAATCAATAGGCAAACACAAAACTCAAGCATGAGATACTATTGCACACCTATTAGAAAGGCTAAAATTAAAAACACCATGTATGCAGCCCTGGCTGGCATAGCTCAGTGGATTGAGCACGGGCTGCGAACCAAAGTATCGCAGGTTCGATTCCCAGTCAGGGCCATGTCTGGGTTGCAGGCCACGGCCCCCAGCAACCGCACATCGATGTTTCTCTCTCTCTCTCTCTCTTTCTCCCTCCCTTCCCTCTCTAAAAATAAACAAATAAAATCTTTAAAATAAAAACACCATGTATGCCAAATGTTACTGAACATGAGGAAGAACTGGAACTCTTCATACCTTGCTGTCATACCTTGCTGGTAAGAATGTAAAATGGTACAATCTCTTTGGAAATCAGTTTGGTGGTTTCTGAAATACTTGAAACACACAACTACCATATGATCTAGCCACTCTCCCCTTGGTATTTACTCATGAAAAGACATGAAAGCATATGTCTATGCAAATACTTATGTGTGTAAGTTTAGAGTACTTTTATTTATAATAGCCCCAAACTGGAAACAGCATAAATGTCCAACAGGCAAGTGGAAAAACAAATTGTGACATATTTTATGCAACAGAACACTGTTTAGCATTAAAACATGAAGGAATATTATCTACATGTGACCACATAGATAAATCTGAAAATAATTACACAGTTTAAAAAGCCAGGATAAAAAAGGACAGGCTTTATGATTCAATTTCTATAAAACTCTAGGAAAATGCAATCTAATCTACAGGGACAGAGAGCAGATCAGTGATTGGCTGGTGGGGAGCTCAGCAGGCAGGAGTGAGGATCATCAAGGGACGTGAGAAAATGTGTGGGGGTAATGAATATGTCCACCACCTTGAGTGCAGTGATGGCTTCACCTGTCAAAACTTCAAACAAGTGCAGTTGATTCTATTCCAATTACACCTTGATAAGAATATAGTGGTTTGCCTTCTAAGACTTCTTTCTTTGCTTTCCACCCCCTACACTTAACTGACCTCTCTTTCTTTTTTCTATTGTTTCTGTTTTACTTCAGCAGCTTCTCCTCATTGTGGGACCCTGTCCTGGAAAAAAGCCTGGCATCAGTTTTGAGAGTGTGTGGAAGCCAGGCAAGAGTCATAGAATGCCTGAAGTTTCCAGCTCTTGGAGTGAGCAAAACCTCTTCCATTTCTAGCTGCTGCTGTTATATTGGCCCAGCCAGTTGCCAGAAAGGAGTACATTTTGTTTTCACCTCATTGCCTCGCTCCACTTTCTCCCTCCCTGAAATCAGTAGCATTCAGCTCTTGTGACTGCATGTGGTTTGTCCCTCTCCACTGGTCTTTTGGGGTTCATGGGGATGTTATCTTAAAGATTATATATGAGTTTATGATTTGCTCTCCATTTATTTCTGTCTGAATTTGGGGAAAACCCACAAAGACTACACTGGTTGATGCTCTTCTGAGTTTTTGAGATCCTTCTTCTCAGGAATATTTTTATTGCTCTGCTGACATAAATAAAACATTGTGTTTAAGTAAGGTATCACATATTGAAATCGGGCATTTATTTAAGCAATATTATTGAGTGCCTACTACATGGCAGGTACTGCTCATGCTTTTGGGATGCGGTGGTAAACTAGTTAGGTAAGCTTCCTGCTCACATGAGGCTTACATTCATTCACAAGGAAAGACAGACCAACATATAAAACAAATATATTGATATAGTTTGAATGTGTGTGTCCCGCTCCCCATTCATGTGTTAATATCCTACTCCCAGAGATGATAGGGTTAGGAGGTGGGGCCTTCAGGAGGTGATTAGGTCATGAGTGCTCTGCCCTCTTGATTGGGATTAGTGCTCTTATAAAAGAGGCCTCTGAGAACTCCCTCAACCTTTCCACCATGAAAGTTCACAGCAAGCTTGTGCAGTCTCTGAACCAAAGAGTGGACCCTTACCAGCAACCATATCTGCCAGCACCACGACTTTGGACTTTGCATCCTCCAAAACTATGAGAATACATATTTGTTGTTTTTAAACTACCCAGCTTATGGTATTTTTGTTATAGTAAACTGAAAAAATTATTTTAGTGTTAAATATTACCAGCAGGCAGGTGGCAACTGAAGCTTTAGTAATGGACAACATAACTTGAAAAAACCATGTAAAATTAGAAAACACAGGACCCTCAATCATACTAAAATTTTAGGTGCCAAATTAAAAGAGAAGCCATGAAACAGAAAGAGGAGTAAAAAATCACAGAGCTGGGAGTAGGCCAGGTGAGATCAGGGCTGTTAATTAAAATGGAGAAGAGTTTATACAAGAAGGGAGGTGCAGAATTACTACTTCACAGAGCTTGTCCGTGAAGGAAGGAGAGAGGTAGGGCAATAGTAGATCAAGGATGCAAACTTCAAAGAATGTTTTGTTAGGAACAGACATACTTGGTGTTTTTGGTCGCAGTGAGGAAGCAACAGGAAGAGAGAAAGTATAAAGAAACAGTGATTTTTTTTATACCATTAGAATCCCGTATGGAGTATATCTGAACATTGCCCAGGAAGCTATAATGGAAGTAGGGTCACGCACTGTGCTAGGCATTGGGTATATAGTGATGTAAACTATGTTCCCTCCTGTTCCACGAGATGCGCACAGTCCAGTGAACAGGGCAGGCAAATAGACTTAATTTATTAATTACATTGATTTTCTTAAATTGGCTGCGTCAACATTTTGTAATAGATTGTAAACTAGTTAGTGGAATATTATTCCTGCAAAGGGTCTTAGCAAATATCTACTCTTTTTCACAGGATAAAACTGAGTCATAAAAAGTATAAATAGCTTGTCTAAGGCTATAGCAGCTCATTAATAAAAGATTCCTGATCAGGGCAGAGTGTCCCAGGAATCTTTTTTATTGAAATAGCACCTATCTTACTGAAAGCATTCATATTTGTATTTTAAATACTCAAAGTATGTTTTAAATATTTAAAATACATGGTCAATTCTAGCAAAAGAGCCAAATAGGCTAAATCTGAAACCATCCTGCTACTAACATCTAGAAATCATAGAAAAATGTGACAAAAATATAATACATATCTAAGTTTGAAAGGAAAAAACTAAAGGAAAGTCTCAGGTGGCAGAAACCAGGGAACAGAAAGCCCTCCTTGCAGCGCAGGAGCTGACTCCGCAGCTGCCCTGAGGGAGGGCCCTCTCATTTGGCAGCAGCCAGGGGCTTAGGGTTGCAAAGCACAGGAGACAAGGACTTGGGCCTACATGATGCAAGGTATTAGAACTAAAGCTGATCACAAAGTCAGGACTTTCAAAGCCACACCCTCAGAGAAAAGAATAATAGAAAGAAAATAGACCACCACCCAAGGGAAATGACAAGAAAGTTTGTCTATGAGCTCTGGGGAAAAGAAAATGATAAAAATCCCAAGCCTACACACACTTCAGACTTAGAGACTGAATTTATATCACCCTCATAGTTTCAGGATTCCCTTAAAATAAGAAATTAATAAAATATTTATTTTTCCCTAAGGACACAAGGCAGAAGAAGTAAAAGGAAAACCACTCTGGGTGAATACTCCTTAAGTCCAGAAAACAGAAAATTCACACACACACACACACACACACACACACACACACACTGTGCACCACCAAAGATGAGTTCAGAGTTAAAACTTACAAAGCGCACATATGCAAGACTCAGCAATAAAATCAATGGGAAATTTAACTTCCTGTAGGAAATGTTGTTGATTGCCCTGCAAGTATGCTTTGGGCCTTGGACTTTACCATTTCATGTTCATTGTCAACTCCCAACTGCAGGTATCTGCATGTTGCCTGAGGGCTGTCTCTAAAGCAGCAGCATAAGTCACTGTCCTTGCAAACAGCAGGATATATGTTGCAAAGAGTTAACACCCCAGAGCAGCCCTCAGCCAGTGACTAATATGTAAATATCCCAGCTTCCTTGCTCCTGGGCAAGAGAGGAAGGTGTGATAACTCTGAGATGTGTTCTTGCTGTTTCTCACACATTTCCTTCACCTCCCAAAAAAACCACTTGTACTTGAATCTTCTCAAAGTCAACTTCTGGGGAAACTAGAACAAATTAAATAACAACAAGTTGAATGAGAATTTAAAATAAATATATTTAAAGTGTTGAAGACAGGAAAGAAGGAATAGAAACTGTAAGTCAAGAACTAAATCTGTAGGTAAAAAAAGAGGTAGATTCAGAAAAGAAAGGAATAGAAGAATAAAAATTATAATCATTAAAACTTCAACTGTGTTCTACAGAAGGTTAGACAAAAACACAAGTCATTGATCAAAAGCATAAATTTTAGGGAACTACTGAGAGTAAAATAAAAAACAGTTTAAAAATATGAAAAAAATAGGTAAAAGCTTAGGGGAATCGACCAAGAAGAACTAATATATCTCTAAAAAACAACATAAAATAATGGAATCCAGACTTATTGAAAAATAGAATAGCACAGAGTTTTCTACAGTTGAAAGACAAGAACACTCAGATTGCAGAAACACTTTCCTGAATAAGATAGGTAAAAATAATTTATACTTAGTCACATTCCTAAGGAAATGGCAAAATCACCAAAAGTGAAAATCTGAAAAGCAACTAAAGAGTGGAGTGCATCGGCAGGACTATCCATTGCAAGCACAGCAAACTTCTTTCAATAGCAATAATAGACATCAAATGATATCTTTAGTGTATTAGGAGAAAATAACTATTGACTCTCGATTCTATGCCCAGCCAAACTATTACTGAAGAGAAAGGCAAAACCAAGTGTTCCTCAGTTGAGCAAAAACTGAGAAACTGTCTATTCAGAGATTCTTCCTAAAAGAAATGTTTAAAATTCAACTGTAGAAAGAAGAAATTATGGAAGAAAAAATGGAATGCAGAAGCCAATAGTGATCAAATTAATAGATAAATATATACAGAAACCTGAATAAACACTGAATGTCAGTAGTAACAATCACTTATTAAGAGGGAGGTGCTAAAACCAAGGTTGTACGAGGTGATAATGCCAGGTAATAATAGCATGTTAGATAGGGATGGTAATAAAAGTTAAAGAACTCTCATGGTCTTATATTGCTGGATAGGAAGATAGGTATATTAATCATCTTTAGAGTTTCTTAAGTCAAAAGTGAATGTTAAAAATGCCAGGATAGGGCTGGAATGGGAGTAGGGGGGAGAAAACTGTACTTGAACAATGATTAAAATTTTAAAAAAATGCCAGGATAACTAAGAGAAGTGGAAAGTATTTTACACAGACTAGTAGAGGAAAAAATGGGACAATAAAGAAAACTCTGTCAATCCAATATAAGGCAAGCAGGGAGAAGCAATGGACAACAAAAGGGTCAACAGAAATCACAAAAGATGCTATATAAACACACATATTAGTAATCACAATGAACATAACCGGTCTAGAGACTCAGACTGGATTTTTTAAAATCTAATTATATGGTACTTTAAGAGAATAAAAAATACAGCAGAGGTAAGAAAAGTAGAAAATAGTAAAATAGCATACTAAAAAAGAATGTTATCAGTAATTTAGAAACTAAGAAGACCATGGAAATTTTGAAAAAAATCATATCATTTGTGTTAGTTAGCTACTACTCTATTACAGAGCACCCCAAAATTGAGACACTTAAAAATACAACTATTTATAATTTCTCATGAGTCTCAGGCCAGCAGGGAACTTGTGCTGCTATGGGCCGGGATCAGCTGACCTTGACTGGTCTCACTAATACATCCTGGTCTCACTAATACATCCACAGTCAGCTGGGCAGTGGGCCAGGGCTGCTCTTCTGGAGTGGCTGCAGTTGCACGCTGGCTCCTGACGGAGGCAAGGGAGGGGTGCTAAGTGGGCCACGTCTCTCATCATGCAGCAGACTAACTTGAACAGCTGTCTGATTTTAAGAAATGAAATGCAAAAGGCCTCTCAAGGCCCAAGCTTGAAAATGGTCCACTGTCATTTCTCCTTCATTCTGTTGGCCAAGCAAGTGACAGACCAACCCAGACAAGGAGGTGGTAAAATAGATTCCACCTTTTGGTGGGAGGAACTACAAAGTCATGGCAAAGAGCATGGACATCTGTGGGAGCCATTAACAGGGATGATCAATGCAATCGAACTACCACACTCGGCAAGCACTAACAAAAATGAAACCAATATTACTACAATATTAGAGAAAATACATATTTAAGGTTAAGAGTGATAAGGATAATGAGAGTCAATATATACAAAAATGAACATGTCGTAGAAAACTGTAACAGTGTCACACCTAGATCTACCCAACCAAGCCTAAAAACTGACAGAAGTACATGGAAAATTTATAAGTCACAATTATAATAAAAGACATTAAGGAACCATACAACTTAATTAAAAAGACTAAAAATTAATGAACAGCAATATGACCTTAATCTAATGAACACATATAGAATTCTGTATATGAAAATCAACATATACACATTCCTTTTAAACTTATATTGCAACATTTACAAAATAAACATGTATTTGGCTCAAAAAATGCTAATAAATACCAAAGAATTTATATCATACCCACCATATCATATCTCTTACCACAAGGAACAAAATGAGAAAAATCAAAACTTCATAGCAAAAACATAACTACTCCCTGAAGAAAAGATAAACCCTCTGCAAAAAATAAAAAATGAAACAAACTCTTAAGCTTGGAAATTTAAAAACACACAGATATAATGAATCAAATTAAAACCATGACATATATTAGCAAAATATTTAGGCCTAAGGAACAATGAATATACCACACATCAACATTTAAGAGTGTAGCTAAAGTGGCACTTGGAAGAATCTGTGTTGTTGACTGAATACCAACTAGCAATAAAATTGTGAGATAAATACAATAGCGAATGTTAATTCAACATTAGTGCTCTGTATAATTTGCTTTAACCTCAGAGCAAAACACCCATTCAGTCAACTACTATCATCATCTTTACTTTACAGATGAGAAATTGAACGTCAGAACTTCACTGGTTTGCCTAGGGTTACGCGGAGATAGCATTCAAACACAGGCCTTCTTACGTCGGAGCCCATGAGCTTTGCAGATCTGTGCCCATATATGCACTGTCACGGAAAGGCCTCTAAGACACATTTTTTAAGTAAAACAGAAAGATTTCTAATAATTCTCATGCATAAGCCCACTTATGTAACATTGGATTCCAAGATTATGTACGTGAAGAGATGCATGGATTTACGTAAGCAAATATTTTATGTTAAAGATGCAGATGAACCCAGAGTGAAAGGAGATGTTCAAGCTTTAGGCTACATACTCCTGATTGGATACTTTCAGAATTTGATGTTGGAAAACAATTCGAATGGGGAAACTTCAAATAACAAATGCACTTAAACCCATATATGTGCATGAACGAGTGGGCCAGTTGTGAAAACAAGTAACCAGGAGAAACAGTGCTAGGGGTGTGTGTGCCCTGCACACATGCAGTTCCAATATGTCCTTGGGAGTGAGCTTTATGACTCCATGCCCGAATCATTCTTACAATGAATTAGCCCTCGAAGAGCTAACAAAGGCTGTATTACCTAAACATTAACTTATTTAACACATTAACCGTGTGCCAGTCAGTATACATTCTGGGAGTATGCTATATAAGTGAGTAAGATCATAGTAATGTCCCTAAAGAAACTTAGAGTATTGTGGAACACGATGGGTCTCTGTGCTCCATATTCAGTCCTAGATGGCAGGATGGCAGTGGCTAATACACAGGATTTCCAGAGAAAAAAGAATTTCAGAACCAATTAAAAAATGTCAAAAAATATCAGTTGGTATCCAAAATTCTAAAGAAGAATTAGCAAAGGTCAAAACAGAGTAAAGATTTGGGGAAAGGGGAATAATTTTTTTCCGGAAATCACCTCATGTACTGCTTTATAAATTATGAACACATCTTTTTTCCACTGTCACTACACAATCACAAGCACTTTCTTGTAGTATTTGATCTCCCCTTGCTTCTATCCCAAGAAATGTCACAGCACTTGCATTCTGAAGGATATGATGGTTTTCTCTCCATCAAAACAGTTTTCAAAATCAGAAGCATTTCAACTTGTTCCGAACTTATCATTATCATATTTAGTTGCTGCTTTTGAATTTAATCCCCAATTTAGCTGACAATTACAGAGCAGGCAGGCAAACTCTCTGAGCAGTTATGCCTAGAGGGTTCCATAAAAGAGTAACTAACACTTACAGACCACCAGAGCATTGGACTAACTTAATAGTTTCTCAGAAGAAGGCCAAAAACAGCTGAGAATGTCAAATTAGATTGAAATCCTAAGTACTTAACCCACTGAGGTACAAAAGAATAGCATGCGGAGCATAAAAAAATGTTGTCATTTTTATTCTATTTCTAAAAACTTGTACACTCTATTTGGGCAAGTAATGGTACTAGAGCAAATAAATAATCTGAAAGATTAAAGATGGCAAACATTTGACATGCTGCAGGAGGTAAAATCTGACCCTTTAACTAAAGTACTTTCCAGAGCATTCTGCACTTAAAAAGAATTCCCACTTTCATTTTTTCAACAGAATTTTAGAATAAAAAGGAAATACAAATACCCCAGGTTAGATCAGAAAACAGGGACCCAAAAGAGTGAAGTAACTTAACCAGGATCACACCATAGTATTCAGTCAATGCCTCTGCTATTAGAGAAAACACAACAAACCCGTTTCTTCTGACCTCCCTTGTCCAGAGGGCTGTCACATTACAAATTCAATTCCATCCCTTGGAGTCTCCAAGTTACCTGTGTTTGATAGTGGAGTTCACAAATTAGAAGATCCACTTGAGGCTAGTTCCCTTCATCTTGAATAGATTTCCAAAGTCTGAGGCAAAGAAAAAAAAAACTAGTTTTCTATTTTGGATATTTGTACCTTCCCTGAAAATTATTGACTTTAGTTTCTTAGTAGCAGAGGCACATATGACTAGAGACAAAACAACATACTGCCTGATTAAAAGATGTTATGATGATTCTATTTGTTTGAGAACTTTTTTCTAATTTAGGCTCTGATAAGGGAGAAACATGTTGAAGGGATAAGAGAGAATAAGTTTCAATGTATTGACTTTAATCTTTGGCAATAAATGATCTCCTTTAGGAAGGACATGATGCTAGTCGTGAATATCTAATCACCTCAATTTCCCCTTTTATGGCCGAGGGAAGATGAGATGCTGCTAAATATTTATAAATGGCAATTGTCTATATAAACTATGCTATTTTCTGGTGGGAGGGAATGCAAATGAGATTGAGCAAAATAAATGAAAGCACCAACTTGCTTTTCCCAAGAAAATATATCCTGGGACCCTTGGCACTTTTCTATTTGCTATTTCTATATTAAGCTAACCTTGGGCTAAAGGGCTGTGAGACACTGAGAAAACCCAAAGAGCAAGAAGTACATGTAACAGGAGGGGTAGGATCACCAGTCTATCAGAGGGGAAAATACAAGAAAGAGAAATCACAGAGTTTGTAATCTAGTTACAATGAAAACACCTACACACATGAGGTGACTTACTAGGTATGAGATTGTTGACTAATGTAAACTAATGAGGAAACATCCATCAACCATCACCAACAGGCAATTAGCACAAGTTGTAATTAATTTCATGTTTTCATTCATATACGTTTAGCTTAGGGGTGGAAGGATTGAGAAGCACCACAAATACATTTTTATTGTTTAAAAACTATTCAAAATGTGCTTTTGGGCCTTTGCTGTTCTGACAAGTAAAATATAGTTTCAGTAACCAACCATATTGGATTTTGGAGCTCCCATTTCAAATACTTGAATATACTGGTTTTGCTAATCTTTCACTCAGGATGTAGTAGAGACATCTGTCTGTCAACATGAATATCATCAACGTATTATAGAGCTGAAGATTAAGAAGTTTTATCAGGTAGCCATAAATGCATGTATGAATGAACATACTCCAAGTTTTTCTATGAAAAATATATATTCATTTTATTAACATATTTTTAAATGAAGTATATAAAAATATTATAGTTTACCTAAGATTCAGGTTAATTGATCCAACAAAGAATTCACAAATGTAAAGGACGCATTCACAGAGGTTAATGTAATTAATCCAGATATTGGACTCAAGTCATGAGTATGAAAATGTAAACTGAGATTTCTCACACATCACAATATTAATTCTAATATCATGCCAGACAATGCAGGTTCG
Source organism: Phyllostomus discolor (assembly GCF_004126475.2). Classification (NCBI taxonomy): domain Eukaryota; kingdom Metazoa; phylum Chordata; class Mammalia; order Chiroptera; family Phyllostomidae; genus Phyllostomus; species Phyllostomus discolor. The sequence continues at coordinate 150,000,007 of NC_040903.2, read as the reverse complement.
TCACTCAAAACTTATTCCCCAGAAATTTCTTCCCTCTTTCCTTCCTCTACTCTAAAATTTGGAAATTTGAATATTCCATTTCCCCAGCTTCTCTTCTAACTAAGGCGGCCATGTGACACAGCTGTCCACAAGGAGAGGTAGGCAGAATTCTGCTGAAAAGGTTTCTCTTTCAAAATAAAATAGCAAAAATACCACAAAGTTCTGTTTCCCCTTTTTCCTGATTGAAATACACAGAATGCTTGGAGGTTCCATAGGCATCCTTATCCCAAGGAGTCAACACAGAAAGAAAAATGTGAAGAGAACTCCAGACATGTGGGTCCTGGTATTATAAGGCAGTTACATCATTGCCAGAAGCAACCCTCTGTAGCTTTCATCATGTGCAGACCAAAATATGCCAACAGAATCCTTTTTTTGCTTTTGAGCTATTGTTTGTTCTGGTTCTTATAGCTCTCCACACCCCTAAAAATAAAAAATGTCTGTCTATTTTTACAAACTATTATCTCATTGTTTCTAACCACAAACTTGTACAGTAGGCTAAGTCATATTAGTCATGGAAATAGTGACAATATTAATAAGTATAGTAATGATAATAGCATCTTAGATTTAGAACACTTATTATGAGCTGTCAGTAGGCTAGGTGTTTTATAAGGCATTCTCATAAAAGTCCTAGTCTTATTAAAGCACCCTCAAGGTTTTAAAAATATTAGTTAAAAACATACCACAAATTATTTTTTTGTTTTGCAAAAGTTCTTTATTTTTTAACTTTCTTTATTCAATCAAATTCAATTCAAAGTACAAACAATTCTTAGCCATTTTGAAAAAAAAAAATCAAGAACATCAGCGAGAGTTGCCTAGCCACATTCTATCCAGGACAGTTCATCTGAAGAGAGGGCCGTCTGTCTCTCCTGCACTCTGCCCACCGAGCTGCCCTGGGTGCCCATAAGAGCACTTCCACAGCCCCATTGCACCTTGTGCCACCTTCTGGGAGAGTTGCCTGTCTGTCTCCCCAGCAAGATTTTCTTATGCCTTTTTGTACTGATGTGCCTTTATGTAACACTGGAATTATTCAATAAATATGTGTCCAGCAAACAAATATTTAAAAATTGTCTTCAACTTTCTGTTGTGTAATAACCCTCCTCTTCCTCATCAATTATTTCATTGGGTTATATTGTCTTTTATTTTTAACTCTAGCTTTTGGGAAAAATCTGGAAGGGCTTATAACAATTTGACTGTGATTGTGGGGACTGGTGCACCTCCAGGATGTTAGTGTATTTTGTTTAATTTATAAATATGATGAGCCTCTGGGGTTCTATCCCCTCACCAAAGAAAAAGAAGGCAAAATAGTGAATTTGATGTTGAGTCAAATTACTTGTTTCACTTAAAATGACAGTTTGAACACAACAGTAAATATTATCTGTTTATGAAACACAGTTTAAGTCCAGATTATACATCTAAAAAGTCAAAAATATTTCCTTACTGGATAAGACTTTCCTATATGACTTGATTTTTCCATCATCAAAGTAATATTGATTATTTTTCCAACTATAAAACATATATGTGCATATATATACATATGCACATGCACATATATATTTACAAATAGAATATATATTTATATACACTATAAATATATCACACACACATATACACACAATTCTATGAAAACATTTGGCTCACACATGTGCTAGAATTAATAAAACTGTTAAATTTTACCCTCAAAACATAAAAATAATGACAAGGTCCATGAAATCCCAAAGTTGGTGAAAAAACTCAAATTTTAGTCTCTGAATTCTTGATATGAATAATGGGCATTCACAAGGTCTTCTGAATATGCCCTTTATATTTATGTTTATATATTTGTTTATATTTATATATTTGTTTATATATTTGTATATATATACATATACATAAACATATGTATATGTATTTATTTGTTTATTTGTTTATATTTATATATATTATGTTTATATATATATGTTTATATTTATATTTATATTTATGATCCTTGTATACCTCATATATTGAAAAATCACCATAAGTATTTAAAATTCAAGGAATAACATTTCTGTCTTTGACAACTGTACTCTTGGAAATTAATCTAATTATTTTAGCTATCAATACCCAAGTTTGTAAGCAAAGGGCTTTGTAAATGTTATTGGTCTATGTCTTGTTTAGATCATTATCAGTTTGCAATTATATGCTTTTTAAAATGCATTGAGACATTAGATCAATAAACATAAACTGAATTAAGGAAGGAAAATTGTTATTGCGATAATCATGTCACGGGTTTGAATAGCTCCCTATGAACAGATTTTTGGGTGAAAAAATTCAGTTATAAAATTATGGTTGCATGTGGTTAAATTGCACATGTTTGGGATTATATTATATAAAGCAACAAAACTGTGTGCATCATCTTTCCTTTCTTCCTTCTGAGCAAGCAAGATCCCCAAAGTAGCTTTGAGGACACTTTATTTATGGGCCTGCTAGTTCAGAAGCCACACACCGATTCATCATGCTCCTGCTTTGTGCCATCTGTTATAAATAAATATCCCTGCCTGCAACTTTCTGTCAGGGCATGTGTTTACTGTTATGCAGATGAATGCAATATGGGAGGACATTAAAGTTAAAAAAGAGAAAAACTGCTTATGAAAATGTCTATCGAACGTATATATTCCTACTACTTGTGTACAAAGGTTCAGATCACATGAAGGCCTATAGCCCAGGCAAGCTCTGACTCAGAACTCCTTGCTTAGCGTGCAGTCACCTGGGGAACAGGGAAAAACAAGCAGGGGCCACGTGGCCAGGACAACAAAGAAGTGCATGGCCAGAGCCTTCTCCAGAGGCCTTTTAGCCATTTCACACAACATGTTGCTGTGACTTTGGGGAGAGAAGGGCAGATAGGTAATGTCAGGACAGTGTTAGAAGAGTTCTGAAGGCAGCAGTCAATGTCCAGACAGGCTAAAGAGTGAAAAGAAGCCGCTGGGGGCCTGTGAGAAGCACAGTGCCATGGCCAGAACTCTCGGACCTCGACATAGGTATACAGAAAATGTTTGAAGTGGAAAGACCCTGGAAGGTTGGAAATCAAGTCAAACAGACAGAAATGGATGACAGTGGCACTGAGCGTGCAGAGCCCTGAACAACCTCTGGGACCAGTGTCTGGGTGCTCACACACACCTAAGATAGTGGAGGCACTTTTCTCCTACAGCACCCTGTGCCTCCTCTTTACCACCTTCCCAGAATTCCCAAAGACCCCAAATATACAAAGGAGCCACCCACAGAGAAGGGTATATCGACGGTGCTTCAGGAAGTAGAGTTATCTGTAACCCTGTATGTCAGTAAGAAGACCCAAGCTCCAGAAAAATCACACAAAGTGATATAGTGATGAGACAATATCTCACTGACTTACTAAAAGAATGAACTGGGCTTTTTCCTAGAAGAGGAAAATCAATAAAATTACAATGAGCAATCTCAAGATATTTGACTTTTGATTGCTTTAACTGATTAAGTTTAGAGTATAATAACCTAAGTTTAGAGCAAATAACCATACATAACATCACGACTATTTTTTAATCAGTAGTGTGTATTGAAAAATAACTTAGTGGTAAAACAGAAATTTGATACTTAATGGGGATAATTTTATCTTATAAAGTATTTACAATCATGATTTTTTCTTCATGCTATAAATTTAAAAAATTATACAACTTGGCTGTGAATGTATTAGAAGTACTTATAGTCAGGTAGACTGTTTTACGAGGGGAAACCAAAAATAAACAATTATCTTCTGGAGGGCAGACCCCCCAGTTCAGTCTTCCCCTGCTAGGTGAGTGTTCTAAGAATCCATCTGTGTCAGTGTACCAGCTGGTGCTATTGTGAGAGGCTGCGTTTGGCTTCAGTGAATGTTTTTGAAGACTCAACACGTTTGCCCATTTCATGATGGGCAATTTACTACTGCACTTGTCCACACCATGATGAGTGTTCATCAGTTTTTGACCCAAAATGATATATAGCCCCTGTTACCCACCCTCCCTGTTCACCCCATATTGCCCAGAACAACCTGTTTTTTGTTTCCCTGGATGAAAAAAGTTCTCAAAGGGAAATGATTTTCCAATATGGAAGAGGTAAAACAAAAAACAGCAGAAGCACTAAAAGGCATCAAAATCAATGAGTTCAAAAACTGTTTTGAGCAGTAGAAAAAGTCTCAATATGTACATTGCATCAAATGGAGCATACTTTGAAGGTAACTAAAGTTTAAATATGTAAGAATAAATATACAATTTTTTTAAAGATTTTATTTATTTATTTTTAGAGAGGGAAGAGAGGGAGATAGAAAGAGAAACATCAATGTATTGTTGGGCCATGGCCGGTTGCTGGGCGGTTGCTGGGGGTCATGGCCTGCAATCCAGGCATGTACCCTGACTGGGAATCGAACCTGCAACACTTTGGTTCACAGCCCGCGCTCAATCCACTGAGCTATGCCAGCCAGGGCAAATATACAATTTTTAATAAATAAATTTCAGTTTGGGGGGCTCCCAAAGATTCATACTTCATAAATCTATATAAGGAAAAGTTACCTCCAAATTTACATGAGAGAATAAATAATTTCCTGACTTCAAGATAAACTACAACCCTCATGTCCCAGGGTATCATTTTTTAAATATTTAATTGAATTGTGCTGTTACAATTATAATGTGTCCCCCATTGCCACTCCACCTCCCATCCCTAATCCCCGCAGGTAATCCCCCCACCTTTGTTCCTGTCCATGAGTCATCAGTATAAGTTTTTGGCTACTCCATTTCCTATGTTGTCCTTTACATCCCCATGGCTACTCTGTAACTACCTGTTTGTACTTCTTAATCCCCTAACCTCTTTACCCATTCTCTCCCATCCCCTCCCATCGGACAGCCATCAAAATGCTTTCCATATCCATGATTCTGTCTGTTCTTGTTTCCTTAGTTTGTTTTTAGATTCAGTTGATAGGCATGTGTTTCTTGCTATTTTATTATCCATAGTTTTGATCTTTTTCTTAAATAAGTCCCTTTAACATTTCATATAATAATAGTTTGGTAATGATGAACTCCTTTAGTTTTTTCTTGTTTGGGAAGTTCTTTATCTGTCCTTGGATTCTAAATGCTAGCTTTGCTCGGTAGAGCAATCATGACTGTAGGTCCTTGCTTTTCATGATTTGGAATATTTCTGCCCTCTTCCTTCTAGTCTGCAAAGTTTCTTTTCAGAAATCAGCTGACAGTCTTATGGAAACTCTCTTGTAGGTAACTAACTGCTTTTCTCTTGCTATTTTTAAGATTATCTCTTTATCTTTAACCTTTGGCATTTTAATTATGATGTGTCTTTTTGTGAACTATTTGCATCCATCTTGTTTGGGACTTTCTGTGCTTCCTGGACTTCTATGGCTATTTCCTTCATCAAATCAGGGAAGTTTTCTTTCATTGTTTTTAAGATTTCCAACTTCTTCTTTTTTCTCTTCTCCTTCTGGTACCCCTATGACACTTATGTGGGTTAGCTTGAAGTTATTCCAGAGGCTTCTTACACTTTCCTCATTTTTCTGGGTTCTTTTTTCTTTTTGTTGTTCTACTGGGTTGTTTTTTGTTTCCTTATATTCCATATCATTGACTTGATTCTTGGCTTCATCTACTCTATTGTTGATCCCCTGTAAATTGTTCATTTCCATTGGTATATCTTTCATTTCTGCCTGGCTTTTTTTTATGCTGTTGAAGTCCTCACTGAGTTCCTTGAGAATTCTTATAACCAATGTTTTGAATTCTGTATCTGATAGATTGCTCATCTCCATTTTGCTTAGTCCCTTTTCTGAAGTTTTGTTCTGTTCTTTCATTTGGGCCATGTTTGTCTCGTCATTTTGGCAGCCTCCCTGTGTTTATGTGTATTAGGTAGAACCACTATGAATCCCTGTCTTGGTAGTGTGGCCTGTAGCTATAGTGGCACAGCCTCCTCTATCATGTGAACTGGGTACTCAAGGTGCACCCTCCTCTTGTAGTTGAGCCTTAACTGCTAATGGCAGGTCTATGGGAGGGATTCGCCCAGGCCAGTCAGCTGCAAGGACTGACGGTGACCACTAACCATCAACCTCCACCCTCTGTGGAGTTTCACTTGTGTGGGGGCAGTGTGGTGGTGCTCCTATGTGGTCTATAGGTGTCCACAGGCTCTGGGGTTTCCCAGGTGGTGCAGGTCAGAGACAGCCACTACCTGTGTTCTGCCTGAGGCCACCCAAGTAATCTGCAGGTAGTTGCTACTTGTGCTGGGCTTGGAGCTTCCCAGGGGGAGCCAAAGCTAGCTGCCACTAGGACCAGGCCTGAGGCTGCTCAGCCAGAGGTATGGGGCTGGGGACAGGCCCATAAATTGTGTGGGCAGAGCCTCGGGTAAACACCAAGGCAGGGCAAACAGTGTAAACCCAGTTGATGGTGTGTCAGATGGCTCCCACCTGTAGGTTCTGTGGCTTTCTGCCTGGGAGAGAGCTGTTCCCCAGCTCTCATCATGATGTCAGGCACTTCAGTTCCTCCTCATGCCACTGGTTCCTTTCAAGCTATTACCCTGGTGGTGCTGGTTCTTACAGGCAGTGTATTTGTATAAGTGCAGCATGGGCCCTTTAAGAGGAAGCACCAGGGAATCAAGTAGTTTTTTGTTTTTTTTTTTACTGACTCTAATCTTACTGGTTTTTATAGCCAGAAGTTACAGGGGTTTATCTTCCTGGCACTTGTAGCCTGGTAGCCTGGGTTAGAGGACTTGGTATGGGCCTGGGACCCCTGTCTCCTGAGAAATCCTTCCCAAATTTTTATCCACCACATGTGGGCATGGGACCCAACCATTCTGCATCTCTGCATGTCCATGTCTCCTACCCTTTTAGACTGATATAGTCTCTTTAGTTCCATAGTTGTTGAACAGTACCTATAATTATTCATTATTTATTAAATTTCTTGATTTGGGGGAGTAGTAATTGTTAAACGTGGTAAACACTAATTGATTGTAGGACAAATTAATAACTGCCCTATTATACTCTGAAATATACTCACAGGTCAGAAGTATAGACATTACCTGTGTATTTTTCCAACTTGATTTCTGATGGTTTTGAGTGGTTGTTGGTCTGTAGTTTAGTTGTAATTTTGTTGTGGTTGTGCAAGAAGTATAGCCGTGTTTATCTATGCCTACATCTTGTCCCCCAGGGTATTATTAAAAATGACATTTTTCAAAGAATGTTTTTGAAAATCTCTTCTATTAGCATTTTAATATTCGAAATGCTTTCTTTTAGTCATGTTATTATTTTCTTTAAAGATTTAATTCAATCCTCTTTGATGTGTTACCATTACTTATTTTTAGTAAAAGGTTTCTCCTTGAAAATAGGTCCTGGTCCTTTCCTTTTTTATTGGACTTAAATATTTCTGCTTGGAAATCAGTTTGTGGTTGAATTTGAATGAAAAAGAAAAACAGAATAACTTCCATTTTATTCAAATATTTTCACTGTGATCAATTTGTTTTCCTCATGATATTTTATAATTTTGAAGATGTTTAGAATGATAACTTTAAAACTGCTTGCTATAAAATGTAGGTTGCTGATTAGACAGTACCTACAATTCATTATTTATTAAATTTCTTGATTTGGGGGAGTAGTAATTGCTAAATGTGGTAAACACTAATTGATTGTAGGGAAAATTAATAACTGCCCTATTATACTCTGAAATATACTCACAGGTCAGAAGTGTAGACATTACCTGTGTATTTTTCCAACTGGAAGAGTTAGAAATTTTGAAAAAAAACTTCACACCTGGAACCTTGAAAGCAGCAGAGTGAATTATACTTTTAACCCTCAAGCTCATTTAAGCTATTGCACCAGCAGTTACTGAGAGTGGGCTTTAACACTAAACAAAATCAATACTTGAATAAAGTCAAATATACTTGAGCATCTGTGGCTCAGCATAAGTAGGTTTGTGGAGGGGTGCATGTTTCAGGTCTTATTATTTCCTACTTTGGCAATCAGGTTGAGTATTTATTTTCTTTGCACCTGAACTGTTTGCAGGATAAAAGATGGCAAATAATGAAACTGATAGTAATTTTCCAGTGACTAAGAACAGTCCCTTTTATCTGAGAGAAAGAATGTCAGGTCTGCAAAAGTCAAATGATCCAAAGCACCCAAAAGGAAAAGCCTCCCAAGTGACTCCAGCACCTTGGGTCTCCTCCCCAAACAAGGCCTGTGCTGCTATCAGTTTTGATAAGCAGGCTTTCCTCACCCAGAAGGCTATAACATGATAATGTCATTCAATAACCCTCACACCCTTTCCTGCTATTTGTCCAGCACAGGAAACTGAGGATTTTCTTGTCGTGTGGACACAGCGGAAACATCTAGCCAGCAAATACTGACCCTCGCATGCAAACAAACCCATATCCTCTTTCCGCCTGACAACTTCCTTCCTGCATGCTAAGAACAATCTACCCTTCATTTTTTTTCCGGACTTTATACTGACTACTCTGAAAGCCCTTGGGGAGAAGACCAATGTAAACTTCCACTCAACAGCTGGATTCTCAGACAAATAGGCTGACATTGAACATCGTGGAAGGTGCTGAAGATGACCTCTAAATATGGTGATATTGTATTGGATTGTCCGAAGAGAGCGTGCGCTTTGACAGTTACCTGAATACTTTGGCTTCTAATAACAACCACACTAGATGTTTCGATCCATATCTAAAATATTTAAAATTATATCACAGACCAGGAAGTTCTCTTCTCTCACTATAATGCCAAACTGGAACTGATATTCCTTTGTGTTATTCAGACCTGGGAATTTAAGACAGACATGTTTAGACCTAGAGAGACAGAGGGCATTATATTAATTGTACATCCAAATTTGCAGCTAAATCCATTCTGCTCACCCAAGCAGCGTAAGCTTACTGGAGATTTTCAAAATTACTCTTTATCTTTGAGCTCGGTAGTAAGACCTGGTGAGGTAAGTTATTTTGTTGTTTAATCTTATCTTACAACCCAAGCAAGGACAATGAGGCTTTTCAAATTTCTTTCTGAAATACCAAAAGAAATGCCTGACAATCAAAAACTTTGTGTGTGGGTACACTGACTTACCAGAATATCTTCTTGATATTCAAAAGACAAAGGGTTCAAACTCTGAAAACCTAACCCAAATCTGGGAAAAAAAATGTTCTTAGGCAGCCTGGGCATCCTTCCATAAAATCAGTTTCTTAAAATTTGGTGGCTTTTAGTGAGCAAAGTTAAAAAGCTCACTTAATACTGATGTTGATCATTTCATTTGGTTTAAAACATTGTTTCCTGGACAAACCTAGCATCAGGATATGCCTCTGCAGCTAAAGCTCAGGAGTGTAAAACAGGGAGGAGGAGGTTCTAAGTTGAAAGCAATGTTGCCAACACAGTCTGTTGTCACCAGCTGCCTCATATGTCCCCAGGTACTGTCCAAAACTTCCACATACAAAATGATACCTAACAATGATAGAAAAGAATGAACACTGTTACTTCTTCATGATAGGTGTCCAACTGGTAAATATCAATAGTATTCATGGCCCAATGCCTTTTACCGATCTATCTAGCAGATGAGTTATTCACGTCTTCAATTCACACATACCAGTTTATATAAAATATAGTAAAGGATGTTAAAAAGCACTTTGATGTTGTCATCAGTATTCTGATGAAGGGGGAACTCAGGCTTCGAGTTCCAACCAATGAGTCATTTGGTTATAGATTTAATCAAAAGGAACAAGTAGAATAAACACACAAAAATAATTTAAACGCTTCTTTTTTGCCAGGATATATTCTAAAAGTTTTTACATGGATTATCTCATTTAAACCTCACTACAAATCCAAAAGGCAGATATTATTTTATAGCATTGTATCAATAGCTGATACCTACTGACCACTTACCATATGCTAGGCACAGTTTTTAGAGAACTAAATTAATCCCAATGAGAACTCTGAGATAGAAGGGTTGTCCTGCTTTTTACAGAGGAAGAAACTAATACACAAAAAGGCAAAGTGTCCTCCCCACAGCATCGAACTGGTAAGTGGTGGATCTGAGACTAGGAGTTGGGAACCTGAAAGTTTAAAGCCTGTGGCCTTGAGCCGAAGACACTGAGTCACAGGTTCCTCATCTCTAACATGGGTCTAAAAATAACTGCCCACTCCCCCATAAGGCCATTACATAAACCAAAGGAGAAAAAGCGTGTGAATAATTAACTTACAATTTCCCTTATTTTTACAGCACACAATTTCAAATCACTAGGGCCAAAAGACAGGCTGTATGTCAATTAAACATAAAAGCCACATTTCTCCTCTGTGGCTTTTTGTTTCTTTACTTCCTTTAACAATTTCTGACATTTTCATAAGCTTGTTCCAAAGAAAAAAAACCATGCCATTTTGAGAGCAAAGAGCAATTTACTTCATAATTGATTGAGTAGAATGTCAAGAAAACGAAGAAACAGAAGAGTATTGGTGTTGACTACTGCTGTAAAAACAACCTACTATAACCTAAATGAAAGTTCTTGAAAGTACTCTAGGGGAAAATCTTCTGCTCAAAGACGCTGCTGCCATCAGCTCTAATATTTATCCCTGGAGTCAAAGGGGTGCTGATTGGCCCATTTGCATTTAGTGTTTTCCAGGGAAGACCTGCTCTCAGAGGGTACACACAGAGCAGGAGGGACATTCAGTGTCTCCATCGCTGGACCCCAGTGGCAGGGAGGAGTCTCCTGCTCTACCCCCACTCTCACATGAGGCCCCAGGCCCACATGGCAGTTCCTGGGAGTACTAACCCTCCAGGAGTGAAGGCCAGCATGTATGAATTGAGTGTGTATACTTCGGAGTGGCCCCTCAGCTTGATTGGAAAGGTGCTAGATGTTTTTAATAATATTCCATGTTATCTGCCTCTGTTCTCCCTTCCATAAGGATGGCTGGCTGGTGATACTAGCTAATGTTTATTGAGAGCATCCACGAGCACAGGACTGTGCCAAGCAACCCAGATTATTTCTCTTACTTCTGACCATACCCCTAAGTACAGACACTGTTATAACCCCCATCTTAAACATGAGGAATTTTAGAAACAGAGAGGTGAAGGGTGTACAACTTGTTAGTGACAGAGCTGTAACACACATCTTTAAAATTTGGTTTCAGCCCCTGTGCTTCATACTTTCAAAGGTAGTGTCTAGAAAGAAAAGTGAGTTAATTTCAATCAATAAATCAACAAATACTTGTCCCCTGGTGAGCATAAAGTGGTGAGTAAGACAGGCATGCCTTTCTGGTCAACATGAAGCTTACTTTCTAGAAGAGAAACAGATACTGAACAAATAATTTTAGTGCATTGAATCTCATTTGGAGTCAAATGCATATGCTAACAGAACATTTCTGAAGGACCTAATCCAGGGGATGCCCGAGGAAACAGCAATTCCATGGAAAGAGGAAGGATGAATAAGCAGTAAGTAGATAAAGGGAAAATAGCAAGGCAGTGGTGTGTAAGGGCAGGAAGGAACTTTTCCATACAAAACAACTCCACACATCCTACCTACACAACTATTCCTATACAAAGGATGATGAGAGTGTTCTGAGTTATATAGAGATGAGTAAGATGAAGCCACTCATTCTGAAGCCCACAACCAGTGGGGGAGACAGAGCCAGACATAAATTAAAAAAAAAAAAAAAAAAAAAAACAGTGGCAGGTGGCAGAAAGAGATGCAAAGAAGATGCCAAGGGAGGGCAAAGAAAGAAATTCATGTGGACACAGAGGGGAGTTTTTAACTGGTCCTTGAAGGATAAATACAATTTTCAAACTAAGGTGAATTCTCAACTGTTAAATGGGGAACAAATGGGAGAGTTGGGGTCAGCCAGCAGGTGAAGGCTCTGTAACCCCCACCCCATAAAACAAGAACAAGACCTCAGACTGAGGGAACCAGAGATAGCTAATGAAAAGTTGAGGCATGGAGAGGACAGCAGAGACAGCAATAGGAGAGAAAATAGGAGGGCTGTGCTCAATCCCTGACGTTGCTTCCATTTGGTTTTTATCTCCCCAGAAACATGTGGCTCAGGGAGGGCAGGCTGAGTTTAAAAGGCAGAAAAACAAGACTGGGTCAGACACCTGCAGCTTAGGCAGCAATGTGAAAAGAGCAAGGGGGTTAGAAAGAGAATGAGAAAAGACATTACCATACTTCAGAGAAAAAGAGCAAAAAAAGTAGTCCAGAGACCTTTTAGTAGTTGGGTCCACAAAGCCCCTGCAACATAATAACTAGTCACTGAGGGTAAAGAGAAAGAATCTGAAAGCCCATGAAACTGCACAGAAGCAGAAAAAAGTACAGTAAGATGGAAAATGTGAATACCGTAGAGGGAAGGAAGAAGCTGGAAAACTAACCTGTAATTAATAAAAAAAAAAAAAAATTGTCAACTCCCTCATACTATTTCCTGTAATAAATAGTAAGAGGCAGAAATATACCAGTGTGATATGCCTGCATAAATAATAACAAATATTTGTAGGATTATTTATAGTACCTGAAGCATGTATTTTGAGATATATTATTTCAACTTACCTTTTAAGCCACCTTGTGAAACAGGTGAAAATCATGTCAAAATGGAATGCCATACATACTTATTTATTGAGATAAAAGGCCAAGAAATAAGATTCTAAATAGATTCTAAACACCTAAATCCTATCCCAGACCAGTTATCCCTCCACAAGTTCCTGCATTAAAAGAAAAAAAAAAAAAAGCACAAAGGAGAAAGAGCAATTTACAGAGATGAGTAACGGGCTTTGTCTGTGGCTTTGACCCCAGTGCTGGCATGGACTCTAGCCTTCTGGTATAGGCCTTGTGGGGGACTTCTTTCACTCTAACAAAGTAGAGAAAACCAAAGCCATTCTAAAGGTCTATACTGCCTTCTACCACCCCAAAGCCTTACTATAAGAGCTTAGCATGAATGAAAGGCCAATCAAGAATTCATGGGCCCATAGGAAGCAGTAGAAATCACAAAAGCAAGACAGTGGCTGCCCTAGATCTCAGTCTGGATGCTAAGAACCTCTTCCAAGTCACTCTCACTTCGCCAGCCATGTGGTAAGATGAGAGATGGCCTGGTCCCCAAAAGGGAAGTTATCTAATCACACAGTATTGGGGCGAGGGAAACAAAAAGGCCACATTTATGTGTGAGCCGGTCTTTAACTTTAACCTGCCAGAGCCTTTAACACTGTGTCAACAAAATGAACCAAAACAAGTAATAGCAGTATTTCTTCAGGGAAGAAGCCCTTAGCTTCTCCCTCCTGCAAGAAGTGTTAGTATCCTTGCTTTAGAGTTGTCAGTGGCTTGACAAAGAACATACAATCATGAAAAATGAAACTGGAAATGGAATCCAGATCTTCTACTTCAAATTCCCTGTTCTTAGTTAAACCGGGCACTTCAGTGTTTTATTAAGTCTTCATAATACAATTTGTATGTTCACAAATAATACCTCTGTTTTCTTGGTCCCATCTTAAAAACTCATATTGGGGAATAGAAATGCCTCGAAGCAAGGTGTATGTGGGATACATTAAATAAAACGGTAATGCTGTCACCATGCTGATGTCTTCCTGGGAATGTATTAGTGCCCGAGGAGGAACTTCAGAGTGAAGACTGTATTCTGATTCATACTGCTCACTCCACCGGCAGCACACGGGGCAGCTGGAGACCTGAGCCCACATATACTCAGTGATCTTCAAGCAGGGCCCCTAGCTACCATGTTCCTCAGCAACTTTGCAAGCACAGTGAAAAGCCCCAGATGTTAGAAATTTTGTTCTTGGAGTCAAGGTTCTCTATCAAGGGATTAGTATGACCTGCCAGTAAGTCAATGGTTATATTTTGGAAGCTATTTTAGCCTAATATTTTGCCTCAGAAGAGGTTGTTTGGTTTTAATAAAAATTCTTAATAAGAATGGATGACCCAATACATTATTTCTCTTGCTTCTAATTTAAGAATCTGGTACATAAAAGCACAGAGAGTGTGAAGGAAATGGATCCTGACCTTGTGACAGTTGGCATGATTTCTGAGGCAGGTGTCAGATAGGTTCATAAGCAACTATGTTGCCAAATCTTATCAAAACCTAAAAGACAAAAAGAGAAGAAAAATACACACTTTATAATTGACATCAAAAAGGAAGTCATTTTATTTTTAGTACATTTTCTTTGGAGGGAAAGCCAACTAACTGGAAAGAGTCCATAATTTAACCAACATCAGATCTCTGCTACATCCCCCACTGAAACTTAATAAATGTTAGTTTCCAGATTTACTCACTTTACAGTTTTCTCCAGTTAATGATCAGCAAACACCTTTTATTACTTTAAATGTAAACAAAATGAAGACTTGAAGTCTTGTGATCAGGAATTGATTTCTGGCAGACAAGCCAAACTGTTTGGTCTATTTTTATGGTCTGTTTTTATGGTTGATATAAGTATATTCAAAACCCATAAACAATGTACACCCACTTCGATACTTTTTCAGCCCGTCTTTGGTCATAAACTTTAATTAAAACAAAACATCCCTTAGGTAAATCAAAGGAAGTGCCATTGAAATAATATAAACACCAAGAAAACCCTGGGCTGTTTCCACGTTCAAGTCTGATTAGATGGACAAGCACCAAGCACTTGTGTCAGTAGACCAACCAGCCGAGTTTGTGATTATGAGAACCTCCTCTAGTATTAAGGATCTCTGGCACAGTTTCTGGGAAAAGTCGTGCCAAATTTCTCTGTTCCAAAAGAGGGTTTTCCACTTGGAGGCTGTGGTATCTGTGAAGGCTATCTCTCATGAGCTGGGTGTCCTCTATTTAGCTGTCAGAAGGCCTGTCTATCGCAGGGCTCAGACTGTCTGTCCCATTTGGCCAATGTTAGGAGCTTATGCTAGTTATGGCAGAGGAAACATGTTTTCCATTACACCCACACCAAAGTGTTGATTAAGGTGGCACATGTCAGACCTGGGAGTAGCCAGCACTCAAAAACAGTATAGACCTTTTACAGATGCTGAAATTGTTTCCAGAAAATTCAGCATCTCAACTTATCTTTTTTTCATTTTTCTCTTTTCTTTCATTTTTTTAAGATAGAAAAAGAAGTCAGGGCATTTTGTGCTTATTTTTTAGCAAATACTTTAATCATGTCTGATTTTTTTTTCAACCATAATCATATATTTCCTTTGTGTTTGTGGTTAAAAAAAAATCTCCTGATACTTGACAAGTATAGTCTATAAGAGGCAAAGATTTCTCTGTAAAGCATGCTCTCTATAAGAAAATGCATCTTGATCTTTTTAGAATTCTGAGTCCTTTTAAAATGTACCAAAACTATGCATTGTTTCTCAGAAAACAATTGTGCAAGATTACAAGCCTTTGAACAACACTTTAGAGTTTCAAGGGCCTTAGGTTAAAGACCACTGTTCTAAGTGAAGCCAGATATAGTCATATAGCTGGCAGATTGAATTTTTACTTGTAGATACAAATACAATCCCTTTACAAAATGTACATTATAATGAGTCTATGTAATTGAAGCACCTGTCAAGGGTTGGTAGATTCTTCTCATTCTGGAAAGTAGTAAAAAGAAGAGGTTATGTCCCAAAGGCCAGCAAGCCCTTCTGTGTAAGTCTCCTATGGAAGTCCAACTCCTTAGAGAGTATATTGGTTCCAATGACCATTGGTCAAAACTACATTGCTTCCCTTTTAGGAAATATACAAACAATGCCTAAAAGTGACAATGACTAGCATTGCCAGACTTAGCAAATAAAATATAGGACACCCAGTTAAGTTTTGATTTTAGATAAATAATAAATCATTTTTAGAATAAGTATATCCCAAATATTGCATGGGCTATACTTACACTAAAAATTATTCATTATTATCTGAAATTGAATTTAATTGGGTTCCCTGTATTTTAGCTGGCAAAACTATAATGATCCAATAATTCACATCCACATCACTGGCTACTCCTGACTGTGGGATCAGGTTTCTAGTGTTTTCAAACTAATAATTGATGAGAATTTCCACTAGATTTCACAATGCCACTTCAGTTAAGCCAAAGTGATGAGATTGATATTTACCATTCTGGCTTCTCCCCCTAATGATATGACTCCAGTTTGTTAACTTATTTGTTCTTTTCCTTTCTCTCATTGATAAATTTGGTATTTGACAACCTTCAGTCCTCAACCCTGTCTATTCTTTATCCTTTTAAACTTTCTTTGCATTTTATCTGCCCTACCAAATGACTCCTCAATCCACATTGCTGCTCATGCTAACTCCAGACCACATTTTCTATTTGACAGATGAGCCTTTTGTCAGAATGAGCTCATTAAAATGGATTAATAGCTCAACCTACCACCAAATAGCAAAGCATCATTTATCCTTTTATTTCCCCTTTTTCCTGATTTTATAATCCTACAATTAGTTAACTATACCTATCTGTTAAATAATTCCCCGTCAAGTAGTTCTTTCATTTTGCATCCCCTGTACTCTAATTCAGAGTCACATCATCTCTTTCCTACATGTATCAGCCTCAAATTTGTCCTCCCCACTTCCAGTCTTTTGCCATGTGGTCACAAACCTTCCTTTCCAAATTAATTATTTATTGCATGTTTATGATGGACATACAAAAACAATAAGACTAACTTTTGCCCTCAAGAAAAGTACATTCCAGGAGGAGGCAAACTATATATACGTGTGTGTGTGTGTGTGTGTAACTATATATGTGTGTATGTGTATATGTATATATATGTATATATATGCATATATATGCATATTATATATGGATATATCATATATTTATATATCCATATAATATATATTGCCCCTATATATTATCCATATAATATATTGTATATAATATATATTACTTGGATATATAATTCTCAATATATCCATATATAATATATGGATATATATTATATCTTATATGGATATATAATATATAAATATTATATATTATATATAATAATACCCATACATTATATCTATATATATATAGATATACAGAATTATAGAAAAATATAATCAGCCCTTTGATAGAGAACAGCACCAAGTACAGCAGTTACAGAAGTAATGTTAGAGGGATGGGTGATGGTGGCAGAAATGTTTTTCTGATGCTTGGGTGAGATAACACCTGAACTGAGTTTTTAATTGGTCAGCTTCAGCCATTAAGCAGGGAGACTGCAGTTCCAGACAGAAAGAATACCATGCACAAAGACATGGCAATATAAAAAAAGTGATGCTTTGAAGAGATTTCAGTAGTTCAGTTTGACTGGAACACGTAGTTCTGAGAAAGTGGCGAGGTTATACAGGTATAAAGGTCCACATCTATGAGACCAACGGAGACAAGTCTTTGAACTATTTTATGCAGTGTGATGACAAAATCATTTTGTATTTTGAAAAATGGCATGAAAGGATATGAAAAATGTGTTGCAAATGACAGGCTTGGGTCAGGGAGATGGCGAGCAGCTATTGCAGGGCTCTCAGGGCTAATGATGGAAGCACTCCCTAAGTCAGTAGCAATAGTGATTCAAGGAGAGGGCTGGAAAGACATTTAGGAAGAAGAGTTTGGATTACTTGGTGATGGATTACACATGGAAAGTAAGGAAAAGCATGTCTTGTATTACATGAAAGCTTCACTTTTATCTAGTGAAACCTGTACTGATTCCCACTGCCTATAGTAATGGTTTTCAAACAGGGGTGATTTGGCTCTGCAGGGAATATGGGAAAGTCTGGAGACATTTTTGGTTGTCAGAGAGGGGAAATAAGGAGAAGAAGAATGCCACTAAGCCAGAGCACAGGACAGATGCACGGGACAGGCCCTCATGACAGAGTCATCTGGTTCAACACATCCACCGTGCCAAGGCTGAGAAACTGTTATACAACATTAAGTAGATTTCTTTCCCTGAAATGTAAGGCTCTTGAAAACATTGCCCAATTTCCTTTCCAGACAAAATTCCCCTCACCTTGTACGTGTCCTATAGACCAAGAAAAAATGACCTCTTCATGAATTCCAAACATATTTTTCACTTCCCACCTTACTAATCTTGCTTTTACCATTATTCTCTTATCCAGGAACATTTCCTCCACACATCCCCTTCCCTCCCCACATCGTCAAAATGCTACTTATGCCTCCTCCTCCATGAATCTTTTCCAATTTGCCCTCTCTCCCTCCTCTCCATCCATTTACTACTATTCATTACATGGTAACTGGTAAGTGTGTTATTTCTTGATGGCCTTGGTCTTATCCTATTCCCTGGAGAAAGACCTTGATCAGCCAAGCACAGTGCCTTTAACAAAGTAAGTATTCAATAAATATTTGTTAAAATTAAGTACGATTTTCTAAATCAGTTGTCTGAAATCATTAATGCCTAGGTTTCCCTGTTATTTATGTGAACAATTCAGAGGTGAGAGATTCTCATCTTTAATGCTAAACAAAATAGTGCCCATAAACTGTAACCGATACTTGGTTCAATTTTTATTGTACTTTCTTAGAAAACTGACTATACTTATCATCACAGCCCATGCAATATCTGAGCTTTGTCCTTATGCTGTTGTTCCAGTCCGGGTTTTGGATTTGCTTGGTAGAGTAGATGTTTAAGATTCCTTGTACATCTTTACACATTGATTTACCTGTCTACCAGGTGTTCTACATTGCCCTCCAACTGCTCATTTTAAGCTATTTAATTCTGCAATGCATGTTTCACTGGTGATATCCTTAGAAAATTTTTCTTCCTGGTAAAATAAAACCTGCTCCTTGTCAGCTTAATAGTTGCCACTAAACTACCTTGTAGAAACACTGGGAAATGTGAATGGCATGGGTGACCAAGACTTTGTTTCTAGATTTTTACTTTATTGCCTTTTGACTTTTACAAGACTTACTTAAGGACAAGGATTGAATACCATTTAGTCCTTTGAGGGCCATGCAGTCATGTCAGACATTTCCTTGGCCCATGCACCAGTTCATTTCTCACCCCCTGCGAGACGGTTTATTTTTTGCAAACCCTGAAAGGTGTGTGAGACTGAAAAGGACCTGTGAATCCCCGTGTTGCTGCACTGAGGGCAGCTTGGCAGTTCTCTCTGTTGCTGCCACGTTTGGCCAAGGGATATGTGTAGCCTCGTCCACAGAACACTGAGAGATTGTCAGCAGGCAAGGTGATTTAGAAACCAAACTACCTTACCAAGCTGTGGAGAAATTCCCTTTGTCATAGATAGCAGGTAAAAAAAAAATAGGCATAGGATACTTTTTCTAAAGCAGATTATTTGTAAGTCCTCTGCAACAGGATGGCTTTGTGCACCTAGATCAAAAAATTGTGGCCCACCTCCTTTTCCCAAACAGTTCCACTTTCATACAATTGGGTTTTAGGGTTGAAGGCCATTTAGTGCTACAGAGAAGGAAGGGTGAGCTCTCACTTTATTCTTCTGTCTTAGCCTATAATTAGTGTGAATTAATACACTCAGAAATAGATAGATGATAGATAATGATAGGTAAGCAGGCAGATAGATCAACAGGTAGGTAATAGAAAAACAAAGCCCTAAGAAGCCAATTCTTCCTGAGAAGATTAAAATTTGGATGGAAAAAGGCTTGAGTGTTTTTTTATGTTTTCTTTTTCTTTAATTTTGATATAACTAACAAGTAAATTCTGTTAGTTTCAGGTGCATACCATCACAATTCAATACTTGTATTTATTGTGAGTGATCACCACTATAGGTCTAGTGAACACTCAAATTTTTAATGTTTTCTTGAAATAGCTATACTGGTCAGAATTATACACTGTTTACGCCCATCCTCCCTCCTTTGGACTGCCATGGGTAAGTACATTTTTCTTACTTATGCCTGACCAAATGTGCACATATTTCACTGTAATACGAGACCCTGAAGACCATGCATCACATCTCTTCTTCATCTTCATTTACTTCACATCACCTGGGGTAGGACTTCACACGTTTTAAATGTCCAGTAATTGTTATTGACTTTAAATTTGGCCACCTCATGGCATGAAAAGTTGCATGATCCAAAATGGCTCTCCCAAAGCCCCGTAATTCAGAGTTCTCTCTGCATATTATTAAGTAGTGAAGCTCCAGTATCCAGGTGAAATTCTCAACTACCATTTACCATACAGAGATTTGTCTTTCATTAAATTTGAAAAAGATATCAAAATAGTTATTATTTAGAAAGAATAATGAAAGGAAATGAAGAAATTCATTAACATTATAATACTACATTACCACTACATTTAACTGTTAAAATAACAGAAAAGTAATCTAGATGAATTCAGTTAATTACATATTTTGTCTGCATTTAGATTGTCCAAATGCCTATTGTGATACAATATTGAAATCAAATCCAGTAAACTATAAGTAAAGGGCATTAAACTGTAATTTTCTTTCCCAAATGGGTACCTCTACAGCATCCTTCCCAAAATATTCAAGTAACATTCAAGGTCTACATCAGGGTAAATCTAGCCAACACAAAGGGAAGTGATTCTTTGTCAATGTATGATAAAATATTCACAGATTTTATAACAATGAGTCTAGTCATGAAACTTTTCCCATCTTCCAAGAACCTGCACACACTGCTCTGAAACCATAACCCCAAGGTGAACAAGGAAAACACTGCTCCTCCCAGTTTGTAGATACAAATATGGAGGTACAAGATCTTAAATTACTGGCCCACGTACATCCTTTCAGTAAGGGGTAGAAGGAGGAACAACACTCAACAAATTCAAAGATAAACTGTGCCTGCCTCCTATAACCATTTCACCAGAATACAAGGTCTGTCCAGAAGGTATCCAGCACTTCATACACAGGACAATGACACCTCGGACCCCTTCAAAGTAGGCACCTTGGGACCTCACACAGTTCTCCCAGCTGATTACCATCAGCTGCCCCATTCAATTTCCAGAATCTCATCGGTGGTCTGAAATCTTTCAAAAGTGATTTTAGTTTTGGGAAAACCCAGAAGTCACGGGATACCAAATCTGGGCTGTAGGAGGGCTGAGTCACCTGAGTGATTTGATGTTTTGCAAAAATCTCTGCACAAGACATGATGTATGAGCAGGCACATTGTCATGATGAAGCTGCCAATCAGCAGTTGCCCACAGTTGCAGCCTTCTGAATCATCCGAATAGTGTCCGAGGAGAAATGTTCAAGCTTAACACAAAATTTGATGCAGATCCATTACTCTACTTGCTCAGTCATTTTGAATGTGAGAGCCACACAGTACACATGCTCAGGCAACAGGCATCCATTGCCCCCACTGACTAGTATAGTGAAGTCATCATTGCACATGCATCACATATGTGCATTATTCCAGCCACTCACCTTGACTGCTAGGTTGCATTGATATCATGCAAACTATTCTCATTATATTAACAATGGCTGGACTTTTTCCTGACAGTCCTCATATACATAGCAGAGTACTGGCACATCGTAAACACACAATCTTTCAATCATTCATTTATTTAAAAGTGATTTACTGAGTATGCATAGTGAAGGGAGGAATAAAAGTCAGCTGACTGTAAAATCAGAGTTTTATCTTCAAGGTGTAGAGAGTAAATTCAGAATCATGGTAAAGACAGCTGTGGGACAGCAGCCAGACTCCTCTTCTGGACTGAGACATTCTTCCTCCTAACTCAGAGATCATAGCTATGTCCACCTACAGAAACTGCCCTTGGCCAAAGGAAATTGTTTTGCCCAAGTTTACATTTCCTCCTAGGAATGGCCTGTATCCAATGACTAGTCAATGCACCGGACTCTTGCCTCAATTTGGTAAACCTCTGAAGTATAGTCCCAGCTTTGGCACCCTCAATGGGGCCATCTGTTGGGAACCACCCTGCCTGGTATCAGAAGCTGTAACCCCCGCCAAAGCTAAGGCTGAGGGAGTGGCCTTGGACCATAAGCCAGCAAGGAAACAAAAGCTTATCTCCCTGGCAGGAGCGCTGCTTCTCTGCTGCTTCATTCATAACTGAACCCCAAAGCTTGGTCGGTTAGCTAAAGACGGGTAAGATTCCCCAAGGGGGGAACAATCTAAGACAGGCATGATCACGTGGAAGGTCCCCAAGAAAGGACTTTGGGGGCTACAGCCAAAGGGAGTGATGGACCCTCACCCCTGGCTTTGACATAGCCTGAATCCTCATCGTCTGGGAGAAAAATCTCCTTATCTCTTGGTTGCCTTAGTTCCCTTGCTCCCCCTAAGCCTGAAACAATGACAGGGTGGTGCAGCTCTGTGCTGAAAAGGGCGGTTCCGTGGGTGATCAGGCCTAAGAAAGAATATGTAAAATCCTGTGAAACCTGCTTTGTTTAGAATGCTCTCAGTTGAATGATAACAGTCCAAGGAAGAAGTTTGTTCCTCAAAGTTTTATAGCTCTTTGACCCTGACTCAAAATAGGCCCTCACACTTCCCTGTTACCTATTGTTTGATCCTTACTTCCTAGCAATGAGTAATGAGCTTTACCTGAATTCTTATGCAAACAAAACTAATAAAAAGCCACTCTGGAGGGGGAACGGGGTACTCTCCCCACCAGAGAAAGTGGCCATTCCATTCCTACTTCCCCACAGGACCTGGTTGTTTCTGTGTATGTTTTTCTTGTGTGTTGACGAGCCATCTGCAGCATTCCGCAGTCACTGCCGGCACGTGATTGCGACAGCCATCTGGAGCTATAACCACAACCATGTTGCAGCTCACTTTCTTCAGCTGCCCCATCCCACTGCCCTGTATTCCATACAGGTTTCATTCCTAAGAGGACTCTCTAATCAACTTCCTGCATCCCAGCCCCTGCTCTCAAGTCTGTTTCCCAGGATACTAAATTGTAGCAGGGTATCAGAATCCTACAGGGCAGGATCTAAAATGGGATTTTCATTTCTGGATACATCCAGAGTCCCACTGAATTTCAGGGACTCTGATGCCTCTTGGTCACTTTGAGCTCCTCCAATGAAGAGATCAGTAGGTAAAGAAAGCAGTCACTATACTAACAGAGAAGACTGACTCTGATAATCACAAAGAAGGTGGTCTGTTTTTACACACACATACACAAATGTTCGAGAAAGAATATGTTTGGTAGCCAGGTAATCCTGGGGCATTTCTCAATCCAGTAGCCAATTTTAATGGTAGATGAACAAGTACCTCAGCCATGGCCTGAGAAGAGTACAGTGACTATAGGCTGATGGATGAGAGTCTGGTCACCACTCTGAGGAAGCCACCTGGTACAACTGAGTTAACCAAGAGTGAGCGGAGATGTGTTATAGAATGCATAGTTAAGAACGGAGATGATGACTGTCAGGTAGAGCTTTGAGACCAGCTGTCCTGACTGGGGCTAGAGCTCCTCCAAAATTTCTCTTGAAAGTTTCCCCAGCAGAAACCAACCAGAATGGAGTGAGTCTTCCCAAATGGGACAAGTTTACTATATGAAGCAAGCCGATTTGAGTGGTGGGAGTGAACTGCATTAGATTCTGGGGTGTGCCCCCTGGACCTTAATAAGAACCAAGTCATTCATTTCCTCAGCCGTGACCCCATCTAAGAATTACCCAAGGCCAAAGGGAGCTGTATGACCAAGTTCATGTCTCTTCCCAAAGGATAGACCACATCCATTGATTGATACAAAGGTTCAATTCTCCTGCCTCCATTTGGGAAATCTTTGAAGGAACATCCCAGCTTCAGAGCTCCCTGTGAGTTGGCTGGAGCTACTATTGTAACAATGTCACAGTTTGACTCCTCCCTCTGCCTCTTGTCCAGCTTCACTTTGCTTTCTCATGTATTACCTGCAACCAAACAGCCAAATCATTCTGTTTCCCAGGGTACCTCACCTTTGGCAACCCAGAACACAACTAAATGTCATTTCATTCTTTATACTATCCATCTTTAAATGATCCAAAATGTGTGTTTATCTTCCTCTGGATTAAAATTTGTCATTCAGTTGACAAAAGCAAGAAAGTCGAAATCACTGTTTTTCTCTAACGATCCTGACTTCTGGGTCATGATCGCCTTGCCCACCAGAAAACTGATTCCAACACTCTTGATCTTTAATTTCATCTTATGCAGTATCTTTTTTAACAACAAATATTTTATAGGGCTCATCTGCCTGCTGACTCAGAACCCATGTGGTAGCAGGCCTGACAAAATAGATTGTCATGATCTACTAATCAATAAATCCATGCACTAAAGAAAATTTACACTACGAGTTCCACTCTATTCTCCTATATGCATCGCTATAACACTTGGGGGGAAAGCCAGCTGCTGCAACCGGTGCATAAAAAGGTAATTTCTAGGGCTTTTTTCTTATGTAATACTAGTATCACTGAGTGAAACTTAGTCCTAAGGCATTCTAGTCAATCATATCAAAATTTAGCATCACAGAATCAGAGACATCAGATCGAATGGGACCTCAAGAGACCATTTCACACAGCCTGACCCAAAGCAAGGTTTGCCTGAATTATTTCAAATACATTATTTTGTAAGGTGTTCTTCCAGGTTTTCATAGAATTTACCCTTCCTAGCACTGTGAAATTGATAGTAAATCATCAATAAAACTATCTTAATTGATAGTAAATCCATCTGCATGAAATAGAATTTTTTTTTCATTTTCCTCTATTGCATAAGAAATGCATTTGGCCAACTATTTTCTATCATCTTTCCTGTACTTAAAGAAGACAAAAGACTATTTCAACTTTTCCTTAATAAGCTTGTTTTGACCTGTCATTAAATCTTCTTGTTTTTTTTTTCAAGCTTTCACCTAAGTTTTAAGTCTTCCTGTTACATATAGAGAGGGTAGAGTAAAAATTTGACTAACTGAATAAAAATTAGGGTCTCATCAGTGACATTCAATCTTATGAACCCTAGACAAAGTTGATGAGTTTGTGGTGGACAGAGTTAACTGACTCACTAAAATCCCCATTCCCAGTCCAATAATGACAGTGGACCCAAACTAGAGGGAAAAAACCTGGGTTCTCAGTGGCATCTTTGACCAATCGAATCAACCACAGCAATGGCCAGAGCCTGTCTCCTGATTTTTCATCATGTAAGAATAGTAAAGCCTTGTTGCAGTCACGATTCATCAGATGTTCTGATACCTATGGCCCTGCACAGTTTTCACTGATGTCATGGTTATGATGATAAGATACTTATTGTGTTACTTCTACAAATGATATACATTTCAGCATCAGTCTTTCCTTCTTAGTACCAATGTTGTCAGTGGTCCATTACTCTCCATTTATATCATTTTCATTAATTCAAAATGTTCCTCAAACTCTGTAAGTTGCCTCCCCTCCCTAAAACCACTCTTCTCAGTCCAGCTGGAGACAGAAAATGATGAGAGCAGCCATGAGAAGAGAGAAGGCATAAGGTAAATAAAAGAGCCATTGGTTTTAAATACCAATGCTCTTTTACTACATGCTACATGTGGGGACTTTGAATGAAATGATGTCATGCTGGCTTTGGGTGGGTGGGTGGTGGGTGAAGGGATATGTGGGCAGGGAGAAGAATCCTTAGTCATCTCAGGATCCTGTTGCAATCAGAGAGGGTTTTTTTGTCATGTCATTTCCATTTTTTTGCTACATGAAAAGTAAGGAGGCAAATATGCTAAAACCCCACTCAAAATTATTTCTTTAAAGAACTTCTGGCAAAGGCAATTTCTTTCCCAACCAAGAAGGATTTGTTTTCCATACCAAAGTTCTGCTTAATAAGGTTAGTCATCCACTGGGTGGTCCTACAGCTTCAATTCCAGTGACAACTCATAATGAGATTCTGGTTTTCACTCTTGTTGCCATAGGAGGCAGACTTTGCAACAATGTTTTATATGATAATGTTATCAGTAGGCTCAGAATGGTATCCTACTTAACTCCACCACTACCATAACCACAGCCACAGCCAGTTGCTGTGGCATCTTCCTCTGTTAGATGTTTTTTATTTCCTGGGTTTCTAGAAACAAACTTACTTCATAAATGTAACAATACATAGCTAATTTTAAAAAAACATGATTTTCCATGCTAATGGTTTTTAGATATTTGTATATTTTCTAAAGATTTTATTTATTTATGTTTAGAGACAGGGGAAGGGAGAGAAGCAGAGAAACACTGATGTGAGACAGAAACATCAATTGCTGCCTCTCTCACACCCCTGCAACCCAGGCATGTGCCCTGACCAGAAATCCCACCGGTGACCTTTTGGCCCTCAGACAATGCCCAACCCACTGAGCCACACCAGTGAGGGCTGTACAACTTTGTAATTACACACATGCACGGAGAAATATGGAGAAAGATAAATAGTGAACAGGGAATAACTGCACACAGTGTAAAATGCTGGATTATTTTAGTTTTATTGAAGTATTGTCTATCCCTAAGCTTATGAAAGTATCAGCCATTTCCACCAAGTTTTAAGTAATTTTTATAGTGGTTGATATTAGAAGGAACTAGGACTCAGTAAGCATTCCCAACCTGCGGGGTGGCCTTGCTAACTTAGACAAAGAAGAGTCTCCACTCCATTGGAGAATAAGACAGCCATGGCCTCATTATAAAGGTATATTCAACAATATTCAATTAATTAAAACATCCTGTTCTTTCAAACCCTGTTTTTAATCAATGTATTACTATACAGTCACACTTAGAGGCCATCATATAATAGAAATATTGTTAATATTTTGAAGTTTATCTATCATGCTTCTCATTAATTCAGTAGCAATGTTTAAGATCAGTTATGAGTAGGTTTCATTCACCTGCCTTCTTTGGCTATTAAGTGGTCAGTTCAATTGTCTCCTTTAAAAAGGAATTCATTTTCTTATTGAATACTATAGTAGAACCCAGTTTCCTTAAGAGTCCTTTGTAAAAAAAATCATAAGTGAACAAAAGATGCCAAACTCCATCAAGATTTGTTTGTGATTTGCTACAATCAGCCCAGTGTAGGCACAAGTTTGTTCCTTGCCCAATTCTATCTAAAGACTACATAATGAAAAACCCTTTGACAAGTTGATTAATAATACTGAGCTGTTAAAGTTCAGCTGAGTGAGCAATTAAACATTCCAAACAGCAATGAACCTTCAGAAGGTAATTTATGATAATTTTATGCACAAGAGCTCAGTGGCTTTTTAATTTGATAGAATGTTAGTAGCATGAATTTCTAACAAGGGAGTGTCAGGGCTCCATACATCACTGAGATTACTTAAACATTTCCAACGTGGTTGATGAATGAAGTTTCTTGAGATGTGGGGAGATACAGAAGGTGTTGGAAGGTTGCGATTATTCATCATATCAATTATTGAGAGTGGATGCACTGACATCGTACTCCCTGATCATATTTTATGTCCACAGTAAAGATAAGTCAAGCTTGAAATAACAGACCTACCCAACTACAATATCTGCAGGTAATTCCACTCCCTTTACTTCCCTCCCCTTCTTCTTTACCTCTTCCTTCAGACTCATTGCCCCTCTTCTATTCCTACCCAGATTTTAAAACACCCACCCCCTTACTTAAAAAAATCATGGTGAAATAACTGAGAATAAGGGCAAGAAGAGAAGAAGAGACAGAGTAAGAATGAGCACGACGCTAAAATTATTGCCTCAACAGAGTGGGAAAAAGAACTGATGGAATAACTTAGTTCCCACTTTTGCACCAATATACACCCCCATACCCCCCCCCCCAGAAATCCCCTCTGCCGCAGCCCAGTGGTGGCCGTCCAGCCTCCCCTCTGGCACCTCCACTATTCAATCAGCACCCCGCATCTCTGGCAGCCTTTTTATTTTCAGATCATTAAAAAAAAAATAACATGGTCTGCTTTGAGTAAAAGTGAATTTTTTTTCTTTAATTTCTACACAAGTGTTTTTGAATTTTAAAACCAGAAGACACCCTGGAGCTCACTTAGCCTTGAGTTCTCTCAGGCTGTAAGATGTAGTCGGTTGAGGAGATTAGTTAACCCACACAAATTTATTTTTATTTAAATGAATTACCCACCTTGACAAGCCGAGCTATTTTACACAAAATCTGGATTTCTAGCTGGAAATACTAAAAAATTAGAAGCTCTATAAACATGCCCCCTCTGTTTCCAAAGAGCATTATTTAGCTAGAGCTTAGTAGCAACTGCCCATGTAAAAGAATACACGCTCTGTCCGGTTCCTCACACACCCCACCATCCCCTGTAGTCTTACACTTGGGCAGGTTTCCTTGAGTGTGCTACCGGCAAAGACCGTGGAGAAATCAGAGCTTTTGATTCCTGACTGAGACCTAGATTAACCTCTTTGTTTTACAGTTGAGGAAACAAAGTAAATAGTAATACATGACCCTACCCAAGGTCACCGGCTCATTAATGACAAAGCCAAGATCTTTTAACCCCCAATCCAGTGCTTGTTTTACTATGCTACAGTTTCCGCTCATCATTTTTCTCATCACGTCTATGTATTTTTTTTTAGGGTAGAGAAAAAACACATTAATCTGATTATAATGCAAGCTATGCCTCTATATCAATTTTTATTTATTGAAATAACAATATTAACCAGGATAAATTCAACTCCTAAGCAATTAAATATATCTTAACATGGGGGTATTTTACTGTTTACTTACTTCTCTCTGTCTTTGATACCAATCCCTGCTTTAAAATCAAAGTAGTAATTTATTAGAAATTAAGCCCTGGCTGGCATAGCTCAGTGGATTGAGCACGGGCTGGGAACCAAAGTGTCCCAGGTTCGATTCCCAGCCAGGGTACATTCCTGGGTTGCAGGCCATACCCCCCAGCAACCGCACATTGATGTTTCTCTCTCTCTCTCTCTCTCTCTCTCTCTCTCCCTCCCTCCCTTCCCTCCCTAAAAATAAATAAATAAAATCTTTAAAAAAAAAGAAAAGAAAAAGTACATTAAAAAAAAGAAAGAAATTATATCATTAGTGTAATAACAAGTACAGACTGCCTTTATCCTACTTCTGTTTTCTTTTGTATATGTTTGATAGCTACACAGCAAATATTAAATGCTAACCCAAAGTCAGTTATGTTTCTCTGCTACAGACACAGAGATTGAGTGCAAGATCACCCTGACTATTTCTAATGCTTTTATTTCCTCAAATGGGTTGGAAAACAAAACCAAACAAGTAAACACAAGCTCATCTAGCTATCATCTCTGCAGATGTCATTTCTTGGTAACATGCTATTATCATTCATGTCAGGTAAACACTCTTGCAGATGAAGTCAGAATTATTCAGGCAAGTTTCTTCAGGCTGCCCTGTAAAGCTGTTCTCCTCACATGGGAAACTTTCACAAAGACTACTTGTTTACAGAGTCCGTGTGCCTCACGATCCTCTTTTGTGTTTCTCCCTCCCTGGTACTGAGCATATGTTTTTAATGTTAACACTCCCTCATCTATAGAGACCATCTGCTTATTAAAAAAAAAGTGTTCTCCTCCCTTCTAAGACAGCTTTTTTGCATGGTGAATCCTCTCTGCCAATTTCACAGATTCGGGGGAAAGAGAAAAGGCTGTATTCTTCATTCCAGATTAGTGGGTTCCAGGAATTCAGTGACCTTTGTGGAAGTGGAAGGTGCTCATGTGAATTCAGAGGAAGAGAGGTGTCACACACCTAAGGGCCTGAAGCTGGGCTTCTTCTGCCTGATAGCTAGTGGATAATAAACCTTGAGGGTCCCCTCTCCCCTACATTACCACTACCTGACTAACCCTATGTATGGATTTAGATGCTTTACTCTCCATTTCTGCATCTGTGCCCAACCTCAGGAATACACATATTATAATAATAAAATGGAGGTTTCCTAAAAACAATACCCAGACCCTGAAAGTCAAGTAGAAAGTGGTCACGCAGATGACAGTTCAGGCAGAAGGAACTCCAAGTGCAGAGGCATCGTGTAAGAGCATCTGGTCTACCGTAGAAAAAGTGTCTCTGCATCTTTAAAGCTTAGAGTCTATATAAAGGGAAAGCAAGAAATAAATAAAAGAGAACTCAAGGAAGAAAAAGCATTGAGCATGAAAATCCTCACAGTTATTTCACACTAATTTGGCTTCAAAATCCTGAAATGGAATTTCTATGCCTCTAGCTTGAAGGGGGGTGATCTCAATTCAAAAAAATAAGAAAGGGCAAGAATAATTGTTGCAGTCACTTTGATTTGGAGACTCAAAGAGGAGAATGTGGTTGGTTCAAACTACCTTTGGCGTTGTGCATCCAAGAACTCATGAGTCCTGAAAAAACCCTCAGCTGTCATCAGCCTCCAGGAAGCTTTTCCACCTTAACCACAGCCACTACCCACAGCCTTACTGAGCGTGGCCTGAGAGAAGATGAGTTGGTGGCGAAAGTTTCATAGTGTGGTGTAGTGGATGCTCCCCCAGCGAAGTGGTGCCCACTGGTATTTGAAAGAAACTGCATAACTTAATTGGGAGTTAACAGGGAGCAGGCAGTGGTGAAGAGGATGGGAGGGCAAGAGAGAGCAAGACACATCTCTGGACTGAAGTACCTACTGGCTCCCACTCTGGAAGGAGAGAAATGACCAGAAATTGACAGGAAAAGCCAGCTGTGTTCTCCTCTCTGCCTTGAAGACAGTATGACACTGGGGGAGGGACTAGAGAAGTGTTGATAATTAACATGCCTGGATCCTCTATTGCCCAAACTGATATATTTTTAAGTAAAAAGAAACATAATAATGGTGGGACAATAGCCACAAATCAGGCTGTCCTGGGTGAGCATAGAAGGACAAACGATCATGCTACTTACAAGACACCTGGATTTAAAAAGCTTAGTCTCCTGATTTCTCTTCACTAGTCTCTATGCTTTCCTCTCTTCTCCCCTAGCTGTCCCTGAGTTAATGGTTAGTATCACCACCATCAGCCGACTAAAACTAGAAATGTGATTCCTACATGTTTTCCCCTTGATGTTACTCCCTTGTTTAACAGCCTCTAGCTTTTGATGCATGTCCACGGCACCTAAAAGAAAAACCACATTCCTTACTATGGCCTATAAGCACTTGTATGATCTGGGCCCTTGCCTCAAGCACTTGCATGATCTGGGCCCTTGCCTATCTCTTGAAACTCATCTGATATCATTTTCCCTATCCCTTTGCCCTTCTTTTGGTTTGTAGAATAGCTAAGAACTTTTCTGCCTTATGGCCTTTCCATAGCTATTTCCTATGCCCACTATGTATTTCTAGTTCTTTATATGACTGGCTTCTCCTCCTTTATGTTAACCCAAGCATCTTCTCCTAGAACAAGTCTTCCTTGACCCCCATCTAAAGAGGGTGTCTCTTTCACACACACACACACACACCAGAGTGGTCTGTTTTAGATTGTCCTGTTTGTCAAGTTAGCTCATTTGCATAAAAATAGACACATAGACTAATGGGATAGAATAAAGATCCAAGAAATAAGCGCTGTGTGTGTGTATATATATATATATATATATATATATATATATAGTAATATTTCACAAGGGAAGCAACAATACTCAATGGGGAAAAGATAGTCATTTCAAAAATTGGCGCTGGGAAAACTGGGTAGCCCCATGCAAAAGAATTAAATTGAACCCCTACTCTACACCACTCACAAAATATAACTCAAAATGGATTAAAGCCTTAAGTGTAAGACCTAAAATCATAAAACTCCTATAAGAAAACGTAGGGGAAAAGCTCCTTGACATTGGTCTTGGTAACAATTTTTTTTACTATGACATCAAAAGCACAAGCAACAAAATCAAAAATCTATTAAGTGGGTCTACCTCAAACTCAAAAGTCTCTACAGAGCAAAGAAACAACCAACAAAATGGAAAAGTAACCTAAAAACTGTGAGAAAATATTTGCAAATATTTATCTGACAAAGTATTATTATAATAATATATAAGAAACACATACAACTCAATAGCAAAAAATAGTAATTGATTTAAAAATGAGCAAAAGACCTGAACAGACATTTTTCCCCAAGATGATATATAAATGACCAACAGACCTATGAAAAAGATCTCAACCCTACTTGCTGTCAGTAAAATGCAGATCAAAACCACAACAACAGAGCATCCTGCATCTGGTAAAATGGCTGCTATCAAAAAGACGCACAACTACAAGCGCTCATGAAGATGTGTGCACTCCCAGTAAGACTGTAAACTGGTAAAACCACCCTGGAAAACAATATGTATATCCCTCAGAAAATTATAAGTAGAACTACCACACAGTATTACAATAGCCAAGGCATGAAAACAATCTAAGTGTCTATTGACAGATGAATGCACAAAGAAGATGTGGAATATATCTATATTATATTTAACATATATGACATAGATAAAATAAAATATTATTCAGCCATAAAAAACAAATTCTGCCATTTGTGACAACATAAATGGACCATGTGTAGTTAAATAAATCAGACAGAGAAAAACAAATACTTTATGATATCACTAATAAACAGAATCTTAAAAATAAACAAACAAACAAACTCATACAAACAGAGAGCAGATTGGTGATTGCCAGGGACTTGGGGGAATGAGAACTGGGAGACAGTAGTCAAGGAATACAAACTGTCAGTGAGAAAATGGGTAAGTTCTGGGGAACTAACTTACAGCATGATGACAGTAGTTAATGAGACCACATTGTAACTTGACAGGCACTAAGAGGGTAGATCTTCAGTGTTCTCACCATACACATGAACACACACAAGGTGACTATGTGAGGTAATGAAAGTTTTAACAAAACTTAGTGAGGTAATTATTTCAAAATATAAATATATGTCCAATCATCACATTGTACACTTTAAAGTTACACAATGTTATATGTCAATTATATCTCAGTAAAGCTGGAAAAATGTCATAAGAATTTTTTTAAGTTAGCTCACTTGCATATTCTGTGTCTCTCCCCCAGTAAGCAGAGAACAACACTATTTTGTCCACATCAAATTGCCAGTGATCTGGCCGAGAACCCAGCTCTTTGTGGACACATTAACTCCTTGTCTGAATGAATCTTGAATCTTTGAAAAATGTCTAAGGCCCTTTTCCACCATTAGAACCTATCACCATAATCAAGACAAAGAGGTGAAAAGGGGGAAAGAATAAGCCTCCATCCTGGCATACCAGGAAATAAAACAAAACCAAACTTCCAGGACAAAGTCACTATTAGCTTTTCCCTTGTGTATGATTTAAGATTTCCAATCCTTTGCTGGAGAAATCATCTTCTAAAGGGCTGTGGGGCCTGGATGGGGTCCATTTAAGGATTCCCCCTTCTAACTCCCAGAATTTCTCCCTTGCTGTCTCTAGTGTTTCAGAGAAATCAGCTTTATATTTTTTGAATATGGCTAAGAACCAAAACTGGGCCTGCTGGTAAATTTATCATAGCTTCAGGCTAAACATCTTTAGTTATCTGACAATCAATATGCACGAATGTAATTATTTGTTTTCTAGGAGTTAGAGGAACAAGATCATTCTAAATTCCTGTGTTATTAATACATGGTAATGAAAGTGAAATATTAATGACTTAGTCAAGTGTATTAAGAATTTGAAGTGCTGTGCAAACTGAAAACTTGCATCTTAGAGGGGAAAAAGCTCAAGTGCACAGATGGCTTGGTGACAGCCATTTCATTTAGTGCAGTCTTAGCAGTTAGGTTTGATAGCCTTCAGGAAAGGTCATCAACTATGCAAGGGGAGGGTGCTGTACCTGATTGTCTGCAAGGGCCATACCCAAATGCATCAAAAGGATGGAGCTGAAATGTGCGCCTTTGTGTCTCAAGTGTGTGCAGCCTGGAATGAGATATTAGGGCATCTTTGGTGGTCAGTGAATTGCAGTGGCAAAGGCTGCTGATTCGTCGCCCTTCCCCTCACTGAGCTGTCATTTCTATGACTGGCCTTAGAGTAAAGATCTTCATACATCCTAAGATGTGATGAAATGGAAAGAGCCCCAGAGTAGGAACCAGCAGAACCGAACATGGGCCAGCCCAACTCTGGAGGAGCTGAGTGGCCCTGAGCAAGCAGTATCATTCTTTTGTGTTAAAGTTTCCTCATCTCTAATCTTCAGATGATAAAACCTTCTTCCCTCTTGCATTGCTGAAAATATTTAAGGAGATAACATTTTATAATAAATAGTCTTATGCAAGCCCTGGCTGGCATAGCTCAGTGGATTGAGCACAGGCTGCGAACCAAAGCATCGCAGGTTCGGTTCCCAGTCAGGGCACATGCCTGGGTTGTAGGCCATGGCCCCCAGCAACCTCACATTGATGTTTCTCTTTCTCTCTTTCTCCCTCCCTTCCCTCTCTAAAAATAAATAAATAAAATCTTTTAAAAAATAGTCTTATGCAAAAGGCTGAAAATAAAATTGTTTTGAGGATGGGTTTACTTTCTCAACTCTGTTACATTTCTGTGTTTAGGTTATTCATGTTTATATAACAGGCACATCATTCAAGAATAGTTTCTTCTTGTAGTAAATATTGACTCAAGTATTGTCATTCTTGTATTACTACATATTTAGATGATCTATTTACCAGATATATATATACCTGTTCCATCATTTCAGAGTGCTATCCTTAGTGTATTCTGCCAGATAATTTCACAATTAAGAGTACTAAGATAAAATGATTGGAAATATCTATCTATAGATCTGTCAATAGATATTATGTATATAGAGATCAATAAATATATGTATATAGATATCTATCTATAAATAGATATTGCCATCTGTCATTTTACATCCCTAAAAGAAAACCAAAAAAGAAAGTCAAAACTGGATGCACATTTTCCCCAGTCTGATGCTGTTGTGAAATATCCACTAGCCACAATTTCACCCTCCATCAAGCATCTGGAATACTGGTTTGCCCTAGGGCCAATGTAAAGAATTGGCCTAAGACATGTGACAGAAAGTATGGTGATTGCCAGGGGGGAGGAAGTGGGTGAAGGTGGAAGACAGTATATGAGGGATAAATGGTAATGGGAAAAAAAACACTAAAAATAATATAAAAAAGGAAAAAAGGCAATAATAACTAGAGAAATAATTTCTACTTCTTCATTAGGGAGAATGTTAACCTTCTTTACTTTGTTTATTATGATCTGACCAACTCTATGAAGATGGCCTTAGAGTCAGGGAGTATCATCCAAACAGGAGATTCCCAAAGAGCTAACTAGGAAGCTGAACTTCTGTCATTCTCCAATGGAAGGGATTCTGGTGGCTTAGAGAGTCAAGAGAGATGTGATGAAAGGGCTGACAGAATTTTCTCATTAACCCACACCTCTCTCCTGCTGCCAATAAAGCATAGAAAACAGTACCACCAAGCACTGAGAGAGTTGAATATGTAAAAATTCTGTAAATTCAACAGCAATTATTTTATTTTCTAATACTTAATCTCCTTCTCTTTGCTAAATCCTGCATCTAACTTTGGATATAATTTAGATATTTCTGGAATTTATCATTGCTGTTTTCCTCTGGCTCTGTCTTAATGTTTTCACCTCATAACTACTCTGAGTTTGTATATTTATCCACCCAATAGCCATTTACTGAGAGCCCTATATACCTAGCATTGGTTCTGGACTCTGAGAAGAATATACATGAACACAAAATCTCCACTTTCAAGGACCCTAGA
Organism: Phyllostomus discolor; assembly: GCF_004126475.2. NCBI lineage: Eukaryota > Metazoa > Chordata > Mammalia > Chiroptera > Phyllostomidae > Phyllostomus > Phyllostomus discolor. Next base: position 149,964,501 of record NC_040903.2, on the reverse strand, counting down.
ATTGAGTCAAGGTTAACACCTTTCAAGATCTGTAATGAAGTGAACATCATCATACACAAATAAAATTATTACTCCAGTAATCAGGATAGAATAGGCTATGCTTCTGTAACAAATAAGCCTCCAAATATCAGTGGTTTAACTCAGTGAAGGCATGTTTCTCATTCATGTCACAATCTGATGCAGGTTATATGGTTATTCTGTGCCAGTCTATCCAAATGGAGGCTCGGAGCACAGGCTGATTCCAAGTTAAAACTTTGAAGTCTTGAAGTTTTTCATGTTTAGCCATAGAGATTTAATGTACCTCTTAGTCTCTCTTGCCTCCAGTCCAGAATAACACATTACTTCTGCTCATCTCTTATTAATGAGAATTAGTCACACAACCCCACCCAAATGCATGGGGGCTGGGAAGTATTGAGGAGCACATGAATTTTTGGTGAATACCAATATTAACTGACCATTATTCTAAGAGAAATATAAGCAATAAGCCCTATATTGTCCTATTTTAAATATATGTAGAATATCGATGTCCACATGTAAGATAATTCCTAGCACAATGTCTCCTACATAGCAGTCATTCCATAAATTCTTGAGGAACATAGCATAGAATAAATGATATCAGTGGCACTAATAATTTACAGAAACACCAAAAATATACATATGTGTAAAGTTACTTTTCTGGGGGATAAATGGTGACAGAGGATGCTGAGTGCACAATGCAATGTGCAAATGATGCATTGCAGAACTATGTACTTAAGACTTATGCAATTTTATTGACCAATGTAATCCCAATAAGTTCAATTAAAAATATAGGGAAACAAACACAATACTCTTTTGTATTACCCTTAACTAACAAGTAAGTTGTACAGATGATAGGCACTTAAAAGATGGGAGCAACCACTTTGAACTTGCTTGAGAAAAAAAAAAAGTTGCAGCCCTGGCTGGTGTGGCTCAATAGATTAAACACAGGCCTTCGAACCAAAGGGTCACCAGTTTGATTCCAAGTCAGGGCACATGCCAGGGTTGTGGGCCAAGTCCCCAGTGGAGGGGGGGGGGGGCACATGAGAGGCAACCACACATTGATATTTCTCTCCCTCTCTTTTTCCCTCCTTTCCCCTCTCTAAAAATAAATAAACTCATAAAAACTAATTTAAAAATCTGTTTTAAAAAATGTCACTTTGTTTTATTTTGTTTTAAGGGGGTGGGATTTGGTTGAAGAAATGAGAAAGATTTGGACAGGAGTAAAAAGGTCATACCTGATAGATTTGTATCAAAGAGACACAAACAAGCAAATGTAAAGTGTGTTTGAGAATCAGTAGGTCAAACAATTTGGGAGGATAAGAAAATCAATATATGAAAGTTACTATGAGAGAAGGTTGGAGAAGAAGGTTCAGAAATTGAAGCCTACATGATTATCTGCTTCATGTACATAATAAGTTTTAAACAAAAGACTAGCAACCCAGAGGTCACAGTAGAAAAGTTTGGTTTCTCTTGCTCTTCTCAATCCCATTCTAGATAAAATTCTCAGGCCAGACCTGCCTAAAAATACAACAGGAGAGTAAGTACAAAACAGTGTAAGTCCAGCACTATGCCAATGTAAAATGACTGAGATAAACACCATGAAATTAGTGTAACAAACTTTGTCCAGTCTTGAGAGCCCTAAACAAATAACTCCAAGATGTGAAATGAAATCAGAGCTAGGTTGGGTGCATTAGCTAAACAGGATACATTATATAATTACTTAGGAAAACAATTTAATATATTTATAGTTAGAATCATACTAAAAACATTTTTGGAGAACAAGTAGGTATAGAAAGATAGGTATAGATAACACAAGCGTTTTCATGGTTCTCTTTAGAAAGCTTGGTTTTAAGAATTAAATTTACAAAAAGAAAAAAATGAACCAAGGAAGTGGTAATTCAATTCACAAGCATATTCAGTAACTCTTTTCTTTAAATGTTTTTTTCCTGATACATTTCAATGTCGCTCTATGTTTAAATATTTCAAATCAAAATTCTAAAAGTAGTTTGTAAAGCACTTGGTTACAAAGTTTTTCCTTGGCAACATCATTCAGCTTCATCTGTAATTAACAGCAAAGTAGGTCAGTGCTATGTTGCAGGTGGAGGGGTTAGCTCAGACATTTGCACTTAAGCCACAGAATAGTGAGTCTCATGAAGCTATATATTTGACCCAAGATAAAAGGAACAACAAGTATTTTTCAGTAGAAGAATATTGCAAAATGTATTTTAATAACAAGGAAAATATGACGGGACTGGATCCATTAAGCCAATACCTTGTTCATAATCTAGAGCAGTGGTTTTCAAACATTGGGGTGCCATGACTGCCTTGTGAGAAAAGAAATGGTGTAGAATAGAGCACTACCAAACCAAACGTAACTCAAGTAGTAAAGACAGATACTTCAGAAAATGTTTCAGTTATGGGTAGGTGAATATATATTGGGGTGCAATACAAAATTATTTTTTACTATAGATCAGGGTCAAAAAGTTTAAAAATCACTGACCTACAGGCATTGTTAAAATATGCATAGTTTAAATCATGTAAAAGTGAGAGAAAAGATTGTTGGTGCTGGTTGTGATTATAGCAGAGAATCACATAAAAAAAACACACACATTTCTTCTTAAAGATGCTGAGGCAAACTTGAGAGAACCTGAGTATTTTCCAACCATTTTCACAGACAATTTCTCTCTTAATTATGGCAGGTCTAGCCCTTCTTAACAGAAAAAATACTAAGTTGGGATTAGGTGGTCCTGCTTTGTCTGTTATCCTTTCTCCCTGTACTCCTAGCAGAAGACTGGCCCCTTTCTATTTTTTCCTGTCCTGAGCACAGCTGAACTCAAACTCTGTTTGGTGGCCCGTATGCTCACTTGCCTCCATCCTCTCTATGAACCCTTTCTTACTGATCTGTGCCAATCTCTATATTGATCCTGGGTCATGTAACCTTTCTTTCATTTTTGGCTAATGGCAATTGGAAAGATGGATTCGGTTGAGATCTCCTATGGAGCAACAGGAAATTATGTAGCTGCCTCCTCTTTTCCTCTGTCATTTGCAATTTCAGGCAAGCAGGTGGTTTTGCTCATCGATAACAATCTCTTTCGGGTCCTTTGGTGAGCAGCCCTGTACCCAGTTCTCCTTGCATTTCACCCTCCCTTCGCTGTAACCTGTCCATGTTACAGCACCAGGCTCTTTCTACATCACCACTGTTTTACCGTCCACTGATGTCTGGTCTAAATTCATTTTTTTAAATGTCTGCTCCCTCTCAGTTCTCAGAGATGCTCTTGGGTAAATCCTTCATTTCCTCCAGCTTCACTTGACCTTTCCCCTTGGCATCCATGCGTGATTTTTATTCTTTAATTCAATTTGAACATTAAGGTCCTGCAGCTATTCCCTGAATAACAGTTTCTTCAGATTTCAGAATATACTATACAGTTTTTCTTCTTGACATTATTCTCCACCGACTTCTTTGCTTGCAAAAACTGGTGACCTAGTTGAAGGAGGCCATTTGTGAAGACCATTTTCTGTACCTCCTGAAACACTAGTAGTTTCTCTAGTTATTTCATTTTTTACCAAGTAATGGATGAGGGAGCCACTGTGTAATAAACATGTGTTCTCTCATTATAATAAACTGTAAGATAATTTACTTTGATTTGACAAATTTCGAAGTTCTTACTTTCTTCCTTACATGAGACAAACAATGTGAATGATGCTGAAGGTCTGCTCTGCCTCTCCTTCCTGCACACAGTGAAGCATTGCCAAGTTCCCCATTTCTCAAATATGCTGCATAACACTGCAATGGCATGTCTGCAAAGGGTGGGGCCAGTGACACTAGCACAGGATTACCACCAGCTTTGCAAAGGCAATGCAAAGCAGATTGTCCCAAACTGCTGACTTTGACTTCCACTTTCCTCCTTTTTCGGAATTAACCCTATTGCCCCTTTGCCTGTGTGCTTGTTCCTTAAACACAATACTAGCATGCACCTAAGATCACTCTTGACAGGGCAGAAGATAAAGCCGATAGCCTAATTTGTACTAACGTGTTAATGACTTACTGTGTTATGTATTACATGTCCCAAGAGAACTTGCTGGAAGAAGGTAATATTTAATTCAAATATATCACTTCCATTGTGAAGTTCAGGCTCCCTGCCATGTGTTTCAGCAGAGAAATTGGAAGCAGAGGTTACTGGCAAATTGTACAATGGAGGTGGCTGATTTTTGCATCTTCACAGAGGTCTGACCCAGAGCCCAGCTTGGAAAAGGACTACTTTCACATTGTCTCCATGGAGATGTTTATCTTCTTGGGAGTTCACATCTCCTGTTAGACAAATAAAGCCCATTTCTCATTGCTCGTTACCTCCCTACAAAAATAAAAACAGACCCCAGGGACACTCACCATATGCCTTGGGTGTTTGGGAATGTGGATAATAATCAACTGCAGAGAACTGAATAACACAGTCCCCCATTATGAACTCTGCCACATCCTGATAACAAATAAATTTCAGAAGATATACTGACATGCAAAGGATGTTAGTTCCAGGTAGAATACAATAAAGATTTATAGGGTTTTTGTGAAATCCTTGTCCCCTGCAAATATGAAGAGCTGAATTTACATGCCCTTTAGCCTAAGAGATAATGGCACCTGGAGGGTCTCAGGGACTAACACTTTTAAATTCCGGTCGGCCCCCAGGAGCTAGCTGCACCACACTGCCTTTCCCTTTCAATAGAAAGCTACAAGTTTCCAGAATCTGCAGGAGCCTGGTTGACTTCTTTACAGTACAAGAGTGTAGAGGAGAGGTAATCAATATGCCCTAGCCTGTCCTGCTAGATTTATTTTAAAGATTACTTTGAGTTATAGTAAGGTCTTTGTGAAATAGATCATCTTTACAGAGTGAAGCAGATCCATGGAGGTGTCCTGGATGGGTCTTCAGGGAACCAGAACAAAATGTCAAGAAGCCCTGGAAATCTCTGTTGTTATTTTCTGAGGAATAGGAGGTCAATAGTAGTGATTGGTAGAGCCCGGTTGATGAACAGGTTCATAACACGGGAGGATGCCTCCAGCTGTGATTGGCAGAGGAGCCAGGTTGCAGCTTAGAGGCAAGAATTAAAGTTTCCTAAGCAACAAGAGCTAAGCCCAAACACCGGGTAATCCAGAAATAGCCTTGTCAGAGGAGCCGTGCTGGAGAGAATTACAGAAATCAATTTTGGTTGCAAGCAAAGTCTTTTTTAAAATTTTACCTTCCTAGATACTAACAACTATGAGAAATTCTTCAGTTCAAGAAAACTGGAGGCAAAGGCTTTGGGATACTATTGTGTGATTGGCACGGTTGAGTTCCAGGACAGAATCGCATCTTTGTAACAAGGTTGGGTAAGTCCTCACATACTGCTACACTGAGGTAGTTGTAGTTTTTATCATGCCAAATATTTCTTGTAGGTGAAATATTGTGAAAGGCTTTATAAATTAAAGCACTTACAGTTTCTAACAGTTTACTTCCACATTAATTCATTTTCTCAGTAGTGTCCCTTTCTTTTTCAAGTCAGTTGGAATTTGTGGTAGAGAGAGTAAGCCCTGTGACAACTGAAAAACCTAAGTAACAGAAGACAAGTGCAATAAGGCCGTTTTTGGTGGCGAGGAGAGGTGCAGACAGAGGTTAGTGTTCCAGTTGTCCCGTGAATCTGACCATATAACACACACACACACACACACACACACACACACACACAGCTGCTGTGACTAATGTAGCCCCTCATACACTCTGGGTCCTGAGGGAAATTACATGGCTTTGCTGCCCTCACTCACTGCATCTCCTTGTCGTCTTTCAAAACTTAGGCGTATTACTCAGTTCGCAAACCCTTCATTTGATCCCACCATTCTTTCTGAATATGGGGACAATTTATGACCTGATCTGCCTTGATTTCTCCATCTCATCTTCAGTGTAACCACTTAACCCCACTGCAGTGTGGCCTCTACCTCCATGATATTACAGAAATCAAATTTCTCCAACCTCACCAGTGGCTCCTTCTATACTTCACTCTTCCCAGTTGTATATGACATTTAGCTTGGACTATCTGCCTCCCTTTTAAGAACTGGTTCTCAGCTAACATCTACGAATTACTCCTTCACTGTCTCTGGTTTAAAAATCTTCTGGAGGGCTCCCTACCCCCAGCCCCCAGCTTTCACTCAAGTTTATTTCAACCTTTGGCCCCATGCTCAGCTGCCTTCTGCTTTCTCTGCTTCACAGAGCTCTTGAAGCCTCAGCCACCATCTTTATCCTCCAAATACCGTACTCCAAGCAACATATCGCACACATCTCTGCTCAGTGAATCTTCGGGTACCACTGCTTTGTTCATGTTGTTTTCCATGTTAAGAGCCAACAAGATGTCTGGATTCTCCCTTTCTAAACACACTGGTCTCCTCCTTTCCTTGACTACACATTATCATTCTCTGGTCTCCGAAATGCTCTCCTGTTTTGCCATTAATACAAATTCTGTAATTCTCTAAGACCCAGCCTCCGCACTTGAACTCTTCCATGAAACAAGTCTCAAACAATCCTAGTCCAACAATAATATTGACTGAAGTTTTCCCACCAATTTTCTGTGTCCCAAAATCTAGAAGTTACCTTTCACTTCCTTTTATTATCTAGTCTATCTAGATCATCAGTCCTGGAAGATAACCACTGCGTGATTCTATTCATATGAACTTTTCAAAAAGATGAAGCTGTAGACACAGAATGGAGTGGTGGCGGCCAAGGGACAGGGGAGTTGTGACTATAAAGTGTTAGCATGGGGGGGTTGAGAGGGTGATGGAACTCTTCTATGTCCTGATTGTGGTGGTTGTTGCAGAAATCTATCTACATGTTAAAATTTGTAGGACTTCCCATCACCAAAGTCAATTTTACTGTATGATCATTTGACAGGTAAAAATTTTAAGACTTGGCGGCATGAGTAATGATTCTCTTTTTCATTTTGAGAACTTGAGAATAGAAACTCTGGAGGAAAGAGTAGAGATAGTCTGTGTATAAAGCTTTTAAAAATCAGATTTATCTTCTGGGTTATGCATGCCTCCATCATAAAGTCATGGGCATATGTTCATTGGCCATAAATATGAGAGGAAGCATGAAGTAAATTAGGGTTTTACAGTAAGTGCCACTCAGCCAAAGTAGCAAATAGTCAAAGCTAGGCCTCCAAAAATATCTTTTCACGGATTGTAGCTATGAGTGGATGTGACAGGGAAAAAACTAAGGGCTCAGACATTGGCACAAAGTATCAAGTCTGAGGGTGACAGGAGTTAGGAGGCATCTAGGTAACAATTCCTTCTCTCAATCCTGGGTCATTTATAACCAGTAAAGACTCCAATTTCCTCCAGATTACATTCTCTGTATCTTTGTTTCCTATCTTGATGGAAACAATTCACATTTTTTTCACAGCCAAAGAACAAATACAAAGATGACTTGTCTCACAATGTATGCAGCTGACTTCATATACTTTTGGTAACATTACCATGTTTTGGAGTTAAAAAGTTATCTCCTTCTGCAATTTGGAATCTGGTGGAGAGTAAAAGGGAATAGATCATCTATGACTCCCTTTTGATGCTGTATTTGTGCACAAGTGCCTGACTCGAGGTCCCTCACCAGAAACTCATTCCTTGGAAGGCTTTTCCTAGTCTCTTATAATCTTCATCAATCAAAAGTTATCATTACAGGGATTCTTTGCAAGCAGCTCGAACTTCCACAACTTTTTCTTAAGCAGAACTCTTTGGATTCAAGGCACAATCAATATATCGTAAAGCTAGAGGCAGTCCCCTTTGATAAGGTTACCTACAACAATTTCTTTTATTGCCATTCACAGCTGGAGACTTTCTTATTAAAATGTACCAGCACCATAATAGCCTTGGTTTTCTCAGTGCGCCCAATGATTTCTTCTGAGGCCCTGAAGCTCACCTCCTTTAAGAAAATTAGATCAAGCATAAGAGTTTGTATAACATCTACTGTGATGACTGCAGGCTCTCTGTGAGACATCTCAGATGTTGGGCGACAAACACTTGCCCCTCCTGAAGTATCCAAGGTTCACATGCTTCCTTTCCGGGAAGAAAAACAGCACTTGAACATAATCTCTTTCATAGACACTGGATTCAATAAGTGAAAGTTCTAAAAGTTGTAGAATGCTGTGTCCCAGGTCTTTGGGGTGGACTCCCATGATTTTCAGGAGCTGAAGGGGACCAAGCATGTCAGCGCTACCTCTCCCCTGTTTCAGCCACTATTGTCACAGTCATCTGGGCACTATCTCAAAACCATCTTCTTAAAGAACTCTGTGTCAGTTGAAGTTCTCCTGAACTGCCTCAGGCATATCCTTTAGGGAATTTAAAAAGCTCTGTTATCACTGGCAAGCTGTATGATCCTTTTAAAAAGTTGTTTTTGGAAATATAGAGCAAAAAAGCTGAGCCAGAGAGCAAAGGCTGGAATTCTGCTTAGTGCCCTACTACTCGTAGTAAAAGGGACCCCAAGTTGTCAAGTGGCACCTCCCTGGCCCAGCTGTTGGAGAAAGAGCACACAGTCTTAGAAGAGAAGCATGCCAGGTAGCTAAAACTAGGGTGAACTTGGTGCTGAACATCTCAGCCAGTGAAGGACGGCCCTCACTCTTCCTCACCCTTCAGAGGGCAAATCCTGAATCTAAATTTTGTAGCCTAAGAATTCCTTGGCAAGACTGAGTCCCAGTTTCTCACAGTGGAAACCTACTCATTAATATGCTCTTTGTTGACTTCCCTTTTTTCATCTCTCTCTCTCCCTCTCTCTCTCTCACAACAAAGTTTCCTTTCTAAGGTAACTTTAAAAACAAAACAAAAAAAAAAACAAAACAAAAAACCTCCTTATACCCAGCCCTCATCAGAGAACCTGCTTTTAGGGGAACCAAATTTAAGGCAGTATCTGTGACTCAGACTAAAAAATTCTGTGATTTCAATTTTCCAGACTTTCTTTCAATTGGACTTGATTTATTTTATTCAAATAATGTTTATTGAATGCCTACAGGACAATAGGAGATTTCATGTTATCAGAAGGACATTATACCTATAGAATTCTTAAGTTAGAAAGATATATAAGAGCTGCAAGTTTTTAAAAACATGTTAGAATAGATAAAACAGGAGTAATAAAAAAGTTACAAAAGTAAGAGACAAATGAAGGAGCCCCGAGTTCCAGACTAGAAGGACTAAAGGAAGAAACATTGGAGCTGGACCTGGAAGTACAGCAGGACTCGGGTCTCTGAAAGTCCCGAGAAAGAGCAGGCAGAAGGAATGGTGAATGGAGGGAGACACTGAGCCAGAAAAGCACAGGGTATATACGAGAAAGAATAAGTTCCATTTGTTCCCAGTTCAATACATAGTAAGGACAAGTAGTCAAAGATCAAGATGGATAGGCAGGATTATCATCACATCATTGGTTCGCAGCCTAAGTAGTTCATTAAGAAAACATGGCATGCCATTGAAAATATTTTTAAGATACCTATATCTAATCGTCCATATCTCAGTTTATTATCATTTCAAGTACACTTAACTTTACCCCTTACACCATTGTCCCTACTCCTCACTCGGTCTACATTATTTGCTTTTTCCTTTCAGCATTATTATGCTATGTTGTTGTTATTGGTTTTTGTATTTATTTTTCTCTTCCTTAGTAAAATGTAATTTCCCAGTTGACCTATTAAATATTATATAGCCAGTGATTTTTAGCACATCCTGAAAACAGTAAGCACTCAATTTGTTTTATTGAATAGATAAATAAGTGAGTGGCCATGCGTTCTAATGGTTCTGATGTTTCTTTGACAAAGGGCTCTTCACTTTCTCCTCTTCTCACACAATCGGTGCTTTCCAACGTATCGAACTCGCAGGACCTGCAGTACTCCATGGCTTCCAGACTCACACAAACAAATTTAACTTAAATTAAGGTTGGCTATGACTTGAGAGTATGCCAAGAGACCCATCTGGCAGGCTTTAATATTCTGTGTAAGCAAACCTGAACAGAGAATTCGGCTGCCTACTCTCTGGGTACATCTGAAACCCAGGCTTCAGTTGGGGGCATGGCTGGTTACAATGAGAGCTGGTAGTTCCACCAGGGAAGGTGTTCCTGCTGAGTCACAGGTTAACCTGGGTGAGTACAAGACAGTGGAGTGGCATGCTTTTGTTCTGTTTGACATGAGCTTTTGGTTGTTCCAGCCAGGCCTCTGTTTCCATAATTCCTTGGTTAGAACACCAATCCTTGTGTTTTGATTCTGAGTTTTGATGTGAGGCATCGTTAAGTTAACGAAGCAAGGTGGCCAGTAGACTGGCATGGTTCTACTGCCACAATGGCCCATGGAAGAGAGCCAAAATCTATGCGTGGAATGTCTCAAAGTTATGAAATCAAAACCTAAGAACAACCAATCACAAACCTCCAAGTTGGCTTTATAACCAATCAAATCATTTTCATTCTTTGTCTCTATGCCTTCTTTCTATGTCTTTCCCCTAACTCCTGTGACTGGCATGCTCCTACCCATTCTGGTTTGGCACTTGCCAACTTGAATTGACTTTTGCTTAAATTAGCTCCTAAAATATTTTATATGCCTCAGTTCATCTTTTAACAGTACTGAGTGTACTGTGGAAACCCAAGTCTCCTATATCTCCATTAAAAACAAAGGATTTGTGCCAACCCAGAGAAACAACTTCCCAGAATTTACCACCAAATGGTATCTGTCAAAACCTGACCAGATCATAGGTCCTTCCACCAATCATGAAGGAATGGCCTCAAAACACTGTTACAAAACTGGTAGGTGAGAGAATGTGTAGAACCAGATAATCCCACCAAATGTTGAGAAGAGAAACATCAAAGAGTAATCAGAGCAGATCAAGGAAGGGTTCTTCTCTCTCCCTACAACACAGAGTGACACATGCAGAAACTCAAAGATCAGCAGAGTTAACAAGCCACTGTGACTAACAACAACAGCAATGATAATCGAGAGGGAAACAGAAAAAGGATATCACGGGTCAAATTTGAACAACAACAGGAAAATTACTAGATAAAAGAGAGGTGGGGATAATCTTGAATTCAGCCTGAAAATGCAGGACTTGGAATGATTCTGAGATCCCATCCTTTCAAACTTCCATTGTTTGCAGCCTAATTTTTAACTAGTACCATCAGCATCTCGTTTTCGTTTTTCTAGCCCAGACTCCCAAATGTTTGCCTGTTTACCCATTCTCCTTCTCTTTTTTTCATTTCTTTATTCCTCCCCGTCACCCCATACTTGTTAGAAATTATTTGCATATAGCATTCATAATAACTTCAAATCCTAGCAAAGTGACTTGCTTGGAGCAGGCTTTCAATAAATATTCATTGAAGATGACTTTTCCCCCTCTCCTTTTGCCACAGCTCCCCACCCTGCTGAGCCCTGGAGACATAAGGTCTTTTTTAGGTTGCAAAATGAATGAAGTGTAAGGATTTCACTTCAAGAAGAAACAGGAATCAGGACTTTTGTCACTGACTTTCATGAACTGGGCTTCCAACTTTTAAATGTGGTGCATAATTGACACTTTGATACTTTCAGGCTATGGTGTATTCTCACACTCTCGTGGGGAAAAAATACTTGCTGACACAATCAGGAAACAGATGGTGACAAAGATCTTATACTTTGGTGCCAATCAATATGTTTTACTTGCCACTACTAAAATCTCATTTGTGGGACCCAGGAACTTAAAGAATTTTTCTGTTCTTTTTTTTGTATCTTTTAAAGACTATTTTTAAGAATCTCGGGGCTTGAAAGTTTTACTTCATTTTTTCTCTTCAGTTTTATTAAAGCAATTCTGGGAGAATTTTGGCTTGCATCTGCCAGGAATAATGAAGTATTTTGCTCTTTACTAAAAGTGACAGAATAAGTCTCAACTCTTGCCCCCCATCATCCAAACACCACTCTTTGAGTATAGCCTTGAAAAAATAACCTTCTGGAGAATGGTGAATTCTACAATTGTGCACTAATATAACAGAAATGTTTCTCCCAATCTTTTTACACCAGCTTATTTACATAAGAGTGACTCCTTGTCAACCAACAAAACAAAAGGTATGTTTCTCTTTTAAAAGATTTTATTCACTCATTCTTAGTGAGAGGGGCAGGGAGGGGAAAAAGAGAGGGAAACATCAATGTGTTATTGCCTTTCATGTACCCTCCACTGGGGACCTGGCCCACAACCCAGGCATGTTCCCTAAGTGGGAATCAAACCAACAACCCTTTGGTTTGCAGGCTAGCACTCAATCCACTGAGCCACACCAGCCAGGGCCAAAAGGTGTATTTCTAAAAGGAATAGATGATAACAGTTTTATTCAGAATACAAAAAAAAAATAATGAGTTGAAACTCTATGCTTGAGGAGAATGAATAAACTAATCGTGTTCAACTGGGAACTCCTCACACAGATCAGAAGCCTGTAGAGGGCAAGAACAATGTCTAATCTATCTCAGCGCTCACATAGCCATATGTAACAAGTGTGTGCTGAGTTGAATCTGCAACCATTTATAAACTGGTCCCTCTGTTTGTGTGTCTTTGGTATATTTGATTTGCATCGTGACTTCTAGGGTTTGGGATGCCAAGAAATCTGCAGGTGAAGGAATCTTTTGCATCACCTCCCTGGGCAGTTGTGGGAACCTGATTTAATCATATGTCTTCTATTTCATCATGCTTTTCTCCCCTCCTGCTTGAACTGGTCACTATCCCTCAAATAATCTGAAAATATTTGTTGAGTATGAATTCCATGGAGGACACAGAGGAAGAAAACCACAATGTGTTTGGCATATCCTGTATGACAAGCACATGTAGGATATATAACTTAACCCTCAAAATGATTGTGCAATTGAAACAAAGAATTGAAAACCTTAATTAACTAGTCTAGCAGTACACAGATTGTGCATAGAGTAGGTATACACCTAAGTAGGTCTAGTTACAATAACTGCTGCACAGGAAGATTAGTTTTACTTTCATTTTCTTCAGTGTACACAAATCCTGTGCTCTTATTTCTAGAATCATGATAGACCATTAACTGTAATTCTTCAGTTACTTCTCCAGTGTATTATCTGGTAAGATTTTGGCTCTGTCATCCTAAGAGAACTCTGGTATGGGTTTGGTTTTCATCCTTATTAGCAAACCTTCCTGGAAATCCACAAAAAGTCTAATGTGTCCTTATCTATCTCATCATATATCAGGCTTCCTGAGACATTCTACAGACTCCAAACTGGTTACAATCAGAACACACTTTTGTAGAAGCAAATACATGGTGTCCACATCACACGATTCCTCTGCTCAAAACCCTCCATTAAATCCCCGTTTTACTCAAAGTACAAACTCTTTGGTTTTCTTACAGCCTGCAAAGCATTGCGTTACCTGTCCGCCTCCATTACCTCTCTGATGGTGCTTCCAAATCCAACTGTTCTGTCCTGGGCTCATGTTCTCCAGCCACACTGCCCTTCACACATTCTGGTCTCGCACCCAACACCAGAGCCTCTGTGTGGGCTGTTCCCTCTGCTTGGCGCCTTCTTCTCCAGATTCACAGGCAGCTCCTGCCCTTCCTGCCTTCAAGTTCTTGTTCAAAACTCACCTTCTCAATACCTACCCTGATTTCCCTATTAAAAATTATAACTGAATAAGAGCAAGAATTTGCTTGGGTTTTTTTTTTTTGGTTTTATATTTTTACCATGCCTTTTTTCTTCCATTACAGTTTACATTCAATATTATTTGAGTAAGTTTCAGGTGTACAGCATACCTGTTAGACATTTACGAACTTTACAAAATGTTCCCCTAATATTTTCTGATTCTCTTTGCCACATTCAGCTTTTTTTTTAAATTTTGGTAACATCACTTTCTAGCAGACTTTTATATTTCAATTATTTCTTAGGCTCATTATTTATTGTCCATGCCCCTTGCTAGAATAAAAACTCCACAATGACAGGGATTATTCTAAATTTTATACATGGATGTATCTCAAGCACTTGGAAAATGTGTATATAATAAGTGCTCACAAAATGTGGATGTAAATACACACTTCTAAACTCTTGAACACCTGAGTTCCTCAGGAATATAACATAATAATTATTATAATAATTACCTGGTTTATGAATTTATATTCAACCCATCCTACATCATATTTCTTTCACATCAGTAAATCCAACTAGAGTATATAACTGAAGTCAAAACTGTTTCACACATTTCTTTAAAAGGCAATTAGATACACTGTACATTTTCTTTTAGTAGTAAACCGACTTATTTCAATCAGAGGTCTCAAAGTTTATGTTTCAGGGTGAGGTGGAAATATTCCCAGATAAACTGAAAAGTGTATACAGGTCAGCACACAAAGACCAGCCAGGCTCTAGTTCGTGTTTTCATCTGTCTCTCTCTGGTGGTCGACTCATCATTCAGCTTCCTGCTGCCTCTGTGTGTGTGTGTGCGTGTGTGTGTGTGTGTGTGTTCGCGCACGTGTGCGCATGTGTGCGCTATACCCTAAGGTTAGCCCTCTATTTCTCTCACCTCAAGAAGGAAACAGTCCTCCATCACCCAGGGCGCTCTGGCTCACACTACCATAAGCACTACATCAGATTTACTGCCGGCTTCATCACTTATCAATAAGAGTGGCCTACACACCTTGCTCTATCTCGACAGCCATCTCTCCAGACATCAGGAACCAAGGTTTACGTCGACTCCTGACTTTATCTGGGCCCTGTGATTACAATATCATGGCAATGAGGCCCTTTCCCTTTGTTCTGGGGGAACTTGAGCCATAATGTGCCAGCCTGGTGTTCAGGCTGACTGTGATAAAGAGCAGCACACTGAGCGTTTTCTCTCACTCTTCTCTCTCTTCTCACGTTTTCCCCGTCTCCGCTCTCTTTTAAAGAAACAGGTGTTGGCATGGATTAGAGAAAAATTACATCATCTTGAAGAGAAGAAGAGAAATGGAAAGCACGGGTTGGGGGGGGGGGGGGTATGGGGGAGAAGTGGCAACCAGACCCAAATACATTTGCACATATAAAGCTGTTTTAATGAAAGCCAAATTGATTTGACATTCAGTGGCAGTTTGAAGCCAAGAAAAGCAAAGCAGCCTACAAAAGGCCTAGCTCATTGTTTATGGAGTGTCATACTCTATCATCTGTGAGACCAATAACAGAGATGGGAAGGCCTTTAAAGGCAGGGTGTGTGCTGGGAAGGGCGGCGTGGACACCACCACTGTCAGATCTGATGGACGGATTGAATGCGGCTTCCTGAGCAGAGATGGTGTTTGTCAGATGAGGCGGATATTTTCCACAGATTACACATTAGCCAGCAAATTTTTAAAGTGTTAGCATTCTTTGAAGATGTGTGCTGTGCACAGGGAGGCACATATTGCACTGGTCTGGGGGAAAAAGCCCTCATAAAAATATTAACCAATAAGAGAGGGTAATGAATTATGTGTCATTCAAAGGGAACCATATGCATAATACTACAGAAACATCATTACCATCACAAAAAATATGGTTCCTTCCTAGTGAGCACTGTACATTGTAGGTGTGCAGATGTATACAGTTGACAGAATGAGGAAAATCACATTAAAATAGAAATTCTTTCCATTAACCTTATTTTTCAAGAGAGAAGCTATTTGGTCATTTCAATATTGTTAACCAGCCAGGGATTTACTATTCTGTAGCTCACCGTTAAAAATAGCTGAAGAGGAATGAGGTGTTTATTAAACGTCAGCACATGACAAGGTAGATTAAATGTTTCCCTAGAAATGTATGAAATGCTAGAGTGTTACAGTCTGTGTATAAAGAAGAGTTTCTTTTCCTCCCTCCCTTCCAGCCTCGAGACCAGTCTGAGCATTACTTTGATATTAGATTCAGTACAAGATTTAGATATTAGTGCTTATTTTAGACTTCACAAAGGAAGGCTAACTGACTTCATTGCAGGGTATGGCTGAGAGATATCAAATCCAAACCTTCATCCTCCTTCATCTAAATTTTCTAAACACTTAGAGGAATACTTAATGAAATACCTAATGAAACAAAATTAACCTTAAGTAATCTAGACTCCATCTCTCCAATATAGATTTCATAGCACAATTCAAAACTGCATATATAAGACAAATGCAGTATCACAGTGGTGCCACAGGTAACATACTAACACATCATGAATAACCAGAACTCCTACTAATTTAAACATATACATCTTTATTATAAATTCAAAAAGATAAATGACAAGTATCATTATTAATAGCAATAATAATAGTGCAAATGGAATTTTATTATTTGTGTTTGTCTTGTTCAGCTATGAGATCCTTACTTGATACTCCTTGGGACTTGGTGGGCCTTGAGGTTTCTTTGCCCCATATTGCTGCTGGTCACGGGTAGGAATGGGGGTGAGGCAGTGCATCATTAAGGAATTGCCCATGAAAAACAACTGGAATTGTTTACCAAGCTCCCTGCCTCTGAGTTACCTGCATTCAGAGAGCAGGTTATTGGCTTTTTATAGCATACTTACGGAGCATAAACACCTCACTGTGATCCATAACAGACTTCCTGACCTGCACCCTGTGCGGAACACAAGGATGAAAGCCAGGGCAGTGCCAGGCTGGGACAGAGCATCTGACAGTTTCTCTTCCTCCTTACCACCACCACACCAACGGAGTTACCATAAGGAATTAAATTCTACAAACATTTATTGTGCTTTCTATGGCTTGATGCTGGGACACATAGTTAAACAAGACCCTAGTCCTTACTCCCAAAAATACCTGGCATAATTTACAGAGTAGGAGGCAAAGAAAACTCTTACCCTGTCCAGATCTCAGGCCCTCACAACATCATCAGAACTTGGGCTATCTGATGGCATACATACTGTATGCTTCACTGAAAAGAGAAGTAAACATTTTCTACTGGAGATTCAATGTATCCAGAGTCTCAGAGAGTCTGGGAGGCAGATATGGAAAACAAGACTCGGCCACTTTTGCCCATGGATTCTGTGGCAAAGAAAAAAAATAGGCATTCAAAATAATTATATATAATTAATTGTATAATGTTCGTTTTTAAAATGCTTTCTGATAGGTGATTTACTCTGTTAATGTCTAAGGATTTGGTTGTTTGATACAACAGTTAAATTTTGGATATGGTGGATGAATTATCATTATATTCAACTATCATGGACTGAATATTGTGTTCCCCTGAATTTGTATGTAGGAACCTACATAGCCCCTAATGTGATGGTATTAGGATGTGGTAACTTTGGGAGGTAATTAGGGTTGGATGAGGTCATGAGGATGAATCCCTCATGAATGGGACTAACGCTCTTCCAAGAGTCACAGAGAGCTTGCCTTCTCTCTCCACTCCCCGCCAGGTGAAGATGCAATGAGCTGTCTGCAGCCTGACAGAGAGCCCCCACCAGAACCGTCATGTTTTCCTGATCTTGGACTTCCAACCTCTAGAGCTGTGAGAGGTAAATTTCTGTTGTTTAAAAGCCACTCAGTCTATGACAGTTTATTGCAGCAGCCTGAACAGACTAAGGCACCATCCTCAGAGAAAGGTCTGACATAATTAGTGTAGGCCTCATAATTAGAGGTCATCAAGAAGATGAAGATCTTCAGAAAGCACCTGTGCTGTTTGGATAGAATTTGTGCATACTTATGTTTTGGGTTATAATCTCTATGAATATCAACAATACAAAAATGATTCAAATTCTTCTACATGGAGGTATTCAATAGCTTTGAGAAATATTTTAAGGATAATTTGGGCCCAACTGATCAGTCTATGTTCTTACAAAGAACTATTTATATATTATCACTTCTGAGTCTTTGTTATGTAAATGGATCCTTCCTTGTTGTCTAAGCTAAAACAGCTGTCAATGATTCTCCCCTCACCTGATAATTAAGAACAACCTGCCTGGATTCAAATATTGCCTCAGCCTCCTACTAGCTAGGTCAAGTATTGCAATTTATTCAGCCCTTCTGTACCTCAGTTTTTTAAATCTGGAAAATGGGAATAATAAAGAAGGTGCTGTAAACATTACACAAGAATAAACACTTGTAGAAAGCAGGCAACACAATAAACTAACAATGCTAATGTGATGACAATACGTTTTAACTTAAAGAATAACTCCAACAACATTGTTAGAACAATTCCATAATTGTTTGAATTGTGGTGAAATATTTTGTTTTCAATTTTGGAACCTCTATTTTATTAGTGTTGGTGTTAATATTAGTGAAGGAAAGATAAAGAATGGTGACAGAAAGTTTACTGATTACTCCTGTTAATCCAAGAATATTTCTTTTTAAAGTGCTGCATTGCTTGTACTCACATCATGTTCTGCATGTGTCCCTGTTGGCACATGACTTACATAACTCTCCGTACTGGCCAAATCAGGAGTCTGTGCTCTGGTGTGAAATTTGATCAACTCTTTGTGGGGGGTTCTCATTATGATTGCTGTTACTGCTTTTCCTCACAGCCCACAGACGTCATTCTGTAGAGTTGGCCACCTTATCCTTGGTTGAATTATTCTAAAATTCAGGGTCAAATAAACACATCCTGCTCTGTTTCAGAAGCAAAAATCATAGAGAAAAATTCATGTCTTTTTTCTCAACTATGTTTAAAAACTGTCACTGGGCCTAAATGCAACAATAATAATTACTCTAACTAGGTGCCAGGGAGCAGGTATCATTACTGTCTCTCTGTCACAGATGAGTAGGGAGGCGTTTAGAGCCGAAAGGAAGGACCATACAGCTGTTGCTCGGCCAAGACAAGCTTAGCTCCAGACTCTCATGTTCTTCACACCAATTGCACTGCATTCTGGGATTGTGTTGTACTGTTACCTCACAAGGATCACAGCCCTAAGTGGCTACATAGTAATGGGCATCTCCCAGCAATAGCATACTGGTGGCTCTCTCAGACTCTGATTAGTGATTGTAATTTGTGGGATGTGCAGTGCCAGCAAGTTCAAGTTTCACAGACAGAAAGCAAGTAGGGCACTGAAACATTTTCTTTTACATTTTTCAGTTAACCTACAGTGGGTGAACCCATATTCTTAGATATAGAGTTTAGATGAAATGCCTTTATGCTCACTAAATGTGCAATTAATGATAAAAATAAGATAAAATAGATAAAAAAAAATCCACTGAAGACTGCTGACCTAACCAGGAATCTGACTTTCTATTTTTAAGCTTATCCATACATATTTAAATACGGGTGTTTCACGTGGCTGACATGATTACGTTTAACAGATTGTTATTATCTAAATGAGTTTATAAGTAATATCACTGCAAAGCTATTTTGCCATTATTACTTCCCCCATCTCCTTCTCAATTACTTTGCACAGAATTTTAAGAAATAGCATGTGAAATAGTCTTAGAAAATACTGAGCTCTAACCTGATCCATGAGTTTGGTGCTCTAGACGAGATAGTTTAGTGTTGGGTCTCAACAGGCTGAAAGCATCACACCCCTTCCCAACAGAAAGAGATGCATCCTGCTTGGCAAAACAGAGCAGGTCTGCTATTTCTGACTCTGTGTCACAGTGAAATTTGTCACATTTAAGTCTCAGCTCTTTGAAACTTCGTTCATAGACAAATGAGGTTAGATCACAGCTAACTTTGAAGCAACAACAAAAGTGCCTGTAAATAAATGAAATGTCACAAAACCCACCATCATAACTTGTGTGTAGGGGTAGAATCCTCAGAATATATTTACACTTTCTTCTACTATTGTTCAAATGAGTCTTTATTTTTCTTCAAATTTCCAGTCCCATAGCAGATTAGATATAATAAATTAGTGGGTGAAGATTCCTATTTGCATAGTCACTGAGAGTACAAGAACGGCTTATAGTCTGATAGCAAGAGGAAATGTGGAAAAATATAAACAGAGACATAATTTGAAGCATATTCCCACCTGAGGCCATTTATTGTTGGAGCAGAAGTCCACTCACAAATCAGCCACCATAGGACTGCATGTGTCACTAACGTATTGCATAAAACTATACTTTTTGTCCATGGTGATTACCTTGTGTAAGTAGGATGTCACAAAAATTATGTTCAGTATGCACTGTATAAGGCAGCAAAAAGTTTCTAATATACTCTTTTAAGAAGTATTTCCATTTTAAATTCTTTAATGTTTTTGTCTTAGCTTTGATAAAGGATAAACACTAAAATAACAAGTACTCAAACACACAAAGAATTATACATTCCCTGAGGGCTCTATATTGTTGTGGTTTTATTAAATATAATTGTTTTTGAAGAATAATACTGGTATGTCTGAACTGGTTGGCATCCTTAACAGCTCCTTCTTGACCCACAAACAAAGCAGAGGGCTTTTTATAACTGCAATTCCAAAACATGTTCCAAAAAAATATCTCTAAGCTCCATTTTCTACCCACCCTTCCAAACCCACTAGCTCTGGCTTGGTGTCCCCAGTCACGACTCTGTTCCTTTGTACTTTGTGTCTCAATTACCCATTCAGTTCCCAATTGTGGCTTTCACTCTGGATATAATTCAGATATCCCATAGCTTCATGCCCTAGAGCAGCACTGTCTAGGAGAAATATAATGTGAGCCACACCTGTAATTTCACATTTTCCAGTGGCTCCACTTAAAAAATAAAAAGTAACAAAAAATTGATAAATACACTGTATTTGATTCAATATACTGGAAACAACTGTCATAAACATGAATGAATCTATTGTCAGTCTGTGTGTTATGCCAAGTCTGAAATCTTGGGTGTATTTTACACTTTGGCATGTCTCATTTTGGACTGGGTACATTTCAAGCGCTCAGTGGCTTCACTGGCTAGTGGCTACCATATTGGACAGTGTGGCTCTAGAGCACTGGGCCACTGTCACCCCAAACCCCAGAACCCCCATCCTGGCTGGAGCTTCAGATTCCCTGATGGAGTCTGAGAGTAACTCATGCAGTGTGCCACATTATTCACGAGAGACACTGTGCGTGAACTGCTCTGTGCACACTAATACTGTCATCTTAAAACTTAGTCCCCCTTACCTTTTATACCAAAACACTTTTAAGTCTTTTTACTTCCAGTTGGCCCATATCAATGATGTATGGTCACTAAAGCAGGCACTGATGTCCCCGTTTTATAAAGAAGGAAATAAAAACTCAGATAAATTTTGTGCTTTATTTAAGGGTGCCCAGCAAAGAGAATTCAATGGGAACTTTGTGATTTCTAGTTTACAGATTTTTCTGTGATTCCTTCTTACTCCTTAAAACAATTGGAGGATGCAAATTCCCAAAAAATGCAGACATCTAGTCAGCAGTAGCTAATTCATGAGCAATGATATCAAATACATATTGAACCATGTACAGCCAACCCATAGACATCAAGGATAACAGAAGAAAGTCCACCCAAACTATGTGGGAAAGAGGTTTTCTCTCTACGAATAAGCAGAACTAACACTTGGGCAATGGTTAAATCACATCAAGAAACCTCAAAGACACATAAAAAGAGAAATTCTTTGGGGGGGGCTGCCTCTTGTTTATTTTTTAGAAATGAAGTGATCTAAAAAGGGAGGACAAGCTCATTCAGTTATAGCTTTCATATAATTGCCACGAACTCTAATGCAAATTAGACTGTAGGTCTGCTCAATGTACATTTCTGTGCCTGCCAAATTATGTTTGGCAGTGTGGTCAAGCAAGAACAGATGCACAATGGGCCGAGCTTTCTTGAGCTGTTCAATAATTAGGAGGGCCATGTATTATAATAAACCACATCCCCTTGGCTAAGATTTGGATGCAAATTGCACACTAATTCACTTCCAAGATTTCTGGAAGCTCACCAAAAGAGATGAAAATCAGGGAAATATATGTTTACTTCAGGAAATTTGTTTAAAACTAAATATGGCTCATTTATAAGAGGCATTGAGGAACTGCATGAGAAAAGTAACAATGGCTTTTTTTCGGGCTCCATGGGGCAGGAATAAGGAAACACGAACAGGCTCCTTTGAAGAGCTTTCCTGTGTTATATGCCAGTTCTAACCATCGCCTTATGAATGCACTGGGAGAGTCATAAGTGGAACATAAACAGCAACTTCTCATATCTGTAAAGTATCATGTTGCTCAAATGGAGGGTGAAATCAGTTCAGTGAGTGAGACTTTGTCAACATTTTTTGCCACTGACAGATAGGTAGCAGGCTGCCCTTTAGATCAGGAGGTAGGTGGGCTGACTTTATTTTTCTGCAAAGCTAAAACATTCATTCTAACAATAAAAGCCCTTGCATCATTTCAGCTGGTATTTCTTGGTAACCCAACAATTTCAAACATGCTCCAGAATGGGCCATTTGAAAAAAAAAGGCAAGACCTCAAAGACCAACTGTATGCCACATTCACTGCATATCTTCATATCCTTATCAACTTGAAGGGAGAAGCCAGTGCCTTCTAGCATCCCTCCTGTTCTTACATCTTATTGTGTTGTTAAGGAGACCTGCATGTTTTCCCCCAGTCTCTTTCTACAAAGTCCAGTTTTTGACTATTTGCTTGAGTTCAGTATTCACTCAGTCACTGACTTGGGTCTCTGTATGCCAACTATGATGGACACAGAGATGCACTGCTCAGGCCCCACTTCAAGGCAGGACTTCCTGCCCACAGTCAACAGACAGCCTCCAGATGTCAGCATTTTAGGATGTGCATCAGCTGCAAAGAGCCATTTCACCTGAGGTCATGCCTCCTGGGCGTGGTCCACATCTGATGACTGAGCAAGGCCATGGGTGCCACTCAGAATGACTCTGAAAAGCATTTCTCCCCCCAGAGCTCCATTCTGCTCCATCTTCTGCTTTTCCTTCATAGATCTTAATCCCCAATGAACACCCTAAATTCTAGCTCATCATTACTTCTAGAAAACCCAGTCTACAGTAATGTTTCTATCAACCTGGTCTATGGCATGAATGCTAGCACTTATCCTCCAATTGAATCAAACACTTCAGCCTCTTCCCTTGGTATCCCCTTTAAGATTTGCAATTAATCGCTCCTTTCAGGAGAGCCCCTCCCCACCACCCAATGCTTTCTGACCTGATGCAATTAGTTACCTGAGAGTTGAAATCATGGTAAGTTCACATGCAGTTTCAAAAATAATACAGAGATACCAAATACCCTTCAGCAAGTTTCACCCAATGGCAATATCTTGCATAACTATAATACAATATCATAACCAAGAAATTAACATTGATGCAATACACTGATCTAATTCAGATTCTAGCTTCACATGCACTCAGTTGTGTCTGTGTGTATTTGTAACTCTATACAACTGTACCGCATGTGTAGATGGGTATGGTCACCACAAGAGTCAAGAGACAGAACAGTTCCATCTCAAGGATTCCTGGGGTTACCCTTCATAACCACAGCTGCATTCCTCCCCATTTCCCTCCCCAACCCCTGGAAACCACTAGTCTGTTCTCTATTTCTATAATTCTGTCATTTCAAGACTGTTGTATAAAATGAGATCATACAGCACATAACCTTTTGTGAGTGGCTTTTTCCTGGCATATTTCTCCTGAAATCCTTTGAGAGATATGAGAGTTCTCCCCTTTTCGTTGCTGAGTAGTGCTCCACAAGAATCATGTGCCACAGTTTGTGTAGCAGTTCATCCCTTGAAGGGCATTTGGGTTATTTCCAGTCTGAGGTTATTAAGATAAAGCTGCTTTGAATATTCATGTACAGTTTTGTTTTTTTTACGAATGTAGCATTTTCATATCTCTGGGATAAATGCCCAAGAGTGCATGTGCTGGGTCATATGGTATGCACATGTTTAACTTTGTAAAAAATTGCCACTTACTTTCCCAGAGTAACTGCACCATTTTAAATTTGCACCAGCAGTGTATGAGTGAACCAGTTTCTCTACACTGTCACCAGGATTTGCTGTCATTTTTTACTTTAATCATTCTAATAGGAGGGTATGATATCTTACTGGATTTTTTTAAAGATTTTATTTATTTTTAGAGAGTAGGAAAGGGCAGGAGAAAGAGGGAGAGAGAAACATTAATGTGTGGTTGCCTCTCACACACCCCCTACTGGAGATCTGGCCGACAACCCAGGCATGTGCTCTGATTGGGAATCAAACTGGTGACCCTTTGCTTGTGAAGGGTCACAGGCCAGTGCTCAATCCACCGAGCCATACCAGCCAGGGCCTCACTGTGGTTTTAATTTGCTCTTCCCTTAATAGTTAATGATGTTGAACATCTTTTCACATGCTTATTTGCCCATTAGTTTATCCTCCTCAGTGAAATGTCTGCTTATGTGTTTTGCCGATTTTCTAATGGAATTATTTGCTCTATTAGAGTTGGATTTTGAAAGTTCTTTATAAATTCTAGATACAAGTTCTTTGTCAAATATATGGTTTGCAAATAATTTCTCCTAGGCTGTAGTTTGTCTTTTCAGAGTCTTTGGCAGAGAAAAATTTTAAATTATAATAAGGTCCAATTTATCTATTTTTCCTTTTAGTATGAAGTCAGAGTAATCATTTTTATTATGACTTTTTTCATTCTGAATATTTTTGCTTTCATATTGTCAGATTATTTTGTTATTCTTGTTCAGTTACAGTTGTCCCCATCTCCCCTCCATTACTCTCCTCTGCCCTACCCACCCCCACCTCCCACATTCAATTTTCCCTCCATTGTCTTTGTCCATGAGTTCTTTATACATGTTCCTTGATGACCCTTCCTCTTCTTTCCCCCATTGTTCCCTTTCCCCCTCCCCTCCGGTTACTGTTTGTTCTTTAATTCCATGTCTCTGGTTATATTTTGCTTGCTTATTTGTTTTGTTAATTAGGTTCCACATATAGACAAACAATCCAATTCAAAAATGAGCAAAGGACTTGAACAGACACTTCTCCAAGGAGGACATACAGAGGGCCCAGAGACATATGAAAGGATGCTTAGCATCACTAGCCATCAGAGAGATGCAAATTGAAATGACAATGAGATACCACTTCACACTGGTCAGAAAGGCCATCATAAGCAAATCAACGAACAACAACTGCTGGTGAGGTTGTGGAGAAAAGGGAACCCTAGTACACTGTTGGTGGGAATGCAGACTGGTGCAGCCACTGTCCAAAACAGTATGGAATTTCCTCAGAAAACTAAAAATGGAACTGCTTTTTTTTTAAGTGAATTTGTCTTTTTTTTTTAAGATTTTATTTATTTATTTTTAGAGAGGGAAGGGAGGGAGGGAGAGAGAGAGGAAGAGAAACATCAATGTGCAGTTGATGGGGATTATGGCCTGCAACCCAGGAATGTACCCTGGCTGGGAATCGAACCTGGGACACTTTGGTTCCCAGCCCATGCTCAATCCACTGAGCTATGCCAGCCAGGGCGGAACTGCTTTTTGACCTAGCAATTCCATTGCTGGGAATATACCCTAAAAACCCTGAAACACTAATTCAAAAGAACTTATGTACCCCAATGTTCATTTTGAATTCTTAATAAGAACTTTATTTCTTAGAAGAAATATGTGCACATGGTAAAAATAAAATTTAAGCAGTCAAGGAAAGCATAAGGTTTACAATGTATATGTTTTCAAAAATCACATACAAATTATTTTTAAAATCAAACAGTGGCAAGCTTCCCAAACTGGGAAAATATTACAAAAGACAAATGGGTTTTATAATAGTCATAATCAAGCATTTTATTAGAGAATATTTGCAGATGTTCTATTTCTTCCAAATTCAATAATATTCATGGTTAACCCATGAAAGAGGTTAGTTCACATTGCATTGTATTTATTCGTGTATTTGTTCAAGCAATATTGGAACAAGTACTGGATGTTCGCCACCACTTGTCACTCACTTCCATTAAAAAACACACTGGTCCTTAATCCAGTGGTATTTCTTTTACACTGTTCTGTAGGTTCCCAGAAGATATAAAGTTATAAACTTTTGGTTTTATTCCAAGTAATTTTCTAATTTATTAAAGATAAAGGAGTGACATCTGTTTTGTAGTGGGAAAACTTTGGTAGTGGGTGTCAAATGATAGAATAATTTACTAGAAAGAAAATTCATAAGCTATGTATTTAATGAACTGTTTAAATGTAAAAATTATTGACAGCACCATACAATTTAGTTGAGCCAAAGTTGAGAAGATATGATGGCTTCCAGAAAGTCCTTAATAATGCTAATCAGACAATGGAATGAAACATAAAATTGAGTACAGATGAACACAAAGTAATACACATCGGCAGGAAATTTTAAATTATTTGTAGACACATATGGATCCTAAATCAGCTCTATAACTCAAGGACAAATGGAGACATCACTATGAGCATATCAACAAAACCATAACAAGTATTTTTTAAATTAAGCCTTTAGATAATACAAGGGTAAAAAATATGGAGAATATTAATTATTGATTTCAAATTATAATTTTTACTAATTTACTAATTATTAAATCATCAAGATTTAACAGCATTAAACATATTATTGAAAATAGGTAAATAATGTTAAAATATTTAATAATATACATTCTAGTAATCTCAAACTGTTTTGTAAATCAATGCAGTCTGTACAGGGAAAATATTCCAAAAGGACATGTCTGCAAGCATCTGAAACAGTACCTAAATCTGGCAGCTTTGGAGTGGACACATTTAATCCTGCAGCTGAGGGAGATGGAGAAAGCCAGTCCAGTCCACACAGACTGACAGAGAAATGCAAAAATGAGAGAGAGGGAAATAAACTATCGCCTGGGTTGCTAAACACTGTAAATTCTTTATCCTTAAATCTTGTGTGTACTCTTGCCCTTGAGTTGTAATATGCCCTTCTATCTTCACAATAAATTTCTGTATATTTTTTGCATTTAAAACATATTATACTCAGCCATTAAGAAGCAAAAAGTACTGGATTTGCATTACATCCTTAAACAATTAGAAAAAGGGATGGAGTGGACACTGGACAGAGGAAGCACTGGATAGCGATCCCTGAGGGAATGGAAATGAATGCTGTGATCCCTGTAAGTGCCGAGCTCAAAGCTTGACAGGATTTTGCAATCCACAGCACAAAAATGCTGAAGTCATACTGAGTATCAGAGACAGATTTTAGAGTTTGAAAAAGCCCATGGGGCCTCAATTTTGAGAGCACAGTACCCAGGGGAAAAAGAGGTTGTTACTGAGAGGAAGAATGCAGGAGAGCTGAGGAAAGAGTCCCCCTGTGTCCTGGGCTGGGTACTGATCTGCACACGAGTATAAGGCCAGGAAAGGAACCATGGGAAAGGAACAGACAGATCAATTTTTGAGAGATAAATTGGTCCAGAAATAGGCTCTATTCTCATTAGCCAAAGTACAAATACCTCCAAAGCATGGGACATAAGGTAAGCAACCTTAGAGGTAATAACCTCTGTAATGATAGCAAACTAGACTAAACTAAGGCTGTCTGGATGTCTGATAACAATTCTTGAAAGGAAACCCGATGTGATAAAATTGAATCCAGATAGCTCAACTTTATACCAAAACCAAGTTCCCAAATATTCAAATGCTCCTCCCAAAAATCCATAAAATAACCACCTAAAATTCATACTGCTAACACACAATTAAAAAATTACAATTAAAAAATTACTGAACATACAAAGAAGAAAATTTGCAAAAGAAAAGGTCAGTGAACTTATAAAATAGCAACATAAGTTATAAAAATAAAACAGAAAAATAGAGTGAAATAAAAATAAAAAGTATCAGTAGATTTTGAGAAAATAACAAACCTAACATAAAGAGAATTGAAGTCCCAGAAAGGTGGGGAAGGACAGATAAGAAAATAAAATAATAACTGCTAGAAAGATTCCAAATTTGATAAAAATTATAAATCCAAAATCCAAGAAGCTCACTAAAACTCATGCAGGAGAAACAAAAAGAGAACTACACAAAGGCATATCATAAAATTAATGTAAACTGGGGATGGGGGTGCAGATCTCAAAAGCAGTCAGGTGGGGGAAAAGACATATGTACAAAAGGAAGAAAAGGATGTAGTACAATTCTCAAAAGAAACCATGTAAGACAATAGAACAACATCTTTAAAGTAGAATAGAAAAGATCTCACTCAGAATTCTATACCCAGCAAAAATATCTTTTTTAAATGAGGGTAAAATAAAGATGTAGTTAAGCTTGTTACAAAAAAAAAAGAGAGAGAGAGACAAATCATCACCTGCAGACTGAACTACAGAGAGAATAAAGGACATTCTTCAGGGAGAAGGAAAATGAATCTGGATGGAAATGTGGATCTGCTAAAAAAAAAAGATCATAAGAAAGGTAAATATATGACAAAAACATAAAAGGCATTGTTTTTGCTCTGGCCAGTGTGGCTCAATTGGTTGGGAACTGTCCCACAAACCAAAAGGTCACATATTTGGTTCCAGGTCAGGGCACATGCCTGGGTTGCAGGTTCAATCCCCTGGGGTACATAATGGAGGGCAACTGATTGATGTTTCTCCCTTACATTGATGTTTCTTACCCTCTTTTCCTTCCTCCCTTCCTCTCTTTCTAAAATAAAAAAATTTAAAAAACATGAAAGGGATTTTCACTGTTTACCTCCTTAAAGGGAAAACAACCACCATACATATTATGAGGCTTATGAATTTGGAAGTACAATTTATTTGGAAATTATAAGTTTCTCAGACCATATGGAAAATATTATGTTATTTGAACATAAAAGTATATTAACTCTATGCCAACCATATAGACAATAAAATAAATAAGTATAGCTAACATACTAATAATGGTGCTAAAATACAATTATTTTTGAAAAGAACTAATCTGACTAGAAAAAGAAACAGAGAAAAAAAAAAGAACAAAGAGCAGATAGGACAAATAATGCCTAAATAAAATGATGGCAATTTTAAACCTTACCATGTCAATGCTCATATAGTAGAGTCGTTCAGAGATGTAAATGTTCACTATTTGACTGATAAAAGACTCAATAAAATGTAAAAAATTGAAAACATACACAGTATGTCCTCTGATCACACTGATTTATATTAGAAATAATTTTTAAACGATATCTGGAAAATTCTCAAATATTTTAGGTTAAATGACACATAGCTAAATAACTCCCAGATCAAAGAAGAAACCACAAAGTTAAATAGGAAATATTTTTAACTACATGCAAATGAAACTCCAATATAATAAGACTTATGAAATGTTGATAAAGTAGTGCTTAAAGGAAAGTTTATAGCATTAAATACTTAGGGAAAAGGGGGAAGGATATTCAATCATATGTAAGCTTCCAATTTAAGAATTTAGAAAAAGAGAAAATTAAATTTAAGTAAACAGAAGAAAGGATAAAATAAAGATCAGAAAGGAAGGCAACAAAATATAAAACAGAAAAACATGAGAAAATCAAGGAAATCTAAAGCTGCTTCTTTGAAAAATAAAACAGTAAAATTGATAAACCTCAGTTATACTGATCAGAAAAAATGAAGATGTAAATTACCAATATTGTGAATGAAAATCAGGATATTACTACTGATTCTATAGACATTAAAAGAGTAGTGAGGTACTTACTTATATGAACAGCTATATGCTAAATAATTTGGTAGCTTAAAATAAACTGAACAATTTCCTTGAATGATACCAACTACGAAAACCACTTAATTGAAATCAGATTAAGCTGAATGTTCCTGTATCTATTAGAGAAACTAAATGTATAACTTTATAAACATCGTACAAAGAAAACTTCAGGTCCAGGAGGTTTCACTGGTGAATTCTGACAAACATTTGATGAAGACATAAAATCAATTCTACACAAACTCTCCCAAGCCCAAGGAAGGAAGGAAAGGAAGGAAGCAGCGAGCCCTGACCAGTGTGGCTCAGTTGTTTAGGCATAGTCCTCTAAAGTAAAAGGTCACTGGTTTGGTTCCCGGTCAGGGCACATGCCTGTGTTGCAGGTTTGGTCCGTGAACTGGGTGCATACAAGAAGCAAATGATGGACATTTCCCTCTTACATCAATATTTCTCTCCTTCTTTTTCTCCCTTTCTCCCTACCCAATAAATAAATAAATAAACAAAAGAAAAATAGAGAAAGGAAAAGCATACAAATTTTATTTTTTTTAAAGATTTTATTTATTCATTTTTAGAGACGGAAAGGAAAGGAGACAGAGAGAAAAAACATCAGTGTGTGGTTGCCTCTCATGTGCCCCCGACTGGGGACCTTGCCCGCAACCCAGGCATGTGCCCTGACTGGGAATCAAACCAGCAACCCTTTGATTCACAGGCCTGCGCTCAATCCACTGAGCTACACCAGCCAGGGCAGCATACAAATTTTAAAAGGCGTAATACTACCTATATTTGCAGACATCATGGTAATACTATCTATATTTGCAGACACCTCTATTGAAAACCTGAAGAAATCTACAAGATGGCTATGGAACTTGTAAGGGTCGCAATGCCATAGGCTACAAAGCAAAATCAATTTTATTTCTACATACTATCAAGTTGCAAAGTTTTATTGCATTTCTATATACTAGCATTTCTATATACTAGCACTGAACAATCAGAATCTGATATCCCAAAAATGCAGTTGAGCAGCTTCTTAAAATATTGAACATTCACATGCCATATAATCAAGCCACTTCACTCTAGGTATTTACTAAAGAGAAACAAAAGCACATGTCTACACAGAGACTCATATACAAATGTTCACCACAGTTTTATTTGTTACCACTGTGGACTAGAAACAACCTAATGTTCATCAATGGGTGAGAGAAACAAAACCTGGTGTACACATACAATAGAATACTACTCAGCAATAAAGAGAAATAAATTGTTCATGCATGCAATAACGTGGATAAATCTTGAAATCTTTGTTTTGTGAAATAAGTCAAAAGAGAATAATGGATGATTCACTTTACATAAGCTTCTAGAGCATACATACTAATCTATAATGACAGGAGCAGTTTAGCGACTGTCTCAAGCCAGTGGTAAAGGAAGGGATCAGCTGCAAAGGGTGTTAGGAAATTTTTAAGGGTGATTAAAATGTTTTTTGTTTTGATTGTAATGATGCTTTTATGAGTATGCAATAAATCAAAACTGATCAAATTGTATATATTAAGTATATGCAGTTTGTTCTTTATTTATGCTTCTATAAAAATGTAAAAATAAATAATGAATAAATAGAAACATAATTAAATTAAAATAATTCAATTTAAAAGTGTTTAAAATATGAAATACAAAAGGGATAAATTTAATATTTGTGAGACTTTTATACTGAAAACTATAAAATATGCATAAAAGATATTAAAGATGCCTTAAATAAATACTTATACTATGTACATGGATTAAAAGAATCAATCATTTCAAGTGCAATATCTCCTGAGATTAATGTACACATTGAGTGCAATCCTATTCAAAGCCAAATAGATATTTTCAGAAATTTATAAATGGATTCTAAAATGTATATAGAAATGCAAAGGAACTAGAAGGTCCAAAAGAATTTTGAAAACAAAGGACAAAATTGGAGGACTTATACCACCTTATTTTAAGACTTAAAATAAAGCTATACTAATTAAGATACTGGTATAAAAATATATAGATCAATGGAACAGAAGTCCAGGAATGGACATATATATATGGTCTGCTGATATTTGATAAAGAAACCAAAGCAATTCAATATAGAAAACTGATTTCAAATGTGTTAGGATAATTGGAAATTAAATCTTCATATGGGCCCCTCAAAAAAAACCACCACAATTCTGGACCCTTCCCTCTCTATATAAAAATTAACTTGAAATGGACCATAGCCTCAAATTTAAATGCTAAATCTCTAAGACTTCTAAAAGAAAACATAAAAGAAAATTTTATTCACCTTAGATCAGGCAAGATTTCCTAAATAAAACTAAAAAATTACAGAGCGTAAAAATTGGTAAAATATGCTTTATCAAAATTAAAATTTCTTCTTTAAAGATATTGTTAAAAAATGTGAGATCAAGCTTATGTCTTACTCTACACCTACAAAATCAGCATCGCCAGGTATGGGGTTTCACATGTTATTTGGAACCATGACAAATGAGAATTACTGCTTTAATTTTTCAAAAATAAAAGATTGAGAATTTCATTATACCATGGTGGTAGCCTCTTTATAGGCGGTCTCCATCTATATTTCTCATATAGAAAAATAGAAGACATATTCTCTAAAAGAAATAAGGAAATTAGACCTAGAAAAGAGAAGGTTAAGGGATCCATTAATATTGGCCTGTAAGTGCATGAATGTTCTCTGTGCAGTGATCTGGACATAGATGCAGGAAATTTTAAAAATGAATAAAATAGGAGAAATTTAAGTGAAAAATAAAAACTAGGTCTTGATATTCAGCTTTCAAACAAGGTCTTAGAATCTCCTCAATGTTCATTAAGATAAGTTATCCCTCAGTAGGTGAAATGATCCGAACCACAAGAAAATCTAGGGAAGTTAAATTTCTCTTAGGGTATTCGACTCAAGGGAACCACTCTGTGAAGCTGACAACAGTGACATCAATGTCCATTTTCCAGGAAGTGCCTATTTGCAAGTTGTGTGTCAAGAAAATTCCTACACAAATCTAATCTATAAACTGTGTCCCCTTGCTAAGGTGCACTATGTTAATATTGAAAAACCCCAATGCTATAGTTCCCCTTCATCAGTCTACTTATAAGCAAAGAGTAGTGAGTAAGAAGGGAGATGGGGAAAAAATTTCAAACTGTTTGAATGTATGTGTATCAGAAGCAAGATCTCCCCAGGTCCCCAGAGTAGTGTTCCATTTCTGTCTGTTCTATGTCAAATGATGGGTTTCAGACATTGGATAAAATCTAGGTAATAATCAACCTCAGAAAACAGTCTAATAGCAAGAATGAAGTAGTTGAGGGTTTGTTTATATTATATAATTGTATATTCTGATTTCCCCCAACTGAATGTTGGAAATCAGGATGTATGCATCTCAAGGAATATCACAAGCAGACACTTAAAAACAACCATTTTATTTTTATAAAAGTAATGCATGCTTATTTCAGAAAACAGAATTAAACACACAAAAGCAAGAAAATAAAAATGATTCATATTTCCCACACTGAGAAGTAATTGCAATAAATACTTGGGTATCAACCATCTATTTACTAACACTTCCATAACACCAAAATGGAAGCAAGAAGTGCATATTGTTGGGGATCTTACATTCCCCAGCTAACATACAAATGCCTCTGCTATTCCATCCATTATGCAGGATGACATTCAGCAAGCCTTAACTAATCACCTGGTCCAAAAGAAATATTCCTAGCCAGAAAAATTCTACCAAATCTTTAAGTTGAACACTTGGTAACCTTATTTATCTAATTGCAACAACCACAATTTAACTGTCCCCTCTTGATTGTCATCTTGTATTTATGGGGACACCATTTTTTAATGGAAATGTCTTACTCTTGCTTTATCCCCAGTTGTCTTCATTGGAAACTACAATTTCCCACTTAGCTGCTAAATGATATTAATTATCAGCAGAGATCAAATAATCAAAATTGACAGGCCTTAGAGAAATTATTCAAATTCTTTCACTACTTTTTCATAAGTCTTTGTCCTTAAACGATGCAAACAGGAACTATTATTGTTATTCATTCTTGCTGTCCTTTTTCCATGGCCACAGGGAGCCAAATTGCTAATTATTGGATTTGCCTTTGGAAGTGTTGCCAAAGTGGAATTGGAAGAAGAAAACAATTGAGCTTCCTAAGCAGAAGACCGAGCACAAATCCTCTATTAGCTCTAATAATTAAGGCATCTTGTGAAGGGCTTCAATGGCAGGATAAACTCATCTGTCTCCAGCACAGGACCCATATCAATTACTGTGGGCATGGGCAGCCTCGTGTACAACAAAGGGAACCAAAACACACAGGCTGACAGTCCACACAAAGCAGGACTCTGGTCAAAGGCAGCCTCTCTTGAGCATTATCTTTAAGCCAAGTGGTTTTTCATAAGTTTAAATACCCATAGGGGGTTAATTTAAGACTGATTTAAATTTATTTCTGAATTAATGCTTTTAAAATCTGCGTTTATAATTTCTGCTTATCAAGGATTGCCCTTCTGCTATAAAAACTGAGCCAACACTCAGTTATCAAATACTATGAAGGGTTCTGTTAATTAGATAGTTTATCTGTGATGAGTTGTTGACATTGAGTTGATGTGTGTTAAATAATTTTAAAATATTCGGTGGGGCACTGACTTGGTGGCTCAAAGCATTGTCCCTCCGTTTTTCAGACCCTGCTTTGAGTCCAACTGGAAGCTCTTAGTAAAAATTAATCTGATGGCTATAACACATTTCTTAAGTACAGAATTATTCATATCTCAAAATTACACATATAAGAGGATAAATCTTTTCTGGCACTCTTTATTAGGCTGCTCTAGACCATTCTAACTAATTCAGTCTCCCTCACACGCTGGTTGGTCTTTAGCTGCTCAGTACAGACTGCCAGGAAATTCATCATTGCTGTTATTAAACAAAATTCTCAGGATTTGCTCTTTTCATAGTATTTCCTTTAAAACGTTTTTTGGTGATTTTTCCTCTGGCTTCTTCTACCTCCAAATCAGGCAACCCAGGAGAAATCTCAGAAACTGAAATATTTTTCCCCATGCAGGTAAATTAAAGCTCTAGCTGTTAAGGGTTTTTCCTTCTGTCTGTCAATTTTCTTTTTCTGGTTATAGCCAGTGACAGCAGAGGCCAAGAAAGAGTCCACAGGGAATGGCTTGGAGCCTGAGAACAGGCTGGTATCTTTGTATTTCCTAGATGAAAAAAATACTGGACACCAGTCTTTAACATCAGGAAAGCTACTAATTAATTAACCCATAATTGTTAAAAGCACAAATCATTCTTTATTATCTCTGGAATTTTATTTTAACCTCTCTTTTGAATATTGATTTTATTTACAATTTGTTTTTTCAATTTTTGCTATTTTCTTTTCTTAATGATTCTCTAAGACATATGGTATACTAGTGCAACTGTATCTCATGGAATCCGGAGCCCTAAGTCTTATGATTTTTAATTTTAATTAATAACCATAATGTGTTCAATCTCTGTGTATATCACTTAGAGAATGAGATGGCCCTTCCAAGGTAGTGAAACTCTACAAGTCAGTCAACTCACAGGAACCCTGAGGTCATATTCCAGTCTGGCCTCAGACAAACTGACTCCCTAGGCCTTGTTTTTGTTACATTTTTCAAGTAAGGAGATTAGAATCCACAAGTACGCTTTCAGTTCTAGTATTCTATGATTCTTTTCATCAGAGAAACATAATGTTGTGAAAGAAGAAAAATGGAGCTCAAGTGAAGAAAGACTCAGCAAGCAGCCATTTTAAACTGGTTTTGTTCATTCTTTTCCAAGGAGATTTTAGGAAAATTATCAATAAAGAGAGGATAACACTGGGTACCAGGTAAAGGAAAGGACACTGGGTAGAAAAATGGAGACCTAGTTCTAGGGACAGTTGTGCTACTAGCGACTTAGTCACTGGCAGTAAGTTATGGAA
This sequence comes from Phyllostomus discolor, assembly GCF_004126475.2. Taxonomy (NCBI): domain Eukaryota; kingdom Metazoa; phylum Chordata; class Mammalia; order Chiroptera; family Phyllostomidae; genus Phyllostomus; species Phyllostomus discolor. The sequence continues at coordinate 149,929,042 of NC_040903.2, read as the reverse complement.
TTAAAACTCTTGAGGCTAAAGATTGAACTCAAAATTGGAGAAGTCTGATTTTATAATCTCTAAGTTCCTTTCAGCACAAAAATTCTATGTTATCTATAAAATGGCCCAAAATCCAGGGAGGATGATACCTGGCAATTTTCTAACAATGACTAATAATGAACTCTGCTCTTTTCTTCTGGTTGGAGAATGTTGTTCAAAAACCTTCTGTTCCAGACCATCAAGTCAGAGGTAAAGCTTTCCCTGAGGCCCCTGCACAAATGCTGCAACTGAGAGTAACTTCCTGAGTCTGCAGCATCTTAGTTATCACAGTGGCAATCTCCCTTGTACCCGCCCCCAAAGTTGAGGATTGTAAAGAATGTTGTGCCATGTATTTTTTATTCTACTTCTTGATTTCTCCTGTCCCCTCTTACCCAGAATATAGCTGAAATCGCTAACAAAAAAATCAAGACACTAACACAAATATAAATTTTAGTGATACATCTCAGAACCATTAGGGTATGTGCAATGTTGGCCCTCCCCCTGCAAACTCCTCTAGATTCCAGGCACGCTGATACTGAATTTGTCAAAGCAGCTATATTACCTGCAAGTCTGAGCTTCATGCATCCCAGCCTTTTGGAAGAATACATATTATTATTAATATGTTTCAAACTCTATTTCAGTTAAGAAATCTGAAAGAATGAAATATCAAAGGTGTGGGAGTGATACCGAAATAGAGGTAGTAGGAAGGGTAGTTTCCAGAATTTAAGGTTTACCAAGTGAAAAATGTAAAAGTTGGTAGGAGTGGTAGGACATTTTTCTCCTGAAACATCAAAATACTGAACATTGCTCAAGGTTAAGACTGCAGAGAAAGACGGTCTAATCATCCATTCCAGATAGCCAGTCCCGCTCCTTTTCTGCTTGCCTCCTAGGAACCCAGCCAGAACATTTTCCTTTTTCTTTAGGTCATTGACTCTTTCCCTAGTCTGGGACTGCCATATTTTTGCAAGCCTTACTCAGCATAAGCAGCATATTCCAAAGCCTGTGCTCTGAGTCACAGTAGAGGCTTAGAGATTGCTCATGCTCATTCCCCATTGCTCATGCTCCTCATATGCTACCTTGGTCAAATCCATCTGACTGAACCTTCTTACTTTCATACTCTGATTTTCCTTTGATTGTTAGGAGAATAATTGCCAACATTCAAATTCACTTAAATGTACATTAATGATTATAATCCATTATGCTCAGACATGGAACTCATAGCTAAAGCTTTCCCTAACTAATAATTTTAGAAACCTATACTTTAAATTTTTATCTATAGAGTTCTTGGGTTATAGCAAACAACTTATCTAGCCTCCTACACAACCACCCATTTTAAAAATGGGAAGCTGAAATAGGCATTAAGGGTACTTTCTTAGGCTACAGTTCAGGTTCAAGGAATAATTTTTTTGCTCAACATTAATAATTCACTTTAAATCTCCCCAAAGTGAAAAATTCTCAATAGAACCTATAATATAGACACAGCACCCACCAAGTATGGGAAAATCTCAAAATATTCATGATTTGAAAATCAACCATAACCTAGACTAGGGTGTTACACCTGAAAGACTTCCCTCAAAATAGGCTTTCATGTTGTTTCATGTTGAATCCCTAGTGCTTGGTACATAGTATAGACTCAGACATTATGTTGAGCAGATGATGGATGACTGGAAATAGTGTTAAATAAGGTAATGGCAAAAAGATGGAAAATTGAGTAAGAGGTTGGACTATAAAAATATTCTAAAGATAAACATGAAAAGTAGTTGCTAATTGACTATAGAAAGTATGCTGAAGGAGGGACTTAGAAGGAACCTCTGGCTGCTGACTTAGGGGACCAGATGTCATTCAATGAGGTAGGAAACATGGTGAGGGGGGAAGTAGGTGAGTGGGTGGGTGGTGAGTTTTATGTTACATGTGCTAAATCAAAGAATCTTAAATGAACATCGAGGGAAACTTATTCAGTAAGAAGTTTGAAACACAGATTTGAGATTAACAGAGATGTTTTTTGGACTTGGAGGTCATTACTATATGCATGAAAACTAAAGATATACCCGTAAGCTTAATTACCCTGTGAATAAAAATAGAACAGTATATCAATGTCCAGCGTATTGTTAAGTGGTTGGGGAGAAGGGGAGCCATTAAAAGGTTGCTGTATTTTTTCTTTCTTCATTTTTATTCTTTACTCAGGGTATATTTATTAATTTTTGGAGAAAAAGAGAAAGAAAAGAGAGAAACAGCAGTGTGAGAAAGGAATATCAACCAGTTGCCTCCTGCACACACTGCGACTGGAACTGAAAACACAGCCCAGGCATGTGCCCCAACCGGGAATCAAACCTGTGACCTTTTGGTGTATGGGATGATGTTCCAACCAACTGAACCATCCAGCCAGGGCTAAATTTTTACCGTTTGGAAGACATTAAAAGTAATATATGCAGCCATGTATATCACTATTTTTTCATAGAAGTAGAAGACATTTTAATCTTAAAAAGGATGGATGACATAATCTTAAAATAAGGACAATACTCCCAATTAACCAATTCAGGTATATTTTTAAAACTCACTACATTGTTCTTTGTCACAAAATGACTTTATTATTAAATGACACTGCTTGGGAGACCAGCATTTGGGAAACACTGGCACCAGGGGAAGAAAAAAGACCAAGGCCAGATGTCCAGATAATGTTCATCTTTAAGTGTTCATCAGAAATGAGAAGCCCACACAGGAGACTGATTCTAATGGAGAAGCAGGAAATAGAGCTGGAGAAGTACGGTGTTCCACAAGCCAAAGGAAGACATTATTAAGGAAGGAGTGAGTGAGTGTGTGAGTGTGTGAGTGTGTGTGTGTGTGCGCGTGTAGTCAATAGTTCAGAAGCCACTGAAGGGCCCAATGGATTTCTTAGCAGAATTCACTGAAGTCCTGAGTATGAATAGTTTCATACTAAAAATACATTGACATGAGGACTTCGCCTCAAGGCTAACTCAGGCCATACAATGTTTTTACTCAGGACATCAGTTTGGTAAGCATTTGTTGAGCACTTAGTGTGTCCAAATCAATTTAGCAGATCCCTTGAGAGATTACAATATTAATAATATAGTTCCTGTCCTCAAGAAACTTACTTTCAGAGGAGAGATAAGAAATGAACATTAAAATCCATGGAATATCTGCAAAAAAGATAGACAAATGGTGAACAAGCCCATGAAAAGACAGTCAACATCATTAGTCCTTGGGGAAATGCAAATCAAAAACACAAGATAACACTTTTCATTCACTGGAAAGACTGGAAATAAAATTGGGGGTGAAATAAAAGTGTGGGCAAGAATATTGAGAAATGGGAGCCCTCAAACAGTGTTGGTGGGAATGTGAAGTGGTACAGCAGCTGTGGGGGACAGCTTGACGGTTCTTCAAAACATTCAACACAAAGTTACCATATGCCCTACCAGCAATGACACTTCCAAGTAAGTACCCACGAGAATTAAAAATAGGTAGCTGAAAAAAAAGTACAGATTAATGTCCATAGCAGCAGTACTTATAAAAGCTAAAAAGCAGAAACAACCCAAATGACCATCAACAGATAAATTGATAAACAAATGTAGTATACTCACACAATGGAACATCATTCAGCCATAAAAAGCAGTGATACATGCTACAACATGGGTGCACCTTAAAACTACAGTACAAGGGAAAGAATCCAAACAAAAGGCCACACACTATATGTTGATTCTGTTTATATGAAATTTCAGGACTAGGCAAATCCGTAGTGACAAAGCATAGCAGTGCTTTCCAGGGGCTAAGGGGCTGGGGAAGTACAGAGTGACAATTTAATGAGTACAGGGTTTTTGAAGGGAGAATTGATAAAAATGTTTTTATCTAACAGTGGTAATGGTTGTACAACATTGTAAATGGACTAAAAACTGCTGAATCATACACTTTAAAATGGTTTCACTGGTCAATTTTATGTTATGTAAATTTTAACTTTAAAAAGAAAACCTATGGAATAAAAAGTGATAAGCCCCACGAGCCTCGGAGAGTGGCCAAGCATCATGAGAACACAAAGGAGGATGGAGCGGCTGGTGTGCTAATAATGAAAGGGATGGTATTTGGGCTGAACCTTAAGGACAAGCTAAAATTTAAACTGTAAGACTAGCAGTACAAGCAGAGAAAACACTTTCAGTAGGGCAAGAAAGTGCAGTGAAGTACAGGTCATGTTCAGAGAGCAGTTGACAACCCTGTTTGCAGTCATCAGAGAGGTGAAAATCATGAAAAAAAAAATTGGGCCCCACATAGTTTTGAAAATCGAGTAGTGCTCTGTCTTCCTACAGGTCACATTCTTTCTTGGCAGTACACAGGGATAGCACATTCTTTGAATCAGGTTTGAAATGCAGATCGTTGAAATGATTCCCACAGTAAGTGTCTGAATTTAAAGTTTTTTCTATGCCCTTTCTCCCCATATTCTTTTTTAAATCTTGAGTAGATTTAGGACAAACAAAACAGTTAATTATGAAAAGTTCTTGATGCAGCGAAGAAACAAAGGTTTGTCCTTTGCTGGGAATAGAATTCTTAAACATTGCTCTAACTGGCATTGGCTCAGTTGGTTGCGTGGTGACCCTCAAAGTGAAAGGTTGCCAGTTCAATTCTTGGTTAAGGGCCATGCCTGGGTTGCTGGTTCAGTCCCTGGTCCTGGGGCACATATGAAAGGCACAATCAATGTTTATCTCACCAATGTTTCTCTCTCTCTCTTTATACCTCCTTTACCCTCACTCATAAAATAAATTTTAAAAACTTTTTAAAAATTCTTAAACATTGGCAAGCAGCATGAGCCTCCATATTGTAGCTTTGTTAGTTGTAAAACCCAAAACAGCCACAAGTTACCAGTGACCATTCTCTTTTTTGTTGTTTCAGACTATAAATAGGCCATGGTAGTTTAACTCTCTACTTCATATAGCTGGGTCACGACAGGGGACATAAACACCTTAGGTCCCCAAAACTTGGTGACGGGAATATAACATTTAAGAACTGAAAAAAAAAAAAAAAAGAACTGCAAGTTTATGAGATGCAGAGGATGACAATTTAGCTCTGAGTTAGGAAATATTTCATCAGCACACACAGCTCACACCAAGCTAAATGCTGCTGGAGAAGGTCTGGAAGCTTAAGCTGTTCCTTCTCTCTAGGAGCCGTTGCACAAACCTTTGCCACCTGACCCTGCAACTCCATGATTTTCATCACCATTAGAGTCACTGTCACTACACAGCTGTGAAAAATCTACTTAAGTATAGACTGGTTTGTACTTTGAATTCCTAGGTGGCTTCTAATGATCATTGCCTTCTGGCATTCACACCTTTGTGTAATCCTCTCCCCTAGAGTGTGGACAGGCTCTGTGACACCCTTCTATCCAATGGAATACTGCAAAGATGATGGGATATGCATGATTGCCTCATGCAATTACTTAATAGTACAGCACCCAGCTCACTAAAGTATCTCTCTGTTGCTGGCTCATTTATTTAAATCCTAAATTCTTATTTAGGATTTATGAATCCTATAGGTTCTAAGAAATTAATCTACCCGTCAACAACCAAGAAAGCACAGAAATAGATCCTTCCCCATTTGATTCTCCAGTGAGAACCCAGCCCTATACGAAGCCTTGATTACCGCCTCATGAGAACATCAACAGAGGACCCAGCTAAACCATGTTCAGACTCTCATCCCCAGAAACTGTGACAGATAATATGTTACTTTAAGCTATTAAGTTTGTGGTAATTTGTTTGTTATGTAGCAATAGAAAAATAATACAACCTCTGAATTGTACACTGTTTCAAACAGATAAGGAAAAACATATAGTTATGTAAACAAGAAAAACATGAATTAAGTGAGTACAGCTATGAGCGTTTTTACTCTCTCTCCAGGGAAAAAGAAATAGCATGAAATTTGTTGTTTTATTACCAATTAGAGAGGTTAGGCTTAGAAGTGTCTACAAATTGTCAATGTTAGGGAGTCCAATAAGGGGACTATCACATCCTGACATCCAACCAGGTAATTTAAGTAGCGTTAGGAACATTCCTATGTGCAATAACAAAACCAATAACAAAAAATATATCCTTTATCATTTTAGCCTAAGACTTTGGGTTCTAGGCATATGTATATATCCCTTGCAAGAAAGACATTTTAAATTTTTATCAATCATTTTTACATACGAAGAATAAAATTTTATATGAGTGTGGAAAAGCATGAGAACCTTACTAGCCAGGCACACTCTGTCCTCTTAATTTTCCACCTTAGCAAAGCTTTCTAAGAGCCACAGAGTGCTCCAGATTTTCAGACCTGGGTATTCAGTCATTCACTTTGACAGCCAATGTGTTTTCTGTCCTCTCTCTTCCTCATTGTGTTTCACTGGTTAATGTCTCTGCCTTATTCTTCTGGTGGACACATCGATTGACTACTTTCCAATTTCCCCCTGCCGAACCATGGCTCTATTGTCGCTCTTATCTTTCCTATCATTAATTATCATACTCCACAGATAAATTTCTAAATAACATCCCCTAGGATTTGTGCTGGCAACAGTGAAATACTTTTCTAGCCAGCATCTCACCTGAGTCCCTATCAACAAGATCCAGATAGAATAGGTACCTAATGAGAGGAAAACGGTACTCAGAAATGAGAAGAAAAAACCATGAAAACAACTTTAACACAGAATTTTGCATAATTCTATGGGGTTGTCATGAGTTATCTACACAAACAGATATATAGACTCATGACAGTGATATCTGGGGGAAATAATGAGAATAGAAATTATTTTTCTTCTCATTTCTTTCAATTTTTATTAAATAATTTTTGTATGCAAGGCACTTTGCAAAGTACTTTTAGTGATCCAAAAATGAGTTAACCATGCCCCTTCTGCTGGGTTGCAGAACAAAATTTAAACAAGAATAATGCAAGGCAGAAAAAATATGATAGGGACACAAAATATTAGAAAGATTCTGCAAGATTAATCAGGCAGGGTTTGGAGAGGAAGGAGTTAAAGCAATGGGTCTTGATCCATTCCTTTCTCAATTATCATGGGGATACCTCCAGAAAAAGAAAGAATGCATTGACTCAGTATAATATTCCTACAAAATAACTGGAATTCTGGAGAAATAGACTGATTATATAGGATGTCTCTGATTTAGTTTAGAATTGCTTGAGGTAAGCAAGCCTACAATCTATGGATTTGCTATGTATGATTCAGTGGATATAATGTGATAAAAGCTATCCAACTCTCTGGCACATGAAATGGATATTTTTCCTAACTTAAATGAACACCAATGGGGTAATCCTCATTAGAGACCTCATCTACAATTCTGGACTGAAGAGCATATGTCTACAAAAACAAGAACTAGAAGTTTTGTGAAATGTTCTAGCCTTCTCTTCCTGGCATGTGTCTTTTGAGTGTTTATATTCTCAAAAGTAGTTCAAAATCTTGATACTGGCTAAGATTTCTGATTCTTGGTGGTTTCTCAATCTTCATGTTGCAGGTAAAATTTGAAATGATCTTTAAAAGGTGTTTAGGATGGTAAAAGGCAGAATTGAGGCAACTGGCATTCCAAGCAGAGAAACAAAGATAAATAGAAAAATTAGAAAGTAAAAAAAAAAAAAAGTAGAAAGTTCAGGCCATAATACACATCCTAATTTGGCCAGAATATATGATATATCAAATGGAACAGTTGGGGACCATAAAGCTTAAAAAGTAAGTTGAGGGCTTTGAATTACTGCATGAGTACCTTATACTTAATTCTGTAGGACATGAGGAGCCACTGCAGATTCTTTATGAAGAGAATTATGAAATCACAGGAGAGCTTTAGCTAGATTTTCTCAGCAGCTCTGTGTAGGTTGTTCTGGAACAGAAAGAAACTATCCAGTTTAAAGAATAAAATCCCTTAGTGCAATGATCTTCAAATGAGGTCCATGAGCTCAAGTGGACCTTCTAGCACAATCTGAAGTTCTCTTCAAGGATTCGGTTGCTGTTATTTGCCCATTTCTTTTCTTTTCTATTTAAAAATGATGTACATTAATTTTGATGATAATTTTTAAATGCAATTCAGGATCAGCTAGATGACCACATTGTAATTGATTATAGGCACAGATTTTCATGATCAGGCTTTCCTTCTGTTCATCATTGTGTTGGCACTGATCACAATTTAAATTGTCATAGACTAATAAGGAAAAATAAAGAGGACTTCAAATGTAAATCTGTATTCACATCACGGAGAAGGCAAAAGTTTTTTTCACTCATTTCAATTTTTTTTAAAAGTTATGGGAGAACGATGTTATCACAAAGTACCTGATAGTATGTACTGAACACCAAGGAATTTGAATATTTGTCTTTGCTTCTCCAGAATACTGTCTGTACCCATAACCTTCATCAAGAAGCTTCCTTGCCCTTTTGGTTTTTGATTGGTTTCAGGAAATGAGAGTGCATAGCAGGAGATTGAAGAGTGAGAACTGTACAATCAGGGTATTTATTGTGCTGACTTCACCTCTCTGGGTTCCTCCAAGTTAACTGTATCCTTCTAACAAAGAGTGCAGCTTCTCAAAGTCATTCTTGTTCTTCAATAACAGCAGCCCCACTCTCTAGGCTCTGTTCCTCCTTCACTTGCCTCTCCTCTCATGGATGACCATGACTCTTCACTGTTACTACACTCAACCCTCTTTAGTTTTATTCTCAGCCTGTCCACACCTTTGTATAAACTGTGTGAGCAAAAGCAGGTTTACAATTGTACAAATAAAACATGAATAAACAATAATCAAATAAACTATGTTTCATGTACTCACACCGTACATTTTACCCACCCCTGTACTTCTTGTATTAAACCCTCTTCAAATACTTCTGAAATAATGCCTTTCATTTTCTGCCATGCTCTGTCTGATAAGATGAATGTCAATGGCCATTACTCTGTTCATATCATATGCATCAATTTTGTTTCAACAAAGCAACATCATCTGTCACATTAAAATAAATGTGTTTCTCTGAATCTTATGGTTTTATAGATTCATTTGTATTTAATGTATTCATTTTTATTTATAGATGTATCTGAGTTCCAATCATAAGAAGCTAATACCTTGTTTTATGTTTGCATATATTTAAGTAAATTAATAAATAATAATAATCAACATTAAGGAGGTTCTTGAATTCTTTTCTCCTTCAGAAGGCCATATATCATTCAAATTTGAGAATCACTAACCTAGCTTAGGACTTCCAGCACAGCTCCCAAAACATCTCTGAAAAGCATCATAAAAGTTGTCAGAGTGTGAAATGGACAATTGATAGTGAATGCATACTGAAAGCTAAAAACTTCATAAAGTCCATTATGACTCCAGGAACCATGGCTGAAAACAAAAAGCACATACTCCCACTCCCACGGAGTTCTGAGAAGGTCTACATGAACCACAATGGCTTTGAAGGAATGCTAATCTTTAAACCCTAGACTGGAGAACTATCTTCCAAAAGTCTTCTTAATTAAGCTAGTGAAGTAAGTTCATGACTTGACATACCCCTCTATCTCAAACACATTGCAAGTGCGTGTGTGTGTAAGTAAGTATGTACACGCACACACACATATATATGCTCTGTCCAGAAAGTATCCATCCATGTAATATGAAAAAGAGACATTTGTTGAAGAAGATACAAGAAACACTGTGCATAGGACAATGATGCCTCAGTCCCCTTCAAAGTAGGCACCTTGGGACCTCACACAGCTCTCCCAATTTCATCATCTGCTCTATCATATTTTCCTGAATTTCACTGATAGTCTGAAATCTCTTCCCTTTCAAAGGTGATTTTAGTTTTGGGAAAATCCAGAAGTCACAGGGCACCAAACCTGGGCTGTAGGAGGGCTGAGTCACCTGGGTGATTTGATGTTTCTCAAAAAGATTTGGCATGAGATGTGATGCATAAGCAGGTGACTTGTTGTGATGAAGCTGCCAATCACAGGTTGCCCATAGAGGCGGCCTTCTGAATCATCTGAATAGTTTCCATAGAGGAATGTTCAAGCTTAATGCAAAAATTGCATGCAGATTCACTGCATTACTCACTCATTTTAAATGCAATGGCCACAGAGTATACATGCTCACTCACTGGCATCTACCACCCCCCACTGACTAGTACAGTGAAGTCATCATTGTTCACATATGTGCATTTCAGTCCACTCTCCTTGGCTACCAGGTTACATTGATGTGCAAACTATTCTCATTATATTAACAATGGCTGGACTTTTCCCAGACAGGTGTTTTATACACACACACACACACATATATAAATGCTCCAGATGAAGAAGCAGAGTCAGCTTCACAACTTGTAGCCACAGATTAGGGGAACTTCTGCTGATTGTTGCTTAGGACTAAAGAAGGACTCAGGCCTAGAGGATTGGGAATAGAGAGAACAACTTTATAATAAGAACTGCAACCTGCCTGCTGGCTTGGTGAATTAGCCCTCAATATCTTAAATATCATAATAGGGTAGGAAATTTGAGCCATAATTTTATAACCTGGTTCTGGATTAGAAGCTAGGGCCGGGGGTAGGGTGGCATGTGGTATATCAGTCATGTTGCAGCAACAAATGAACCCCAAATATCAACAGATTGAGACAACACTTTATTCCACGTTTACATTAGTCTAATGTGGGTGAGGTGACTCTCCTTGACAGCTGTCCTCCAATAGTAACTGGGGTATATGAGATGATTCCATCTAAAATCTGCCAATTCATTGTTCTTTACACCCATGATAAGATAGAAAATATGGTATCCCACTTATACCATTAACTATATTTTGATTGAGTGGTACATTTTACTTGTACCCACAGCCCATTTGCCAGAATTAGGCACATACCCCAAAGTAAATATAAGGAAGGCTGAAAAACATAGGAGAGTACATAAATAGGATCCAGGTGAATGAGCACTAAAATTTTCCAGAGAAGGAAATAAGCCAAGAGTGAGAGAGAACAAACAATTTTTCAATAAAAATAAACTTGCACATCAATGTTTCCAAACATATAAAGGAATCTACCAATAAGAAGCCATAAAACAACCAGAACATGAATTTCCTTCATCAGAAGTTAATTTCATAGAAAAGACTATGAACATCAGGATAAGTATATTTTACATGATCATAGAGATGAGTAAATAACTTCTATTTAGAAATTAATTATAAAAAATTAAGATATAATTTCTATCAAAAAATGACCAATTAGTAGAAATATAGCTACTAAACTAAAAAATGAAATGGGTAGATTAAACTAAATTAGACATAAAGAATTAGTTATGGTAGGAAAAGAAGTGACAGCAAGAACCAAGATGGTGGCAGAGTAGGTGGAGGCTACATCAACCTCCTCCCAGGACCAAACTGGAATTACAACTAAATTAAAGAAAAATGATCCTGTGTAACCAACTGAACACTAGTTGGAGAGAAGCCTTATAACTGAATACAAATGGAGGAAACCATTTCACCACAACATGACTGATGGAGAGTGCTGAGGCACAAGAGGGCTCACTGGACTCCCACAAAAGGCAGTTGAAGTTCCAGAGGTGTATTTCAGCAGCCAGGGGTTTTCCCCTAAGAAGTGCAAGGTCTAAACCCCACACTGGTCTCCCCAGCCTAGAGCACCAGAACCAGGTGGGATATGGTTTCCAATACTTTTTATCTGTTTTCTATTAGTCTAGGTGAATGACTGTTTTAAATATTCGCAGATGGCATGAATGCTTATGAAATTGTGGAGGTGTTATATTTCTGACTTCTGATAAAGAGAACATGGTATCTTGTCCCAGTTCTCTCCACGGACAACAAAATTATGTATACACACACACACACACACACACACACACACACACACTCTCATTCACATAGAATTATAATGGGCTTTTTACCTGGGTTACTAGGTTGCCATAGCTCAAGCACCTTATAACAAATGGTATGAGGCATTCTAATTGCTTCACAATAGCATCTTACTTGAGATTAAATTTGCCATATGTAGATGGTAAAGGTGAAAAGAGTCTGATAGATTTTCCTAGTCTGAATTAGTTTATGAGAAAAAAAGCTCTATAGTTAGGAAAAGTAGGAGATGCTATGCAATACCATATTGAGCTTTAGTTATAATTATTTGGAGTCAGTGATAATGATATCAAACTTTAGGTAGTGGGGTCTTTTTCTCTGGCTGAAATGGTTTTGCTAATAAAAGAGTGAAAACTTCGGGGAAATTGATGTATAATTGAAGTTTGATGGTGGGGTAAAGTGATTGTAATTAATTCATATATATGTATGTGTATATATAGGTATATCTTTATTATAAGCAGCAAATAAGTCAGTTGCTTAGTAATAGTGATTATAAGACAGTGACAAGCAGAAGTATTTTATTGCAAAAAGTATTCACTATACGCAATTTATTATAATAAGATCATTATTTCATAGAGAAGCTCATTGAATGGAATAAGCTTTGTTACATGAAACACCTTGTGTAATGTACTTGGGTACAGTGACTAATTTTACACTTTTTTCTATCATATTTAAGACCCAAATCATAAGAAATGGTCAGTTTCTTATAGCTCTCATCTCTCTCACAGGAAAAAATGCAAAAAGTAATAAATTATTGAGCACATCACAGGACCAGAGAATTCATGCAGTGATGATGTGAAACATATGGGAAATGTGGTTTCAAAGACCATGACTCACAAAAGTTTGAAATTTCTAGACTGATTTCTTGAAATAGAAAAAAAGTCTAATTTCAGCAGATTTCCTTAGTAATATGGATTGGAAATGGATTTTTTTGAGCCTATAAAATTAATCATTCTCAGAGACATAGATGTGGTTTCCATTAGTCCTTACTATTCAATTCAATACATTCTGAAAACCAAAATTCCTAATCAAGAAGGAAGTGGGAAAATACCAGATTTCATTTTCCATGAATCAACTCTAATCACTTTGACAAAATCGAGCTACATGTAGCCTTCTGCCTACTGAGTGCTAGTAAAACAAGCATAACAGAGACTACCAGTGTTTATGTCTAATCAATAAACTACTAATTTGTTACCTGTTGCCCCTAGGTATGGGTTGAGCAAAAGAGTACAAGTGAGACTGGAACTAAGAGAGAAGCCATATCTGAGGACCAGAAGTTTATCAAAGTCGTAGCAAGATGTCACAAGTTGGCAGAAGGAAAAGTCAAGCATTCCAGTGTGCCAAGTTCAAGGGACAACACAAATAAGCAGAACACCACAAGGAGAAACTGATTCTGTAGTTCAGAGTGTTGTCTTCCATATTCTTTATCTTCCTGATATATGAACTGACCACATGGTAGAAATAGAAAAGAAATAGACAATTTTATATATATAAAATTAAACAGAAACCAGAACTATCTGTAAATAGCTAAATAAATAGTGATAACATACATAGCTTGAGCCTGTATAATTTTTAAGAAAAGTCAAATGTTTGTTCACTGGGACCATTTGAAGCTAATGTTTAATTGCTGTTTGACTATTATTTCTTGGGTGGTAGACATGATGTAGTAGAGGGCAAAATTACAGTCAACCAACCATTTACCTCTTGTATTTCCAGAATCAATTTACCATAATAGGTACTCTAGATTTGTCTAGTACAAAACTTTTTATATTTTACTGAGTTTATTATATCCAATTATGTTATTTTAAATATCACCTAGTAAAGCTGAGCAGATAGTTCTAAATAAAAAAGAATCATCATTAGCAGCTTTTGCTGCAGAATATAAGAATAATGGAGAGGCATGTTGATAATACATAGCAATTTCACCTCTGAGACATGATTTTCTGTCTGTGCATGATCAAAAGCAAAACAAGCTTACTGGTATTAATATAGGCCATTTTTCTAACTCTGCCTTAAGCTATCTCAACCTCAAGCTTCCCATTTTCAAAGTCATTGGGTCTTCAGGGACATGTATTTTAGACTACTGTGTCAAGTTGATCAATTTAAAAATATATCCCTGATACACATCTTGGCAAAATCCATAAGAAAAAAATGGATAGTGTTTGTTGGAATCTAGATAAATAACCCTGCTACAATAGCATTTTGGGTTAAATTCAAAAGCATCCTAAAGATTTGGATTTAAATAAAATTTTTCTAACTTTTAAAAGTTCATAAACAGTAAAAGAAAATCTCTCTCTCTCCCCACCATGTCAACTCTAACTAGTATTCAATATTTCCATTTTTAACTATGAAAAAATGGATTTAGTAGCAATGTCTTCTAATTCAAAAGATGATTCAAAATAGTAGTATCCACATTATTTAGTCTTAAGCCATCCTTGGGCATTTTACTGACAAGACGGTTTTGTGACCTCACACCTTTTAATCGCCTATGAGCTCATAAGTACTCATAGAATAGATCTAAAAAGGAAACAAAAAATTCCTGTTGATGACCATGTGAGTGATGGCACTAGCCCTAGTAAAATGTAGAGTGAGTGAAGTTTGCTTTGGAACTCCCATCTCTCCAATGGCTCTATCACTCCAGTTTTTTTTTACCTCAACCTCTCTTTTCTCCCTTTCCAGATAGGAGATGGTGTTTACAATGCAAGTATTTTGGAAAAAATAAAGGATTTTCATCACACAGGACCTAATGGTAGTAGCTCTGAAAATAAAACATTTGTGTAAATTGGGGATGCTTCCTAAAACATATTTATTCATTGTTCTGATTTTGTTTTCAAAAAGCATTTAATCCGACAACAAATGGCAATGGCACCAACTATATTTACTATTAAGAGGGCATGTTGTTTATTTCTTTGATTCTATAAATTAATTACACTCAAAATATCACTTAATAATAATAGTAATAATAATAATAAATGGTGTGAATACTGAGTGCCAGAACTGGCATCTCAATACTCCACATTCTAAGTTCAAAGAAATGCCAGTTCAGTCAGGCTCTGCATAACTAAGTCTCAGTAAATGAGTGACCACATGTGAGAGTGGTCCCATAAGATTATACTGGACCACCAGTATAAAAAGTGGAAGGATATGTGGTTCAGGGGAAGAGCTGTTTTTCTCTGATGGGAACAGTATCTGTGGGGCTCAGCAATAGATTCCCCTGACAGCATCTCACTTTTATGTGCACGATCACCTCTGAATCAATCAGCCACAGACCTGCTTCAGCACTGAGCCTGTCCCCCAGTGTTACATGTTCAGAGGGTACTACAGCCCTCCCAGATCTAGCCTGTTGGTCTTCAGAGTACATTGCTGTAAATCCATTGTTGAGGATGGCATCAGGTCCTATACAAGGACACAGGTCCACAGGAGCTACCTTAACAAGTCCCACGGTCAATTCAGCAAAAGCTCTCTGTGCTCGTGTGGAGCCAGCCTGTCCCTGTACTTTGGAAGCATTTTCAGGCTGTAATGATATAAAGCATAGATAACTTTTATTTCTTACTCAGTCCAACGCCAGAAAGAACCCTTTTTGCCAGGTGGGGTCAATAGAACCAAAACCAACTTCTCAAAATATTGAGTCCTCGGTTCTACAGCCTGTTCATGTTAAACACCCTCTTTTTAAGAATGCCACAAACTTCCTTAATCTGACCACTGCTCCAACATGCAATAGCCAAAAGCACATCACTGTGACAATCCCTATGTTACTTGATGTCTCCATCTTGATTTATTTTTCTTTCTGATCCTCAGGCCACCTTTCCCTCCTTCCTGACAGTCACTATTATTATGTTGATCTATGTTTATCCTGTTTCTCCTTTGTGTTTCTAATCAATCTAGCTCACATCTGTGGTCAGGGAGCAACACTGACAGCTTTGATGTTCTTTTTCTGACCCTTTCTTTCAGAAGGAATGGGGGAAGCTCATGGGGTAGTGTTTGTAAAGTCTACAATAGTGTGTGGTAATGTCCTAGGTCAGGGGTGTCAAACTCAAACTCATCTTCACCAGGGGCCACATCAGCTTCATGGTTGCTTTCAAGAGGCCAAAATAATTAGGACTGTAATATTTAGTCCTAATAATTTAGGACTATATAAATGTAACTACTCCTTAACTGTTAAGGAGTTGACATTACATTTGGCCCTTTGAAGGCAACCTCCAGGCTGATGTGGCCCCCAGTGAAAATGAGTTTGACGCCTCTGGCCTAGGCTGTCACATCCACTCACCACTCACTTGCTAACTCACCCAGAGCAACTTTCAGTCCTACAGCTCCATTAATGGTAAGTGCCATACACGGGTATACCATTTTTATCTTTTATACTGTATTTTACTGTATCTTTTCTATGTTTAGAAACCATATTTTCCAGACTATAAGATGCACCCACCCCCAAATTTGGGGGGAATAATGGTTGTTAATGCTTCTGTTGAGTTCTGTTTACATTTACACTGGTGAAATACATTATGTTATTAAATATTTTACATTTTTTGCTTCAAAATTTTTTCCCTATTTTCCTCTAAAACCTAGTTGCATCTTATGGTCCAAAAAATATGGTATGTTTACATACACAAATACTTAAAGTTGTGTTAACATTGCCTATAGTATTTAGTGCAGTAACATGTACACGTAGTTATATGTACATGTAGCCACAGTATTTTGTACAGGTTTGTAATCTAGTAGTATAGTAGGCTATACCATCTAGATTTGTGTAAGGGCACTCTGTGATGTTGGCATAATGACAAAATCTCCTGAAGACTCATTTCTTAAAACATATCTTTGTTAAGTGATGCATGGCTAACTGGAGCCAGCATCTTCCCTTTAGGGCTCATGAGGGGCATTCTTTCAACATAATCATAAGAACCACCACCACCCTGATCAATACATGTAAAAGACTGGGTGTGGCAAATGGCATGGGTTTGGTTTGGTTTTGAGAGTGCAAAGACGACGGAGGGGGAGAAAGAACAAGGACAACAACAGAGATGGCATAGTTCTTCTTGCCAAGAGAGAGGGAGGAAAGCTCCAGAACTACTATCAATGGCTATCTGAGCAGTCCTATTTCTGACTAAGTTGGAAACTGCTGATAATTTATTTAAAATGTTCCAGGCTATCAGAGGGAAGAGGAGGCAAAGGCTGGGTGGAGGTGAGCAAAGATGGGTGGGTGGGGGCATCTGTAATAGCATCAACAATAAAAAAGTTAAAAAAGGTTTCCAGGCTACTACACCAGCAGGATTCTGATCCTAAAGGATAACAGGAAGATGGTATGACAAGAGAGGTCAGTGAACCAGTCTGCTTTCCACTGTTAGGTATTAACCATGATCTATAATTTTCTAGGTAGACCTCAGTAAGGTGATTGGGCCTGAGCTGTCTTGTTCATATCCACCCCTCTCCAAAAAAGGCTGTCTGCTAAAATTGTACCCCAATAGTAAGAAGTAGTAGGGTGAATGACTTGTTTAAAGGTTGAAGCTAGAAGGGACAGATGAAAGCCACCCTGGACCTTCCATTCCAGGAGATTATGGAGGGGGGCATTCCCAGGGCCCTCCAAGAAACAAAGGAGGATAATGGCCAGTGAACCTTATCTGGAGTATAGCCATGTTGGAGGGAAACGTCTAAGAAAAGAAGCCATGTCCATCAGAGTAGAAGTATAGCATAGAAGGAAAATGAGTCATATTTCCATCAGTTCAGGCTGTTGCAACAGAATACCATAGACAAGGCATCTTAAACAACAAAATTTTATTTTTCCTAGTTCCAGAGGCTAAGAAATCCGAGTTCAGGTGCAAACAATGGCTGGGTTCTGGTTAGGGCTCTTTTCTGGGTTTGCAGACAGCCACCTTCTTGCTGCAGCTTCACACAGGGGGAGACTGAGCTCTCTGACCTCTTTCTATAAGGACACCAGTCCCATCATGGAGACTCCACCTTCCTCACTTCATTTAAACCTAATTTTCTGTCAAAGGTTTCATCTCAGAACACTATCACAGTCAGGGGGTTTGGGTTTCAACACATACATTTTGGCAGAGCACAGGCAGTAAGTCCACAGCAAGTCAGAAATCTCCCTAAAGCTGGAGTGGGGATGGGAGAGTTTTGGATCGAATGTGAGATTGAAGTTGCAGAGCACAGAAAAATCCGCAAAAAGTCTACAGAGACTGTCCAGATAACTGAAATGACTAGAAAGTCATAGAGGGAATTGGAAGTAGCGCTTCAGCAGAAACTTAAGAGGTCAGCACAGCATTACCAGAGAAATAAATCTAATTCATGTTTATCAGTAACAAGTTGAGGATCCTTAATAAAGTCATTATCCTTTTTTAAAATTTTGTATTAAAATAAATTTTAGAATAAAAATAAATCCTTGAAAATCATACCATATTCACACATTGATACTATTTCATAAATTTCTTTTTAGTGTTTTCCTATATCATTACATAATTTCCACAGCTATATGTATCTATCTACAATGTAACTTAATTTAAAAAATTGTATTTGCTTGTGTCATATTCTAGCATATTTTAATCCATTGTAAATGATGCATTATATTCAATTGAATCATTTTATAATTTATAAATATTAAGCTTTTTAAAATATCTGTTTCTAATTTTTGCTATTACAAAAAATGTAAGAATTAATGTTAGTCCATGTAGTTCTTATGATTTTATGAGTTGTTTCTTAGAATCACTGGTCATAAACATTTCTCAAGGCTTTTTATATAATAAAGTGATCAAATTTGTCTCCAAGAATTTTACAGTGCAGCCAGCAATAAATATAGGTGCTGGCTTCCCAACAATCTCACCAGCATTACATATCATATTTTAAAGTTTTACTTACTTTAACAGATATAAAATGGGCCTTTATTGTTGTTTAAATCTGCATGTCTTGGATTCCTCCTGAAGGTGAACATTTTCCTTGCTTACTGGCTTTATTTTCTCCTGGATAAGCTGTCCCTTCATAATTTTTGTCAATCATCCTAACGGGAATCTTGATATTACCCTGTTTTTTAAATTAGCTTTTTATGGGTTGAAAATACCAACTCTGTTCGCGTTAAAGCTAGTGAATGCTCTCCAGTCCCAAGGCTCCTTTACAGCACGCAGGGGCGTGAGCGCCGACACGAACATCCCCTGACACTAAGGGGGTCCTCAGATTTAAACATTCAAAAGCTCATGCTATTTGGGAGGCGAGGTTCATCATTAAGTATATGGTTTGCACTCAAGTAATTACATTCTGCTAACTGGGGCTATGCTTGTGGCCTTCAGACTGAGAGGCGTATTTGGGACAGTCGGGAGCAACGTGCTCTGCGTGTGAGCAAAGACGTCTTCCTCTAACATCCCTTGTCCCTTTGCAACTATTTAAAAAGATCATGTACACTTATTCTGTGCATCCTTCTCCCCCACTCCTGTCCTGGGGCAGAACTTGAGGGGATGTTATACAATCCAAAAGAAAGAAAGACCCTAACAGGCTTACAAGGAGGACTAAATGGTAGGTAATAGGATGGGGTTGAGCAGGTATTCTAAAGCAAAAAACAGTAGATATGATACCTGCTCAGATGACTCTGGTCCAGATATTCCTAGAGCCCAGGTTCTGACTCTAAAGACAAGGTCTTCCAGCTGTATGAGCAAAGGGAAGGGGGTGCATTTCTGTAAAATCTTAGAATGAGAGTTT
Organism: Phyllostomus discolor; assembly: GCF_004126475.2. Classification (NCBI taxonomy): domain Eukaryota; kingdom Metazoa; phylum Chordata; class Mammalia; order Chiroptera; family Phyllostomidae; genus Phyllostomus; species Phyllostomus discolor. The sequence continues at coordinate 149,909,488 of NC_040903.2, read as the reverse complement.
CTTCTCATATGATTGAGGCATAAGGATCCCTCTGAGCCCTTCTTGTAAAGTCAAGGAAGTTGTTCTGGGATCTGCAGCTACACTCCTTGAGCCTGGCTCTCATGCAGAAACAAAACTGCTTCAATGAGAAGTCAATGAATATTTCCCCTAAGCCTTCTTCTTTGCCAGGAATGTTAAGCCTGCAGGCAAAGAAGGAAAATTACAGGAGCAAGTGAGGTAGTAAGCAGTAAATACATGAAAAAGCTGTGTGATTTTCAGGTGCAGACAAATTGTTTTCAAGACTATAAAGACTTTCTGGGTGCACATGCAACATTTCATGAACATTGCAACAGAAGTCTCCATTGTTTTGTTCGTAAACAATTTACTCCATCCTATCCTTCTAGTTCTCCTGAATTTATAAAGGATCAGTTCACATTATACTTTTCTGCCAAAGAGCTCCCTACATTGTAAGTAAAAGGTTTGTCCTACTTTAAAAATACTGAATACTGAAAAAGAAAAGATTGTTATTACTTCTATATCATTCTTAGTAAACAAAAGAATATCCTACACGCATATAAGAAAGGCAACTGCCCACATGGGTGATGGCATAACTAAGGTTAAGAGTCCCCTATTCAAAAATCTCTCTCTTGGGAACCCTTTCAGTGGTTCCTAAAATTAGATATTGATATTTTGGCAATTACTCTATTAAACTTCAAATAGCCCTAAAATGGAACATAGGAAAACACTGCCCACCATTCACATTCTGGTACAAAATTCTTTATGATATTTCTCAAACAGCTGTTTAGACAAAATGGTTTTGAAAGACATAAAGAAGTTGGCCCAGAAAAAAAAAAAAGACCCTAAGTTCAGGGCAATACAAAGGCAATAACATCATCCACACCCCACCCCACTACACACCACAAAGGCTGGATGAAAATCCAGAATGAAAATCCTGCATTTGTATCTTAGGGGAAAAAATATCCATCAATGGGTGAAATCAGAAGAGACTTGCTCAGATTTCATATTCTGACAGATTTTATATTCCTCACTTCAGCCTGGGGCAGACATGGCTAGTTGCCTACCCAGTATTCTTCCCCACTTCTCCTTGTCAATAGGACTCTGACTTGTTGGAGATGCAGCAAACTGTCCAGCTAAAAACATCCCATGGCATGACACAGTCCTGCTTTATGAAATGGAAACAGCACTCTGATGGGATTGATGAGAAAGCTGTTGCTTTCCCCATGCAGGTGCCTGCCATCCGTTCCTTTCGCCTAGTGAGGTGTTAACACAAGATGAGGCAGCGAGCATCTTTTTGCAATCCTAAGACTCCTAGCTTGAGGTCAAAAGCCTGAAAACTAAGTCTGGCAAAACAGAAAGAATTCAGGTTCCTAGTGGCTTTTCTGAGGTACCACGCCTACCCTATACTATCTATTTCCAAAGTTCTGGTTACAGGAGACAGAGCACTGCCAGGCAGGGCCACTGGCAGTTTTCTATTAGGTACAGCCAAACATGTCCCCTTTGACCTGTTATGACCATACACAAATATCAGAACAGACACAGCACATCCTTTATTCAAACTTGCTGAAATAAACTCCAAAGCATTCATTTCTTTCCCCCATTCAGCAGATGTGTACTGAATGTCTATTATACTCTAGTCACTAGTGATACAATGGTGAACAAAATATAGAAATTCTGCCTGGCATTCGAGTTTATATCTAGTTTTTTTTTTCTTTTTTAAATATATTTTATTGATTATGCTATTACAGTTGTCCCATTTCCCCCCTTCATTCCCCTCCACCCTGTACATCCTCTCCCACCCCCCTTTCGTTCATGTCCATATGTCATACTTGTAAGTTCTTCAGCTTCTACATTCCTCATACTATTCTTACCCTCTCCCTATTTCCTACCTACAATCTGTGCTACTTATTCTCTATACCTTTTCCCCCTCTCTCCTCCTCCCACTCCCCTGTTGCTAACCCTCCATGTGATCTCCATTTCTGTGGTTCTGTTCCTGTGCTAGTTTGCTTAGTTTGTTTTTTTTTGGGGGGGGGGGGGTTGCTTTAGGTGTGATTGTTAATAATTGTGAGTTTGCTGTCCTTTTTTACTATACATGTTTTTTTAAATCTTTTCTTAGATAAGTCCCTTTAACATTTCATAAAATAAGGGCTTGGTGATGATGAACTCCTTTAACTTGACCTTATCTGAGAAGCACTTTATCTGCCCTTCCATTCTAAATGAAAGCTTTGCTGGATAGAGTAATCTGGGATATGGGTCCTTGCCGTTCATGACTTGGAATACTTCTTTCCAGCCCCTTCTTGCCTGTAAGGTCTCTTTTGAGAAATCAGCTGACAGTCTGATGGGAACTCCTTTGTAGGTTACTGTCCCCTCATCTATTGATGCTTCTAGGATTCTCTCCTTCATTTTTACCTTGGCTAATGTCATTATGATGTGCCTTGGTGTGTTTCTTCTTGGATTAAACTTCTTTGGTACTCTAAGCTTCCTGGACTTCCTGGAAGTCTATTTCCTTTGCCAGAATGGGGAAGTTCTCCTTTATTATTTGTTCAAATGCATTTTCAATCTGTTGCTCTACCTCTTCCCCTTCTGGTACCCCTATAATTCAGATGTTGGAACGTTTAAAGATGTCCTGGAGGTTCCTAAGCTTCTCCTCATTTTTTTGAATTCTTATTTCTCCATTCTTTCTTGTTTGGTTGTTTCTTTCTTCCTTCTGGTCCACTCTGTTGTTTTGAGTCCCAGTTTCCTTCCCATCATTATTGGTTCCCTGTGCATTTTCCTTCATTTCTTTCATCATAACCTGCATTTGTTCATCTAATTTGCAACCAAAATCAACCAATTCTGTGAGCTTCCTGATCACCAGTGTTTTGAACTGTGCATCTGATAGGTTAGCTATCTTTTAGTTGCTCAAAAAGATGAGTTCTGGGGCACTGATTTGTTCTTCTGTTTGAGCCATCTCTTTTTTTTTTTTTTTTTTGGTCTGGTCGCTCCTATTACAGTGAGGGGCAGGGCCTTAGGTGTTCACAAGAGCAGGGCACCCTAGTCGCTAGATTGTGACGTTGTACATGAGGGCGGGGTCGAGAGGGAACAATGGTGGTAGCTCCATTCTCCATGGGACCTCAGTTCCTTCCCTGGGATCCTTGGTTGCGTGCTCTGCCCTGCTCCACAATTGCCACCTCACTGGGTCTGCCAGCTGCCACTTGCATACTCAGGGTCCACCTGCTGCGATCTTGCATGCCCCAGATGCCATACACACTTTCAGTGGCTCTATGTGCCTAATTCACCCTGTTCTCCGCACCGCGACCCGCCCCTGGCTGCTGCTTGTCTCTGCCCCTTCTACCAGTCTAGATAAACGGGTCTATTTCAACTTCTTGGCTGTCCAACTTCCATTCAGATAAATTTTCTGTCAGTTCTGGGAGTTATGCTGCCTCTAAATTGTTATTCCAATCTTGGTTGTGCGTGGAGATATGGTGCATCCACCTATGCCTCCATCTTGCTGGAAATCCTCTATATCTAGTTTTAATTTAAAAATACCTTGTTTTCTAAAAGAACTTTTATTAGACACTCAGTCCCTCCCCCCTGCCTTTCATTGGCTTTAACTCTTACATTTGTCCGAATAATGTAGTGAAGGTGGGTGGAAGACAGCCCTTCCTAATGATCAGTGAAGTGTGTTTGTGTGTTAGACATTGTAAGGAGTGTTTGGAGAAGCAGTAAACTTGCAAAAGATTTAACCAGCCAGGCCTCCCAACTTCCTGACAGCTTTCAGCTCTTCCCAACTGGTGGTCACATACTTTTCAAAGACTGGCCATTAGACTTTTCAGGGTGGGGTTTCAGGCTAGGGACTGGCATTTCTGTGCATTCAGGTAGGCACTGATTTTTACTATGACTTTTTCCCAGTGGACACAGAATTCTTAGACTAGTCCCTAGTGCTCCCAATGCTCTAAGATGCATGAGCCTCGTATGGAGACAGCTAATTTGGGAAGAGGCACAATGTACAATAACCCTGTGTAAATTATATGGAATTAGATTGGAACACAGACATACAGTAAATCATTCATGAGCACAACTGATAACGCTCAAAGCTGGATGCACTATATTTCCACTGGCTTGGCTCCCTGCTATGATTCAGATCTAATAGGATACACATGCTGTTTGTCTTTGTATTGGCAATATGCTTACCATGAATTGTATGGCTTCCATGAGCATACTAGGGATTGAGTGAATGAATTAATTTTCTTGTTTGGTGACACCAGCTTTTCCTATTCCAAAGCAAAGTGTCAATGATGTCAAAATTGTGCTTGAGCACAGAATATGAATGTGTGTGCTTAATGTTTGAATACAGGCCTATGGGTTGTTTTATATTAGTCTATTAAACATCAGTGTACATGCACACACACCTACACATTAATACGTAGCTTGTTCTTAGAGTGATCCATTCAAACAGTGCACATTAATGTAGCCAGTATATGGTTCCACTTTCCTAGAAGAACACATGTCAATTCCAAGGAATGTTGATGTCAAGGTTAACTATGTGTTCATTCTCTAAAACTTCTCTTGAAGTACCGCATGACTTATAATAATTATCCCTGTCCTGTGTTCTTGAGGCACAGCATGAGGCTATGAGTATTCTTTAGAAAATAATGTTCTAGTTTTGGAGCAATTCTAAAAAAAAATTATTTTTGAATTTTGTTGATGATGTGAGTGAAACATTATGTCCTCTAAAGGATTTTGCTGTAAAGGTAGAGCAGGAGCAACGTTAAGGTTCTGTGCACCACCTTTTCTTCATACAACACATACCCAGGATCCGCTCTTTTGGCAAGAGCATCTTTATGCATCACAGCCATATGAGGAGAGGGTGAGAATTTAGAAATATTTTTCAAAGTAAAAAATACAAAATAAAAGTTAAAGAAAAATATATTTCTCAAGCCCATCCAGCTGGTAATAGATTCAATGTATGGTCTATGGTATTAAAAGAGAAAAATACTTCTTATGGTATGAAAAGAGAAAAATACTAAGTTTTGCTTTATGACATTCCAGTGTTTTGTCAAAATATATCTGGCTGCACTTGTGACTTTTTCTTCCAATACCACCAAACATATACACACACATTCCATTCGAAATCAACCTGAAGAAGACTGGTGTATGCATTCATAATGTTCTGATGCAAATTAGTCACTTTAATATAGGCTATCCAGTCACAAATGATGCATAAAAATAGAGAAGACAGGAAGGAGTTTCACCTCTTTCCTAACAGATAAAGAGAATCACAACATGAGTAATTAATAATTTTCAACTCAGAAGAGGTCAGTGGATGGGATACTCTCCAGAGCCGTAAAACATCAAGTCCTAACCGAAGAACAGCTAATGCCGCCACACTGGAGAGGATGTTCTCTCTCTAGGGAATATACATTTCTAGGTTATCAGCACTGTTGTCTCTGAGTCTGTGTGTATCACTGCAGCCACCCCTGTCACTGGTTGACATGAATTTGTTTGGCAAGTTCCCTCCCATATGAATCTGTGTTCAAACTAAATAAATATCTAGGACTATCAATGGGACCTAATATAGTTTGAAGAAATGAAATTTCTAAATACATGTTTTTGGTTCTGACAACAGATTAATATGATGAGCTCTCAGAGTCAGTTTCTTGATTCCTTTTCTCTCTCTTTACTTAATGTCCACATGTCTGAACAATAGGTCTGATATAACTCACCATTACACAAGACTGACAGATATAACTAAACAATATTTTTCAAGTCAAATTATATAAACAAAATTAAAAATAATGCAATTTAAAATAGCAAAAATAACAATTTTTACATAATGAACGATTTATGGATTAACAATTTCATAATTGAGTGGTCGGAAAATCTCTCCACTTATTATAAAAGTTTGTTTCTTAATGTACAATAGAACTGTTCAAAAGTTAGAAGGTGTTCAAAACCAAGCCTTTACTAAGGATTGTAAGTCTACCACTATGCATGGACTTTAAATTTTTATAAAGTTACTTTTCAGTTTAATATTCCCATTAAAATTTCATCTTGTGAAAATCCTCCAAATGTGACCGCATTATTCCACTGGGAGTGTGGCAAGTCAAACAGCAGCTCTTCACTGAGACTGTCGTCCCTGCTTTATCTTCTTTGTATCAAGTCCCCCAAACAGGCCTGATCACTATTTGCCTGGAGCTAGGTCAGGGTGCTGAGGATGTTGCAAGCCAGATTTTGACCTTCTATCTCCAGCAATAAGTGGGCTTCCTCTGTGCCATTTCCACACTTGCAAATATTTCAGTCAGCAAGACCCCAGGGGGCAGAAAAAAAGTCTGACTCTTGCCCCATATTTCTTCTCACATCATTTCTTCCTCAGAGAGGAGTGGTGGATTTTTTTTTAAGCTTTGATGCTGAGAAATGCCAAGTAAGGCTTTAAAAACTTGGTACTTTCCAACAAAAAAACAGATATTCCTTTCAGAAAGTTCACTCTCAATATTGTTGGTGATAACGGCAATGCTAATGATAAAAATAAAAACTATTTATTGGTTGGCACTATAGGTCAGTGATTTCTAGACTTTCAAGTTTTATGAACCTGAAAATTAACCACGATAAAAAATTCACAAGTTGATACAGAGTTGCTAACTTTATTTTCCCAGTTTTCATTTTCTCACAAAAGGTAATTTGAATAAACAATTACTATCTTTTATCACCTTCATATCAATTTGATACTGAAGTAGTAGGAAGAATCCCTGAATAAGATGTAGTTTCTTATTGAACAGGATAGATTTGGCTTAATAAAATGCTCACTACTTTTTATTTTGCCAGCTCAATAATATCATTGTTTAGCACTAACTGATATATATCCAAGATAGAGGCATATGTCCAGTGAGTGGAGAGATGCTGTCCTTTCAGCTAATGGTCCATTTTTCATTATTCTTTTTGTGTTCAATATTGTATCAGTGTCTTGGGGCCTAGAATGAATTTGATTAGAATCATTCATCAACATTTTGCCTCTTAGAAAAAAAAATCATTAGAATTTCAGTGGTTTTCCAAATCTACTTGTTCAAGGCCTTCATCTTGTAGATAAGAAAATCAAGGCCCAGTGAGACTGGAATTTCCAAATACCACATAACTTCCCTCAAGTATAGGTGTCAGCTTCCATCTGTATATAGCCTTAGGGTCACCTTTCAAATTTATAGTCAGCATTGGTGTCTAATAGGGATCGGATATATTTACAGGTTATTGCATGCTTGTGGTTCAGTTAACCTTGTTAAGTTAGTTGTCCCACTAAACTGACAAGGAAAAGTAAAATTAAAAAGCAACTAACCCACACATATGGCTAAGCAGTGGTGGATTGGGCAATTAGTGAGATCTTCTGTATGTTAAGTGCTTTTTAGGCTTTCCCATGCAATTAGTAGGTATTTATGGAGTAGATCCATGGGCCCACGACTATAGCATTTTGGTTAATGCTACAGCATTTTCCAGCTAGGTTGAGGATCTTAGGAATGTCATGGGGAAAAAGGGATCCCTTGAGCTTCAGCTGCTCTTTTTTACTTTTAAAATAGAGTATAAAAAACTATTTGAGTAAGAGAAACCCAGTAGCATTCATGACTAGGAATGCAGACAGGACAAGTGAGACAAATATCCCCTCTATACCCCGGGACCCTGGCTCAGAACGGCGGGATTCAGGGCCTGAATGACAAGCTCCCTCCTCCAAACTTTGCATCATTTCCTGTTCCCTTGTTAGTTCTTTTGATACTACCTCATGATAGCTACTGAATTACTGAATTATGATTTATTTTGTCCCTCCTTACATTTTCATTCACTTAGATGAAGTGCCTCATTCTCCTCACTCTAGTGTCAATGCTGAGTTTGTCTCCTTTCCCCTTGAGGACAAAGATCAAGAACTGTACTTCACATAGCATGCTCCTTTAAAGTAGAGGCTCAGAAATTGTGTATTAATTGCTCTCATTTGGGTTGAAAGTGTCATGAGTAGGCAAACTGTGCAACAGACAATGTCTCCAGCTGTGTTTTCTTCAGTCTCCTTTCAACTTTTTTCTTTTTGTTACCCTACTCTATTCCTATGCCAACAGTCCAAAGAAAACTAATGCCCCTCCTACTAGGTAAACTTGTATAGCTATTTCTAGAAAATGAGACTTCCCTCAGATGAAAACTTGGATTTCTTCTGTGACCTGATCTCAGCTATAAGTCACCGGTCACAGAGGTCGAGCTGATAAGCTAATTAGCACAGGAGTATAAGTGCTAACAGCTTATACTCATGAGTATAAGCTGTAACTCAATCTGTAAATGGGAACACTGGTTTATAACTGGGTATATCTGGAGAAACAAGACTTGAACATATCCATTCAGCTTTTAATAAACTCTTGAGTATACATTGTAGTGCAACTTTTTCACCATTAAGTAAAGATTTTATAATTCATTAGACTGCTTGGCCCTCATGTTTGAAATACTTTATCAAACAAAATTCATTTTAAGCAATATTTAGTTTCCCATCTTATGACATATACACATCTACTGATTAAAACTTCCAGTTATCATGAATTAACTAGTATATAATCTTACTGAACTGGTAGAAATTTATGCAATAGCCAAAAAAAATATCTTTATAAACAGTCTGTGCAGCTTTATCATTGTATTGAGTTGGCCAAAAAGTCTGTTATTTTTTTCCTATTAAATAAAAGACACATTTTTCATTTTCACCAATAACTATTAATTTGGGTATTTTGGGTATTAATTTTGAATATGTCAGCTATCTCCTGCTATTGGCTTCTAGTGGGTAGAGGCCAGGGGTGCTGCTAAACATCTTTCAATGCATAAGACAGCCTCACAGCAAAGAATTATTTGACCAAAATATTAACAGTACCAAGAAACTTCATAAACAACTTTTGACACATTCGATCAGTCATAGCACCTTCTCCATACACAGCACAAATCTTTGTGTTTCTGTTGCATTTTTACCTTTCTTGAAATAATAAAGCATAATGTGCTAAAAATGTTGTCTATCTTCTTCCATCCTCAATATTAAAATGGCTGCACAAAAATTCACCAATTTTGGTAAGTTTTTTAATGCACATTGATGTGACAGTTGTCACAATACAATCTAACAAATTATCTCAAATAAAGTTAAAGACAACTAAGCACTACTAGGTCTATTGTATGGAAAAAAATATAACGGACTTTTGGCTAACCCAATTGATGGATAATTTCCTTTGACACTTTGGGATATGGACTATAAAATATATGGATTCCTCAATATTATCACATCCCCAGAGCAAGCCCTTGTTTAGAATCACTGGTTGAACATTCACTATAGACTGGGCTTGGTGCTTAGTGTTCAGAGTTCAAAATATGAAACCATGTGAAAAAGCCAGGGGCCCTCCACAGATATGCTCAGGGTCATCTTTCTGATACCGATGACCTTGCCTTATGAGTACACAATGCTTGCCTGATGTCCCACCTCCCCCATGTCTATCTTTTTGTTGCCCGTTCTACAGCTCTCCCTCTCTTCCTATGCTGGCAGTAGCCACATGCCCCCATTTTCCCAACCCTCAGGGAGGGAGAGACTGGAGAAGCTTTCCACTTGTTGATTAGCGGACTGAGCAAGAGTCTCCATATTCTGACCCTGTTTCGGGTGGCCTGAAATACGAAAGGAGGGAAAGCCCTAAGGCAGCAATTCTCAACCAAGTGTTTTTAAAATATGCAATCCTGACTATTTAATCAGGGACACTGACTCCTTTCCCCTTAGATTGTCATATTAAAAAATGACAACAGCCAATATAACAATAGTGGTCTGGTGTGAATAAATAACATTATACCTATTTTTATTGTCAGATCTACTAAAATTATATTTTTTGGTGTGCCACAGAATTTTAGTAGTTAGTGTGACATGAAATAAAAAAAGATTGAAAATTGCTGCCTGAGAGCCTAATAGGGACGGGAAAAGTAGTTCCCTCAGCTGGTTGTCATCAGGCTCACAACTGTGAAAGAAACCACAGCGCTATTGTGCCAGCCAGAAGCCCATCCCCACCCCTCACACAAGTGCACACATACCCTCCTTAGTCACCAGGCGGGCTGGCTCTGAGCTCTGTTCTGACCAGATCACTATAATGAGTATTTCAGAGTGGGTGGGTAAGGAAGGAAGTGTGAGAGAAGGGAACCAACTTTTCTGTAGTTTGTATTGTATATTTTCTTCAACAAGTAAATTCAATCAATATCTTGTCAATATAGTCAGTGGATCGATTAACCTCCAAAAAAAAACAAAACCCATCTAATGTTCTCCTAGGGAGAGAGCCTTAAATGCTGTTATCTTTTCCTGTCCTAGCCAATGTGCATAATTCATGTCCCTTCTGCCTAGAAGGCCTAGCACCTGCTCTCAGCAGAAACAAACAAGAAGGCAGCTGAGAGTGGAGTTAACATCCCTCACCTGAATGTGGGCAGTTCTCTCAGTTTGAATCCCAGCTCTTCTATTTGTTGAGCAAAGTGGCTTAAGGCAAGTTTTTAACCTTCTGTAGGCCTCTTTTTTTTTAATCTTCACCAGAGGATATGTTGGATTTGCTTGTTTGTTTTTTATTTAAGATTTTATTTATTTATTTTTAGAGAGGGAAGCGGGGGAGAGAGAGAGAGAGAGAGAGAGAGAGAGAGAGAGAGAGAGAGAGAAACATGAATGTGCGGTTGCTGGGGGTTATGGCCTGCAACCCAGGCATGTACCCTGGCTGGGAATCGAACCTGGGACACTTTGGTTCCCAGTCCGAGCTCAATCCACTGAGCTACGCCAGCCAGGGCTTTTGCTTGTTTGTTTTTAAGAGGAAAAGTGGGCTCCTGGCTGGCGTAGCTCAGTGGATTGAGCTTGGACTGGGAACCAAAGTGTCCCAGGTTCGATTCCCAGCCAGGGTACATGCCTGGGTTGCAGGCCATAACCCCCAGCAACCGCACATTCATGTTTCTCTTTCTCTCTCTCTCCCTCTCCCTCTCCCTCTCCCTCTCCCTCTCCCTCTCCCTCTCCCTCCCTCCCTTCCCCTCTAAAAACAAATAAAATCTTAAAAAAAAAGAGGAAAAGTGGGGAGGAGGGACAGAGACAGACAGACAGACAGGCATTGATCTATTCCCCCCTGTACACTCCCTGACTGGGGACCAAACCCACAACCTAAATCTGTGCCCTGACCAGGAATCAAGCCCACAACATTTTGGTGTGCAGGATGATGCTCCAACCATCTGAGCCACCCAGCCAAGGCTATAGGCCTCTTCTCTCTTCTAAAAAACAGCAATAATATTAGCACCTAATGTCCCAGAGTTTTATGAAGATTGAATAATACAATGTATAAAAAGCATGCATTGTAATATTGGCACACAGTAAGTACTTCATAAATTTCATCTGCTATTATTATTATTACAGGGAAAAATAAGAAAAATACAAGTAGTAGGGTATTGGAATTTTTTAAATGCACATTTCTTCTGGATCTTTAGCCAGAGAAGTATCAGGTTTGAGGACACTGTTTTGAAACTTAACAAAGAACAGGTGGAGGTAAATGGAGCAGAAAATTTTAAGTTATGTACCATGGGACTTGGTGAATTTTTTTTATAATTTTTGGTGACTATGTTTAAATATCTAAATGTGCTTCAAATAGAATAAAAGTAGACACTACTTGCATTCAGGAATTATCAAATGGTATGTAGGAAACTCCTTATATGCAGTTCAAATGAAGATAGAAACAATGAATCAAAGGCCAAGACTTCCAACTTTCAACTCTTGGAAGTTATGTCACTGAACAACAGTATTGGATTAGCATGAAATTGAAATGTATTCTCTAACGCTGGAATGAAAGGTTATTAGTCTCTGATTTCTGCTGTAACAAGTTACATAAACTTAATAACTTCAACAACACGCATTTATCATCCTGCAGTTTTGGAGGTCAAAAGTCCAACGTGGATCGCACTGGGTGTAAATGGGAAAAAAAATTTTTTCCATCCCATGCCTTTCTTTCACTTGAATGTCTCTTTCACTATTTACACAGAAAACTTCACTTCTGACACTTTTGGTCACCAAAAGTGTAGAGATATTTTCCCCACACCAAGCAATTCTCTGCAATGCCAATGGATATCATACAATTTAACTCAATTCTGATGCTGCCTACCTGGAGGTAGGCTCAGATCCCACAGGCTAAGGGCTCGTTCTGACAACACTGCCCTGTTTACCTGCATGCACTCACGCACGCACACACACACACACACTCACTTCAGAAGCCAGTCACAAGCCCAGGTTATCGCCTGTGTTTCTGACCAATCAGCTATAGATTGGAGGTTTCCAGGACCCCTTCCTTGGGTTTGCTTAAATTGCTAGAGCAGATTACAGATCTCAGGGAAACATTTTCTTAAGTTTATCAGCTTATTAAAAGATGCGATGAATGCAAAGAAATACAAAGGACAAAGTTTGGGACGGTCCTGAGCGGGAGCTTCTGTCCTCATGGAGATGGGGTCCGTCACCCTCCTAGTTATAAATGCATTTTCAACCTAGAAGGTCTCCAAACCCTATACTATTGAGATTTTACAGAGTCTTCATCATGGAGGTATGATTAATGATTAACTCCTTTTCCAGCTCCTCTCCCCTCTCAGGAGGGTGAGGGAGGTGAAGCTGAAATTTCCAAGCTTCCTCTTATAGCTTGGTTTTTCTGGTGTCCATCCCCCAAGAGGAGCCATCCAGAAGCCCATCCAGGAACACTTCATTAGAACTAAGGATGCTCTTAGTGTAGTGCTCTTATCATTTAAGAAATTACAAGGATTGTAAGAGCTTTGTGCCAGAACTGGGTCAGAGACTGATATAGATAGATATAGATGATGTAGATATAGGTATTTATAGTATCTCACACTGGGTTAAAACCAAGGTGTCAGCAGGAACTAGGGGAAAATCCATTCACTTACCTTTTCCAGCTTCTAGAGACTGTATGCACTTCTTCACGCATGGTCCCCTTCCATCACCTTCAAAGCCAGTAACAGGCAGTCAAGTCTTTCTCACATGGTGTGTCTCCTACACTGACCCTTTGCCTCCTTCTTCTGTTTTTAAGCATCCCTGTGATTACATTGGGCCCACCTGGAGAACCCACGATAATCTGGCCCCAGATCAAGATCAGCTGATTAGCAACCATAATTCACTTGCAACCTTAGTTCCCCTTAGCTATGTAATCTAACATACACAGGAGTCCCAGGGATTAGGATATGGTAAGTTTTGAAGGGCCACGATTCTGCCTACCACAAGAGTGTACTGGCTGCATTCTGCTTTAGCTCTTTATGCTTATAGAACTCAAATAGAAGAAATCCAAACTTTACATTTTCATATATATGGTAATTAATTACTACCATTTAGGGGTTACTTCTGAAGCCCAGTTAGAAAGTAACTCTCACTTTTCAGCAGTTTTTAACAATCTAGAAAATTGATTAAACTTTCTGTGTAAGAATCCTCTCACTTTAATGAGAATTGTAATAGATACCTCATGTTGTAAGAATTAAATAAGTTAATTTATGTAAAAAATCTAGGATGACACAAAATGAACTATTCATAAGTTTAGTTGTTATCATTAGCCAGTTTTACCATCTGTATAATCTGTTAAATTTATGTGTGGTTTTACATAGTATTCAGTCATTATCAACTCATCCACTTAGTTCACGCATTGATATACCAACATTCATTGAACAAGTGTTTAAAAGTGAGCAGCATATTACACATAACAGCAATAACTAAAATACCATATAATTGTACAGCACTTCATTTTCACATGGTTATCTTATCTGACCCTATTTAGAACAAATGGTTCTTGCCCTTTGGAATTTATGGTTTCCTTGAGAAAACGAATCCAGCCCGGCACCACAGACATGGTATTGAAGTTTTGCAGCATTGAGAATAGATACTCACTTGGGTTGAGGTTCATTAAGAATGGCCCTACGGAGTGGGGAGCAACACACCAGGGGATGATGCACTATCTCAGCCTTGACAGGGTTCGTCTCTCATACATGGCCATGAAGATTAGACTAAGCAAGTTAACAAGGCCCCAACAGTTTAAGGGAAAAAGGTAGCTGGAGGGGAAAACAACCTGTGATGTGGCTGTAATACCTCCATGAGTTCCTCCATCAAATAGTTAAATCCACGCTGCAAATTTCCAGGTTTATGCTCTTCCAAATAAGGAGTGATGGAAAACACAAAACAAAATTATTCGTGCAAAATTTCTCAGGTTGTAACTGAGAAAATTTTATAGGCCAAGCAGTGTGCCTCTTTCCCCAGAGCTGGTATTTTAATATATCCACTTGCCGCTTCATATGTTAATCATTAATTTTATAGTCACTTCACACCTTAGAGGATATGGTAAGGGGAGCTGAGGTAGTATTCCCCAAGATAAAGAAAAGATTAAAATAAACTAGGTGGAATGGGGAACTCCTAGGAGAAACAGTGAGGGCACAAGACATGAATTTCAGCTGGAGTGTTCCATTCCTTCCACTAATCTCTTGAGTCTGGTTGCCCATTGGGAGCTTTACACCCAAGCGTATTTCTGGGAAGAGAAAGCCACCATTTGTTCACTTTACCCTGGGGCCACCCAGCTGCCACGTGTCAGCTGAACAGAGGTGCATCAGAGGCGTGCAGTCAAAAGGCAGCAGGATGGCCAATTGCCACGAATTTCTGCAGCAAGTCTGGCATCTTGGCATCTTGCTGCTCTGCCCCTCCCCCAGGTTAATTGCTTGAGAACCTCTGCCTTGAAAGCTGCTTATTCTACCAGCTTCAGCTGCTGCCCTCCTTTTCCTGTGCACTCAAATATCTTGCCTCTTTACACCTGGAAGTGAAATGAACTTTCTCATATACCTGGCTCTACTTGTGAGACCACCCAGGCTCCAATGTAAATGTTTCTCTCCCCCTTTACACAGCCCCATGGGTAAAGGCAGAATTGCCACGTCCCCCTTGGACCTGATTGCTAGGCAACACTCAGCCATGTGAATTTGTCACTTCTGTTTGGCGCAAATTTCAATTTCACCTCCAACTGTAACAACACTGCTTGATATATTTTAGATGCCACTGTGGTTGGATGGCATCCCAGGAAAGATGTGAAGTGCTACTGCCAGGAATGAATGATTGGCATTGGGTAAAGCAATTCTCTGAACTCAGCCTTGGCATACCATTAATTGTTAAGTCTGTTCTGCTACCACCAACCCCTTGTCAGAATCATGTCTATTGTAAGCCTTTGCGACAAGAGTCCAAATGGTAGAGCTCTCTCTCCCTCTGTAAGATAAGAAGCTTGTCGATAATGAAGTAGTGGATTTCTCAGCTCACAACATAATACTTCTTCCTACTTTCATTTATTGGCTGCACTTTCATGTGCAAAGAGAAATAGTTCCTCATTTGAATATTACTGAGCTAAGTGCTACTATGTGCCAATTCAGGTTCTGGCCCTAAATTAGAGATTTACTTTCCCTTTGATTTCCTTATCACAATTTGCTTTCATTAGTAGAAACAATTAAATGCTGCTCTAAGGAAAAATTATTAATAAAAGATAAAATTAATGACTCTAAACACACTCTGTTAAAAATAAATATATAATATTCAACATGTAAAATTTAAATACTGATGATAGAATAGAAAACACACAAACAATTATACTTTTTGAATAAACACACACCATCACTGGCAACATATAATGCCATAAACCCCAAAACTTCCATCTAATGTAGTCTGCTCAATGTTTATAAATGCATATGGAATATTATTTGTCCTTAAAGACACATTCAATTGCCTAGCTACCTACATTGAATGTCTTTAAATACTACACAATTGCTCAATCGACTCTAAAGATGCTACAGTGTGGAGTACTTTCATTTCTGTGCTCTGTGCTAAACAATGATGAAAATAGTAAATCTGTTTTGATTCCAGTTCATCCCCCAGCCCCCATCCACCAACTTTTCAGTCAGTTGATTATTTTTTCCTTCAAATCAAACATCTTCAGGAGGCTTGGAAATATTTTCCTAGGACGAGTCTAATTAAATAGGAGTCAGTCAGTTATAAGAATAGCGTTTCAGACTTTACGTGTATTTCCTGGTTCATTGGAAACAAAAGGAGTTTCTGTAACAGTGTGAATGAGCCATGAAGTGTGCATGTTCTTTTAAGAAAGGCCAAGGGTGCAGTTCTATTTTCTTAGCTCTGCTTTCATATTTATGTGTCTCATTTCCAGCTCATTGCTGATGCCTCAGTTGCGCTATCCATCACCACTTTTATCCTCCTTGTTCCTCAAAAAGAACATAAAATCCTTTTTTATGTGGTGGTAATATTATTGCAAATAAAAGCAAATACCAAAATCTTTATTAGTCTGCCAAAATAATAAACTATTTAATAAAAGCATGCTGTAAAAATAAGGTCATTTGCATCACTCAAGTTACTTGCAGGAAATACAGAGAATTATTGGTCAAAAAAGTACAAACTGACAGCAATTATTTCTGTTGTTCATCTGACACACTGAGTGATAGGGCTGAAATTTTTTGATGTTTTGCACACTTTCTGGGTTTAAATGCTTTTAATATTGCTCAAAACTAGTTGTATGTAGAAAGATTAAAAATGGCCTAATTCTCACAAAATACTGATTTCCTCTTTTTAAAAAATATCTGTGGTGAGGGAAAAGAACTAACTACATTGGTCTCTTTTGGACATCTATTTCGTAAATGTGGAAGTTGACCTACTGATAACCTTGATATCCTAAGATTTATTGCCTAAATATTTACCTTTTTAATATCCAATATTAATTTTATTTGCTTTGGATTTGTGTCCATGCTTCAGCTGTGTAATGTTTCCCCTCTTTGTATTCACCTTTTGTCATTTCTTCATGCACACCAATATAAAATGTTTTATTTGAGAATGTTAGTTTAACAGTGGAAGTTAACAATAAATGAATTATTTCTAAATAAATGTCTAATGTTTGATCTTTTAGCCTATTGTAATATAAACCCACAAATCTTTTCCACTGCAGTTTTTATACTTAGATGGCATATTTGCAAATATATTATTGATATGTTTGCAACACAGAAAAATCAGTAGCATGGTGAAGATTAAAATAGCACTTGTATGGTCCTTGCATTGCCAAGAACAACCTGCACACTAGTTCTTCCACATAAAATGGAAACAAGACAATCAAGTGAATACTAGACATCTTCTCAAAACTACATATTAAGTATTTACATTGCTTGTTCCATAATGACATTTAAAATCAAAAAAAGCTTTTCAAACTCCAGTTATTACTATTTTTACTTTACAAAGCCTTTTGTCTATGGTTGTTTGCTTTGAACTAAAAATTAACCATTGCCACTTTTACTGACATCAGGTTACCTAAGAAAATGAGGTGTAATTTCTATACCATGTAATTAACCTGAGGGATAATTCCACTATGAAAATTTGGACAGAGGAAATAAAACATTTAGAGGCAAATAAAGGCTATTAAATTCAGACACTGTGTATTATGGCTTGTGTTGTGTTCCACCAAGTTTATATGTTGAAGCGCTAGCCACCCCCAGTACCTCAGAATGTGACTGGACTTGGAAATAGGGCCCTAAAGAAGTCATTAACGTTAAATGAGGTCACATGGGTGGGCCCTAATGCGCTCTGACCAGTGTCCTTTTGAAGAGAGAAAATTTGGACTCATGAAGAGAAACGAGAGGTACACACCAACAGAGGGACAACCATAGAAGAGACAACAAAGAGGGCAACTGACTACAAGCCAGAGAAAGAGACCTTGAGGAAACTAACTCTACTGGTCCTTGATCTTGGACTTGAGCTTCCAGAACCATCAGAAAATAAATGTCTGCTTCTTGTCATCCAGTCTGTAGAATTTTTTTATGGCAGTCCTAGCAAACTAATATGCTAGGCATTATAAATAGGAATTTCTTTAAAACTCTACTTGTGATACCAACAAAATATGATAATGAATTGGGCCAACTCCACCACCCAATGCATCAAAACACACAATCCACCTGACCATTAGCAACTCAGTCTCAGGATAGGACAGAATTCCAACCTAACTCCCTAAGTCACACAGATGTAATGTCTGAAAATTTTGCTTCATATTTGAAATTCTTTGTTCCCCATGAGTTCTTGACTTATGGTGTACAGACCACAAAAGCCTCTTGATATTTGCTATATATCACACTTTGTGAGCTTTACATATTCATTGTAATGAGGAGAAGTGTGTGTCATCCCCAAAAGTTAAGAACCACTTAAACCTTGGGATACTGTTTTTATTAGATCAATCAACAGACAATAGAGATTGTTCCCTGATAGAAATAAAGTCTACTGCTATGTAATTTGATTAACAGGTTTAGATAGACAATATGATATTAGTAAATGAATGACCTGGCTAGTCCACAGTGAGATGTTTGACTTGGTAGAGAAAGTTGTAAGACTTGAAAATTTTGTCAGAGGACCAGATAAACCACTGTTTTTTCTGGTAACCAAATGTTTTCTAAGGCAGCTTACTGGCTTGAAGCTTCTAAACTCATAAGCATCACATAAATTCTAAAGAATTTTCAATATGGTAGGTTCTAAGGAAAGTATCTGCAAATTTAGTGAATTTTGTTCTACGCAGGGAAGAACCTAAGATTACATTTCTAACCTGGGCCAAGTGCTGTGTGTAAGTCAGTGACACCGTGGGATAGTGCAAAGAAGGCCTCAGTTCTTTCGTGACATCATCTACAACAGATTAAGCAACACTCCTAAACAAAGCTGACATCTCCCAACTAATAAAGTTTGTTGACTGTGGGTTTATATAAATTTTTCTTGTCATCATCCTTCCAGCTTCATCAAATTCAGTCCTGGTGATGAGACAGTGGGGAAACCGTCATGTGTGGGAGAATCCAAAAAGCTGAAATATAAAATCTCCATGCTGCTGTTCTGTGACCCAGCTTCCTGCTATGGAGCATACCCTAGTGTGTAACAGAGGAGAAAGTAAGTCTTTCACCCTCTGCCTGGCTGCTCACCTGAGGAGTCCATTCTCACCACCTTTTTTGTACTGGACACTCAGTGTAGATCTTCTCAGAGGGCACCAAAGCAGGTTGTAGCCTCTCTCAGACGTGAATCAAAGTAGAGTTAGCCCTAGGGCCTCTGGGACCAGTAAATGACAAGGACTTTGAAGGGCCCAGCAGTTTTGAACTCCAACTAGAGGCATCATCTGATTTGCTGCCCCATTCTCAGACAGTGACTGGAACATATTCTCAGAAACATTTGATAAAGGGAACTTCTGGAAAAACAGATTGGAATTCCTGTTTCTAAAGGCAATGTAAACTTGGAGAACTGTCCTCTGGTTATAAATAAGAGATAATTTTTACCACATATGGCAGTTGTTAAATAAATTTCTATTTTACGCAGGAAAAACCTACAGCCCCAAAATGGTAACAATCTCAATGCTCATAATAGACTCAGGACTCAAACCTGGACTTACCTGGTACTGAAGCCAGTTCTTCTCCACAACATTAAGTGTTTCCCTGCCTGACCCATCCACTTCTCATTTGGTAAAATTTGAAAGGTTTGGAAGCCTATATTTAAGACAACTACCTATAAAATTACATCATCATTCCTTATATAAGTAGATTAAAGAATGCACGCTGGAGGTGGGACATTAAGCATAGAAAGACAGCCAAGAGGGCTTCCCACTAAATGCCCAATGCTCTGTCTAAACAGTTAAAATAAAATAGTTGTGGAGACAAGGAGGGCCTTTGAGGGTGGAGAAAACCTGTCAGCTTATAAAATTCAAGCAGATAGCTCCGTATTTTGACTGTGTAATGTAAACCACAGAATCATACTTTCCCACACCCATTCACGGCATAGTACATGTTTAATAACTACAATTAATCCATTGAAGAAAATATGGTACTGTTACTGGTAGAAATGGGGTCTTTCCACCCAGTATGAGGAAAGCATTTCTGGAGACCCACACGGGGGAGTATGAGGTATAGCGGTGAGATTTATTGGGGTGGAAATAAAAGACTGCCCCCAGGTTCCCTATGTCTCATCTGTGTCCCTCCTGCCATAGAATAAGCCCAGCCTTGTCTTCATCAAGCCCAGAAGGACCAGGGTCCAGGAATTCTGTGCCACTAGTTCAGTCCCTATCAAAGCTGAGTCCAGTTCAGCCTTTGTCCCCATCTGGCTAGATTAGTCTCGGTTCCAGGCTGCGCTCCGGCCAGCACTGATTTGCTGCACCGAGGCCTATGCTACAGCCGGGCTTGGGGCCGCGCTTGGGCCCGCCTGGCTGCTGGTTCACACCGCTTCCAGGGGGAAAAAACGTGCGAGAGCACTAACCCTCGTTGCTGAGAAAGAAGCCTTTGTTACACTTTGATTATATTATCTCAGTCTTTCAATCTGACCAATCCCTTGCCTAGTCCTTCAGGGGTTTGTGCAGGGCCCCCCCATAACCAAGCCAGTCTTTTTCCCTTTATGGTCAGCATCTTGGCTCCTACTGCGCAAGCCTCCCAGTACAGACCTCCGCCTGCTCCATCTTGTTTCTACTGTGCATGTGCCCAGCCCAGCGGAGGAGTCTTTCTCCTGCTGTTTTTGTTACCCTGCCTAATCCCAGCTAGTGGCTGGTAACAATCCCACCTGTGCAATTTCGGGGGTACGTCCCAAGGACAGAGGATGGGACAGTCCTCCGGGGACCTTGTGAGTGCTGCAGCTTCCTGGTGAAGCAAGCTTCATGTCTGATTCAGCGCTCCAGTTTACTAGGCTTAATATCTGATTCCCTTTGACCCCTTCCTGTAGTAATACTAACTAGCGAACTGCAGTAACAGTACAACATTATATTAATTTCCCATTGCTGCTGTAAAATGCCCCAAACTTAGTGCCTTAAAACAACATAAATGTATTTCTTTATTTTAGAGGGCAGATGACTAAAATCAGGTTCACTTGCCAAAATCAAGGCATCAGCAGGACTGCACTCTCCCCATCTTCTTTCAGTCATCACGTGATCTCCTGTACCAAAGCTCTCTCTGCCTCTCTCTTGTAAGAACACTTGTGATTACATTTTAAGCTCCCACAGATAATTCAGGAAAATTGTATCATCTCAATATCCTTAACTTAATCACATCTGCAGAGATCCTTTTGACATTCAAAATAACATTTACAGGTTTCAAAGAGGAGGACCTACCTAGATATCTTTGGAGGATATCACTCCATTACTTGTATTCATATAAAACTTTTACTTATTGAGGTATACTGGAGAATTGAAGCTCTGAGATATTTTAAGCAAAAGTTTATATGTTAATAAGGGTGTGGTAATATTTATTGAGTGCTTCCTTTGTGTCAGGCACAGGTCTAAATATTATACAGGTTAATAGCAAGGAAACAAATAATGAGATAGGTTTTTGTTTTTCTTACTTTAAAGATGGAGAAACAGATTACCAAACTTGCCAAAGGTCACAACTACTTTAAATTATCCAGATTAAATATTTCCCTTATAAACAAACTTCTTAAAATCTCATTTTACATTGCCCATGTAGTTATTCTGATATATTATGTAGTACTTTATAGACATACAGCTACAATTGTTCTTTGTATCAAAGTTATTTTCAGACAAATTTTAATTTCCTTGCTTTGGCATTCTTACTTGGGGTGATTTTTAAACAATAAACCCACTAATCTCTTATTCTGCTACCAGCAATGATAATCCTAATTTTATTTCCTGAGCACCTTTCTTTCCTCCAAAGGTCAGGAACTTTAGGATAGGGTTACATAGTAAAATAAAGCAGTTTCTCACACCAAAGGAGCATGAGATAGATAGCAGGCCTTGGCATATGCTCAATATCTGTTGCTACCCAACTCATTAATTGTTTGTTTTCTTTTGAAAGTTGTCTCTGAATGCATTTCTCATGACTTTTGAAACCTCTTTTCATACCCTTACTTTCAATGTCTCCTTATAGGTTTATAGCTGGAAATCTGTTCCCCTTATCCTTGTAGGTCAGCCTTGTTCCTGTTTTTCTTTGTACCAGGGGTGGGGAGAGTGAACAAAAAACAGCTCTGTCATTTAAGATCTTTTACACACATTCCTTGATCTTTGGAACCTCAGCTATATGATTATATGTGGAGGAAAAGATGATTCTCTTTTCCTTTAGCTTCTTGCTGGATTTTTGAAGAATGTGCATCAAGAATAGAAAGCTGTAGAATTTAAAGACAATAAAAAGTTGTTTGGTCCTAAATCCATTGGCAATGATTATGGGCTATTTTGTTTAGATAGGTATTGAGTTAACCCAAGCACAAGAGTTGCTATGTTATTGGATTATTTCCCTTGTAACCATCCTCATCCCTTCAATTTAACTAAATGGAGTGACACTGATGGTGGGAGTTTCATACACTACACCGTGTAGGACACTCTGGCCTTTTAACACCTTTTAACCCATGATACTGTTAGTGATTTATTATATTTCTATCCAAAACAAATAAATAAATATACCATAGTAATATTGGGTTGGCCAAAAAGTCCATATTTTTTTTCCAAATATAAAATAAAAGACACATTTTTTCATTTTCACCAATAACTTTATATTGATTAGTATATTTTGAGTATGCTCGCTATCTCCTGCTATTGACTTGTAGTTGGTAGAGTCCAGGGGTGCTGCTAAACATCTTCCAATGCATAAGACAGCCTCACAGCAAAGAACCATTTGTCCAAAAAGTCAATAGTACCAAGAAACTTCACAACCCACTTTTGACAGATTTGATCAGTCATAGCACCTTCTTCATATACTGCACAAATCTCTTTTTGTGTGTCAGTTGCATTTTTATCTTTCTTGAAATAATAAAGCATACTATGCCAAAAACAATGATATTTTCTTCCATCTTCAGTATTAAAATGGTTACACAAAAATTCACCAGTTTTGATGTTTTTAAAAAATGCACTGTGATATGACAACTATCACCATACACTCTAACAAAACTGTTTTTAATGACATTAAAGACAACTAAGCACTACTAGAGCCATCATATGGAAAAATCAAACAAACTTTTTGGCCAACCCAATGTTATACATAAAGAAGTGGTGTCTTACTGAAGTGACTAATTGCTGCAGACAAGTTTTTGGGCAAATGAAACCTATAGGAAAAGACTGATTTAATTTTTTTAACCATGAACAACACTGAGAGCAGATGATACTGAGAGAGGGCACTGCACAGTCAACAGAGTCATTAAGTTTAGAAGTTAATTAATAGAAAAGTAGAAATGCATGAGCTACCATATTTGCCATGTATAATGAACACTTTTTTGCCCAAATTTTTGAGAGATAAATAAGGATGTACATTACACATGGGTGTAATAATGATTATAATAACCCCATGTATAATATGCACAAAAATGTGTGCATTATACACAGCAAAATATGGTAATTAGAGAACTGAGACAGACATTGCACTTGTAGCTTTATATCAGCCTGCAGGACAGCATTTATTTTACTAGATCTGGAGAATTACAGATATATGTACACACAAAAAAAGATAAAAAGTCTGGAAGCATTGTTCTTATGACTCTAGGATGATCTGTAAAGCTTTTTAATTAAAAAGTTATTGAAGAAGAAACATCTGAAAAAGAATAGGGAGCAGGTTCCTCAAATGCCTTAGCAGTTTTCAGTGGCATCAACTGCTACAGTGAAAACAAAGATTTCTAATCTTAGGATTTGGCAGGTGAGTAAGTAACAGATTTCTCCATATAATGTTTTGATTTTTGAGAAATATGTGTATTTGGGACTTTTTTCTTTTGCCTGCTCCACATTCGGTCACATATTTTATTACCCACTTGGGAGGCTGATTACAAATATTTTTCATTAAAAGAGTTCTTGGTTCTCTATTAACTGAACAGTTGTTTTTTACACCTGTTTTACAACTTTGCCCCTTTTGAGATCTGCAAGTATACCCTTGAATATGCTTATATTAAGATATATGTAGGCCTGTGCATATGTGTGTTTGAAATAGAAGAGAGGACCTAATTAAAAAGTCGAGGTTTTTAATGTTAGCATTTCTTTTTGAACATTATTAGTTTCTGTCACTTTATTAATCTCTCTCTCAACTTTTTGATTTTACTGATTGCAAATGTTGGCAAGAAGGTGTGGAGTTGTCTGAGATATTTTTACACCCTGCAGCACACCATCTTAGGTTTCTTTAAATGCAATGAATGCTGTATTAATAAGGGCTGTTGTCAACGCTATGCCAATAAAACTGCCAATTAAAAAAAGAAAAGGTACTCCTAGAGATTTTTTAGATAAATTTGCTAGGTAATGGGGCTATATAAAATACATTTAAAAAAATAAATTCCCTGTTAATAAAATACTTTTGAGTCAACTGGATCCTACCTATAAATTTTGTTCTTCCTCATAGTCCCCACACCAGCCTAGCAAACATCCCCTTATTCACTCACCTACTGAAAGTAACCCCTGTGGGCCTTGGGAGTAATAAAGGCTATGAGTTTACTGCTCAAATGTATGTCTCCTCAGGTGAGGGCAGGTAGGTAAAATATAAAGGAAATCAATTTTTGAAAATTATCTGCAAGGCTGACATAATATACTTTACAGAATGGAAACAGAAGGTCTTTAGGACTTGCATTATATGATAGGTAACCTTAAGGGTATTTTTTTTTCTATGGTGGCAGAAAGATAGAAGCCAACATCTCAGAGAATAGGGTACTTTGTCCTGATGCCAGATTTCCACACCATTATATCTTGCAGAATGAAGTCATGTAGCACAGTAAATCCTTTTCTTCAGTAGGTCAAAGGTCCTCACTTCATGTATATTAATATTTAAGGCACAATATTGTTTGTTGTGAAGTATTTTATGTCTAAAAGTCTTAAATACTTTCCAGCATCAGTTTAATTTTCATGATTATTAACATAAATTTAAAAATCATTGGTAAAATTTTTTCATGACCCATATGGTTGGAATCATGTTAATTGTTTCGGAATGGTATAAAAATGACCACACCCCTTAATTATGGGTATTTAAGATTAAGCCAATTCAGTATATATGTTGCCTTCATAAACTTGGTAATACTTTGAAAAGCTCCCCTTACACTACTGTAGAATTTGTGGCTTGATAGAAGTTTCTTTTTTTCCTTTTCTATCAGAAGAAAAAAATTACTCCTGTAAAATTGCCATTTTTATTTATAGGTCATCTAATTATTTTCTCCCTTACAGTCTCACACAAAACATAAGAGGCCTAATGTCTCTGTGTTAGGAAAGAATTTTCATGTAATTTATAATATTTGCCTTTTCCTTTCTTTGTATTACTCAAACTAGATTCACCCATCCACTTAATGATCCGAAGCCAATTAAATGCCTACTGTGTTAGGCACTAGGATGAAAAAAACAATCTGTAATCTCTTTTCTTAAGTGTATGCTAGCAGGGAAACAAAAGAATTTAATAAAACGACAATCTGTAGAGGTGTGTGCAGAACTGAAGAATCAGAAAGGAATGATGAGCTATCCAGAGACTGGCAACTGTGGGGAGACTGAACCATTCCCAGCCCTGAAGTGGGGAGGTGAGGAAATGGTGTTACTAGTACTTATCAAGAGCTAGAGCTAGGAGGATGGGGCTGTGAGGCAGAAGAGTTCACCCACTGCCAAAACACAGCATGAAGGCAGAGAGAAAGCAGAAAAAGAAATACTCCAAATTGTCTTTTTCATTCTTTTGCTTAGGCCTCCCACTGGCAAAACCTTACAGAAAGCCAGAGGACAAGAGTCTGAGTGATACAGTCCACCTGGAATCCATACCAGGGAAGAATAGAGCAGAGAATAAACTGGGGGTATGCAAAGCAGCCTCTAAGGTGGCTTCCAATGATCCCTCCCTCCTGGTATTCATTTGCTTGTGTAATATCCTCCGATTGAAGGTGGAATGGACATGGTCACACACTCTTGATGAATACAGTACAATAGCAGTGTTAGAATGTCACTCCCATGACATGGTTCCATCCTGGCTTCCATCGGAGGCTTCGACATTGGACATTCTGTCTTGCTGTCACGCTTGCTCACTCTAGGGGAAGCCAGCTGACATGTTATGACCTTCCCAATAGAGAGCCCCCCATAGCAAGAATCTCTAGCCTAGCAAGGAACAGAGGCCTTTAATCCAACAACCCATGAGGAACTGAATCCTGCCAATACCCACATGAACGAGCTTGGAAGTGGATATGTGACCAGCCAGGCTTTGGAAGAGGCTTAGCTCTTGAGAGAGCCTGAGCCAGAGGCTAAGCCATGTCTGGATTTCTGACCCACAGACACTGAGAGATAATAAAGGATTGTTGTTTAAGTTGCTAGATTTGTAGAGCAATATGTTATGTGGTAATAAATAAGTAATACATGGGGAGTGAGGGGACAGAATAATCAGCACAATTCACCATTTTTTACCTCACAGCATTCATATTTTCCCTTCCATCCTGTGAAGCTCTTGCCCAAAACACAAAAGTAACACTAAGTCCCATCAGCCATTCTATAATCATGGTTGATTTCAGTTCAACAGTGTCCTTTCTTGAAACTTAAATTGTAATTAACCTACTATTAGAACTTTTCATGTTCAGTAGCAGAGAAAGGGGAAAAGGGAAATGTAAATTAATGTAAGATGTAGTCACTGTAATACCTGGTTCTGTAATTAATCATGAGACTTAAAATAATATACATTATTTCTTTTTTTCCTACATTTTTACTGATTGAGGTAATTTATCCAAAACTTTATTTCTACAATTTGAAATTCTAAAATGTGCTGTCTTTATTGAGATCCCACAGTTTCTCATTGACCATTCATATGGAATAGTAAGAGGTTCCTCAAGGAAACCTCTGGGTTCCACACGTGTTCTCCTTGCCCCTATTGTGTCACAGTGACCCACTTTACCCATGGGACTGGGTCCAACTGCCTCAGCTAGTACAGTAACTCCTTCACTTCCTGTTGGAAGGCACGTGAGGAAAATGAGGAGCCCCAAATAGCCAAAGGACTGTCTCAGTTTCTAACAGAATGGAATAATGACTGTTTCCTGGCAAAGATTGTCCTACCTTGAGAAATAGAACTTCTAAAACTTATAAACCTTTCAGTGGAATACTGAAACGTAATATACTGAAAGGAAGATTTAACATTGAGAGAGTAAGCTCCCACCTCCATTCTTTGGTTCCCAAATGTCTATATATGGGCTACAAGGAAATGGTACTCTATGTTTACTGTTAGTGTAAGGCACTGTACATTCTATAGCATAGCAACCTGAGCTATTGCCTAGCATACCTGAGCGTAGCCTAGCATACCATTTTACTAGCTATTGCATCAATGTCAGCTGAGAGAAAAGTCTATTTTTGTAACATATTCAGAACCTGTGTAATAGCCACAGGATAGGTCTATTGACTTACTGAAGCTGCTGTCAAATAGAATGGAGTCAAGACTTTGTAAGTTCTCACTCTGACCACTGGACCATGATATTGTTTTATATCCTAAGGACCAGCATTATCTCAGAATCAGTATCTAAAAGCTTCCAGAAGAACTATGGCTTTCCCTTTCCCAATAAAAATCATCCCAGTAGGTGATCATAGGTTCTTCTAGAAAATCCCTGGATCCCATATGTGGCCACACTGCAGGCACATAATTATTATTATTATTATTAAGATTTTATTTACTTATTTTTAGAGGGGAAGGGAGGGAGAAGGAGAGGGAGAGAAACATCAATGTGTGGTTACCTCTCATGTGCCCCCTACTGGGGACTTGACCTGCAATCCAGGCATGTGCCCTGACTGGGTATCGAACCCATGGTCACTGGTGACCATTTGGTTTGCAAACTGTCTCTCAATCCACTGAGCCACACCAGTCAGGGCTACAGGCACATTTTTCCTCAAAAGGACCTGGCCTGCTCCTTAATTAAAGGGCTTCAGGTCTGTGAATTGGCTTAAGTCTAGGAACTGGGAATGAAGCTAGGAATTCTCACTTGACGATGTAAGTTAGTTTTTTATTTTATGGAAGTCAAGAAACACCCTAGAATGTTGCCCATCTATTTAATTCCCGGTGAAGTTATGATCAATTAGACATTGGCTCATATCCATACTGGTCAAAACACTTTGACTACGACTCTGTAAATTGTGTCTCATTAGGATAATCATGTCCACCTTTTCTCTGACACTTGACCCTAATATTCTGGGATCCCATTTTTTTCCCTATACAAATCAGGGAGTTCATTTTCATAGTGACATCCTCCATGTGCTTCATCAGCTGTTAGGGAAGCCACCACAGAGGTTTTCAAGGATGCTGCTATTCCTCTCACCAAAGCATTTTAGTATGTTTTGATGAAGGAGTTGCCCTCCAGGATGAACTGCGGTGGGGAAGGTAAGAGAATGATGGATCAGATTGCACATTTTCAATCTGTTCTAACATTTTTATTTCCCCATGACATCAAGTTTCCTTCTCTACATACATCAAGAAAACCCTGTAATTGCAACCTCATCATCCATGGGCAACTGTTGAGTCCAGGCTTCTAGTAATCAACCATTAGACTCACTCCGAATTGTTCCAGCTAAAATACTAAATCTTAAATCCAAGTAGAGGCTATATTATATATATGTATTATATATATATAATATATATGCACACAGTGCATATTACAAAGCAAGGCAAAATAAGCTTTAGTTATGATGGAACAAAAGACAGAATTCAGTCTTGTATTATTTATTATTATATTATTTTCCATGTGAACAACTGTAAACCTACTTCTGCCCCAGATTGTGTGTGTGTGCATGTGCGCACACAATGGTTCCCGCACAAATAATGCCCCTTCTTCATTCCAAAATCTTTTATTACAAAATCATAAGCATGGTATTCTTTAACATAACAATGTCACACACAAGTGCACCACATGACATTATAGGTGAAATGTTCAAATTAAAACTATGAATCATTACACCCATATTATTACTCTACCAACCACACTCAAATAGGCCTTTCTTCTGCTGGAGGACCCTGCTGGACTTTAACATGCACCAGAATCAGAATCACCTGCAGGATTTGTTAAAACAAATTTCCAGGTCGCATGCCCGGTGTCCAACTTGTGACTCATGTGCCACATACAGCCCAAGATGGCTGTGAATGCAGCTCAACACAAAATAGTAAATTTATTTAAAACACTATGAGATTTTTTTGTGATTACATGTTGCAATGTACCCAATATGTAACCCAAGACAACTGTGCCTCTTTCGGTGTGGCCCAGAGACACCAAAAGGCTGGACACCCCTATTAAAGTTTCTAATTCATTAGGTCAGGATGGAGCTTGGGAATGTGCATTTCTAAGAAGTTCTCAGGTGATGCTGATGCTGGCTGGTCCAATGACCACACTTCGACAACCAATGGCTTCATTCAGTCTTACAGTTTATTTTCCTCCATCCAGTCTCTTTAGAATTCAATTTCATTCATGCATGCCAGACTTTTGTGTATACAAATTGGCAAGATGATCTCCTCCCACAGCAAACTTACCAATTTTCTCTCAGGGTTATACTGGGATTTAATTCTTATGATGGCACTGGAGACACTAAAGGGTGGTGATAAATAACGAGGCAGGCACATCCTGAGGAGAACAGATATCACCTTGAGAAGCAACCGTCCTAGAGGGAAGTTACTGAAAAGTTGCTCTGCATGGAAAGACTGGTTTCCTCAGGCAATGGGAGCAAGCTGCTTCCTCTCTTAAGGGAAGTTCAAGAGGATTTGGAGGTTCTAAGAGCACAGCCTCATTTATGCCTGATCAAATGTCTCCACCCCAATCTTAGTCTTTACTTGTTCCCAACAAGTCACCCTATGTGAGCATAAAAACCATGAATTCAAAATGTGGACCCTGGCTTAGGAAATCTTGCTTAAATCTTCATGGAAACGTCCCTGATATTCCTTTCATGCTCTCGTGTAAGAGTTCAAGCGGTAAGCTTATCATTTTCCTTTTATAACCTTTACAGTGTAGAGATAGCCTATCCCACAATCTTTTAATCATCATTGTCTTCATTGTGATAAAATACCACAGCCACATGTGATCTAATGCCTTGCTCCAACTGACGCTCCACCCAACACCAATACCAGTGATAATCTGAGTAATTGTGTTTTAACTGTATGCCATGAATTACAATTTATGAGTCACTTTCTTCATGTAATTATCTTCTCAGTAGACTTGTTCAAATTGACTCACCTTATTTTTGCATACCAAAATGATCTCTCTCACAATAGCTTCCCCAATTACTTTGTATCTTGGTGTTCTTCAGAGGAGTTCAAAATGTGGTTTAGAAGTATTTAATATAAACAGCTCAAATGCTCCTATGACAATATTCAGTGACAAAACAACTTGTTGAAATAAAATAATTTCCTAAGAAAATAAATGCAGCCAGAATGTAGCATCCAGATTAATTACTTTGCTTTTAATTGTCTGTTTTTCTTTCTTTTGCCCATTAAATACTGTTAAGTATTTCATAGGCACTAGGCAAACTAACCAAACTAGAACCATAGCAGTAAGGAGGTGGGTAGGTTCTTCTGTTTGCCCTGCCAAGACCCATCCTTCATCTTTCTCTGCCTTTCCCTGTGAACTGTGTCAACAGCTTATTTATTCTCTTTGGGAGATTCAGCCAGTGGGAGGTTCTGGTAGAGGGTGGCAGGGCAGATGGAGAAGGAGATCAAGGTACTTCTTCTCTATGATTTCCCTTTCTTGGCACACTCTTGTGATATCAGCTGTATCCCTCTAGAACAGAGATGTCAAACGCATTTTCACCGGGGGCCACATCTGCCTCGTGGTTGCCTTCAAAGGGCTGAATGTAATTTTAGGACTATATAAATGTAACTACTCCTTAACAGTTAAGCGAGAGCTCGGCAGTGCCGCCAGGTAGAAACAAGGTGCCGGGCGGGATAAAACAAGGTGGAGGGCCGGATTTGGTCCGTGGGCCTTATGTTTGCCACCTGTCCCTAGTACTATAGCTCCTGTTGACTGAGTTCTCTTCCATTGCTCCAGCCTCTAAAAAGGCCCAATAACACCATTTTCTTCCCTTGGTTATTCAAACTTATGGGTACTATTATTTCTTGGTGTTGCTAGTTTTTGGATGTCTCACATTTCTGGGTGATTGCTTAATCTTGCCCATAACTCTAGAAAAGTTCTTCCACTCAATTTCTTTCAAGTCCCACCTTCCTGCCATTAGCTTGACTAGGACCATAAAAGAGGACATTCTTTGCCTTCACGAAACTGACAATATAGATATTTAACATATTATGGCTGGAAAGCATAAAGTGCTGTGGGACCACATAGAGGAGTATCTTGCCTAGCCTGTGATATTCAGGGAGGTTTCTTTTGTGAAATCACATAGCTAAGAGTAGACAGGCAATGCACATATGTTTGCCTTTGCATCAGAGGCGTGTGAACTAAAATTATATAAGAATGTTGAAAAGTGACTTTAGAGAAAATGTTTTCTATATTTGTGTCTACTAGGTAAGGTAAATTTTGCCTAATTCAATTTCCCAGTTAATTTTCTTTGACCTAAAACCCTTAGAAGCAATTCCTATGTGTGCTTGCCAGGTTGTTGTCCATGCAGATCAGAAGGATTGTCTCCTCCCTGAGACAGCTCAGTGGCCTCCAAATTTCAGTCACCTCTAAAATCTCAATGGTTCACAACAACAAAGGTTTATTTCTCAGCTGGGTTCTATGCTTCAGGACCTAGGCTGTTAGAGCAATGGTTGAATGATTACCAGCCTCTTGGCAGAGGGAAAAGAGAACTAGGTCTAACTGGTATTGGCAAATGGTCTTATACATCCACACATAAATATTTCACACTAATCGTATTAGAATATTTCAACCGACTGACAATAATTATTCTGCACTTCAAAGGAGAGCAGAATTAAGGGCATATAATTTCCCCTTGCCTCAGAGAGAAAAGGAATCAGTTACAAAGGAAAAGAAAGAAAATCCTATGAAGAAATCTGGTAGGTTAATCTATTTGTTAACCTACAAATAGATTAATTATTTTTATATCACTATTAATTTATTAATTTATATCACTACCTTTTTAAATGGATTTTTTGAAAGAGAGAGAGAAACATTGATTTGCTGATTCACTTATTTATGCATTCACTGGTGATTCTTGTGTGTTCCCTGACCAAGGATCGAACCCACAAACTTGGCATATGGGGACAATGCTCTAAGAAACTGAACTACCCAAGATGGGTAGTTCAATTTGACACCTTTTATTTTTAAAAATAGTTGAGGGGATTTTAGAGAGTGATTCTTCCTAATTATTTTTATTGTCAATATTTTGAAATGAAATATCAAATCAAATTAATATCCACTACAATTTTCTAAATAATTACTTATCTTAAAAGTGTTCATTTTTCCAAGTCAGAATATAAAATTACATGCACTAAAATAAACATGTTGTTAAAATTATGTATGTATATAGGTACTAACAATCATTAAATGTGGAAAAATTAAAATCAATGTTTATAAGGAGGTATAGAAGAATGTTCTTTTGTTTAACTTCTGAAGTTATAATAATAATTATGTGATGAGTAATTTTAAGCATTTGTCTATTATTTATCAAACATCTCCCATTATTTTGATTTCGTAGATGCTTATATGGCAAATTTTGCTTGTTTAAAAATCTTGCCTATTTCAAAAGGAAAAAGGACAAGGGAAAGGGGGTATAAGAGGACTAAATGGTAATGGAAAAAATACAATAAAGATTAAATCAAAAAATAAAATTAATAAATAAAAATCTTACCTGTTTCGTTTCTGTCATATTTTTTATTGTAGAAAAATTAAATCATACCAAATATATGTTTTCTTTTCTTATACCTTAATAGTACTCAAATATCACTAATTCCCTTTGTATTTGAACTTGCTCAAATACATAGATGGGAAATTAAAAACAATATTAGAATATATATGCACATAATGCAAACTACACAATTGCTAAAAAATTAAAGTTTAGTCTATTGGGTTCTATCAAAAGATTAAATCCAATGTAAAATGAAAGCTCAAGTTGAAAATGACCATAATTAAAATGTTACTCAATCAAATTCTAACATACTATTAATTGCACTGAGAAAAACTTCTTTTTCCGTAAGTTAATTTTTCCAGTTCCTCTAGCAAATTGCTCCACTTCAGAGAAATTTTCCTGTTCCCTCAAGTATTACTGTTGCCATTGAGTCACTGTTTAGAATTTAGTTTGTTGGATTTTTGAATTCATCTAATTACTCAGAATTCACAGCTGGATTATTCACTCATGCACTTTAACCAGAGCCACAGAATACTGTATGAGTGATTGCAGGCTACACATGCTCCATACTGAAAAGGAAATGACAGATGGGCATGATGTTTACAATGCGCCCAATATTTCCAAAGTGGTAGTCAACTAGTTTCAAATGATTGATTTAGAATCTAGGGCATTTGTACATTTGGACGATGTTTTAGGGAAAAAAAAATATGTGTAACATTGAGCCTGATGTCACCAGATTTTAAGCACATTTTACAGAGAAATTCTCAATGAAGAGAATCAGTGGTTAAATATGTATCTTCTATGCTTCTTAAGAAACGATCTTTTCCAATGAGATTCTTGAAGACTTCCTTTCTTTTTAAATGGGTTATTATTATCAGACTAGAAATTCAGAATTCAATTACTTTTCAAAATTGCAGAGTAATCAGTTTTGCAAATCTGGAATTTATAATCTGGCTTGAAGGTCAGGAAACCTGTGTTCTCATCTCAGTTCTGTCACTAACGCGCCGAGTAGCCAAGCACTAATTACCTGACATATCTGTGTTTCTGTTCTTGAATTTGTAAATGAAAAAGAAAATATTTTATTCAACCTATTTCATGGGGGTATTATTAGAATGTATGAAACAAAACTTGTTAAAGTATTTGGAGCTTGCTAAAATAAAATGACCCATAAATCCACTTACTGATTATATAACACTAAACATCCCACTAGACCAGAAATATTGTCTTAAATAATGACAATGAGTAAAATTAAGAAAAAAAATCTGGACATAAACCTTTGGAAGAAGAATATTAAATATAACAATGTATCACTTTAAAAACCTCCAAAGTTCTTCTGTGGTACAATTTTATAAACAAAACATCTAACACTAAAGATGGGAATTGGGTACAGATATTAGTCTTACTTCCAATACATTAAATAGGTAACAATGAACTTCATAAAGAATTTCACCATCTATCACCAATTTACTGAGACAGCTTGAGATTAAAAAAAAAAAACAACAATTAGAAAAGAATAAGGGAGAAAGGGAAGGTAAGAATTACATTGGAGCCCTGACCAGGGTAGCTCAGTGGGTTGGGTGACATCCCACAAAGCAAAAAGGTTGTCAGATTCCCAGTCAGGGCACATGTCTGGGTTGCAGGCGCGGTCCCCAGTTGGGAAGCATGCAAGATGCAACCAATCAATGTTTCTCTTCCTCTCTTTCTCCTTCCATTCTTCTCACTCTTAGAATAAATAAATAAAATAAATTTTTAAAAGGAATTATATTGGGGGCTAAATAGTAGATAATGTCCTCAAAAAACAATGAATTGGTAGATTATGAGTTATGGTAATGGGAGTAGGAGTGTAGTATATCAAGATATAAGATGGATTTGGCTGGCGTTGTGGGGGGAGTAGTGAGGGGAAAATGCAGACAACTGTAATTGAACAAAAATAAAATAATTTTTAAGAAAGATATTGATCTTAGTGTTTAATGTGCTGAAGATGCAGGTGACCAGGATTCTTTAAATCAATTATATTCCAATTATATTTTGCAGAGACTTCACCTAGCCATGTTTACTAAATTTTGAGACCCTGGTGTTCTTGATGGAGACCTTAAAAAACTTTATTCTTTACTATGCAGTAGTTTAAAAAAAGAAAGAAATCTACATGTAGTATTAGAGAATAATGTCCTTGATATACTTGAAAAAACAAAGTACACAGCAGTGAATATAGTATGCTCCCTTTGGTGAAAAATAAAAGTGATACATGCTTCTGTATTCATACACTCATTCCGGGAAGATACAGAAACATTGGCGAAACGCTGCCTCACAGGGAGGGGTCAGGCGAGTGGGAGTCTGAGGAGGGGGAGAGGGGAGTTTTCTTCCTTGCTCTGAAATTTGCATTGTGTGATATGAAAACAGCCACTCCAGCTTTCTTTTCAATAGTGTTCTCATTGCACATCTTTTATTCATCCTTATGTTTCCGTAACCTGTTGTGTTTTTATATTTAAAGTGAGTTTCCTACAAGACAGGGTAAAGTTGGGCCTTTCTTTCTTACCAGTCCTTCAACACGCATTTTAAGTATTATTGGTATTTTTTGGATTTAAATCCACCATCTTGAGGTTTGTATTCTGTCACATTTTTTTCTCCCCCCCTTTCCTCTTATTTTTCTGCCATTTTCCAGACTAATTGAGCATTTGTATATTATTTCATCTTAACTCCTTTTGGTTTATTAGCTCTAAGTCTTTGTTCCTTAATTTTTTAGTATTTGCTTCAGGGTCTACATGGGTCAGTTGTTGTGACCAGTGTGTTTACATGTATTTACTCCTCACCTCACACATCTGTTTTACAGACAAAGGAAAAACATTTTGCTGAAATTGTGAATTAATGTCTTGGAACCAGAATTCAAATCCAAGTTTGCCTCAGTTCAGAACATATGTTGTAATATCAAGAAAATATTGGAATAACTTTTCAACCTTTAATGTAGTCAGAAGTCCATACAAAGGACAGTCAGGCTAAAAAAATTATCATCACATTTTTAATTATTGAATATATATGTGGATATTGTAAAGAGATGTAGGGTCTAAACATAATGAACTTCCAGATTTGGAAATAAATACAAGAACATGGTACTGGTATCTGTATCTGAATCAAAATAGAGCAATGCAGAACAATGAAGAAATTAGCTCTCTGCAGTAAAATCTTACTCTTAAGGCAAAATTTTAAAATAAATTGCTGATAATATTAGTGTCTAATGCAAATTTCTTTTTCAATACTTATAACTCACTAGTACCCATTTGAAATCAATATGGTATTTGAAAATATAAATGCCACTAAAGATGATTTTGGTGGCTTTAGCCCCTCTGTAATTTCTAATCCTCCTCTCAAATAAACTCACAACTTAAATAAGAGTGCATTTAGCATATAAGTGCTGTTTTAAAACAAATCCTCTTGCTTCCACTTTTAACTGTATAGCCATTCCTAAAATACTTTCCATATGGAAGTTCTATACCTCCCATTTTTGGGGGAAAAGAAGGAAAATCAAAGGATACTCCAACAATGAGTGTAGATATTCTAGTCTCCTTCAAATATATATATACTCATCTTGAGAAAAGGAATTAATAGAATGATACCATTTATCAGATAGAATCTGACTCTATCCTTACCAATAACTGTTTTGTTAATTGAGACATTAGTTGTATATAATATATTTAACCAATTTTAAATAGTTTCATGAATTTTGGTAATTGCATACCATTGTGTAACCATTGCTACTATCAAGATATAGGACAGTTCCTTCACCCTTAAAAGTCTTCTCAAGGACTTCTGCCCTTGATGACCTCTCCTCACCTCTGGCCCCAGACCTTATGATCCCCTTTCTATTATTGGTAGCTTTGCCTTTTCTAGAAATTCGTATAAACAAAATCACACAAAATGTAACATTTTGTGTTTGACTTCTTTCACTTGGCATGCTTTTGAAATTCATCTGTGTTGCTGTATGTATTGCTGAGCATGTTCCATGGTATGCATATACCAATGATTTGTTTATCCATTCACCAGTTAGTGGAAATTTGTGTTGCTTTATGTTTTAGCTGTGAATATTCACATGCATATATTTTTGCATGGAAATATGTACTTATTTATTTGGGGTAAAAACCTAGGAGTGAAATTGCTGGGTCATAAGGTAATGTCATTCTTTTTTTTGAGGTAAAGTTTGTTTAACTTTTTAAAGTACTATTAATTGTATTACAAAGAGGCTGTATCATTTTTGAATTCCTAGTAACAATGTATGAGAGTTTTAATTGCTTCATATCCTTGTTGACACTTACTGTTATCAGTATTTATAATATTAGCTATTCAAGTGGGTGTGTACTGGTATCTCATTGAAGTATTATCAAGCACAGCATTTGAATGAAAGTTGTATTTCCAATTTGTGCTTTCCTATTGGCAAAAGAATGATCTGGCTAATATATTCCAGTTTATTAATGAGTCTTCCATAAAGTTATGTAGCTTCCATCAATTCCCTTCAGTCAGATCTATACTGGATTTTTCGAATCTAAGGAATTGAAGACTAGGTCCTATACTTTTCTGTAACTTCATCTGAGTATTGCCTACCTGTGAGACCTAGCCTGGAGTAGTGAAGTTTCCTTCCTTTCTCTCTTCCTTTCTTCCTTCCTAATTTCTTTCCTTCTATTCTAATAATCTTCCATTCTTCCAACCATGAGCTGCTGTAATTACAGAGATATGTGTTAATTTTGGAAAATTAAAACAATAGAGAAAGGTATATATGAGAAAGCAAAAAAAAAATCTATTCAATTTCACCACCCGAAGACTACCACCATCAATATACGAATAATTTTTCCCAAATCTCTCTTTCTGTAAAATAATAATAGACTATGTTATTATAATGAACTATGTAATTCTTGCAACCCCCGTGTGTGGTAGATCATAGTTTAACTCCATTTTTTTTTAGATACAAAGCTGAAGAAACAGAAGCTTCAACAAATTCTCTGAAATTATAAAGTTCAGTAAGTGGCAGTGTTGACATTCAGGCTGAGGGAGGCCGACTCCAGAGTTCGAGTACTTGCCCAGGATCAGCACTGTGATTGTGTGTGTGTGTTCCTCATAGTTTAATGTGGCTCTGTTACATGCCCTCATTATATTTGCTTACTGAAAATACACCACCCTTTACACTGTTTACATAATCTTTTACCACATGGATGTGCTGTGGAACACTTACTGTCTGGATATACTGTGGTACATTTTTTAAACCAATCCCTAATTATTGATATTTACCTCGTTTTCTGTTTTTCAGTGTTATAAACACCACAGGGAACATTCTAGTATATACATCTCTGTCCAATTATCTTCTTAAGATAAACTCCTAGGGAAACGAACCAGCATGTATGTACACTGAAGGTTTCATGTGTAGACCCAAATTACCCTCCAGAAAGGCTGTACCTACTTCTCCAGCAACTGAGCATATTTTTTAACATATTCTTGCCAACATTGGTCTCTGTTCTCACCAATTTTTATTGTTTTTTTAAAAAAGTGTCGTTAATCTGAATGTTAAGAAGTAATACAACATGTTTAGTTTATTTATTTATTAATGGGGCTAAATATTGAGTGTCTTTAAATGTACAAATAATGCACATGTATTCATCTAAAATAGTCCAACAGCCCAGATGTATATTCAGGAGAAGAAGAAGTCCCATCTCCTGTCCCATTCTCATCAGAATTATCATTGTAACAGTTTAGTATATAACTTTGTAGAACTTTTAAGATCTACTTTCATATTTATGCATACATGTTTAATTTTCCTTTGATACAAATGGAAATATCTTCCAAAACTCTCCTTTTACACTTAAAATATGCCTTAGAGAATTTTCTTTTTTCTTTCTTTTTACTTTTTAAACACTGTTTCACTGTGTGGAGTTACCATAACTGATTTAACCAGTGTCTGTTGATAAAATTTAGGTTAATTACTTACATGTTTTCCTCAAAAAATATATATATAAATTACCTTCTACAGGCCAGGACTGTTCTAGAATTGAACAACACAGGGTCTCCATCCTGAGGAGATCACTGTGTTGCTGATAATGTTGCAGTGGACATTCTTCACATACTTGTGAGCAGAAGATATTCCTCTAGGAAAGGGAATAGGCATTAACAGTTTTGATGGGTAAACATATAACAGCACATCAATAAATATTAGTTGAGCCAAAGGATAGCTCTCTAAAATTAAATTATAAAGTTAATAATAAGTAGATATGTTTTATTTGGTGTACACAGTGATTAAAATTTTAAAAATTAGTTTTCAATATAAAAAAGGAATTAAAATAAAGATTTCTGTCATCTTTTGGAAAATCAGGAGATTTGGGGACATTTGGTCCACATTTGCAGAGGGCAGCTAGAGCCAAGCGTTAAGTGAGTAGGGTTTTGTCATTTCAAATTGTCCTGTACCAAGCCAGTTCACCTGTTTATGTTACCTGCCTGGCTCCT
Organism: Phyllostomus discolor; assembly: GCF_004126475.2. NCBI lineage: Eukaryota > Metazoa > Chordata > Mammalia > Chiroptera > Phyllostomidae > Phyllostomus > Phyllostomus discolor. The sequence continues at coordinate 149,870,282 of NC_040903.2, read as the reverse complement.
GCTGCTTTTGCATTTGCTGTTCTTGGTGATGGAGTAAAGAAAAAATACCTAAAAGAGACAGAATCTCAAGCATACAATGCTTAACAATGATCTCATATAATATGTTAATTAATATAATACAACAATTTGTGTTTTTCAGAAAAAGAGTCAGCTCAGAAGCATAGAAAAAGTAGATTCAAGAGGTAAATGATGGCAATGTCCCTTCTGAACATATCTTGGGAATAAGATATTTTAGCCAACATAACCAGCTGGCCATTTCAGCAGCAGATATACTACAGTGGTTAAGAGCATCATAGATTTTAAACTGACGCGGCCTGGTTTTGAACCTGCTTCTGCCACTTTCTTGCTCTAGGACCTTGAACCATGCTATGGACTGAATGTTTGTGTCACCCTGAAATTCACATGTTGAAGCTCTAATTAGTAATATGATAGCATTTGGAGGTGGGATCTTAGAGAGGTAGCTAGGTCAGGAGATTGAACCCTTGTGAATGAGATTAGTGCTCTTATAAGAAGAGGCTCTGCCATATGAAGATACAGCAAGTTGTCCACCTGCAAACCAGGAAGAGAACTCTCACCAGAACCTGATCAGGCAGGCATTCTGATCTTGAACTTTCCAGGCTTTAGAGTGTAATAAATAAATGTCTGTTGTTTAAGCCACCCAGACGACTGCATTTTGTTAAAGCAGCCCAAACTAAGACAGTCAGGTTATTTGACTCCTTGTACTCAGTACCCTCATCTACAAATGGGAATAACAATGTATCCTACGTTACAGGTTTGCTACAATAAAACTCTTCAAAAAGTGCCTGGCCCAGGAAAGCCACCATTATTAGTAATATAAATGCATCAGACACTCAAATCATGATGCTCCAAATAATTACTTAATTCATTTTTCTTAAATCTTCACCAGAAAACCTTATGATGGCTTCATGTATGCCATGGCTTCAGTGTCATGCACTTGACTTGAGATGTAAATCCTTTCAGTGTCTCGGAGGAGTAACTAACTACCTGTGGCATTTTTGATTTGATTATCTGAGTCTTCATCAATCAGTACACCATTGAAATGTGCTGCCAAGGAAGCAGGATTCAGTGACAGCTTGCAATTTTTTTATTACCAGCAATAGTGTTTGGCCATGGAGAGTTTCCTTTAGGTAAACTGGCAAAGGATTGAGATTTTTTTTTGAGGCTGATTTTCTATTCACCTATTCTGTTGGCTCCACAAACGAATTCACAGGAGTCATTTATTTGTAACACTTTGATACTCCAGGAAAGGAGCTCACAAAGACCTTTGAAAAGTGAATCTTGGTCAATCATTTCAATATAGTATAAAAGGAATGACTTTGAACTCTACCTGTCGACACTGACTGGGCAGTAGTCACCTTTGCACTATCCGTGCAGAACACTATGCACACAGAAGCCTTCCTAGACCAAGGTTCCTTAAAATTTAGGCAAACTACTCAGAAGCAAATGGACATTACTAGTTAAAAATAAGTTTCCCCTATTAACTTATGAGTTTTCTGAAAAACACTTTGCCAGGATTCAATATTAGTATGCTACTACTATGTTCAGGATTGGTATATTTGTTTAAAAGTAAATTAAACCATTTCTTTTAAAACACTGTTACTTACGACTTAGACTTTCATGAATACAGATTGACTTTCCTTCGTATACTATTAGTTTGAATGAACACTTCACTCTATGCTTCTTACTCCAACAGCACAGAATGTTATTTTGTGAGTCATTCTGTCTTGGTGGGGCAGCCGTGGAGATGACCCACTCAAATCTCCTTTCAAACACCTGCTGTAAAGAGCATAGACGCCTGACAGCTTTCAACTGCCACCCTTTCAGACCCGCTGCAGGGTTCATAGCAGGCCTCGCCCCCCCCTAGGCTGCTCCCAGTCTTTGAACCCAGTAGGCCTTCCCTGTAAGTACAGCTTCAGCTGGCACCATTAACTCTACAGTAAGGGTATCAAACTCATTTTCACTGGGGGCCACTTCAGCCTCGCGGTTGCCTTCAAAGGGCCAAATGTAAGTTTAGGACTGTATAAATGTAACTACTCTGTAACAGTTAAGTGAGAGCTTGGCACTGCCGCTGGGTGGAAACAAGGTGCTGGGCTGGACAAAACAAGGTGGAGGGCTGGATTTGGCCCTTGGGCCTTGTGTTTGCCACCTCTGCTCTACAGACACAGAATCCCATCCAGCAGGGCATTCCATAAAAACAAAAACAAAAACAAAAAACCACTTTACAGAGAAGGAGGTATGAGAGTAGACCCATGTCTGTAGGATCTGTTATATCATACACTCTTACATGAAGCTGGCCTATTGAGTACTGGAAGGCTTACTGAAGTAATAGCTAACTCAATGCCTCAGAGACAATAATTTGCAATGGTGACACACCATTCCTCCGGATATAGTACAGGCACTAAGTCAGAGATGTCTGTATGGTGCTGTGTCTCCAATACACAGGATACATGGATCTGAGAGCCACGGGGTGAGAGCAAAAATGGCCTCACTTATAGCCATTCCCAATGACCCACTGGGGAACTTTGTTTCACCTCCTAGAACTCTGGGCTGAACAGAGTTAGAAATCCTAGTCTTCAAAGTTTTTCTCTTTTTGCCAGGGGTCACAGCAGTGATCCATTGAAGTGCAAGCTATCTAGTACTAGGGCACTTTTAACTTTTTGCATTCAGGGGCCCAAGCAGGAATAATTGACTCTTATTAGCAGGAAGAGATGGGACTGCTTTTACACAGTGGAGACCGGAGGAATACATGTGGAACCCTGGTGATCTACTTGCATGTCTGTTGGTATTTCCTTGCCGAATGGTAACTGTGAATGGATGCATGCAGAAACCCCAGAGTAAGAAGGGTGTGACAATCAAAGTCTAAGACCTCTCAGGAATGACTATATAGGTAGTATGACCAGGTAAGTCGACAAGATCTGCGGAGGCCATAGCTGAGAGGGGGATATGGAGTACAGAGTGGAGGACAGGATAAGTACCACAATAGCCCAAAACAAACTGCAATAAGAGTGACTATAGTTTTTGCCATTAATCTCCCCTTTCTAAGTTAACCCTTAGCAAGGGAGGTTCACTGGAATCATGGAGGAGCATTATTATGAACTGATGGATAGTTTCCAGCTGAATCACTTTGGGATCCACCACAAAGTTTGCACCAGGCCAAGCTTTTTTTTGCACTCCCTTCAGACAATGACTGAACACAGTACCAGAACTGGGCTGTTCCTGACCAATTCTGGATTCCTGTAATGGACTTGAGCTCAGAACTCCCCAATGGCCTGGCTGAGACTCTCAGAATTACACTGCAATCTGGGGCTCTTTCCATTCATTCTTCCTCTCCCGTCTGCTTTCCTAGATTCCAATATGCACTCTGATCTGAGTCTCCCTGCCTCTCTTCCTTCCTCTCCTTTTATCCTTTAAAGGCATTTTCTCTAATCGATCTCTAGCACATCTAACCCTTTGTTGGTGTTTGCTTCTCAGAGGACTGTAATTGACAGTGTTACTTTTGAATTTAGCAAAAGAAAATTACACACATATGCACCCACATAAGGTGATTAGAATGAATTAAGGAAGATCTTCAGTGGAAAAAGTTAGAATATAACCTTCCCTTTAGTTTCTAATAGAATTCTTTCAGAGGCCAAGAATTGCTCTGATTTTGTCAGCTATTTTTAAAATTCCTCCAAAAATATGTATGAATCTAAGAATAACTCTGGCAGCTGGGTTAAGACCAATCTGATATATGTTGATTTCACAACTGCAAATCTGTATATTAAGCAGGAATAGAGTGAAACCACCACTTGTACTTTAGCCCTAATGTTTCATTCAAGCACAGAGCCTTTGTATGGTAACTCTGAGAGGAAGGCCCTAATGTGAAGAAATGTAAAAGTTCTTAAGAAGATGTAATGCATGTAGTAGTGTTACATTAGGCAACCAGAAAATTTCATTACATGACAGAATTCAGATAGAAAGTTTCAAAAAGGAGGTGCGAGATGGTGAGAGAAACAATCTTTTAAGGGGGCAGGGAGGAGGACTGGAAAAGAGCTGCTTAATAGAAAAGGCACTTAGCACAAAGGCACTAGGCTGAGTCCAGAAGAGAGCAACACCATCAAGCCAAAGACTGGGTGCTCTTGGAGAATGGCCTCAACATGTTTAACTACAGGACACACACACTGTAACTTATGTATTTGTCCAGAATAAATAAATAAAGCCTAGTTGCCAGAGAGAAACAAAAATGACATAATCCTAAGAATGTAGTTTTAGGAAGAGAATTGTAGTATTTCCTCTCCTCATCCCGTCTTGTCAAGGGCCAAGGAAAAGATACCCCCTGGTGGAAAAGGTTGAAGAGGCTTTGAGTGTTCTAAATCTATTTCATCAAAATCACTGACCATGTTCATTGTTTCTAATTCACACAATCTCCTGAAAAATGATGTCACACATAGGTAGGGTAACCTTCCTGATATTGAAATGCCTCATTGTGGTTCTCTAGGACCCTGAATAATCAGGCATCATCCTATCCATCCAATGTACCTTCCCCTTTCAATATACCCTGACTACTCATCAGACTGGTCTTAGCATACCACACTCATATCTGTCTAGGGGAGGACAAATTCTCCTCTACCTTCTTTGGGTGTCTAGCTTTGTTTAAGAATTAAATTGACATAAAACAGCTTAACAGGCAAAAACATACAAGTTTTATTAAAATTTCTTACATGTACACAGAAGCCTTCAAAAGGGAAAAAAGACCCCTCCCCTTCAAAAGAATGGTCAAACCTAAATGTTTTTATTGTAGGTTGAACAAAGAGGAGCAAATGTGGGAAAGTAAGTAAATATGTGGAGAGGCTAAAAAAGTTATTTTAACAAATTTTGTTTGTACAGATTTCCTTCCGCCTCAGTTCCCTGATTCTCTGTCTCTGGTGATAAGAATGTCTCCTTTCCTCCAGGGATAGGGAGGGTACCTTCTACTCAAAAATTTTATCTTCTGCTTTCAGGGATAAAAGGGAGGGTCAGAGTCCTCTTCTTGCATCTGCTGTTTCTCAAGTGACTATAAGTTAAAATAATCAATATGCCAATGCAGATTTTGAGGGGACATGCTGTGAATTCCTTTACCTGTCTGTTTCCTTTATTTGTGAGGTCCACCTGTTCTCTTACTCATTTCTGCCAGCCTCTCAAGTTTTATCCTTATTCTAGCATTTACCCTGTGCTAAATGCAAGAGCACCTCATGGGGCTCTTGCCATATGCATTACATATGTGTTACTTTCAAAATATGCCCACTTGTGTTGTAAATTTTTATTAAATATATTTGTTTTATCTCACCAACTAGACTGCAAACTCCTTAATAGTTGACTCATTTGGTAAATATCCTCAATTGCAGAATTTTAACACTCCATTATTTTAGATACTGAGACTGGTATGCAGACTGTCAGTCAATGCTCTAGTCACCCCATACGCCAAAAGTATCAGAGTGAATGAGAACATTGAAGTATACTAAAATTGAGTGCTTACTATTCAATGGGCTTGATTCTAAATTCCTTACATATATTAATTTACTTAATTCAGCACATGGGCACCATCCTTCAAGGCTTTCTTTTTATTAAGACCCCTATTTAATCCATCCAATTCTATTGGCTCTACCTTCAAAATAGAGCTGGAATCCTCCCACTCTTCACCAAATTCACTGGTACCATTCTGATTCCAGGCCCTATCATTTCTTTCCCAGATTATTGTAATAGCCTCCTAATAGTATTTTCAAGACTGTACAGTATAATCCTTTCAGTGTTAAATCTCATATCTATGTTCAAAACCCTGCAATGGCCACCTACCCACTTCAAAGTAAACTCGTTTATGACGGGTAAGATCCTGTATGACCTTCTTTGGCCTGTCATCACTGGAATTTCACCTTCCATCACTCTTGGTCTAGCTCACTCTGTGCTCCAGCCACACTGGGTTGTTCTAAAAACTAACAAAACAATGCACTGTAGGGGTTCAGTATGAGTCACCCCCAGATATGCTCTGTGGTACAAAGGTAACTTTTAAGTGAAAGGCAGCTGTGATCCTGTGGGCTCAATAGAAACTTCTGCCCAGCCCCCCTTAACTACCTAGAAGAATTTGAATTAGGGACCTTGTCCATGATGACATAGATTATCATAGATAAACTTTTTTTTACCTATTTTCTCATATTATCAAGGCGAACTACTAATTACTGAACATCTGTCACTCTTAAGAGTGCGGCAACAACCCTCTGAAGTCCCAAGGTGCCTTACTTCGTTTTTAGCATGACAGGTATACCTCACTTTTCGTTGACCCTGAAACTCATGTGGGGCCTCCAATTCTCTCGTGTATGTGGTGTTCCCATATGTAGGTATGCAATTATATTTCTCTTAATGTTTCACATAGATTTAGATATTAAACCCTGAAAAACTTTCTACCTCCCACCACAGCCCCTAGGATCTTGGCTACAGTTTTTTTCTGAGCCGTGGGGCACATCCCAGTTTTACACAGCTAACTCTCCTCCTTTAAGCTGGTTCAACACTCACCTTATTAACAATTCCTACCTCAATACTCTCTTTAATTCTGCAATTTGCCCTTCCAATTCCTTCTTGATTCCTCTCAATCTGTCTTATAGTTGTTACCACTTTTTAAAGTACTGTATAATTTTTTTAGCTGTGTATTGTCTGCGCCTTCCACTTCCATATAAACTCCATCAGGGGACTGATCTTTGTCTTCTTCATGGGATGTATCCCAAGAGCCTAAACAGTGGCTGGTGAGTGAAAGGCACTGGATAAATACTAGGTGAACGAATTTAGAAGCTAGATATTCTTTCTGAAAGGTCGGTGCGCTTTGGTGATGAGCCTTAACTGGTTTCTCAGTTTTCACATTACACAAAGGCCAAAACTACAGTGAGTCTAGAGGTGTCCAGGCTAGCTGCAGATTTAGGCCTGGAGGACAGAGATAAACGCTAAAAAGCTAAAGGGTGAAGTTAGTTATCCAGAGTGGCTGATAAAGAGCAAACTTACTCTCCCTTTTCATTACTCTCCCTTTGCATGTCCATAATTGCTTCAACTCTCAACAAGGGTGGCTTTGAACATTCTCATACCTAAACAATTCCAACACCACAGTGTTTGTGGGGTGCGACACAGTCTTTGCCCTTTTCCTGGTAGCTTCATTGCCCTCATTTAGGTGGTTAGGCCGCGCCTAACCACCATGTTTTCTGAGCCGGGATGTCCCTCGTCCAGGGGCAAGGCACCAAATACGGCGTATCCTCCCCTGCCCGGTGTTCCTCAGACAGCCGCTGGGGTCGCGTTGCCTGCCCCCGAACAGGCAGCGGAGGGAACACCTGCGCGAGGCCCCGCGGTGGGTCAACTTGGGCGCGGCTTCCATTACGTCACGGCTCCCGCCCGCCGCACGCACGCGCACTGCGCCCAGCATGAGGGTTGCAGCTCTGATCAGGTAATGTGGCACACGTGCCGCCTTCTTCTTCCCTGGACACCCTGCAGTCCGTTTCTGCTGATGGGTGGGAAGTGCCGCTGCTGTTGCCACTGCCACTGCCGCCGGGGCCGCGACTAGCGGCCTAAGGCTGTCTGTGTAGGAGCCGCACGTTGGGGTTTAAATGGCCCTTCCGGACCTCGGGAAGAGGCGGAGCCTTTGGGCGGCAGCCGTTCCCGGCTGGTCTCGCGGTCTTGGGCTTGTGTACTCTCTGCGGGCCTCCGCCCCTCTGTTCTGGCACTCGGACTTGGATTTGCATTGGATTCACCTGGGAAAAACTGCTGATGCCTGGGTCATACCGCCAGAACGCTGGTTTAATTATCCCGATTCACTCCCGGTTCTGATTCTTAAAGACTGTAATGATGGGCAGTGAAGTTTGATAGCCCAGGCTTGATTTTACTCAGCTACCCACAGTTCTGCCTTTTTTCGTCCTAATCCCTTAAACCTTTCCATCCCGTCGCCCAGGTGCTGCTTATCACCCTAGGCTGTTAATATCTCGCCCCTTCCTACATAAATCCATCTCTCCCTCACCTGCCTCCCAGGTGTGTCTGGATTGCTTATGATAGGGATGTAAACTTGACGCTCAAGGGCAGAGACATAATTGTACCAGTGTTACCCTAGATTTGGTTGCTGTTGCTTGAGACACATTTCCTTATAGAGTGACCTTATAGTAACACTTCATATTACAAAAGGAGTTTAAAAATTACAGTAACCCATCATATTTAGGTGTCTAAAGTAAGTCCTTCAACAACCAAAGACAGATCAATAAAAATGTTTCCATACTTAGTCTGTAAACTGAAGCAAAAGGAACACTAACATTAAAAAGGGAATTTGAGCTACTTGAATTTTGGTGACATTTGGATCTCCATAGAGTGTCTGAGCTACGTTGCAACCATGCGTTTTTCTTTGTAAACTCATTGAAGATTTAATGTTATTGTTCAATGCCGTAGGTAATTGCCACTGATAAGGTTCTGACATAACACAAACCCTTTCTGGAGTGACTGGAATATCCCAGTTTCTGTTATTTCAATGCCATTTTTACATGACTAACGTCAAAAAGTGCCTTTATTCAGTGAATTTTTTCTGTACAGTGAATAATTAAGCTTTGACCATTGTGGTCTTCATTTGATCTAGATAAGAATTAAAATTAGTCAGGAAATGAGTAATTCACATCCAAATGCAATTTGTCAAAAGTTTAACCATTTAAAGACACACTAACTGAAGACTTAGAAATGCGGGAGGGAAGAAGATTGATGTAATTCATTACACTAAATATTCTGTAATGTGCATGTATTACTTTTATAATAAAGTGAGTTACAAAAGACATTGTTGGAAAATTCTTGCTGAACTGTAAGAACTGCATAAATGTTAGGAGACACGCTATAGATATGAATATATAATTACATATGAATATGAATACCTACATACTACCTATATATGCATTTATGTGCATATATACTTGAATGTGTGCAGAGTGAAATACAGTGAACCTACTGTAGTTGCAGTATATCCTGTGTGTGTGTAGACTAAACTGAGAGATAGGATGTGTGTGTGTGTGTTTTAGTGAATAGGTGAAACCATAATCCTTTCATATCCTTAGACCATGAAAAACATTATTTTTTAACACACTAAAGATTTTACTGAATTTTAGAGTTGAATGACACCTTGAGGATTAGCTAGGCCATTCACTAATTTCATAATGAAATATGTGAACACAAGCTGAGTGATTCAGCTTAGTATCCCAGAGTCAGAAACTAAAATTCTGATCTTCTATTGGACTTCTTACATAACACATTCTAATGTACTTTGTGATATTTGAGGAGGTAAGATGCTCTGTATTTCCCTAACTTCTTTGATCTTGAAAACTGTTATTCTTAGAGTACCAGTTAGACAGAAGTCAATTTGGGAAATACTATTTTAAAACCATATTTAAAAGCATATTTTAAAATAAATTACAAGGCTAAGTTCTGATTGAGGATGTATATTGTTTAATCTTTAATACTGTAAGGAATTAGAATTGTGCAGGTATACCCCTTAATCTTAAACATTCTGTATATCCTAAGAATGAGTTCATTTTGTCCTATGGAAATTGAGCAGTGAGATTCAACAGGAAAAGCTGTGGAAGATGGGTTTATGGCAATATCAGAATCTGAGGAAAGGGAGTGTGATGTGTAACTTCACTTTACCCCTTACAGATTCTCCCCTTGATAAGTTCTGGAATGATAGATGTTACTGATTAGAATGTGGTAGAGGCAGACAATGTTGGGAACTAAAAAGGCCAGCTTTTAGAATAAAAAGTCAGTTTTGGGGGGAAATGAATAGGTCTGAACATTCCCTGAGTATACATTTGCAGCTCTCAAATATTGAAAAGAGGGAAACAGGAGGAGCAAAAAAGGGGAAGAGGTGCAATAATAAAAGAATGGAAGAAACGTGTGGTGGGAAACAGAGCAGAGGTGTCCAACTCATCTTCACGGGGAGCCACATCAGCCTTGTAGTTGCCTTTAAAGGGCCGGATGTAATTTCAACTCCTTAACAGTTAAGGAGTAGTTACATTTATGCAGTCCCACAATTATTTCGGCCCTTTGAAGACAACCTCAACGCTGATAGCTGGCCCTGGTGAAAATGAGTTGGACACCCCTGCAGTAGGGTATGAAACCCAAATAGCATAGCTTGCCACTCAACCTTCTTATAGGTGAAGTACCACTTGTCTTAACTAAGTGATTTACTTCTCTACCTTGGGCAGATATGTTATTTGTAAGTTCTTTTCAATCTATTCATTAGATTTGTGCTCAGACCTTTTGCTGCCATCATATAGGGGTGGCTGAAAGCCGAAGTACCAATAGATAGTACTGATGCTTAACTTACCACTATAATTTAACATTTTGTTCTCTATCTCTACAGAATTTTAACCTACCAATTATGTCATACTTTGTCATTAGATTGGATCTCAAATTTTTTATTTGATCCTTTAATGGTGATGGAGCCCAGTTGTTAGATTTCTTACAGTGGAACAGATATTTTTCTGCTTTTTCATAAGGGAATTTCATTTAAGGAGTATATATAGTAAGTGTTCAGCTGGAATGTAAACTTAAATCATTTTATTTGCAAAACACTATATTAAGTAAAGTTATTGTACTATCACAAATCAAAGAGTTATATTTTGTTTAGAATGGTCTTTGTTAGAATGGCATATAATTTCTTAAGCTCTCATGAGCAGCTACCTTAGAAATTAAGATTCGTTTGTTCAGTTTGCTTATGCTATGGAAATTGCATGTGATGTTTTGCATTCTAAATGTAAGATAGTCCCTCAGCCCTGACTGATGTGGCTCAGTTGGTTGGGTAGCATCCAGCAAAGCAAAAGGTTGCCGGTTTGATTCCCGGTCAGCACACATGCGTGGGTATTGGGTACTGTCCCTGTTCAGAGTGCATACCGGTGGCAAACGACATGTTTCTCTCCCTCCTTCCCCCTCTAAATATAAATAGAACTATCTTTTAAAAAACAAATGTAAAGTAGTCTCAAATATTCTGAAAAGCTGAATAAATAATGTATTCTATTTTGATAGTTCATGATTCTGTGTTGAATAATGGTCAGTAACCAATACTTACCTCTTTTTCAGTGGAGGGAAGGACAGCTGTTACAATATGATGCAGTGCATTGCTGCTGGGCATCAGATCGTTGCTTTAGCAAATCTAAGGCCACCTGAAAACCAGCGTAAGTGTACAACTTTACTCGAAATTCTCAAAATGACTGAAAATTCAACTTTATTATTGTATTCTATCGTATACGTATAGTATGCAAAAGCATAAAAGGAACTAATATATCTTTAGCACCTATTAGATGATGAGTTCAATGCTAAGTGTTTTCAATTATAATTTCTTTAATCTTCCCAAGAGCTCCTGGAGCATATTATTCGACAAGGATACCAAGGCTCAGAGTTTTATAAATTTGTCCAAGGTAAAATAGCTAGAACAAGCTTGCAGGGCTGAGACTTGAACTCGCAGTTTGGAGTGCACTGCCATTCCACCACAACACATTTCCAGGTGTTGCAGGGAATATGCAGGTAAATAAAACGAAGCCTCTAGGAGCTTGGGAATAGACACGTACATTGATAAATAATAATAATGTATGGGTTTTATTATTAAAAAGATCCAGTTTAGCCATCTTATAGGTAAGCTAAATGTGTGAGATGTAATTCACTTTTAGTTTTTGTCTGTGGTGACAACGGTATCCATAAGTAATCCACAGACCTCATTCTAGCTACTTTTTTCAAATTACTCACCAATGAACTTCCCCAAGTTAGAACTTTTTTGCCCTCCGTGTCCATGTCTGTGTCTAAATTTCCTTTTTAAAAGGGTTTTTAAGAAATTATTTATTTATTTATTTTTAGAGAGAAGAGAAGGGAGAGAGAGGGAGAAAAACATCAGTGTGTGGTTGCCTCCCATGCGCCCTCTACTGGGGACCGGGTCCACAACCCAGGCATATGCCCTGACTGGGAATTGAACTGGCTGAGCTTTGGTTCACAGGCTGGTACTCAAATCACTGAGCCACACCAGCCACGGCTGAATTTCCTTTTCTAATAAGGACACTGGTTATATTGGATTAAGTGTCTACCCTAATGACTTCATCTTAACTAATTATATCTGCAGATCCTATATCCAAATAAGTCCACATTTTGAAGTACTGGATATTAGGACTGCAAGGCAAGAATTTGGGAGGGATACATTCAATTTCAACAGTATCTTATATTAATTGAGGTATAATTGACATTTTGCATTGTAGTCCTTTTAGGTGCCCAGCATAATGATTTAGCATTTAGTGATTTAGCATCTCACTATAGTGAGATGATTACCACAAGTTTAGTTAATGTCCATCACCACACGTAGTTACAATTTCTTTCCCAATTAAAACTTAAAAGTAATTACCAATATTTTAACTGCTAAAATATAATAGGGAGAGATGAATACTTATCTAAGTTTATTTGTTACTACTTCTTCATATAAAAGTAGTTCAAGTAAAATCTTTTTCATTCACTTTACTCATTTTATTTGTAGACCCCCATGCTTTTTCTCCACTGTTATTTTAGGATAAATTTAGTGAGCAGTACATATGAAAACCCTAATCATTGTTCCTGGCATGAAACAGACATCCAGTAAATGTAGCTGAATCTGAAGGTAACTCTAAATCAGTCAGTTAACCCTCCCTTTCTCCCTCCCTTCCTTCCTCAAATCTGCCAGTCTACTGAATTTTTGAAATAATATTTTATAGTTGTTTTCTATTTATTTTGTCTTGCTTTTTAAACCCAGATAGATTGCTTGTAAGCTTCTTCAGAGGAAAAGTCATATCTTCTATGCTCCTTTAATTTTTCCATAGCACTTGGGACAGCTCGATGCCTCTGGTAGGCATTAACTCAGGTTCTTGGTGGACAGATGAATAATGAAATAACTGGAATTAGCCCTGAAGTAGACAGGAGTTATAGCCAGCAGTTATTTGTCTGAGATTTGAATTTTCTTTCCTTCTGTGATTAAAACCATGTAATGCTGAAAGTGAAGTGAGAAGATGAAGATTAAGGGTGTTTTATAGGAAGAAATAGAACATGTTCTATAGAAGGTCAGGATAAACATACACTCCAGGATTTTATACTGGGGTTCCCATGTTGAATAATAATGGCCTTTTAGAAGTGAGCTGTTTTGTAAATAGCCTCTAATTTCTGTTCTTTAAATAATAAAGGGAAAACCCTAAGGGTGAGTGGGAACTGTGCTGTAACTTCTGTATTATAAAGGAAGGAGTAGATTTTTTTTTGCAGGCTATGTTCTGTTACCAAAGGAAAGTGACTCCTCTATCCCTTGTGGTCAAGTGGGTTTTTGGGCAAGTGGGTTTTTTAGCCTTTCTGTATTGAAAGGTCTTGGTATTTAAAAAGCAGACATTGACATAACATATATTATATACTTGATCTAATCATGGAGTTTCTATCTTGTCTTTAACTTTCCTATGTGAATTGTTGCACTTACCTTGTCCTGAATGATTATTGTATAATCTTCCATGGGTTACTGGTTTATTGGCAGGGTGGGTAAGATGACAAGCAAGTTATATTTTTATATTTCAGTGGAATGGAGACATTTATTTACAATATTGCTAGGGAGAAATATTCAATAGTAAATGGAATTGGATTATTATGGAGTAAAAGTTGGAAAGAGTCAGCTGAAACTATAGTAATTGTCGTGAAAGGGAATAGATGACTGTGGGTTTGGAGATGGAGAGGGTTTAGCTAATCTTTATTTAAAGTCAGCAGGAAGTTGGTGATTATTGAATGATTCATGGAATGACTTAATTTCCGCCCAAACATGTTGCAAAAGGGCCCTTAATGAGGAACCACTGGTAGAGATGACTCCAGTGAGAAGGTGATTAGAGGGAATTCATGGTACTGTGTTTTCAGTAGGTTGTCTGGAAAGGAATCATCCCCATCAATGAGGATAATGTGAAGTTGTCATAAAATTCATAAAACCATCTCTTTATATTTGTAGTAGGAACTTTTGTGGGATGTTAATTGAGGTGCTTCAGGCAACAGTGGAGCCTTTTGGTTTTATTTGATCTCATACCATTGGTGCTATGTGGCTTCCATTAATAAAAGTAACAGTGTGGTTAGGACTGAACGGAGCCTTAAAGGAAAATGGCCTTCTAGAAGTCAGTAAAATGTTTCAGTTATTGTGCTCACATCAGGAAGTTTCTTGCTAAGAAGCTCAAAGTTCTTTATATATATTAATTTGATTATCAATATTTTTACAAACTAAAACATTTAAAGATTCAGTCTAAGTTTGAGATGAGTGTAGGCAGAAAAATTTTGTGGTAGCTTTGGTTGTATGTCTACTTCCTACTGAGGAACACAACCTGAGATTGTGTTACTAATTAGCTTAAGTTATGCTTCTGTACCCCTTTGTAACTGCTTTAACAATATTGAATTTATTTAGGTTGTTAGGTTGTGAAGTGCTGAATATAAAACATAGCAAGAGCATCTGAATTTTTCAAAATGTTTGTTACTTATTAACTAAGTAGATATTTAATTGGGAAAGATTTTCTGCTACAATTCAATGATTTTGTGAATAACCTTGAATGAATTAAACATTTATATAATAAAATCTTTAATTGAATAATTAAGTTTATTGGATAGATTTCTCTTTAAATATGTATATAGTTTAAAAATTATTATGTATAATTGTATTTGTAATTAGCAGTAGAGATGAGTAATACTAATGTGAACTCGATACAACTAAGGATAAATGTGTAACTCATGTTGTTTTACTTCATAAATGCAGAGAGATACAGTGCAGTAGGCTTTTAAGTTATATGTTAACTGCTCTCCAAGCAGTAAAACCTAGATGGACTTTCAAATCCACTTTTGTTCACCCTGTTTTACTGATTGTTTCCACTTGAACTGTTACAGTGGGGTCAGATGAGCTGGATAGCTACATGTATCAAACAGTGGGTCACCATGCCATTGATTTGTATGCGGAAGCAATGGCTCTTCCCCTCTATCGCCGGACCATAAGAGGAAGGAGTGTGGATACAGGACGAATATACACCAAATGCGAAGGTGATGAGGTTGAAGACCTCTATGAGCTTTTGAAACTTGTTAAGGTATGCAGAGTGGCCAATTACATTCACTGAATTTAATGTGTAATTTAGAAAATTACATTTATTGACATATTCACTGATAAAAAATATTGTAACTGCTAGTAGCCCAACTATTCTATGAAAGGATATTTTGGGTTTTGTTTTTGTTTTTGAATTGAAAATAAAATCATTACTATGCCTTTGTATTAAATAATATTTAAAAATAAAACTTTTGATATAGTTTGGCACCGAGGATTGTCTAATGATATTTAACTAAGTTTTTTGTTTTCTTTAGCATTTTGAAGCTGATGACCTTTTTATCAAATGCTTTTTGAATACACACTGTGTACGTGATACATAGTTCTAGGAACTGGGGAATGGGACAATGAACAGATCAGACATAGTCCTGTTCTGCTGGAGCTTACTTTCCAGTGGAAAGAGATAGGCAATAAAAAGCAAGCAAGTAAATACTGTGCTTGGTGGTGAAGAGAACCAGGAAAGGGAACGGAGCAGAGTCAAGGTGATAAGCACGATGGCAAGGAGTGGCCAAGCAAGCCCTTTTCATAGGGTGAAATTTAAGTAGTTCTAAAAAAGTGAGTAACAAAACCTTGTTTAAATCTAGTAGAAGAGGTTTGAATTAAATGCTTAAGTCCCTGCATATAAGAGTTTAATGCACCTTAATATTCTTCTTAAGGATAAATTTTATCGAGTCAACTACAGTCAATTCATAAGTATATTGAATGAAATAGAGAATTTAAATTAATATTTCCTGGATGACTTAACTTTTTCTCTCGCTCTCTCTCTCTCTCTTTTTTTTTTTTTTTTACAAAGGAAAGGAAGATTTCTGTCTCTTCTTCTACCAAGGGACACTGAATTTCAATTTTTTAAACTTCATGAGCCCATGTCATATAAATTTGCTAGTCCCAAATAACTACTTCAGTGTTATACTTTAAATTTGATATGATCAAAGCTTAGTAGCAAGTAAGGGTTTTGATTTAAAAAAATGAGGTATTTAAATTCCTTTAAAGTTTTCTTGACTGAAATATTTTTTATTTCGTATGTCACAACATTTTCATTTTTATCTTTTAAAACAGGAGCTGATAGGGGAAACACTTAGAATAATTCCATAATTTACTGTTTAGTTTCTAGATAGCATAGAATACTTTTCAAAGCAAATCACGGAGATCTGGTTTCTTCCTTTGGGAAGATACATGCTAATAAAAACTACTTTGGTTATCAGACAAGGCAGAAAGCATAAGAGCAGAGCTCCACTTTTTGTCTCTTTACCTGAGGACATGCTCTTGGATTTTGGAGAGAGGGGAAGCAGGGAGAGAGAGGAAGAGAAACATCAGCGTGAGAGAGAAACGTCGATCAGTTGCCTCTCACACAGGCTCCTGTCATAGACCAAACTTGCATCCTAGGCATGTGCCCTGACCAGGGCTGGAACCCCCAGCCTTTTGGTTTATGGGATGGTGCTCCTGCCGGTTAAACCAGTGCAAGAGTCCCACTGTTAATAGTCTTCTCTTCATACAGGAACTAAGATCTTGACAGTGTGCACTTTGAGGTATGAAATAGTGTAAATTTTGCATTTTCAAAATTCATTTCTCAGCATATAAAGAAATTGAGTATTACGTTTTAGCATGAACCAGCATTACAAAATGGTGGGACTCACATGAGAAATAATTGGGTTGCTTAAAAGTCACTGATAACTGATAATTTTGGAGAAGCTTTGTAATAATAACATCCTTCTAAGAAAGGGAAAGATAATAAATTACTAAATCAGTTTAATTAAAAATTATCAGATTAGTAGTAATTAAGAAAAAATTTCCCTTTCAATCCATGCTGTCTTTGGAGAAATGGATGCTTGCCATTATCTTTTATAACAGTCAGTTATGACATATATTAATGCTAATGTTAAATCTTGACAACTTCTGCTTTGGAAGTTTGTACATGATAATTATAACTATAGTTGAAAGAGATATTATCAAGTTGTCTGGGACTAAATAGTTTCTTCTTTATCTCTGTAAGAATGTTAACTTTACTTTGGGATACTTTAAGGACATAAATATCAGAAATACATTGTTTTTATAAAAGAGATTGTATAACCAAGCTTTAATAGTTAAATCCATATATGAAACACTGGTGCAAAGATTCCAGTAGAGGTCGTACATATTCTAATGAGTAATTGAATAATTATGGGAAAAAAATGAATCTAGAAGACCTGTAACTCTTCAAGTTAATCTTCACTTGTAAGAAAAATGTCAAACTGCTTCTTTTAATCCTTTGAATATTAATGGCATATTGAAAGCATTTAGATTCATTTTAATTTTAAACATTTATTTGTAACAGATTGCAATTTTGTGACTTTCATATGTAGGTCAGTCTTTAGTTTTTATAGTTCTTCCCTCCACCCCCAAATATTAGAATTAATTTCTGCGCAGGAGATGTTCCTTTTTGTGAAGAATTTAATTGACTAACTACTGAAAAGAAGTAGGACAGGTTTGGAAGAATTTACAGAATTAAAAATTTCCTAACTTTTGTAAAAGTATGAAAACTCCTAAACTGTAATAAGCCTTCATATCTCATAGATCAGGTGATTATGACATATATACTCCAAGCTGTTTGTAACATACTTGTTTTCATATAGCTAGATTTTTATTCCTTAGAATTTTTTTTTAAGATTTTATTTATTTACTTTTAGAGAGGGAAGGGAGGGAGAAAGAGAGAGAGAAACATCAATGTGCAGTTGCTGGGGGTCATGGCCTGCAACCCAGGCATGTACCCTGACTGGGAATCGAACCTGCAACACTTTGGTTTGCAGCCCGTGCTCAATCCACTGAGCTACGCCAGCCAGGGCTAAGAATTTCTCTAATGTTAAAGTGTCACTTCAGTTCTCATCTGGAGTAATTTGGCATGTAGATAACCTATATTATTTTCTGACAATATAGTAATTTTCAAATTTTATGTGTGTTTTTAGGTCACATAAGCAATGTAGTAATTACTGGAAGATACCTGTAAACATCATATCTTTATAGAGAGCATATTTAAGGATCAGTATAGTCCACCACTGGTTTGAGCACCCCTCCTTTTTATAAGATTTTATTTATTTAATTTTAGAGAGGGGAAGGGAGGGAGAAAGAGAGGGACGAGAAACATCAGTGTGTGGCTGTCTCTCACTCGCCCTCTAGTGGGGACCTGGCCCAGAACCCAGGCATGTGCCCTGACTGGAATTCAAACCCTGGACCCTTTGGTTTGCAGGCCAGCACTCAATCTACTGAGCCACACCAACCAGGGCTGGAGCCACTTATTAATGGATCTGCTATCTTTATCTTTTTGGTTTATTACCTTATTTAAATGGAATTTATCTTTAAGAAACTTCCTTAGAAAAGGTACTTTCAAATCCTTATATTTTGAAATGTTCCTATTCTGTCCTCACATTTAATCTAAGCATTGGTCGAATTTAAAATTCTAGATTGAAAGTCATTCTTCCACAAATCAGTGATGGCATTGCTTCATGGTACTCTAGCATTTTGGTGATGAGAAGTTTGATGCTTTTTAACTGGCCCACTTTTTTCTTTCTGTTAATTTTTATGAATGCCTTTATGCTCACTGTACTAAAATGTTACCACAATGCATTGGACATCGATGGTTGCTTCCCCTGCACCCCTTCCACATTTTCTTGTTGAGTAACAGCATATCTCTGTCCTCTTTCCCTTAATGTTGGTTCAGGGATGGCATTAATCCAACTGAAAGCCAGTGACATCATGCATTCCCCTGGCCATAGTGACTGGATAAGGGATGGTTGTGTTAACCTACATTAGACCAAAATAGAATGCAGTCTAGAGTGGTGGGTGCTTGGCAGAAGATAAGCTCCTTTCTCCTATACAGAGGGCTGTGTGGATGTGAGGCCTAGAGCTGCTGTGCCCTTTTTCCCCCCTTGAGGGAAGCAAACCTCATTTCAAATATGACACAAAAAATGGCAGAGCCAATAGAACTGCATTGTCAGGATAGCTCTGAGAAATGCTCTCCCTTTATTGGTTTATAATTTGCTCCTCTTGATTTTCTCTATTCCCTTTTTCTGGTATTCTCACTATCAGATATTAGATTGCCTAGAATGAAACTTCATGTCTCTTGTCTTTTTTCACATATTTTATTTTAGCCATCATATATTTAATAGCCAATAACTTGTTTATGAATTCTCTCTCTTTTTTTAAAATAACAACCTGCATTCTCCTTCTATGGTATAACATCCCCAATATCCTTTTTGAAATATAGAGTAGAGATTTTTAAACATCTTACATTCTCTGAAATACTAATGTTTTCTTTGTGGTCTTTTTACTTTGTTCTCTTTCATATGGTAGGGTTTTCTCAAATGTCTTGGTTGCTGACTGTGAAGACTTTTGGCTTTAGAATTTTTCAGCCTCATGTCTCACATTTGTTACACCTAGAGTTCAGGATAGTGTGGCCTGGTTGGTTTCTTTCTTGGCTTCCTTTTTTTCCATGCAAACAGTAGATTATAGCTTTACTGTTGACTTATCAGTCATCATTCCTCCTTCATGTGCTTTCTGACTCATGAAATTAATTGAAATCCTTTTGTCCATCGTTGTCTTTCCTGCCCCTGGTTCTTTTTTTTTTTCTTTTGAGGTTATACCTTTGTTTTCATTTTAATGGAATCTTTTGATCCAGAATTCTGAGTTAATTTCATTCTGATGTAATTAATTTAATGTTCTTTGTTAAGTTAAATATTCAATTTCAGTCTTCCTGTTCTAATCTTTGATACCTCTCGTATTCTTTTTCTAATTAGGTATGTTGGTATTGATAATTTTGAATTACTTAATGGACACTTGTGATTAGAATACAACAGTAAGTGAACAACTGCCTTTTGGAATAGAATATTTACGACTGATAGAAAGGTTTATCATTTTACTGTATAAAACAATTACCATTTTACTTTTTGTATTGGTTAGAATTCTTTTCATTACCAGGAACATGAAGTCGTATTCATCCTGGCTTAAATAAAATGAAGATTTCTTGACAGTAACCTAAATAAGTTTTGTTTCAAGTTAACTAGATACAGAACACAAATTATATCATCAAAGTCCTACTCCTTTTCCATGTCCCTATTTCTATTTTTTTGCCTCTATTTTCTGTTGACTCTATTCTCAGTCAGGGCCCTTGTAGTTCAAAGATGGCTCCCAGTGAGACTTGAGTAGGAAAAGCTCCCTTTTTAAATATCTCAGAGGACAATTCAGTTATGTTTCATTGTCACTTAGTATCCTGACTTGTATCATCCATAAGCGCTGTCATTTTTAGGAGATGATTTCATTTGATTTGGCAGGTCTAGATCACATGACATTCTCAGAGCAAGAGCTGGAATCTCTTGGTTCTGTGGAAACAGCAGAAACCCTCTGTGGGAAGCGTGAACCTGCACATACGGAGCAGGCTGTTGCTGTTATAAGGGGGAACTGTGGCAGGGTGGCAAAGAGCACCAATTTTCCTGAAAACAAATAAGTTCCAACTGCTTACAAAATAGGGAACCATCTAGATGGTTTTTCTTTCAATATCACCCTCCCTCTCTCCTTCTCCCTCCTGCCCTCATTTCATCCCTCTCTTTCTTCCATCTTAACTACAATACTTTCAAAAATAGTTGGCCATTGGGGTCACAGTAGTAATCTTATACTGTGGGACCTGTACATTCAGTTGCTTATGATTGCTTCACCTTAATATCATGTAGACATGGTAAACTTCACAAGTTCAAAATGTGGTCATAATTTTTTTGGCACAAAATTGCTTTATTTCATGTCTTTCCTTCTTAGTTAAAAACATAGTCCTATATCCCACCACCTGAGTCTAACTCAGGCCTCACTAGTAAACTTCCACTTTTTATCAGACCCCTCCTACCCCAGCCACCACCGTCACATCTCTAGGCCATGTTGATACTATTTCTATGACTTCTGAAATCTGACCCTCTGACTTTATTCCTACTGATACTTATTAGTTTTTCACCTGTACTGTGCAAGAGTCTCTGAACTAGTCAGCGTGCACACAGTAATGCTCTATGCCTCATCTACCCCTTCTGCCACATTGATGTCAGTCGATCTGTGCACATAATTAATAGTGTACAGTGTTTTTCTATTTAGAAGCTTAAATGGAATAGGCATTATAGTGGAGTTTTTCAAAATAAGGTATCCAGTTAGATTTGGCAGTATAACCACTAAGTGTACCAAGAATAATTTCCAGCTGCAGAATATTTTCTAAAAGTGCTGAGCAGGTACTTTTTCAAATCATTTTTGGTATCTGCAAGTTAGAAAACCTGCTTATTATGATGGAAAATTACTTCGTTGATCTCTTTTCACTTTGGATCTTGGGAGGAAAAAGCTCTAGATAGTTGGGTGGCTTGAGGCAAATCCAAAGGATTTGGAGTGGGAGAAACATATAAGACGGTCTTCAGATTTGCAGAGAGGACCCAGATATAATGCTAGTGAAACAGGCATATAGCCTTGTACATATTGCACCTGGCTCATCAGCACTGCACAGCTTGCCTCAAGCCCTGTCAGTTCCCAAGATTTTGGGCATTAAACCCGGTCCCTTGGCCCAAGAAATACTTTGCTAGAATTGATTCTGGGAGATCTAGACAGGAAGAGTTGGAATTAGCACAGACCAGTGTCATTTTGACTCCCAGGTGTGGCTTTTTGAGGCTGTGCCATCTCTGGCCTTTGCAGGTAATAAAGCCAACCATGCATGAGAAAGCACATGATGGAAGGTCTGCCTAGAAATAAAATGTTGGATCATGCTTGTCATTTATTACAGTTTATAAACTTACCACAGGTCCAGAGTCTTCATCTGCAGAATCCCCTCTAAAGCCTAGAAAATGTGACTCCCTTATCCTAGCAAAACTGTCATTCTGTCTCCTCAACCTTGAACTTTTCTACTTGATAGCAATAAGTGTAAGTATATATGTACATGTACATATATACTTTCTTTTATCTTTTGCCTGATTCAGTGCCTCTATAAATTCAACAGCTTATATTTTTATTACCTTTTATTCCTTTCTTCTACAACTATAAATTTCTTTCTATCTTATCATCTGTTGTACATATTTTAAAGTATGTTCTGTACGTTTGACTTGTCTTTCAAAGTTCTTTCTTTATGCTTTTCAGTCTTTGGTGTCTATGTCCTATTGACTTTTTTTTCTGACTATGCTACCATATATTTTTTAAGAAACTGTTTGTAGATGTCTACTTCTGGAGCTGTGTTGTCTAAGACACCAGAAATTATGTGTCTGTCCTATAATCTTTCTTTCATTTCTAAATCTGTAGTTTACCTTGTCTTTGTTATATTCTCTGTTAAATGACATTAATCACCAAGAACACATTACTAAGATTTTTAAGTATAAATTACCTTTTTCATTGTTGTCTTCATATTTTTTGTTGCACAAGAGTATTGGTGGTCACATAACAATATGATAGATCTTGATCTTTTTTACATTGACTTTCCCTTTTAAATTTGGAACGTCTTCATTCTGTAAACTTGGAGTACATAAATCATAAAATAGCCATGAAAAACAATGGTACTATTAGTAACTATTTAGAATTTTTTTTTTAATTGGTAAGAGATGATGCAATAGGGGCTTGTTCTATGACATGACGATATAAGAAAAAATTGAGTGAATCCAAAGGATATATTAATTGACCTTGACTTTTACTGTTAACTGTAATATATACTACTACCATTTAGAGACTTTTCTTATGTCTTTTCTGCAAATGCTAATTGGATGCTTATAATGTATCACTACTGCAGAGTAAAAAGACGTGCCAGGCAGTCTCGGCCTTCCTAGACCCTGAGGAGACGAGAGTAGAGTCGCCATCAGAGTGTGCACTGAAGGGGCTCTGAGGACTCAGAGGAGGATTGTTGGGGGATCAGGGGAGGCCTTATGGGGGAAGTTACACTTGATATCCATGAAGGATGTGTGGATTTGGATGAAGGCAGGTGTGGAAGAATGGCTACAAGAATGTTGCAAACTAAGGGCACAGTTTAGTCAACATCACTGAAACAGGACATCAAATATATTAGGGACATAGAGTGGTTCAATTTGTCCAAGGCTCAAAATTTAAAGAGTAGTAAATTTTGTAGTAGTAGGGGAAATAAGTCTGGAAAGGTTAGTAAAAGCTAAAAAAGGAGAGTGTCTTACAATTTAGGCCAAGGATTATTAGGGTAGTGGAGAACCCTTAAGGCAGTATTTTCCAAACTCAGCTTAATGGGTCACAATGATTTTTTTTTAAAGAAAGGACTAGAATAAAATAGAAAGTATATAAATGCATAGTACATAGTGAGATAAATTATCATTTTGTGAAATGTGTATGTGTGTGTGTTTATACATATGTTATATATGCTAGGTTACTACATATATTTGTTAAACATATTGTTATGGTCAAATAAATTAAAAAGCCGCTACCTTGAGAGATTCTGCGAAAGAAATTATATAGGAAACTTCAAGATCATTAGGTTGAACCACTATAATGTGAAAAATAAACTAGGGAAGTGGAACTCTGGGAATGAGGAATTCAAATTGAAAATTGAGATACGAGGCTAGCGGAAAGATCCTAGGGCCGAAGAGGAGGAGCAGCCGTGGGAGAGATGAAGAAGAGGCATTGAAGAGGTGGGTTGGTGGGGCTTGGTGGTGGCACTTAAGTAAAAAGTGACGGGGAGTCTGTGTAAGTAAGGCACCTTGTAAACTGACAGATCCACAGCTAATTTATTTGGTTTTCACTGGGCAGTGTTGATAGTCCAAGTGAATTATGATAGCTGTATATTACAAACACAGGGTGTGGCAAAAGTAGGTTTATCGTTTTTTTGCACAGAGAAAAATACAATAATTAATAATAATACAATAATAATACGTTTTGCATACTTACTACTGTAAAGTTACTTATGCCCCACCCTGTATTGTGATTAGAAATCTTACAGGACTCTATCTTTGTTGTCCCTTTAATCTGGTGTAGGTTGGTACAGAAAATGTTTCATATCATTCTCTGTTCAGTTAATCAAGATTACCTCTGTTTTTATTTTCTTTAAAGAGTGGTATGGGGACTGACTATGGAAGTGGGGACCAGGCCCGAGTGGAGGGGAGTGAAGGGGGGAAAAACAGGACAACCGTAATAGCATAAACAATAAAATATGTTATGTATTTATTTTTAGAGAGAGGGGAAAGGAGGGAGAAAGAGAGAGGGAGTGAAACATCAATGTATGAGAGAAACATCTATCTGCTGCCCCCCAACCAGGGACCTGGCCCACAACCCAGGCCTGTGCCCTGACTGGGAATCGAACTGGAGACCTTTCACCTTGCAGGTGATGCCCAGCTAACTAAGCCATGCCTGTCAGCGCAATATTAACTCTAATAAATGTTGGTCTTAATGGTCCTTTTAATTGAACATTTAACATTTTCTTCATAGAGTTATATGGAGTACACATCAGCTAGAATATTTTATCCTATTGCTTGCCTAAATAAAACACCTAGGTAGCAAAATGAATGATAGTAGTGCATTTAACATAATAACAATACATGCAGGTGGGATTCTAATTATCGTATTAATTACATTGAAAAGCTATTTACTGCCCTGGCTGGCGTAGCTCAGTGGATTGAGTGCGGGCTGCAAACCAAAGTGTCGCAGGTTCAATTTCCCAGTCAGGGTACATGCCTGGGTTGCAGTCCATGACCTCCAGCAACCGCACATTGATGTTTCTCTCTCTCTCTTTCTCTCTCCCTTCCCTCTCTAAAAATAAATAAATAAAATCTTTTTTAAAAAAGAAAAGCTATTTACTGGTAATTAAGCAAAATATAAAGACTTTTTTTTAGTTTTATTGATCCACAATTGACATAAAGCATTGTGTAAGTATAAGATGTGCAACGTTTTGACTTGATACACTTATATATTGCAAAATGATTACCAACATGGTATTAGTTAACACCTCCATTTTGCCACTTAATTACCATTAATTTTTTATGGTGAGAACATTTAAGATATGCTCTTTTAGCAACTTTCAAGCATATAGTAACACAGTATTATTAGCTATAATCACCATGTTGTATATTAGATGCCCAGAATTTATTAATCTTAAAACTGGAAGTTTGTATCCTTTGTCCAACATTTCTTCATTTCCTCCACCCCAGGCTTCTCACCCATCACTCTACTCTCTGTTTCTTTTGAGTTTGGCTTTTATAGATTCCACATATAAATGATACAGTGCAGTGTTTGTCTTTCTGTGTCTGACCGACTTAGCACAGTGCCCTCGAGTTTCACCCAAGTTGTCACGAACATCAGGATTCCTTCTTTCTCATGGCTTAATAATAATGTTTAATTATATATACCACATCTTTATCCATCTATCCTTTTATGGATTAGGTTGTTTCCATATTTTGATTAATGTGAATAATGCTGCAGTCACCATAGGATGCAGATGTCTCTTCAAGATCCTGCTTTTATTCCTTTTGAATATATACCCAGAAGCAGGATTACTGGATCATATCCTAGTTCTATTTTCAATTTTTAAACAGTCTCCATACTGTTTTCTATAATAGCTATACCAATTTACTTTCCCATCAACAGTGCACAAGTGTTCCCTTTTCTCCACACCTTGTCCGACACTTGTTATCTATTGTGTTTTTGGTGACAGCCATTCTAACAGGTGTGAGGTGATATCTCCTTACACTTTTAATTTTCATTTCCCTGATGATTAGTGATATTGAACTTTTTTTAATGTACACTTTTTAATTTGCTTGAATTTTTTTTATTTTTTAAAAAGATTTTCTTTATTTATTTTTAGACAAAGGGGAAGGGAGGGTGAAAGGGAGAGAAACATCAATGTGTGGTTGCCTCTCAGCACATCCACTACTGGGAACCTGGCCTGCAACCCAGGCATGTCCCCTGAGTGGGAATCTATCAGGGGACCCTTAGGTTCACAGGCTGGCTCTCAATCCACTGAGCCACACCAGCCAGGGCTGAACTACTTTTCATATACCTGATGACCATTCGCATGTCTTCTTTGGAAAAATGTGTATTCCACTTATCTACCTATTTTTTAATCGTTTTCTTTTCTGTTTCTTCTTTTTTTCTTTTTGCTGTTGAGTTATGTGAGTTCTTTATATATTTTGGATATTAACCCCTTATCAGATATATGATTTGCAAGTATTTTCTCCCATTTGGTTATTTGGCTTTTCATTTTGTTGATGGTGCCATTTACTATACAGAAGCCTTTTAGTTTGATGTAGTCCCACTTATTTACAAAATATAAAGTCTTAATAGGTTCTATAGGCTTTTGGGCACCATATCAGATTAAACTGGCATTAGAACTATAAATTAATTGACTCCTTGTATTCTTTTTAGGGTCTTTTTCCAGTGTCTGACCCTCTATAATTTATTCTGCAAACTCATGCCAGGAAAGTTGTTCTAAATTGTAGATTCAGTCACTTCATCGTAAATTTCTGTTGCTTACCATTGATCCATTAGGTGCTCTGCAATATGACTTCACCCTAATCTTTCCTTTTTCCCCACTCACTATTTTCTTACATGGAACCTATTTCCACCGAGACTATTATTCCCCCTGGTCTGCCTTTGCTGCATAACACTGTATTTTAGTGAGAAATGGCCTTCCTCTCCAATTGCTTCTTTTACATGGCGTCTTCTGTTTGATGTTTTCCTTGATATGCACCCACCAAGTATTGTATCTTCCTCTCTGGAACCTTCATAAACATTGTATCTCTTCTATAGTACTTAATCTATCTTTACACACATACCTACTCGTTTTTTATTTTTGTTTTATATTGTGGGTTTTTCTTTAAATATTATAAGTACCTCAAGGAGCATAAATTGTATTTCATTCTTCTTTATTTCTTATGGGACTCCATACAACTGTTGAACTCTGAAGATATTGTATTCTGCTATCCTTCTCTGGAATATAGTCATCCCATCTGTAAAATATGGAAACATCCTCCTTATTGTTTATTTATCTGTTTTGAGAATAAATGGAAAAATATATGAGATCCTCTTTATGTTTCTAGAAAGATAGATGTTGGATAAATTAGTTTTTTCCATTTTTCTTTGCCTGCCAATTTCATGGCAATCTTAGGTCGTCTTTCCTCTTTAGTGTCTTGCTTCCAAAATAACCCAGTAAAGCTGATTAAAGTCATCTTTTTCATTGCATACAAAGTTCCATTAGTATATTATTATTAAATAGTAGCTGCAAGTTGGCATTGAGATAAGTGTAATTTCTCTTGACTTTATTAGTATGTTAATGCAGGGAAGAAAAAGAATGGTAATCGTTCAAATTGTGAAAGAGGTTTTAATGGGGGCAAATTTATATTACATATTGGATTCAATTTATCCTTCAACATTTGCTCCTGTAATTTTGGGCCCTCCCAAGTCTCTTTTTAGATTCAGTCAGACAGTTCAGCCTTCCAAGAGACATGTGGAATTAATGTTTCCCATCTAGTTTCCCACATGAGTAAACTGAGGCATCAGTTGTTTCAAAAAAGATAAGAAGTGATCTCAACAGTGAGAAAGGTTGTTATTAATAGGTACTTTCTATTAAAAATTACTTTGGCATGTTTTTAGGATTTAGCTCTTTGCTTATTTTTAAAATTGAAGCAGTATATTTCCTATTAACTCATTTGTAAAAAGCCTCAAGCAAGGACTCCCATTGCAAGTTACATAACTGAGTTTAGGGAATTTGGAATTTTGAAAGAGGATACGAAAAACTGATTTTGTCCAGAGGTAGTAGAATTGGGCTATTATGTGCAATTCTGTATGTAGGAACAATTACCTCTCAATGTCAGGAGAATTATACCACATTTATTCATAGAATCTGCAGTGCTGGGCCTTGTGGGTACTTTGTGTACTTATTTGCATACAGTGGGTGCTTAATGAGCCATTGGTAAGTTAAACTTACTGAACAAAGTTAAACCTATCTAACCTTGACAAAATCCAGCTAATATTGGCCTTGTGAATTTCTGTAAAAATCAGTTTACAAATGAGAAGAGGCCTCAACTATCTGTTAGACATTTATTCTTTCTCCTATGCAGAATTCTTTGCTGCCTACCATAGGATTACCTCTAGAGCCATTGAAATGGTCCATGGTCTGTTTTAAGAATGGTTCTCTCGTGGATTCTTTTCTACATAGTATTTTTGCAGGGAGGTGAGGAGGAGAGAGAGACTCATCATTATTTGATAAATAACCCATGGTACTCCCTTTTGAGCCTTTCACAATTTAGCTCTTTCAATAATATTTATTGGTCTCATAGTTATTTTTGTGGCTTCCTTTACCCTCATCCACTGATTTGATTGGTCATATGACCCGGACTTGGTCATAGAAAGCTAATAAGAATCAGTCTAGTGGACTTCTATGCAAGATAATGTGATACTTTAAGAGAGTATTTCTTAATCTGGAGAGGAAAGGTGTTTTGAACTCTAAAATTTTGTCCAAATTTTCTGGGGTTTATTTCATAATCTCACAGTGATTTATTTCATAATCTCACAGTGATTTATTTCATAATCTCACAGTGATCTCTTCTCTTCAAAAGTTTAAGAACCACTATTTTAACCACCAGTTGCAGGAAGCTTAGTACCCTGTGGGTATTCATGACTATCCAAGTCAGGACTCGGTTGTCCTCTGAGCCTATAACATACTGTGTGTGCTATGTCCTGTGAGGTCAGAGGGCCTTCCTGGGTTTCTAATGAGTGAAGAGGAGAGTGGCACGGAAGTAGTACCTGAGCTCAGTCCAGGATGCCATGCATCTCTCCAAAAGAACATGGAGATCTCAAAGATAATAAAGTGAAAACTTACTTAAAATTTCAGGTAAGAAGTGAAGGGGACCAAAGAAGGGGAAATAGACTTGGGCCCTGTATGTATTCTGGCTGGTTCTTAATGGGCCTTTGGATTTCATGTTGAAGGAGAGAAGGATAGGGCTACAAAAGGCATTGTTCTTGATTTCCTCAAGTGTAGCTTTCTTTTCTGGAGTTTCTTTTGCATTTAGTTACTCTTTGGGTAATTACATTATGCCTTGTTTTACACAATTATTTGTATATATAATATATCTAACTTGTTATTTTATAACCTCTTGAAAGCAGGGACTATGTGCTTTCACCTTTGAATACTTTACAGTGCCTATCATAATGCTTTGTCCATATCAGGTACTCACAATTTTTTTTTTGTATGTTGTTTTAGGGAGGCTGTTGAGAATTTTCACCATATCACACATTCAACTTTATGATGATCCAAGGGTGAAATTTCTCTCAGGACTTAGTCTTTATAATAGTTTGCCTTGCTATAAATTTTGGACAGTTTTTATTGTGTGGACACTGTAAATCATGCAGCTTACTTGGTTTTCTTTTTACATTGATTTTTAGCAAGCCTAGACCCATGTGAATTTTTTTTCAGATCTTTTTGTCTTATTGTAATAATTGCTATTGTTTATGTAGAGCTACCTGCCAGACACTGTAATATACTCTATACATTGTATTCTAATTTATCCTTACATCAACCCTGATTTATTATCCCTATTCTGCAGATAAGTAAACTGAGATACAGAGAACTTAAGTAACTTATCCAAGGTTACACAACTAGAAAGTGGTAGAACACGTACTTTCAATAACTGCGCTCTGCTGACTCTCACCATGACATTTATGTTAATTCATGCAGATATCACCATATAACAATGCATATCAGTGCATATAGGGTGGGCAAAAGTAGGCTTACAGTTGTATGTGAAACAGTTTATTCTTGAATTATTATTTATTAATTATTGTATTATTTTCCATGCAATCCATTGTAAACCTGCTTTGCACTACCCTGTGTATAAACCAATAAGGCATATGCGACTTAACAGTGAGACAGAGGGGCAGGCATGTGGTTTGATAAGGGGAGTAGAGTTACTAAGATCAAAGTAATGCATCTGTGTTTGATCTCATCTCATTTCACAGCTCTCAGAATAATTTTAGATCATTGCTACTCAAAGTGTGGTCTAGGGGCTGGTGTTGGTCCGTGAAGTGTTTATTATTGGTCCAAGGTCAGCTATTTATAGAAATTGAAACTAAGCATCAAGAAACTTCTGTAGTCATTTGAGAGTAATTTTATATGTTGAATCTAATAATAAAAATTTGGCCTTGTATTTTATATCTTTTTACAGTTTAAGTTTTGATAATTCATTTCAATTGTATTTTACAGAAATTTCAGTTTTCAGAAGTTCAGAATTTTTTTAAAGATTTATTTATTTATTTATTTTTAGAGAGTGAAGGGAAGGAGAAAGAGAGAGAGAGAGAAACATCAATGTGCGGTTGCTGGGGGTCATGGCCTGCAACCCAGGCGTGTGCCCTTACTGGGAATTGAACCTGTGACACTTTGGTTCCCAGCCCGCGCTCAATCCACTGAGCTACGCCAGCCAGGGCCCAGAATTTTTTTTTTTTAAAGTTGTTCTTGACATAGTTTGAGAAGCACTGCTCTAGGTAACAGCTTTTCAAATCTTTAAGCTATTATTTGTCTTAAAAAAAGACATTAACTGCAGCTTGAAAGTACATTCTGATTTATATCTGTTTCTGCAGATGAATTACAAATTGGTATATTTGGTTACTTTGTTAGTTTTTTGGTTCAGTGAGAACACCTAAATTGAATGAACTCTTCAGGATGGGGGAAATTTTTTATTTTTTTCTTAAAATGGGTACTTTTCTCCAGAAAAACACATTTTAATGAAGTCCTTGATCCAAGATAATGGTGTGAGGAACTTGTCAATCACTCATAGTTACAGTTTCTTTCCTTAACTTATAAAAATAGCTAAAAAAGCAATTTGTGGGTTTTTTTATATATTCAAATTGTTATCTGGAGTAATATAGAAGTAAAAAAGGCAACAACAGCAACAACAGAACATCGATGCTGCTGCTGCTTATTACAATAGGTTTCCTATTTAAGGGAAGCAAAGTTAGCTTCAGTGAGATAATATTTGCAACAATAGTTGAATTTTTTAAAGATTTTTTATTTATATTTATTTTTAGAGAGGGAAGGGAGGGAGATAGAGAGAAACATCAATTTGTGATTGCTGGGGGTTATGGCCTGCAACCCAGGAATGTACCCTGGCTGGGAATCGAACCTGGGACACTTTGGTTCCCAGCCCGCGCTCAATCCACTGAGCTACGCCAGCCAGGGCTACAACAGTTGAATTTTTAGTTTTTAGTTTTCTTTTTGGGTGGGATGAGGCATTCCTGTCTATAATATAATATGTTGTAAAGTAGTTTCATGAAAAGTTACCAACCTTAATAGGGTTTTTGATTGTCCATACAATCACTGTCTCCTGTTTACAATAATCTTTTGGTGACCCTCTAGCAGGGGTGTCCAACCCTCATGCAGCTCAGGACAGCTATGAATGTGGCGCAGCACAAAATTGTACATTTACTTAAAACATTATTATGAGTTTTTTGTGTGATTATGTGTGACAATGTATTTAATATGTGGCCCAAGACAGCTCCTCTTTTTCCAGTGTGGCTCAAAAAATGCCAAAAGGTTGGACACCCCTGGTAGGTATCATTTGATAAGGAATCCCTAGCTATTTTTTGGATGTTTAAAAGCTGGCTTCCAAATAAAGAAATGGGATATGGATATAAGAGGCATTTCAAAGAGAAATGCAAAAAAATGCAAAAAAATGTTCAAACTCACTAACTCAAAATTGTAGCTATCACTTTGGCAGGATTTAGAAATGCTGTTGGTGTTGAAAAAATGGGTACCCCTATGTGCTGCCTGCAGCCCCGCAAAGTGGT
Source organism: Phyllostomus discolor (assembly GCF_004126475.2). Taxonomy (NCBI): domain Eukaryota; kingdom Metazoa; phylum Chordata; class Mammalia; order Chiroptera; family Phyllostomidae; genus Phyllostomus; species Phyllostomus discolor. Next base: position 149,838,379 of record NC_040903.2, on the reverse strand, counting down.
TCAGCCTTTCCGAGGGTAATTTCGCAGAACTCATCAAGACACAAAAATACACTCTCTCTTTACCAAGCTGTTCCACTTCGGGGAATTTATTCTGAGGAAAAAAACTAAAGATGTACTCACAGATTTAGAAATGACTGGCTAACTATGGTGTGTTTATACAATGGCATACTGTATAACATCAAAATTGAAGTTGCAGAAATACATCTGTATATATTATTAAGAGAAGGAAATAGATTACCAAAACCCTCTATGGTATAATACATTTTTGTAAATGTATTTGTGTAAATATGTGTGTAGAAAATGTCTTAAGGATATATATTAAGTCTGTTTGTGGAAAGTATTTAGTGTTTAGATAATTTTTGCACGTTTGACTTTTTAAACTTTTATGTTGTAGCAAGCATTCATTGATTGCTTTTGAAACCTCTTTGTTGAGTGTTTGGACTCCATTTTAACCTGCACGGAAAGGTACAGGAGGAAGGGAAACCTGATCATCAACAGGATGTCGCCATTCCCTAGGTCTTTTTCTAAAGCTGCACCAGGAGCCTGTTTTTCTTTTGGAGCTGGCTCTTGAAAGCTGTGTTTGAGTTTTTCTTCTTCTGCTGCTTCTTTTTTTTTTGGTCTGTGATAAATGCCTATCATTTTCTAAACAAGAAAGCCAATGTCCCAGTTAGGTGTGGGGAGCTCTTTTCATTCACTAGCAGCCCTGTTGTGTTAATACTGAATAAGCAGAGACAGCCTGACTGGTGGTGAAAGATGGGAAGCCAGCCTCAGGGCTTTTTCTGGTCAGTCCTAAACCTCTGATTGCCACGTTTTCCTAATTTCCCATTTCCAGGGCATCACTAACGTGACCTTGCTTGCTGAATATGATGCTCTGACTTTTCAAGATTTTCACATGCATTTGGAAGGGCGGTGGGGCGACTGTTTACAGGACTCCAAATGAACTGTGCACTCACAGCAAGTTTGATAAACACACATTTCCTCCTTTTATCAGTGAGATTGCAGAATGTGAAGTATGAGTTTCCAGTTTTACTCATTCCCCTCAACCCTTTTCCTGTTTGAAAACTTCGACATGCTAATTGGATTCTGATCTGTCCCTGTTTTTTATTCTGCTTATGGGTTCTTGATGACTTATTCCAATACTTACCTAAGCAAGGTTTGTTAGTCCTTCAGAAATAAACTTCGCATGTATTCAACTTAAAGGAGATTCATCCCAAAGAATGTAATGTGAGCACTAATTAACAGTAATGACTGCTAATCACTTTGCTTTTTATACTCCTTTAGGAGCACTGCTATTATCCAATGTAGTTAAGTAAAATGCTTGTGTGTGAATCAACAATGCTGAATCCTTTTAGCAGCTATTGCTCACAATCAAGCTTTGAATAAATTAGAGTTAACTAAAATTGATTTTAATATACTGTGTTTCTTTTTATAATAGTAAACTAAAATATGTAGTTAAATATCCTGAATATTAAAAAGCTGTTACCTCTTTTTTGCAATCATCCTTATGGTAGATGAAAAGCAGTATTGCAAGTAAATTTTCTCAGAGTTCAAGACATTTGCTCTTAGATTTCTTTGAAATTTCATGTGACATACTCTTCATAGTCATAGCAGCACTTTGATTTGGTTCTAAGTATTTTATCAGATCAGTGAAAAGCAGTAGGCTTATATTTTCATATTTGTGCCCTTACTTCCTATAGGATCTTACAGCTTCTTTAAATTATATAGCCCATTTATATAAACTTGGTTCATAAGATTGTGCATTCATTGTCCATTAAAAAGAGTTGTTTTGTTATGTTAAGTGTATTATTAGACTATTATAAAAGCTTTCTGTTTATTTACCAACATTCAACATACCTATTGATACAAACTGCCTTGCCTCCGGAGTAGACTAAGCAAAACTCATAAATTAATAATTTAATTGACTGATATTCAAGTAGCATTTTGGTTAAGTTAATAAGTGAAAGCCTTCAAGTCAGTACTGGCCACTTTAACAATGCTTTACTTTTGACTTTTATTGGCTGAAAATAACTTGTTAAACTGGTGCTTTTGTAATAAAATGAAATCTATATACCATCTGAAACCCCTTCTCCTCTTTTTGATTTATGGCTAGATTGACATATTATTGACAAATTATAACACTTCCACAGTTCTGCACTTTGATTTCAGAGGTGTTAATCTCTCTGGAAACTTGAGAGTGACAAAACAGAGTTGTATACAGTTTTTCTAGGGAATTTGGGATTCTTTACTAGAGGCCTTCGTTTTTTGATGGTACCTGTATTAATGTGGATTTATCTAACTTGTGATACGGCATTATGAGTTGATGTGCATTAGTGGAGTATCCTGCTTTCTCATTTTATGTCTTATCTCTAGTGGTCTGGTCATGTTGTGGTTTAGCAATTCAGGACATTGTTTTTAAACTACCAGAATACAGTCATTTGATTTCCCTTTTCCTCTTGTATTATTTGTAGCATCAAAACTTTAAATTTTGATGAATAAATAAGTAGGAAAAAATAAGTGGTAATTGTTTAATAGGAAGCCTTATATTTTATATACTACCCTTATTATAATACATTGAAGTCATACTTGTATGTTTTACAAGATCTTTGGCATTGTACTTAATTTAATTTAGTTTCAAAGAATTGTGACAGGAATTCCGTGAGACAACAGAAAATACGTGGAAGCTTAATTGAATGCCATCCATATGTAATTTAAGCTTCATGAGTATCGTTGTATGCAACTTACTTATTTTATAGTCCAGTACTATTGCACAATAGCACAAAATGCGTGCTTTTGAGGCAACACTTGCTTTTTCTATTTTGTTTTGAGTTTGAATTTTTATGTATAATAAAATTATGTTTAAAAAAGGTGAGGATTTCAGTTTGATCCTTTTTTTGTGTTTTTTTTCCTCTGTACTGTGTTTACTTTCATGTGAGAGTGATTGATCTGTAGCTGTCATTTTACCCAAACAGGGGACAAATGGAATTGGCCTTTTAGACAAAAGTATGCAAACAGACTGCATTCTTTCTGTTGATAGAATTATGGAAGGACTGCATGAGGTGCCACATTCATTTTACTATTGATTGTGGAGAGGATTCTGCACTGGGGTGCTGTTTCCATTGGATAAGGAGGTGCTATGATTAGTTACCTTTCTCATGAAAGCACTACAAAGGGAAATGCAAAATGTGTGCAGCCCAGTGTTCTCAATTTGACAGTTGTTTTTGTTAAGTTTTTTTTTGCCCCATTGAAGTCTAGCCTATTTTAGAAAAACATACATTTTGGTTTTTTCCCTTATATTAGGCTTAGTAGATTTCCATGCATTTGACCCTGTAAAGAAATTATGCATTACAGTTTTCCTAGGCTTCTATTGTAAAGCTTCAAAGCTGATGCAACAGTGCCCTCTATAGTCTTTTAGTGAACAGTAGATCAATGCAGACGATTTGGAATATTCAGGTAAGAAGCCGGATATTTAAATTTAATTTTTGCTCAGACAAGAGACTCCTTTTTCCTAAGTAGACATTCTTGTTTTTCACTGGTGGCTTTACTTTAAACAAAGGGAACAAAAGACCATTCTGAGTTTTCATTTAGAATTATTGGCTACCTCTTGTTGTTACCCAGTGGTAAATCTCAAGTTTTATCAGACATTCATCAGAGTAACTTGAGATAGAAGGAATCTTACAAGCTGTACTGTCTCTTCATGAAATATCTTTTTGAAGTTGAGTTCCAATAGGAGTATTTAAAAAAAAATAATTTAGTTCCTTTGTACTCATTTCTTCTATTTAATTAGAACCTGAGTGGGTTCCCTAGAAGTTAACTTTTACTTGTTCCTGAATTGTGTAACCCAGACTTTATACATGACATTATTTAAATTCAAACCAGGGGAGTTACACAGTGACTAGAGGATTTGTCATTCATTAGCATTGACTTACACTTTACATATTCCTTCCTTTCTTTTTTGGTTACCTATTTAATTGTATATGTTGATAGTTAAATTTCTTAAATTTTTCATTATAAAATACAACTTTATGTGAAGTTATTAGATGATAATAAAATCAGGTATCGTGTTTAGCTATGGTTAGAGGAGAAAAATTCTTTAAGATAAGTTTATTTTGTTTCTAAAAATATTTTAGTAAAAAGAGCATGAGCCCAAAATCCTAGCTTCTCCATGTATTCACTATGTAATAATGAACACAATTCTTAATTTCATCTGTGAAATGGGGGCTAAAAATAGCTCATCTTTGGGGGTTTTCCTAAGGGATTACAAATAATGTTTATTAATTAGCCAAGTCATTATATATGCTCAATGGCAACTGTATTCCAAAAACCATAATGTAAAGGTAAACAGCATTGTTTTCTATGGGAAATTTTTAATATAAATCTAGAACACACTTAATGAACTTTAGATTTTTAAAAAATTCTTATATCATACCTTTTGATGATGTATGTAAATCTGGAAACTGGCGTGGCATTCCTTGGTGATGTGGACTGACGAGATGAGATGTGCATTAGCTTTCAATTCTCTGTAGACCTCATTCCCAAACTTCTTAAATGGGCCATGTTTATAAATTTAACGTTAGTAGACATTTACCCACAAACCAATATTTGGCAACATGTGAGAAATGATAGTAAATAAAACTAAAAAAAAAAGGATTCTTTTATTTTTTTTTCCCTTAGTGTATCTGGGAACACATAGGATACTTTTCATTTACCAGGGTTCTTAATAGTAATTTAGAGCCCTTATTCATATTTGCTAGGTAAGTGGACTTGCTTTCTCCACCCAACTACAAAAAGACTGGTGATTAAAAATACATCAAAGTAGAACTTTTCAGCCAGAAGTGGAGATGGGGGCCTAATATGCCTTCCCTTCAAAGGAACAAAAGTTTAAAAACCTCTTGATACTGTATCATAAATGTATGCATGTATAGACACACACATACACACACACACACACACACCTTTTGTTTTGTGCAAGGGCTTTGTTGTACCTTGGTTTAGATTCAGAGCACCTAATTCTGTACCTGGCACATAAGTGCTCATTTAATGCATGCTAAAATCAAATTTTTTTGAACACCAGGCTTCCTCTTATTGATACATAAGATTTGAGATACCATATATTACAATGTATAGTTAATATGACAATTTAATATTGCAGTAATTATTTCTCCATGAACCATTTAAAATATACACTTCCAGTGTCAGCCAGATTGTTGTAACTACAAATAATGGGAAATGAAGAAAAATTCAGAACTTGTCTTCAAGATGATTAAATGCTGTCGTATTATACCATAATGGATTTAGCTAAAGATTCAGACATTTCAAATGATGTGATGATAAAAATAATCTTGAGCAGAGAGCTTCTGAATTGAATTTTCTCAACATTCAGTAAAGCACTGTTTGTCTTGCAAGGTTTGTTTGTGCTTCATATTGATTTTGAATAACTTTGAATTTAATATTATAATAAACCACATATTGTTTTTAGTGTGTCACTTAGATTAAAATTGAGAACTGCAAAAGTATATTTTATTTTTATAAAGAAAGAACCAATGTTTTAAGCTGATATATTGAAAATAAACAAGCTCTTAGTAAACCAAATGTGGTAGTTCTTTTTAAAATAATGACCAGTTGCAATAAGAAACACATTTAAGATTAAATTTTGGTTTACAAGACTGACAGGATGCTGTCTACTAAAAAAAAATGAATAAGGTATTTTTTCTTTGCAATGAAAGTATCAAATTAAGAATCTGCTTAATTAAAATAATGATAAATGTAGATTACATTACTGAAGACATTGAAATACAGCTGCTCTGCCTAGTGAGAGCCTGCATAATTTACCAAGACTGTATGAAGAAGCAATGGAGCAGCTACTGCAGACTGTTCGAGGAAATGTCCTGTTTATTCTACATACATTTCGTTTTTTAATTAAAATGTCAGTGATAATTTTATAGCAGTCCTCAGAAAAAAATCCTTCTTTGAATTTCTTCAAGGTAGTAGAATAGAAGATGAGATCATTACTGCAGCTGAATGGAACAGATTAAACCTGAGGAAAAAAATAGCATATTTTAATTTTTTATTAATTCAGTTTTCTTAATTATGAGTTTGTATTGAAGTATGTGATAATATATATAATTTTTACACGAGTTTTCCATAAAAGAAATGTGGTAAAATCTTTGAATATATATTTTATTAAAAATCTTTTGGAGTCACAAGCAAGATTTAAGTTGAGCCATAAATAGTATTGCTTACAAATAAAGATGTAGGTATGTATACTGTGAAATTCTCAAGGTGGGGCAGACAACTCTGGGTAGATCAGGGTTAGCTGGGTGGTGTTTCCTGCTCAGCTCCATGACTGGGCTGTGGTGGAGGATAATATCTTGCCTGTGACAGTGTCTAGGGATTCGAAAGACTTGAGAAACCCGTCACACTGTATTATTTTCATCTTTACTTTAAGGAAGACTAGTGATATTTGCACAGTTGCATATATTTAAGAAAACCAATATTGTGTGTAGCAAGAAATGTTGGTGGGTTCTATTTATTTCATTTATTTATTTAGACTTTGAAGGATAGGTGAGGACTCTGGAGTCAGACTTATCTGTGTTCTAGGCACTACCACATGCTAGCTGCATCACCTTGGTTTAGTTAACTTCTTCACACTTTAGCTTTCACATTTGTAAATTTGGGCTAGCCATAGCGCCTACATCACACAGTTATCATGAGCATATAATGGCATAATCCATGTAAAATCATAATAAAGGAAGCTTCAATAAATGTTAGTTATTATTATTATTAGTCACTAGATGTAACATTTTTCTTGCGTTGGAGCAATATAGCATTGCTCATACTTAACTAAATAAGATCATCGTTAATCGTCATGGTTTGTTGGTCTAGTTCTAGAGAAATTACCCATGACCTTCTGTGTCTTAAGGTATAGTGTGTTCGAAATTCTGCTCCTCCTTATTTTGTCTCTTTTCACAGTGCTTCATGTGTCAATATTAGTTTCTTTGGCATTGATGAGTATGATGTCAAAGTTTGTGCATTTCAATATGTCTGTTCCAGATTTTGCCCTAGCTTGATAGCAGAATTAATTGAATATTTTACAAGGTTCAGTTTTTCTAAAGAGACTTTTAAGTGCCCACTTACAAAAAACTTAACTATGAAAGCTTTACAGGCAGAAAATGCACACATCATTAAGAATTTGAAAAGTTTATATGAGAAAACAATACGAGGACAAACTTCAGATGATTTTATTTATGTTCTTTTTTGGAGCTTCAAAAATGGTAAGTGCAAGAGACACAAAAATAAGAAGTCACACACTATATGATCATTATTCATAAGGTTTACACATGCGGTGTGAGTTGTAGCAAGTTAACATAACTTTTTTCCCACATAATTTGTTTCAGGCTTTTTTCTAGTTGTTAGAGTTGTAAACAGTTGTAGAGTTTCAAAGATGTAGCGTTTGAGTTTTAAGGGAGAAAGTAACTGATATATATGCATCAAAAATAATTATTTGTGATGAATTCTTCACTCTTTTAAAAATATTTTATACTTCTTTTAGTGTACCTCTTTGTTCTGTGACTTGGCATTTATCCTTCCTTGCCTGACCATTATCACTGTCTTCTAAGAACCCTGTAGTCTTTAAGGCTCGGTATTACTCTTATCTGTGCCTCTTTGGGAATTATACTTAGGGTTTTTGATTTAGCTTAAATTTTTTATTAATACCTTCAAATAATTTATTAGTTATACCAACTTGGTCATAGAGTTTCTAGGTTATTTCCCTGTCCTGGTCCTCCCTAATAAAGAGCAGATAATTTCCTATTAGTTTAGTTTTCGGTGTTTTCACCACAGTACTACTATAAGGTGTTTGTTGAAGTGAAGCTAGATTTCTCCTTCACGCTGTTGTGCACATAGTTTCTTCTCAGACTGTTACCCGTATTTTAGGCAAAACTAAAACTAATCTAGTTTGTGAAGATTATGCATAGTTGTAAGATGCCAAACTTCAATTGATGTTTTCTCCTTTATGATCAATTGATAATTACTGATTCCCTACTGTGTGTAAAATCACTGCATTCACTGAATCCCCTGTTTTGTGTAAGAGATTTAGTGGGACTGCTCTTTACCCCATGTTTTTATTGACTTGGCATCAAATTGTCAGGCAGTCGGAATTGGGAATGATTCTGAAGCATTTACAGCCAAACAAAGCTAAGGGAAAATATAGTAAGTTACAACTTACTGTTACCAATTAATGTGGTACCTAACATATTGTTTTATAAAAGACAGCTTGTGAATTATAAAAATACTTGAGTATATAGTTTTCATTATCTGGACTTTTAAAGATGTGTTTTAACTCAGTTCGGCAAAAGCAAAGAAAAAAGCAGTCATTGTAGGTATCAATTTTGTAGAAGACAAAGTGAGGATCTATAAATTTTGTTTTGTTACAATTTGATACCAGGTAGTTTCTTTCTTTATATTTAACCCAAGACTTGGAGTAGCCCTCCTCAAACTAAGTCTATAATTTATTTTCATAACTTATTTACTATGAGTATTTGATATTTTTCCACTGTAGAAATAACATTGGCAGTGCTTTCTTTGTCTAGTCCCTGGAATCTAATAGACCTGACTTTTCTGCACCCTTTTAAATTTTTGTTCTTATGCTTAACTATCTGTTTTTTATCTTTTACCTCTCAGGTGGTTTTAAGAAGGAGGGTCTTTCTTTTGTGACTAGGTTCTTTATACCCTCTTTCAGACACACACAATTTCTCTATTTAGTGAAATAGCTTCATCATAAACTTGCAGGGTTTTCACATTGTTCATCATGTCTTGTTTTTATCTACATTATTGTTTAATTTTCTTTGATACTTGAACAATTTTGTTTTTAAATTAAAGAAGATACATAAAAATGTAAAATATATGAAGATCTTACTCAAAATTCAGTCATCAGCATTAACCTTTTCACCTATTTTCACTCACATATATTTAACACACAGACATACACACACGTGTGTGTGTGTGTAATCACTTATTGTATAACTTTGTAGACCACTTTTTTAACTTTATATATCAGGAGCATTTCTCCATGCCATTAAAACCTCTTTATGAATATGATTTAATGGCTAATTAATATTCCATCATGTGGCTGTATAATAATTTCCTTAATGACTCTTTAATTTTGTAAATTAGGTTGAATCTAATTTTTACTGTAAATAATAGCACTTTGATGTGACCACATTAATTATTATCTACATTTAAAAAATTAATTTCTTGGACATCACATGGAGGGATTTCACTGGGGAGGGGGAAGGGAGGAATAGGGGAGAAAAGGTACAGGGAAGAAGAAGCATAATTAGTAGGCATAAAACAGATGGGGAGATAAAAAATGGTAGAGGAAACAGAGGACTCAAAGAACTTATATGTACAACCCATGGACATGAACTGAGGAGGGTTGGGGGAGCAGGTTGGAGGGGGGGGAAGGGGGAAAAATTGGAAAAACTGTAATAGCATAATCAATTAAAATACTTAAAGATTAATTTCTTAGAATAGATTTCTAGACATAGTAATAGTGTATTAAAGTATATAATTATTTCTAAGGCCACTAATACATATTACTTAGTTGATTTCCATAAAGAAGTAGCTGTTTATACATGTATTACTTATATTTTGAAACTCTTAAGTCTTTGCTTAATGTATATGAAACTTCAATTTGGAATTCTCTTTTTATAGTTCCCGGCATTTGGTGAGTCCAAGCTGGAGTAGCATTCTGCCCATCTTTGACTATATTTCATTCTTGGGCAAAAAAAAAACCTAAAGAGATATGCGTTAGCATAACTCAGTCATGTAATCCAAGATGTAGGGTGATTTTTGTGAAAAGTCCACTTCCAGCGATTTAATGGAGCTATATGCCATAGATAACCAGCTGAAAAGAGGGCCTAATTTTTATGTACTGTATACTAATAATGTGCCATATGCATGAGCACACATACAAATATAGATACATGTTATTTTTATTAAAAAAGTTATAGATGTAGTCTTAATTACAACTCATTTTTTTTTCAGATAGGTTCTATTTTCTAACTAGCCATACTCTGTTCTCCTCCTTGATATCAACTAGTTTTTCTGTTGGCATCATTAACTTTGGCAGTATTAGGAAATTATTTTTAATTTTCTGTCTTCAAATAAATGATGATAGAGATCATAGTAATCGTTTTGGCTATATATTTTTAATATCAAATATAGTATTTTATGTATATTTTAGATCCTAAAATTACTACAGGTTTAAGTCACTAGTTTATGTCTACTAACTACCACATAGAAACTATCTTATTCTTCCCCTGTCCCTTTTTTTATGAACTTGTGTTTTTGATGTTGGCTATTTTTACTACATCATTAAAAGCAAAGCAAAACTTTTTGTGCTGCTGCTTTCAATTTAGTTAGTGAGCTTAGTAAAATAATAATAATAATATTGTAATAGTAAGTTCATTTGTAAGAAAAAAACAAATAATGTTTGTTTTATGGTAATTTTTACTAAATGATTATTTAGACTTTAGAACAAGGATAATAGATGACCTTTTCAGTATTATTTCGTTGTTGGTTTCCTTACTTTCTCAACACTATGGCTTCTACATATGAGGGGGGACCCCCCAAGAAAACCTGGGATTTTCTTCTGAAGGGCAGGCCCCTTGTAATACAGGCTTCCCCCACTAGGTGAGTGTTCTAGGAACCCATCTGTATTAGTGCACCAGTTAGTGGTGTTGTGAGAGGCTGTGTTTGTCTTCAGTGAGTTTTTTTGAAGACTCTTTCAATGTGTTTTCCCATTTTGTGATGGGTGATTTATGAGCACACCTGCCCACAGTGCACTGTGTGTTCACCAGTTTTTGACCGAAAATGACGTGACCCCTGTGCCCCACCCTCCCTTTTCACCGGATTTTCCTCCCAAAGTGACCTTTTTTGTTTGTTTCCCTGGATAAAAAAAAGTCCTCAAGGGGAAACAGTTTGCAGTTGTGGAAGAGGTGAAACAAAAACAGCAGAGGCACTAAAAGGCATCAAAATCAATGAGCTGAAAAACTGTTTTTGAGCAGTGGGAAAAAAAGTCTACATAGGTATAGTGCATCAAATGGAGAGCTCTTTGAAGGTGAATGAAGTTTAAACATGTAAGAATTGATACACAATTTTTATAAATAAATTCCACTTTTGGAGGGTCCCCCTCATATTTGTTTTTTTTAATACTTAGTCTTCGGTAGTTTCTTAATAGTGATATGAAAGACATTCCCTGCACACTGGCCTGGGCGTGTGTGTGAGAAGTATGTGGGTGCTGTTGAGAGGGGCTATTGCTGTTCTTCTCCAGGCTGCTGGAATCTCCCTTTGTTTCTTCTGCCTGCAGCTCTAAACACATCTGTATGTCCATACTCTGTACCCTCTTATGGTTCCATTCTCTCCTTATTCTTTCCCCTCATTCTCCTTCTGTCTTCACTTTTCCTCTTTCATCTCTCAGCTGCGTCTGTGCTTGCACATACCTGCACACATATACGTGAATTTTCAGGTGTTAAAGATTGCAGGATCTAGATCTAATTTAATTGCTGAAGTTTTATCTGCATGTGTTCCCTTCTCTTTTATTTAAATTGTGGTCGTCTGTAAGGTTTATATGTTTTTATCAGCACAAGCTGTTCTGTCCTTCACTATTTTATGCCTCTCGGTGAAGAACAAGTGGTGGAACTAGGAAAACTCTAAGAACAGAGCTTCTTGAACTTTAGAATGCATGAATCAACAGGGAATTTTATTAGAAATTCAAGTTCTGATTCAGTTGGTCTGGATGGAACCTGAGATTTTTTTTTTAACATGTGCCCAGGGTGATACCAGTGCTGCTGTACTGAGACCACACTTAAGTAGTCAGGTGTTGAGTTGGGTTGCCTGCTGGCTGAGAGTATCATTTATTTTGGAACAGGAATCTGTTAGTTTAAAAGTTAGTTTCTTTACACAATAGCTATAAGAGTCTAATATCTATAAGGATGAGGGGCTTAATATTCTTTCAAAACATAATTTGGTGTGTTTCTACATTTGTTCTTTATTTTAGGCAGTGGTAAAGCACTGTGATTTAAAAGATTTGTGAGTCTTAGATCTTCTGTGATGGTTCCAAATACAGCTTCCCTAATCTAGTTTGCTGCTGGTATAGACTGATGATGACACGCATCAAAGTTCATTTTTGGTAATTAGATTTTATTGTATATTATTTCCCATTGATAGTTGAAAAACTTCTGGGAGTGTTGGGAGTGAGGCTGAAGGGTGGGGAATTGGGAGCAAGGATAGAGAGGCTGTAGTGTAAATGAGAATTAGGTTACTTCAGGGAAATGCTTTTATTCTTTCTCATCCTTGTGGTTATGTCCAGGAGAATCGTGGACAACAGGGTTAAAATGCATTACCTTTTGAAAGTGAGAAAATCGCCCAGTACATGTGCAGTAGCTGCTCCCATTGTGCTTTTAATAAGATGTCTTTGACGTACATTGAATGAAGAGATCCACTGGTTTTCTGTACAAAAACAGGCAGCTTCTAGCAATGAGGGTGTATCAGAACCCGCGGCAGAGTTATTAGATGAGCTAGTTTTAGAAGGCAGATGATAAGGCCTCCTTCTACAGGTCAGCCCATTGTTTGAAGTGCAACAGTCAAATGTGACCACAGTCAGAACCTATGCATCTTTAAACCTGGCAGTTGTAAAGCGTCTTGGTTTACAACGTGGTTGAAGAAAAATGATCAAATTACCTAATATGGTTGGTTCCTGAGACGGCAGAAGCCACTTAGTCTATCCACTTACTCTATCATAAACTCAAAGAAAGGTGGGAAGCCTTTCCTTGCCAGTAAGCATTGTGCTTGTAGATTAATTTTATTTTAATTTATGACAAAGAAAACTCTATCTCAGCATGGATTTTACCTTTTCAAACCTTTTAAAACATTACTTTAGAAGTAGGTACCACATTTAAGTTATATTTCCCATCTTATTTGTCTACGTACTTTTAATGAATATAGATTGCCCTTTCTTTTGTAAGCCTACATTTAAAAAGCTTGTGTTTTGCCGTAATACAGTAAAATTATTTGTGGTAATGTTGCAAATCTCTAAACTGCATGAACATTATCCTGCTGTTTTATTGTTTTATAATGTAAAAGTAAATGCAAGCATTAAGAAATGTGCGGTGCTGTCAGGCTCCTTCAGAATTTAAGAAAATTGCCCCAACTATCGAAGAACTGAAAATAATCTTTCAGGTCGCAAAGAGCAGTTGTTATAATATTGCCTAGCATTTTGCCTTCTTTTTACTCTAACCATGATGGTGATTTGAGTCAGTGCTGAAGAAGCTCAGATTTTATTTGATTTCAACAAACTGCTGTTGCCTTGTAAGAATTACGTATAAAACAGCATGGTTAAAAAATAGGGAGAAAATAGACGATTTGTTTTAACTCTGCATAAGCCTGAATCATAAATCTGTTTCTTGTAATAGTATGAATTTTGCAGCCCAACTTCTCGATCCAATTTGTGAATTTGATGTAATAGGCACAAGAGTATGTGTTCATCACAAACCTGTGAAATTATGTTGTGCTGTGAGCTCTTCATAAAAATGAAACAAACATACAGACAAAATCATAAAGCCACACTTCCCAGAAAAGTTATCATGAGGCATTTTGGATTTTTAAAATGTAAGGAAAGAGGTATTCCTTATGGTGTTAGCCTTTTGTCCTATCTGTTTTAAAATATTTCCATTTAAATGCAGATTTTGATTTTCCATCTGGGACTAGGTAGAAGCCATTCTATTATACACCTAAAAGAATAATCCACTTTAACACAACATTTCTCCCTAAAGGGATGGTCTTTTCTAGTCATACAGTATTATTTTTCTCAGAATGATATTAACATTCATGATGTAGCAATTTTATCTTGATTTGAAAGATGTTTTGTTCTGGCAGTAAAAAGGATTAGGAGAATGTCCTTTGTATTCTGTTGCTAAAAAAAAATAGCCTTATTTCACTCAAGATTAGGTATTAGTAATTTTCAAAGTGTTTTGGGTGGGTATATGATTTATTTATTTATAATATAAAATCTTTAAGCTCAGTGAAATGGAAATCGCCAGATTCCTTTCATCAAATTCTTAAACATTAGGTTGCACAAATATGTTTTTTAATAGATCAAGTAGCATGTTTGAAAGTTTCTGAACATCTTATCACATTTTTTGTGTTCATTTTCTTTATGCCTTGCAAAGAAGACTTTTGGCACATAAGAAAAGTCCTAGAGCAACTAGGTATTGCATTCTGTGGCATAGATGTGTTGATTTTACCTTACCTTCTAAATTTATTAAAACTTTTAGATAAAGAGGGATTACATTAATTAAGTGGAATGTCTGAGGCAGAAGAAGAAAGGCTCTGAAGGCCTCTCTGCTATTTGTCGGGCGAAGTCTTGGCGTGTAGCATGCAGCTCTCCAAGGCTAAAGCACTGGGACCCCGCGTGGGATGCCAGCTCCATGCCCCTAGGCACGCTGTCATTCAGCCGACAGATTAATTAACCGGAGGCTGCAGAGCCTCCCACTTTCAGTCAGCCCATTCTTGAGGCAGAAAACACAAGGTTTTTAAAACCTTGAACACTCAAGAAAGTTGTTGATTTTTTTTTTAAACAAAATCAGGGTGTGTACTGACACTCCTTCTGGGAATAGTTTTGTGTATACACATTAGAGATATATATGTATATATATGAATGTATGTTTATATAATATATATATTTTATATATGTATATTTTTATATATATAAATTTTAAAATCCAACCAGAGTATAACATGTATAGCCCCCAAAGAGGTTTTCTTAATGTCAGCATAAGTGCTTAAAACTTCTTAATTAATGATTTATTAAATCTCATGAGCAGCAAGGTCTTAATCATGACTAAGATGAAATTTCAACAGAATCGACTTAAAACACATTTATGTATCTGATTGATCATAAACTATGCTTGTTCAAATTTTCATTAAGATCTCTTTTTATCTTAAGCAAGAGGATTTCTATTCATGTACATATATTGAAATGAATAGAGATTTTTTATACTAGAGTGTTTAAACAATTTTAAAAATGTCTTTGTAAATGAGAACATTACATTTGTTTTTCTTTACAGTTTAGCTTATTCTATATATGAAGCATTATTAACTTATGTATAAAATATTAATAACCCTGATAATTTCTAAATATGTTGGTAAGCTAATGTTTTATTTGTACTTTAAAATTAGGAAAGAACAAAGAGATAGCTAAATGCAAAAAGAAACATGCTTTCATTTTAAATTTTTTAGCAGTATAGAATGCAACTTCCTCCTCTACACCTCCCCACCCTTTTTCCCTGACACTGTCAATTTTTTAGCATTCTCACTGGAATTTATTTTGTTGTAGTAAAAGAGACAAGTCATTATTAAACAGATTTTGCTGTTAATTCAATGTATGATTACCCTTTGCCATAGGTACTTTTAAGGGCTTTTATCCAAAATAAAATTCATTAAAAATGCAATTAAAAAATCTATTGTTAATGACTGCTTGAGTGACTGGCTCATAATTGGCTCATTACAATAAAAAAGCAACTGTTTAAAAATCTTGACAATGCAATACAGTACAGAGTGAACACTTCATTGTAAGGCCCTCTGTGATTACGGGATCCTGAAGGTGAAGCAGAAAAGCATGCAGATCTGAGACTCCTGCACAACTTTCTCTTTTACACCAGTACAGTGAGTTCAGGTCATGACCTAGCATGGGCGATGGATGTAAGAGCCCCTCTTATTTATCGTGCCCCACACTGAAGAGTAAACTTAGGTAATACATTCCACTTAAATGCTGGCACTCAGACTCCTCTTTGTTTCCCTTCTCCAGAAATCTTTTCAGTTGACTTAGATTACAAAGTTGTAATCAGGAAATCTTTAGTTCTGTTAGGGCTAAACTAACAAAGACAATATTGTCATACAAGCCATCATTATTACCTGCCCTTTGTTAATGCTGGAAAGCATGGAAATAGCTCTTTTCCAAGCTCCAGAATTTTTGTTTAAGCATTCCTAGAGATTTGTTTTTATTCTAGGGTTTCAGTGATTTAGTATTTGTATTGAATTATTTTTAATTAATTTTAATTCATTTTATTTTTAAGCCATAGATCCTAAGTAAGATAAAAATATAAATTGGGTGATGCAGGAAGAAAAGTAAACCATACGTGATAAGGTTTTCCTTAGCAAATGAAAGTTTTATTTCTTTTTTGCATGTCTTGAACTTGATATACTATAGTTTCGATGGTGAACTTTGTGATATCGAACGTCAGCTGTTCTCCATAGAGTATAAAATTTTAAAATACTGACAAATATAAATAAGAATGGTCATTAAATCTCTGCATAGAGTTCCACCTCTGAGGCAAAAATCCTAAATTCCAACAGTAGTTTAAAGGGTTTCATTAATGAGCCCTATATTTCCAAAATGCTTTTCCTGTTTGAGGCTAGAAAAACAGTAAAAGTTTTAAAGACTGATGACTCCTGCTTTTGTTTAGTCTACAAGAGCAATATTAATGTTGCTTTTGTGTTCTGGTGAGTGACTTAAGTGTAATTTTTCATTACATATATTAAAAGTTGAATTATTTTGAACTCTGAACTTAGAGACCAGCCCATGCGTGAACCTTAGCATATAAACAAGACAGTAACTTCAAGACCACTCATGTTATTAAACACAATCAAACAATGTTGATATTCAGATTTACATATGTTTGGAAAAGCTCTCAGTGAAATACTAAACAATTTTTAAAGAAGTAAGACACATTTAATTGACTTCACTGCTGTTTAAGAAACTGAACTTCTTGGGTATTTTATCATCACTGCTCTGTTTGTGCTACTTGCATTCCTCTCATCACCTTATCTTAGAACCTTTACATTTTTATTTTCTCAGTAGAATTAAGAGGAAATGGCTGCAGAGGAAACAACCATTTAAAACGTACTGGAAATCACATTGCTTTTTGGTTGAATTTTTTAAAGATCTACTTAATGTAGTTTATCTTTTCTATTATAACAAACTGAGCAATGCAGTTTTACACACTTGTGCCTCAGACAACTTTAGTCCACTTCACACTACATTCAGTTACTCAAGTAAGCTGATGCCTTAGTGATTTATAAATGAAATTTAACAAACCATCTGGTAAATGCCATGGCTGTGTCATACTGGTGCTGAAATATTTTATGTATCTAGGAACTAGCATAGTGGGGAAAACTATTGAGACTAATACTTCAGTGTTTGTTTCTTGGGGATGTTTTGTAATATTTATAATATTATGCCTATTTATGATCAAGTCTTGTGGCTTGGATACAGGCCTTTTATGACTTTTTTGTCTACATGTACTTTATTACTAACTCAAAGACTGCTTGTGTAAATGGTAAAGTTCTTTGTTCACTGCCACTTCAAGAAAGAGTGTCTACACTTCTACTAATGTTTAAGTGTATATCCTCTGTATGTTGCTAAGTTTTTAGGCATTTCATAGGCAAATAATGATTAATTAAGATTGTGATATCTCCTATGATTATAAATTTATCTTCCCATGTCCAGGGCACATTCATTTTGAATACTAACGAAGAGCTACATCTATTCATTCATCAAACGTGTTCCGAGTGACTGCTCTGCTCTGGTTACTGGATACAAATATCAATAAGAGAACGCCTAGCTCTCTAAGAGTTCATAGTCTAGATTACTAATGATGGTACAATATGTGATGATAGTTATTTTACTGTGATGATAGTTATTTTACTTTTTTTAAACATATGTTGTGGGAATATAGAAGTAGGAGAGAGATTAGCTTTTACCTGGCGAAGGGACAGGATGGGTAGTTGGGAAAAGACAGGTTAATAATGATTCATCAAGAGGAGAAGATAAAGAATGACTTTCTAAATTGAGAGAACATTCTGTGTGGAACATGGGATGTGATATAGTGTAGCATACTTTTCAAAGTTTGGTGATCAGAGGATATACATAAGTAATGACAGGAGTAAGAGTGAGAAGGTAATTTGGGAACAGGTTGTAAAAAGTGTGGTATGCTTTACTGAAGAGTTTGAGATCCCCTTCTACAGAAAATGGAGATTCTTTTAAGGTTTGTAAGTTAAGAAGCAGAGTAGATTTGTATTTTGTAGTAGCACAGAGGAAGCACAGGGAGAGGAGAGATGGAGGCTAAGTCTTCCGAATATATTGAGATTAAGGTATCTCAAAATAGGAAGCTGTAAAACCAGGGAGAAAGCAAGTCTGGAAATATTGATAATAGTGATTATCAGCATATAATTAATAATCAAGGTCATATGTGTAAATATGCTCCCCAGGGAATGAAGGAAATGTAAAGTGGGAAAACTTGGGCTCTGATACTCGTTTTTCCAACCAGCACTCTAGCTGTATGACTTTGGGCGAGTTACTCTACCTCTCTGTGCCTCAGTTTCCTCTTCCATAACTCAAACATAAAAACTACCTACCTTAACAGAATTTCTGGGAGGACTGAATGGGTTAATTATGATTGTTTTTATGCTATTATTTAGAACTAAGAGTAGGGTTTTTTTCCGATGAAGTGTTTTGATAAGGACAAAGAAATAACTAATCAATAGAAGAAAAGAGTTTTGTAAGATGAGCGAGATTGAGATGTGTTTGTAAATTAAGAAAAAGTAGCCATTAGAAAAGAAGTTATTAAAGGTAAGTGATTGAAAAGATCTAGAAGGTATGGAAGTGATGCTGTGAACAGCACAGGTTTCTGGGTGAGCTCTGGACAGAAGAGTATAGGTATGCTTAAAAAAGAGACAGCTGCTATTTTTCTCTGTGATCTTACAGACAAGGCCATCTACCTCAAATGGGTGGAGATGATGGAAGTAATTTAAGGATTTGAGAACAATTTTAAATATTTGGAATGATTTGTTAGAAGAAAGAAAAGGGATTGAGGATTTCCAAACTGCCCAGAGCCCATGTGTGGTTGGAAATCAGAATTTGAAGAGAAGATAGTTTTTAAAATTTAACTACAGTTAAATTGAAAGTAAATTTGGGATGTTTGGTACTAAGATAACTTTTTTAAGGTAACTTACATCAAAAGTAAATAATAAATATGACTTTTTTTGTAAATTTCAGTTTTTTAAAGATTTTATTTATTTATTTTTAGAGAACGGAAGGGAGAAAGAGAGGGAGAGAAACATGTTTGTAGTTGCCTCTCACACACGCCCAACTGGGGACCTGGCCCACAACCCAGGCATGTGCCCTGACTGGGAATCAAACCCGTGACCCTTTGGTTCATAGGCTGGTGCTCAATCCACTGAGCCACACCAGCCAGTAATGAGTATGTTTATTATAGAGTTTATAAGTAATGCATTCTAGAAATCATTGTAGACAACGACCGCTAAATAAAATTTATGTGAGAATAACCTTCCATACTTCAGAGGGTAGAATATAACATTAATGAATTTAAATGAATACAGCTATTCAAAATCTACCTTCTGGGCAACAAACAAAAAGATAGTGAAGCCACTTTATGATGGTCACCTAACTGTATCAGTGATAAAAGAATCACAAGCCAAAAACTGATTCATAGAATCAAATAGTCCTCCCACTTATTATCAATAATAAGACCAAGTAGAAATAGGTGCCTACATTACTCTTTCAATGAATTAAAAATAAAGAGATATCCACATGTGGATTTTAAAAATGTCTGCATAACAACATATTGTTGCACCTTTCTTTCTTTCTTTCTCTCTCTCTCTCTCTCTCTCTCTCTTTCCTTCCTTCCCTCCTTCCTTCCTTCCTTCCTTCCTTCCTTCCTTCCTTCCTTCCTTCCTTCCTTCTCTCTCACTCTAAGTGTTTTTATTTTTTTTTTTAAGTTGGGCTCTCAAGTAGAGAAAAGCACTTTCATCAAAGTTAAAAGAGCTCATTTTCACCAGTAGTGGGCTTTTGGCTTTATTTATTTATTTATTTTAAAGTATATTTTATTAATTATGTTATTACAGTTTTCCCGATTTTCCACTCTTTATCCCCCTTCCACCCTGCACGCCCTAACCCTCCAGTATTCCCACCCCCTGCCTTAGTTCATATCCATGGGTTGTACATATAAGTTCTTTGAGTTCTGTTTACTGTACCATTTTTGACCTCTCCCCATCTATATAATACCTACCAATTATGCTTCCTCTTCCCTGTACCTTTCCCCAGTATTCCTGCCCCCTGCCCACTGAAACCCATGTGATATCCATTTCTTTGATTCTGTTCCTGTTCTATTTGTTTGCTTAGTTTTTGTTTTCATTGTTTTTCTTTCTTTCATTTTTTTAGGTTCATTTGTTGATAGTTGTGAGTTTGTTGTCATTTTCCTGTTCATAGTTTTTGATCTTCTTCTCTTTCTTAGATAAGTCCCTTTAACATTTCATATAATAATGGCTTGGTGGCGATGAACTTCTTTAACTTGACCTTATCTGGGAAGAACTCTATCTGCCCTTCCTTTCTAAATGATAGCTTTGCTGGATAAAGCAATCTTGGATGTAGGTCCTTGCCTTTCATGACTTTGAATACTTCTTTCCAGTCCCTTCTTGCCTGTGAGATTTCTTTTGAGAAATCAGCTGATAGCCTTATGGGCAGTCCTTTGTAGGTAACTCTTTCCTTTCCTCTTGCTGCTTTTAAGATCGTCTCTTTGTCTTTAATCTTTGGTAACTTAATAATGATGTGCCTTGGTGTGTTCCTCTTTGGGTCCAACTTACTTGGGACTCTCTGAGCTTCCTGGACTTCCTGGAAGTCTATTTCCTTTGCCAGATTGGGGAGGTTTTCCTTCATTATTTGTTCAAATAAGTTTTCAATTTCTTGCTGTTGTTCTCCTTCTGGCACCCCTATGATTCGGATATTGGAATGTTTCAAGTTGTCCCAGAGGTTCAAAAGTCTGTCTACATTTTTTTGAATTCTTGTTTCTTCATTCTGTTCCAGTTGGATGCTTATTTCTTTCTTTTGTTCCAAATCATTGATTGAGTCCTCGTTTCCTTCCTGTCACTGTTGGTTCCCTGAATATTTTGCTTTATTTCACTTTGGGTATCTTTCATTTGTTTTTTCATTCTTTGACCAAGCTCAATCAGTTCTGTGAGCATTTTGATAACCAGGGCTTTAAATTTTCCATCAGACAGGTTAACTATCTCCTCACTTAGCGCTTAGCTCTCTTTCTGAGGTTTAATTTTGGCCCTATTTCTTTGTTCAGACCCCTGTTAAGTCATACGAAGGTAGGGCCTTAGGTATTATCCTGGGCAGGGCAACTGTCCTTGCTGCACTGTGGCACTGCCTGTGGAGTAGAACCAGAGAGGGGACAATGCAGCTCCCCTGCTCCTCTCTAACACACTTTGCAGTGAAGTCTTGTGTGAGACTGGGAGCTTCTTCCACCTTGGCAACCTCTGCCATAGTCTACAGCCAGCCCTGAGTCTCAGTTTCCCCTTAAGTCAGCTCCACCCTTGAAGCCCACTGCCTCGCTGTGGTTTCTGTCCATCCACCACCTTACCAGTCTGGTTGTTCTGTTTGACTGTTTCTTTAACTCCGTGGTTGTCAGATTTCCATGAAGTTTGATTTTCTGGCACTTCTGATAATTTATTGATTTTAGTTTGGTTGTTATCCTCCTTTTGGTTGTGTGAGGAAGCAAAGGGTTTCTACCGACACCTCCATCTTGGCTGGAACTCCACATTTTTCTTTCTTTCTTTAATATTTTTTTTATTTTAATTGTTGTTGCAGTACAATTTTCTATCTTTTACTCCCATCCCAACCCAGCCACCCAGCCCTCCCCTCTTCCCTCCCATTTCTCCACATTTTTCTTTCTTATGTAAGTTATTTTAGGAGTTATTCCAATTAGCTTTTTTAATTTTAAATATTTATTTCTAAATATCCTATATTTAGTTTATTAAAGTTTTTCATTTTTTGAATTGAGAATACCTTTAAAATACTACTAGAGAATACCTTTAAAATACTATCACTTAGTTTACATTACTTTATATTACAAAGGATTAATAACTACCACAGTGTCACCTACTTTAACTGTTAAGAAATAGAGTGCTTATAATTTTGGATTTATGAATGGAAAACAAAACTCTGAGTAGGAGATTATTTGTCAGTAGGGGAACAGTGATTGGACATTGTAATGTAGAGAGTCTGGCAATATTTTGTTTTATTTTCTCACTCTGATAACTAGCCAGAATCTCATGTAATGCCTAAGTTTTATTTTTCTTTTTTTAACTTGTGATTCAGGAGAATTTACATGTGTGAAAGTACAGAGAATAGCATTATGAATCCACATGTAGTTATTTCCCAACCTCAGTGATTTTCAACTCATGGAATGCTTCATTTAAAATGTACAGATTTTTGTGATGTCTTCATGCCAATATAATAATTAGCTATGTCTTAATTATAAATATAGGGTAGTCCAGAATAGCATTTAAAATTAAGCATTGATTTGCACAGACTGTAGAAGTGTTTCCCCTCCTCCATATTCTGAATGGTCATTTTAAAGCCACTGTTTTTATTGTTTTCCAGTTAGGAAAATGAAAGCTTCACATCCTAGGTTATTTATCAAATGTGAGATTAAAATCAAGATAAGAATATCTACCACCTGGGTGTTAGGACATGGACTTATGAGGACATAATTTACCTTGGGAATCCTAAACTTAAACTGGGTGAGTTAAGGTCTGTCTTCAGAGCGTCATTGACCCATTGAATAATCAATACTTCTTATCCTAATCAGGAAAACTAAGAACCATTTTAAAATACAGTCACCCTTAAAAGCATATGGACAAAGTTAAATCACAATGGCTTCCTACTTTTTCTCCAGAAGATAAATATAGTAACTTGAGTTTCTGGAGTTTCTTTATGAAGAAATAAAAATATGATCAGAATCTTATTTCATGGTTAACTTTTTAGGAACATATTTACTTATTAAAAAATAAAGAAACAAATAACTGGGTTGACTTTCCATTACTCAAATCAACTCAGTGGTTCCTAATTTTTCTCTGTGTAAACAGAGACCATACTTTTCACCAGGAAGTTGAAGAAAAGCCATAATTACTTTTCCATGGTTTTCATCTTGTATATGAAATTGGCCCATGTCAGCAGTTCAGAGTACTAATTGATGTTTTGACTAAGCTAACAGAAAGGCTGCTCTGGAATTCATAGGCATCATTTTTCTCACAAATAAAAAGTAAGATATTAATAAGAGACATGATTTGAAATAGAAAGTGATGTAAATGTGAAAAGCTTGTAATGCCTTGCCATGTCTTGAGTTATTATTATCATATGGAATCAGAGGAAATAACTTTTGAAAAGAAAATGGGCAATGAGAGATAAAAAAAGGAAGAAGTAACTAGAGAGCATTCTGAGTGGAGAAATTTATATAATGTATAGTCAAACTAAGTCCCATTTAATGCTAAAACTTATTAGCATAGAAAAGAGAGTACATATTAAAAACTTCTGACTTACAGTTTATTCTTAATAGAAATGAAATGCTAAAGAATATCAGGTTTGAGTGGGCATGATGGGCCTTGCTCATTTTGGGTACCCAAGTTATTTGTTAAATCAGATAATCAATAAATAAGTGTCAGTGAATAAAGTAGTAGTAATTTAGCCTTCATGTGAACAACTATGTAGTGAAACTGATTTTCCACCGGTGTGCACAAGAATTTTTAAAACATGCAATATATGCTATTTGTTCAGGGGCACCGACCTCTTTTCCCTTAGACTGTCAAATTAAAAAATGACTACAGCCAACACAACAATAACCATCCAGTGTGGATGAATCAAAATTGTACTTAGTTTTTTTTTTGCCAGAAAAATATTTTTTCATGTGCTACAGAATTTTTGTAATTAGTTTATGTGTGCTATGAGATGAAAAGGGTTGAAAATTGCTGTAGTAAAATAACCAACACTGCTTATAGAATAATAGGTGGAGATATTTAAATTGTCATAGGGATCCCCAAGTTCATGTATACTTATTCATAAAAATAGCCCTCATACTCTCATTCTCCTTGATCACTGGATTGCATTGCCAACAGTTTTGAGAAAAGATAGTGAATTATCAATTAAATTGACTTGGGTCATACTGAGCTTGTTAGTATGCTGAAAACATTTGCAAGGGGAAGAGCATAGCCATCGATGTCTCATTTGTGGACTGTAACAATATTGTTTAACTAATGGAAAGTATAAGGTGTGGCTGAGAATATAAAGCTTCTGATGAAGGGAGAGCCCATCATTGTCCTGTCGGGGTAAGATCTATCAGCATCATACTGACTGATTATGATACTGAGTATGTAGTTGTGTACACTGACATATTTATTACCCTGGAAAAACTGAGCATTTTTTTAAAGGATAGGACCAAAATTTTCCTCATATTCATGATAGGCATGAATCTAGGAAAATATAACAACTTTCTTAAAATTATTAGTTTCTGCTCTTATCCCGTCAACTTCTTGACATGTCTCCACTATGGAAAGCTAGCTACATCATTACAATCTGTGACCTTGTTGACACTTAGAAGACTAAATGGTCTCTTTAGCAAGCTGGTTGTTATGGGCGTGTTTCTGCCAGGAACCCATTCCTGCTTCTATTGACAAGGCTGCAGCTATTGGAAAGGTACTTCCTGAGTTAAAGGGGAAGCTCTCCAGCATGATACTCCGCTGCACCTATGCCCACCAGGCAGATCTGCCAAACACAGTGGCCAGAAAGTGATAAGGCAAGCTCCTGCTAGACCCAGGAACCTGTGATTTTAGCAGTTATGACTAGTATTCCCTGTAATACTTAAAGAAGTCCTCGTGTTGGTATGCAGTGAGTTTGGCCACAACAAACATACTGTTGACATTAGGAACTTGGAGTCTGTATCCCTGTAGCAATAGTTAGGGGACCATCTCTCTTAACTCTTCTTTCTTCCCCCAAAACACACAGTGGAAAAAATTCTATTTCACACCTGAACCTTTTATGAGACTTCCATAGAGGTGGGCTAGAGTATAAAGATATTTCTATATTTTGTGCCATTAATAAAATTTGCGCTCGGCCCAAATTTAGTAAGTTGAGACAGAGGCATTAACAGTCATCACCTTAATATACATTTGTAACCAAAAAGGTAAATTAACTTTAATAACCACCAAAGAAGGAACTTGGGGATGAAAAAGAGAAGAAAGGATGGAAGGGAGGGAGGGACGCACAGAAGAAGGAAAGAGGCAGGGAGGATCCTACCTTTGTATAGGCTTTGAAAGTCCTGACTTTGGATTGTTTTATTTGGTTATAGCTATAGCATCTCAAGTGAAATTTGGTTAAAAACAAAGGGAATTTGAAAAGAGTATAAGAAGGGTGAGCTACTTCATTTATATTTGGTATTCTACAACTGGGAAGAGACAAATTTAGGAATAAAGAAAATATAAAGTGACTGTCAAGAAACAGCAAACTCCCTGGCTGGCATAGCTCAGTGGATTGAGCACAGGCTGTGAACCAAAGCATTGCAGGTTAGATTCCCAGTCAGGGCACATGCCTGGGTTACAGGCCACCGGCCCCCAGCAACCGCACATTGATGTTTCTCTCTCTCTCTCTCTCTCTCTCTCTCTCCCTCTCCCTCTCCCTCTCCCTCTCCCTCTCCCTCTCCCTCTCCCTCTCTCTCTCTCTCTCTCGCTCTCTCTCTCTCTCTCTCTCTCTCTCTCTCCCCCCTCCCTCCCTTTCCTCTCTAAAAATAAATAAATAAAATCTTAAAAAAAAAACTTAAAAAAAAAAGAAACAGCAAACTACTAGAAACTACCTCTCTAAGAGGTGCAACATGTAGAGTATTTGGGGCAGTCTCAAAGTAAGTGCAAAAATCTGTATTGTAGCACATAAAAACACATAACAAGATACAAAATTGTACACATCCTTTGACAATAATTATGTTAAAATAACTACATGAATAAAAACTAAAAGGGAGTGTAACAGATTACTTGGGCTGTACTACTGGGAGTGGTAAATTATAATGCTAGATTTGGCATTGTGAAAAAATAACATATTAGGAAGTGTCTATTTTTTGGAATTATATTGGCGTCATTAAAGATCGTATTGTGACAAACCCCATAGTAAAATGGCCAATTCTCATCAACAGTGAAGTGTGTATTTCCCACAGTGGCCATTTCTCAACTGGACTTCCTGGGAAGTTCAGAGATGTAAGATGGGCTGAGGGAAATGAGTAGAAAATTCCTGGATAACCTTAAACTTAAGCTTTGATAACTGTGTCAACCTGTACAAAAAATCTGTGTCTCCTGTTAGTCCAGGAATAAGAGGAATCTCTAATTCTCTCCAAGAAGTAATTTTATTTTCAAAAGTGAGAATAGGAAGGGAAAGGTGAATAAGGGAAAGGGGAGAAAGTATTACCTGTATAACCTCATGACTTTGCTGTTGAAAATGAGGGACCTGAGACTGAGATGGGTTTTTTGGTTTTTATTTTAAACATTTCATCACTCTAGATTTATTTGGGCACTCGCAAACATCCAGGAGCATTGGAAGTTAAGAAGACATTGAGATAGTTATTAAGGGCATTGGTATTTTAACTTATGAACTGAAGGATGTCTCTAAACTCAACAGAGAGAAGGTACTATTAAATGTGATCTTCCATAATACTGGGTTGAATAGTCTTGTGTACGCTCAACCTATAGAAAGTGAAGAAGATGGTTTGCGGAGCCATGATATAATGTTGCATAGGCCTTCTCCTACCATTGGAAAAACAACAGCATTGCTCCACAGCAGTCTACAATAATATACCATTTCAATAGATGACATTCATTTGCTCTGTTATCCTCAATTCATGCAGTATTTGGTGTTTATATAATTTTGTACTTGTTATTTTTACACTGCTAGGCGGTGTTAGTTGAATAGGAATTGTTTTTTAGATACCTAGTACTTTGAGTAAGTGGTTTTGGAATTACATTGGATAATGTTAACTGAGTATGATTGAATTAGATCTTTTTTGTGTTTGATTTTATTACTTTTGGCTATGATTTTGAGTCATCCTTTTTTCTCAATCTTATTGAAGGTTTATTGAAATTTCAATATATTGACAGGGTTAGCCATATTTTCTTTAACTTCCCCTTCCTAGAATGTAGAGACTCATCAAAAGAGATTCTTGTTTGTTTGTTTTTAACTAGTTGGCCTTGTTATGGAGCTCTGCCTTGTTAACTTCTGGCTGTGAATTTGGCTATAAAAAGCTTAGAAGTACCCACTCTAGAACAATAAAACTTGCTGCATGAAAAAGGAACACTTTTTAGAGAACAAGAGTTGATTCCAACTCTGCTCAAAAACTTGGTATCTTGATGTCAATGATGGTTTCCAAAATGTGTAAATAGTTGTAAATTTACTCTTGAATAACCACAAAAATTAAAATTTCAGTATTAAAGAAAACTCACCAATTCCATGTCTTGTTTTTATGATACTACTTTATAGTTTGATTTCATTATATTTCTTTAATTTCATTTATTTAACTAACATTCATTAAGAACATACTATGTGACAGGCCCTATGCTCTCTTTTGGGAGTGTAATGGTGAGCATCTGCTTAGAGTCTAGTAATTAATGTCTATGTTCTTTAACTAATTAATTACATAATTAGTTATTAGTATCTACAGACATTAATCAAATAAACCATCTAAAATATAAAACTGCAGCAATGACAGATATGACAGAAAAAATACAGGAGGCCACAAGAAGGAATTTAAAATAGTCAAAGATTAGGAAAGGCTTCTTGGAGTGAGGGTTGAGAGTAAGGGGTTTCTCCAGTTGGACAGTATCTGTATAAGTGCCAGAGAGGAAGTGTTTCCATCCCAGAGATGGGCAAAGGCCCCTAGCAGGCAGGAGAGCATCCTGGCGAGTAGTGTTTGGCAGAGAGAAAGCAAGGGTGGCTACAGTATCCAGAATGAAAATTGAGTGACATGTGAAGAGGCTGGAGGTGTAGTTAGGTTTGGGTAGCAGTTATATAGGTTTTATTTGTAGTTTTTGTGGTTTTATTTGTAAACATTCTTCAAGCTGTCCCCTTTGATACACTTTTTTATATGTACATTACACTTCAATTTTTAAAAGTTTACTTTAAAAAATCTGGAAGTGCACATCAATGAATAGTTTAAGACTGCAAAGTTTTACACAAAATTGCACTTCAGTAATTCCCTCATATCCACTCCCAGTCACGACTCTCCCTCTTCTCCCTCTGTTAGAGGCAGCCACTATCCTGGCCTTAATCACTGTAAGTTATTTTTGTCTGTTCTTAAATATCATTTGATTGGAATCATAATATTTATGTCTGGCTTCTTTTGATCCATTTTATGTCTGTGAAATTCTCCTGTGTTTGCACATAGCAGTAATTTGTATGCCTTTATTGATGCATAATATTCCAGTATATGAATATACCATATTTTATTTATTCATCCTACTATTTGGGTTATTTCCAGTTCGGAGCTATTATAGAAAGTGCTGCTATGAATACTTTTGTATATCTTTTGGAGTATGTATGTACCCATTTCTTTTAAGAATATGTGTAAGAGTCAAATTGCTAGTTTATAGGGTATGTGTATGTTCAACTTTAATAGGTGCCACCGTATATGCATAGTTTTCCAAAATGGTTTTACCAGTTTATACTGCCACTAGCAGTGTATAAAAGTTATAGTTGCTTTACATACTTGTCAGCACTTGGAGTTGACAGTTTTTTTAAAACTAAATGCTAGTCATTGTGGTGATACACAATGATCTGCATTATGGTTTTAATTTGCATTTCTCTGCTGAAATTGAATTTTTTCTTTTCTTCTGCTATTTTAATTTTTTTGGGGGGTAGTGCTTAGTCAAGTTTGTTGTCCATTTTAATATTTGATTCTCTATATCCTATATTGACTTAGGAGTTCTTTATATTTTTGATACAAGTCTTTTGTTAGATGTATTCCAGATACCTTTTATTCTGTAGTAGAAAAATATCTTCTCTTTCAATTAAAAATATTTCAAATGATTGATTTTTTCTTTGTAATTAGATAAGACATTTTTATGCTTTGTTTAAAGAGTTTTTCACCCTGGCTGGTGTAGCTCAGTGGGTTGAGCGCAGACTGCGAACCAGGCATCGCAGTTTCGATTCCCAGTCAGGGCACATGCCTAAGTTGCAAGCCATGACCCCCAGCAACCGCACATTGATGTCTCTCTCTCTTTCTCTCTCTCTCTCTCCTTCCCTTCCCTCTCTAAAAATAAATAAATAAAATCTTTTTAAAAATCCTGGTAAAAATTTAGAAAATCAAGTTATTTAAAAAAAAAAAAAGAATTTTTCCCTATCCCAAAGTCCTGAAAATATACTCCTATAGTATCTTTTGGGAGCTATTGTTTACTTACACATTTAGATATATACTTGGAATTGGTTTGTGTATGGTATGAACTAGGGGTAAAGATTCATTTTTCCCCAAGTGGACATCCAGTTGTCCCAGTATTATATACTGAAAAGCCTCACTATATTCTTCATTGTCATCTTTGTGATAAGTTAGTTGACTGAATTCTCTGTTTTGTTCCATTGGCTCATTAGAACACTTTTTAGATTATTGTAGCTTTGCGATGAGTCCTGCTATTTGATAGTGTAATTTCTTCAACTTCATTCTTTAAGAGCACCATGGCTGTTTTCAGCTATTTTAGGATCCATTTGCCAGTTCCAACAAAAAATAATCTGCTGGGATTTTGATTGGGATTACACTGAAGCTATAGATTAATTTGAAGAGAATTGACATTAAAATACTGAGTCTTTAATTCATAGGTGTAATACATCCCTCCATTTGTTTGGGACTTTTTAATTCCTCTCACCAGTGTTTTAAAGTTTTCTGTGTAGATGTCATACACATATTTATTTCGATTTATGTCTGGGTGTTTTATGATACTAGTGCCAATATGCATTAGTTTGCTAGAGCTACCGTGACAAAGTACCACAAAGTAGGTGGTTTAAAAAACAGAAATGTATTTATTTCTTTACAGTTTTGGATGCTAGAAGCCCAAGCTCAAGTTGGTTTCATTCTGAGGCCTCTACCCTTGGCGGACAGATGACCCTGTGTCTTCACATGGTCTTCCCTCTATGTCTGCACGTGTACCTGTGTCCTAACATCCTCTTACAAGGACACCAGTCATGTTGGATTAGGGCCCACCCATATTGGATTAGACCTCATTTTACTTTCCTTACCTCTGTAAGACCCTCCTATCCAGATACAGTCACATCCTGAAGTTCTGGGGGTTAAGACTTCATCATAAGAATTTTGGAGAGACACAATTCAGCCCATAACAGAGTGGTATCAAATTATTTGTTGCTGATATATACAAATACAATTTTAATTTTGAATATTAATCATATATAGTGACCTTGCTAAATTCACTTATTAATTTTAATAGTGTTTCTGTTCATTGTCTTGGATATTCTACATACAAAATCACATCACCTGTGAATAGTGACTAATCTCAGAATAAAGGCATTCAGTGTTTGACTTAAGTAAAATAATTGGTGTGGGCTTTCTGTTGATGTTTTATCAGATTATCTCTTTCTGTTGCTCATTTGTTAGAAGACTTTTTTTAAAATCACGAACTAAGTTTGAAGCTCACAAACTATTAGAATGTTAATTGTTGCTATATTGGAGAAAAGTTTATAGGATTTACTAATGGATAATTTTGGTATGGAGAATAGTGGAAGAATGCAATTTTTTTGTTCATCGTAATTGGAGCTTTGTGATGTCTTCTGTAGTTTCTGTGAAATGGTTTGGAGGAAAATGGGAAAATTAGTGTGAAATGTGAGTTTCATTGAAAAAGTTAAAAATCAGTTACCTAGTATTTTTAAAACTCCAGATGTTTATACTCATTAGCACTTGAGTATTGCAGCATAATTTTTATTTCTTTAGTTTTTTGCCAAATAGATATATAATGTTGTTATTCAATTTATTTTCAGTTAATAACAGAAATAACTACTCTGGTTTCTTTACTATGGTATTTTGGAGTTTGGTTCTGCAAAATAATGTGTATGCACCAAGGTGAATCTGTGCATTGCACAAATTGTTATCATTTGGAGCTATCCAGAAATCATTAAAAGTATATCACAGACTTTACTTTGGATCATTCGGGTAACAAAGAATAGTCATACTAGTAGTACTAATAATAGCAGTAAGAGTAATAATAACAAAAGCGATATTCTTTCAGCAATTAAACATTTTGAGCAGCCACAGTTCTAAGGGGTTTACATGTATTAACACAATTGTTACAATAACTTTCATAATACTATTTTATTCATCCTTTTTATACATAAGGAGAATAAGGCATAGAAAGATAAGCAACTTGTTCAATCCAGGTCTCACATAGCTAATAAATGGTAGGTCATGATTTGAACCCAAACAGTTGGCTCCGAGCTTTCCCTAGAGTGACATGTTATGTTTTCGTGGGATAGAAATCTTTAATTTTAATAGAATCTAAAAATTGATGTGTACATTTTAGTCTCAGACCCAAAAAAGACAGCAGGAAAAAAAAATGTTACTAAAATACTCCCACATGCAATACAAGATTCTCCACAGTATAACTTATTTGTCCTGTACACATTGCTAGGTGCATAGTTCCTCTGCCTCCTGTTATTCCTAAACCATGTAGTCTGATCCTGGCCCCAGTACTTCCCATCCTTCCAAACCACTTCACATGCTCTTGATAGCAAAAACAGCTGTCCTGAGGTGAAATTAGTTAAAATGAAGAGTTATGGTCCTCAGTTTCCATATGAATAAAACAAAGTTTAATTATTTAATCTCTAAAATTCTAGAATTGCTAAACCTAACCTTGTGTGTAATGACCCCCCCAGGTATCCCAGAATGCCCCATTCCACTTCCTGTTTTTTCTCCCATTAAACCTGTTTTTCTTCAGGCATTATGTAATGAGATAAAGCTTTTTTTGTTAAGTCCAATTCTTTTGTTATTGTTATTTTATTACTAAAATTTTTTTACTGCTTTCTACTCTTTTTCATTATGAACACCTCTGTAGGTGTATTATTAGTTTACTAAGTTAATCTGGGAATCTAGCCATTATTTTTTTTAAATTTAATCTTTTTATTACTATTATTTTTAAAGATTTTATTCATTTATCTTTTAGAGAGGGAAGGGAGGGAGATGGAGGGAGAGAGAGGGGGGGGGAGAGAGAGAGAGAGAGAGAGAGAGGGAGAGAGAGAGAGAAACATGAATGTGCGGTTGCTGGGAGCCGGTGGCCTGCAACCCAGGCATGTACCCTGGCTGGGAATCAAACCTGTGACACTTTGGTTCGCAGCCCGCGCTCAATCCACTGAGTTACACCAGCGAGGGCTTAAAATTTAATCTTTATTGTATTTTTTTCTATTACCATTTAGTCCCCTATACTCCCAGCCCCCCAGCAATCACCCCACTACTGTCCATGTCCATGAGTCTTTTTCTCTTTTTGCTCAATCCCTCCACTTCCTACCTCCCACCCACCTTAGCTGTCATCTTGCTCTCCATTTATGAGTCTGTCCCTATTTTCCTTGTTAGTTCAGTTTGTTCATTAGATTCCACATATGAATGAAATCATATGGTATTTGTCTTTCTCTGACTGGCTTATTTCACTTAGTATAATGTTCTCCAGGTCCATCCATACTGTCACAAAGCTTTAAAAAAATATGGCCTAGTAATATTCCATTGTGTAAATGTCCCATAGTTGTTTTATCCACTCATCTAGTGATGGACGCTTGGGCTGCTTCCATATCTTGGAGATTGTAAATAATTTTGAAATGAGCATAGGGGTACTTATGTTCTTTTGAATTAGTTTTTTGGGTTCCTTTGGATATATTCCCAGAAGTGGTAATGCTGCGTCAAAGAGCAGATCCATTTTTAATTTTTTGAGGTGTCTCCATACTGCTTTCTGTAGTCACTATACCAATCTCCACATCTCCCCTTTCTCCACATCTTTGCCAGTGCTTGTTGTTTGTTGATTTATTGATGATAGCCATTCTGACAGATGTGAGATGATACCATACTGTGGTTTAATTTGCATTTCTCTGATGATTAGTGACGTTGAGCGTGTTTTCATATGTTTACTGGCCATCTGTTAAGTACTGTTTGGAGGAGTGTCTATTCGGGTCCTTTGCCCATTTTTAAATTGGGTTGTTTATTTTTTTGGTGTTGAGTTTTATAAGTTCTTTACAAATTGTGGATATTAACCCCTTACCTGATGTATCAGTGAATATGTTCTCCTGTGGGTCGTATTTTCATTTTGTTGATAATCTCCTTTACTGTGCAAAAACTTTTTAGTTGATGTCCCATTTGTTTATTTTTCTTTTTCTCTTGCCTGGAGGGATATGTCCGATAAAATGTTGCTATAAGAAATTTCTGAGATTTTGCTGCCTATGTCTAGGATTTTTACAGTTTCTGGTCTAAAATTTAAGCCTTTGTTCTATTTTGAATTTATTCTTGTATGTGGTGTAGGAAGGTGGACTAGGTTCATTTTTCTGCAGGTATCTGTCCAATTTTCCCAACACCATTAATTTTATTAAACTATCTTTAGCTCAATGTGTGTGCTTGTTTACTCTGTCAAATATTAATTGACTATAAAGGTATGGGTTTATTTCTGGGCTCTCTCTTCTGTTCTTTTGATCTGTGTGTCTGTTTTTATGCCAGTTACAATACTGTTTTGATTACTATGGCTTTATAGTATAGTTTGATATGAGGTAGTGTGATTCCTCCAACTTTGTTCTTCATTCTCAGGATCACTGTTGCTATGCAGGGCCTTGTGTGGTTCAATATAAATTTTTGAAAGAGTTGTTTTAGTTCTATGAAATACATCATTGGAATCTTGATAGGAATTGCATTGAATCTATAGATTGCTTTGGGTAGTATGGACATTTTAATAATGTTAATTTTTCCTATCCATGAACACAGTATGTGCTTCCACTTATTTGTATCTTCTTCCATTTCTTTCCTTCTTCAGTGTTTTATAATTCTCTGAGTACAGGTGTTTTATATCTTTGGTTAGGTTTATTCCTAGGTATTTTATTCTTTTTGAGCAATTGTGAATGGGATCGTTTTCTTAATTTCACTTTTTGTCAGTTCGTTGCTGGCATATAAAAATGCAACTGATTTCTGGATATTATTTTGTATCCTGCCACTTTGCTGAAAACATTTATCAGTTCTAATAGTTTCTTGGTGGGATATTTGGGGTTCTCTATGTCCAGATTGGGATTCTCTATGTCTGCAAATAATGACAGTTTCACTTCTTTCCAATATGGATACCATTTATTTTTTCTTATTGTCTGATTGCTGTGGCTAGGACTTCCAGTAGTAAGTAT
The DNA here is from genome assembly GCF_004126475.2 of Phyllostomus discolor. NCBI lineage: Eukaryota > Metazoa > Chordata > Mammalia > Chiroptera > Phyllostomidae > Phyllostomus > Phyllostomus discolor. Next base: position 149,804,073 of record NC_040903.2, on the reverse strand, counting down.
CTTGAATAAGAGAGGTGAAAGTGGACATCCCTGTCTTGTTCCTGATCTTACAGGGAATGTTTGGAGTTTTTGCCTGTTGAGTATAATGCTGGCAGTGAGTTTGTCATATATGGCCTTTATTATGTTTAGGTTTGTTCCCTCCAGTCCCACTTTGCTAGAGTTTTGATCATAAATGGGTGCTGGATTTTATCAAAAACTTTTTCTGCGTCTATTGATGTGGTCACACAGTTTTTATCCTTCATTTTCTGTATGTGGTAAATCATATTTATTGATTTACAAATGTTGTACCAACTTTGCATTCTTGAAATAAATCCCATTTGATCATAGAGTATGATTTCTTTGATGCACTGCTGTATTCAGTTTGCTAATATTTTGTTGAGGATTTTAGCATCTGTGTTCATCAGGGATATTGGCCTATAATTTTCATTCTTTGTAATCATCCTATAATTATCTGGTTTTGGACTTAAGATAATGCTGGCCTTGCAAAATGAGTTTGGCAAGCGGCCCTCCTCTTGACTTTCATGAAATAGTTTGAGAAGGAGAGGTGTTCTTCTCAGAATGTTTGATGAAATTCACCTGTAAAGCCATCTGGTCCAGGGCTTTTGTTTGTTGGAAAATTTTTGATTACTGCCTCAGTTGTATTCTATCCATTCAGATTATCTGATAATTCCTGATTTAGTTATGGAAGATTGTATATTTCTAGGAATTTGTCCATTTCATCCAGTGTGTCCAGTTTGTTGGCATATAGTTGTTCATAATATTTTCTTACAATGTTTTGTATTGTTTGGTGTCAGTGATATTTCTCCTCTTTCATTTCTGATTTTATTTATTTGGTTCCTTTGTTTTTTTTTTCTTGATGAGTCTCGTTAAAGGTTTGTCAATCGTGTTTATCTTTTCGAAGAATCCGTTCTGGGATTCATTGAATCTTTTGTATCCTTTTTTTTTACACTCTGTGTTTTATTTCCACTCTGATTTTTATTATTTTCCTTCCTTCTACTCACTTTGGTCTTTATTCTATTTCAAGTTCCTTTAAGTGTGAAGTTAGTTTGTTTCTTTGAAGTTTTTCTTGTTCTTTGACATAGGCCTGTAATGCTATGAATTTCCCTCAGGATTACTTTTTCATGTCCCACAGATTTTGAATTGTTGTGTCCTCATTTTCATTTGTTTCAAGATATCTTTTCATTTCTTCCTTGATCTCATTGTTGATCCATTCATTGTTTAATAGCATGTTCTTTAAGTACCATCTCTTTGTGTGTTTATTGGTGTTCTTGTGATTGATTTCTAGTTTCATAGCATTGTGGTACGAGAAGATGCTTGATATGGTTCAGTTTTCTTAAATTTATTGAGACTTGTTGTGTCTTAACATTGGTCTATCCTAGAAAACATTCCCTGAGCACTGGAAAAGTATATATATTCTGCTGCTCTGAAAATGTTAATTAAATCCATTTGGTATAATATGTTGTTTAAGGCTGCTGCCTCCTTGCTGATTTTCTGCCTAGATCTATCCATTGCAGTCAATGGGGTATCATAATCTCCAACTATGACTGTATTTCTGTCGATCTCTCCCTTTACATCCATTAAGATTTGTGTCACATATTTAGGTGCTTTTACATTGGGTGAGTAAATGTTTACTAGGATTATATCCTCTTGTTGAGTTGTTCCCTTTATCATTATGTAGTAGCCTTGGTTTTAAAGTCTATTTTGTCAGTACTATTTTGTAAGTACTGCTAAGCCAGCTTTTTTTCCCATTCCATTTGCATGAAATATCTTTTCCCAACCCTTTACTTTTATTCTTTGTGTATCTTTTGATTTGAGATGTGTCTCTTGGAGGCAGCATATATGTGGGTCTTGTTTTCTTGTCCATTCAGCTACCCAATGTCTTTTGGTGAGAGCATTTAAGCCATTTACATTTAAGGTGATTATTGATAGATACATATTTAATGCCATTTTATTCTTAGACTAATTTCCTCTGTTTTTTTTCTCTTTCTTCTCCTCCTTCTCCTCTCTCTCTTCCTTGTCTTCCTTCTTTTTCCTTCTTCCTTCTTTCTTCGTCTGGCAAACCCTTTAACATTTGTTGCAGTACCAGTTTGGTGTTAACAAACTCTTTTAGCTTTTTCTTGTCTGGGAAGCTCCTTATTTCTCCTTCAGTTCTAAATGATAGCCTTGCTGGGTAAAGTAGCAAGGTTGTAGGTCCTTGCTTTTCATCACCTTGACTATTTCATACCACTGCCTTCTGGCCTGAAATGTTTCTGTTGAGTAATCAGATGCCAGTCTAATAGGTGCTCCCTTGTATGTAACTACCTGCTTTTCTCTTGTGGCTTTTAGGATTCTCTCCTTTTCTTTAAGCCTTGTCATTTTAATTATTATGTGTCTGTGTAGGCCTTTTTGGGTCCAGTTTGTTTGGGACTCTCTGAGCTTCCTGGACTTGTGCTTCTTTTTCCTTCACCAGATTAAAGAAGGTTTCGGTCATTATTTCTTCAAATAGTTTCTTGATCCCTTGCCCCCCTCTGTCTTTTTCTGGTATTCCCATGATGCAGATGTTGTTATGCTTTATGTTGTTACCTAGCCTCCAAAACGCTGATTCAATCTTCTATTTCATCTAACCTACTGTTCATTTCTTCCAGTGTATTATTTATTTCAGATATTGGATTCTTTATATGTGACTGGTCCTTTTTTATGGTTTCTGTATCCTTTTTCATGCTGCTGAGTATTGTTGTAATCATTACTCTAAACTCTCTATCTGATAAATTGCTTGCCTCCATTGCATCTAGTTATTCTTCTGGAGAATTCTGTTCTTTCATTTGGAGTCTGTTTCTTTGTCCTCCCATTTTGACTGCTTCTTCGTATTTTCCACCTTAGATGTTAAACTAATCAGTTGTTAAGCTGATCAGTTTTATACTGATCAAGCTGTAATAAGCAGCCCCCTGGCTTAAGCTCCACAGGGTGGGGCAGAGTAAGTTTGTGGGCAGGGCTACTGCTTCCCCTCAGGCTGATGCCACTTGGAGGGGAGTGCTCTGCCTGAGAAAGATGGGGGCATGACTCAGTGCATGGATCCTGGTGGCTGTTCCTTCGGTTCTCTCCCCAGAGCCACCAACCCCAGACACTCCTCAAACATCTCTAGTCCACTCTGCCCTCCCTTTGCTAACACTCAGGGTAAGTGGGTGCAAACAAAATTTTGTGGATTGGCCTTTAAGAAGTTCTCTGCATCTCCAGCTTCTCTCCCTGGCAGACAGAAACCCTGGTGCTTTTCACGGCTGGATGTTATCTGGATTCCTTTTCAGCTCTGGTGCTGTAGGGTGAGTAGCCCAGCTTATGGTTTGGATTTCACACATCTCAGGGGAAGCCCCTAGCCACTGACAGTCCCTCCGGAACTTCAGCTGCCACCCATGGGAGTCCAGCCAGTTCTCCCATGCCTCCTCCACACTCCCTGCCAGTCTTGTTGTGGTGAAGTTGTCTTTTGTCTGTCCTTAGTTATAAGCATTCTCTCCAACTAGTGTGCAGTTATTTGTTCCAGGTGATTTCTCTACAATTTAGTTGTAATTCCAGATTGATCCTGGGAGGAGGTTAGTGTAGCTTCCACTTACTCCTCCACCATCTTGGATCCACAAGGGATCTTTAAAAGTCTCTAGCCATGATTTAAAATAGATTTGTGAGGCATAATTCTTTTGTGGGTTGAAATCTGCATGTGCATGTCACATAACATACACACTTGATATTTGTGGCTGTTTAATTCACTTATTTAGAAGTAATAGTGAGCCAATTAGCTTTGTTCTGTCTGTGACTATAGATTCCATTTCTAACCAAGGAGAACCATCTCAAATATGTTTTGTTTTGATTACAGGTGAGAGAGTGTTGGTGGGTCAGCATGGATCCACTACTCTTAGATAAAGAACCTAAAGTTAGTGGCCTTTTTATGGTAGGAAATGGAACCATCTTTTTTTTTCTTTCACGTTAAAAATAACACTAAAAATCAGATCAAAGTAGTTTACCCATTTGCATCTATATTTTTAAAGTTTTATCTGTGTCTAGTTAACTAAAATAGTGAAATTCACTGTTTATTTCAGTATGTTTGTGCTACTGTTTCTGTGGAGTGCTTATAAGCCCAGACTGTGGAGCCAACCTGCCATGGTTCAGATCCTGGTGCCATGTGGCTCTAGTAGTTGTATATTCTTAAGCAAGTTACTTAATTCCTCTGTACTTCAGTTTTCTTATTTATAAAATCAAAAGCAAAAGAACACACCTTATACAATTATAGTGAAATGATAACACATGTAACATTCTTAGCAGAGAGTATGCACTTAAATTTAGCAACTCAATGATTGTTAACATGCTCTCAGACTTAAAAACCTCAGTCAGTGGTAGCCAGTGGAAGTGTCTTTTGTGAGAGTAAAATGTTTTTCAATGTTAGAAAGTCTCATTTATATAGATTACTATTACTGATAAAAAGAGATTACTATTACTGATAAAAAGAGAGGGAGATAATTTTAATTTGTTAGCTAGCAAGTAGCATTTTTGTCAGCATAAAAATCTTGATAACAGAATACGTGAAATGTTATTATTTAATAACATTTAATAGCATTTGCTTCATATTTGATGTTGACCATTGCAAATCAATTGATTAATTGACAATGCCAATGAGGAAGTGGTATTGGAAGAACCCTAAATAACTAGGTTCAGGACACTAATTTCAGTAACAGTGTACTTGATAGAAAAATCTTCTTTATCTGTGAATCCAGTCACTTCACTTTTGGCTAAGCCAGGTAGTCAGCGAAACTTATGATGGTCTTGTTTACTCTGTGCCAGATACTGTATATAAATATACATTGATTATCTCTTCTCTGGTGTTATACAGAATTTTATCTGTCTCTCTTCTTTCATTCCTTAAATATATATGTATCATTAAATTTCCAGAGCAAACCGAGATGGCACAGTGTGTTTAAGCAGTGTGGGTTTTGTCAGACATCACATTCTTCCAGATATATTTTTCCAAATGGAAAGATGGCTCAACATTTTCTATTATTATTTTAGATGAAATGTTCTGCAATATGTTGTTGACATTGTACTGAAGTAAATACTGTATGCTCAAGTCTCTCAGGGACCCTCATGAAAATGAGATGCATGTCCCAGGAGGCTATCTCAGAAAAGAGAAATTCTAAATAAAATAGCATGCATGAGAAAATATTCTGTTGTATAATATCGGACCTAAGGACAGTGAAATGTTGGCACAACAGAATTTTATCATTTGGCTCAATGTGGTCTCCTGCAGACAATAATTAATTCATAATTTTTCTCTTATTTTTGGTCTAATAAGGTGTTTTGTTTTACGGTGATAGAACATATTTCATTTATTAGCTATATTCCACATTCATTTGATCTACTACAAACCTTTCTTTATGACTGGCAATTTAGGCCATCTTCATTTTTGTTTTTCTTTAAGAGAACAAAGTAGGAGCCACACAAATCTCAGACTTTACTGTTAAGTGAAATGTAAATTAACCCAAGAAGTGAGATGTAGCAGAAAAGATGTGGCACACCTGTAAAAGAATTAGTCCAAGTTAGGAGATAATAGCTCAGTCTTCTTGTAGCCGTGTTTTGTTTTTGTTTTCATTTCAGTGCTCCTTCTGCTTAAGGGCATTTCTTCTGGGTTCATGCATTTTCCATAGCTTTGTCTAATTGTTTGTTTGCCAAAAATTGTTTGTTTTGCTACTTTTAAAAAGAAATCATTGTTTTTTTAATTGAGAAAAATATTTTAAAATGTTTTATGTGCCATAACCCTAATGGATTATCCCATAATCTGTAATCCCATAATCCCATAACCCAAATCCCATACACCCTTGTTGACATACTTATTAGGCAAATATAACGGCACAGGAAGGTATAGAATTTGTTTTCCCAAAGAAAAACATTTAATAGTTTTTGTATATTGCACCAGAAAAAAATGCTTCTTCTATTTACTATTTTATGATGTCAAGCAAAGGGATTTTATTATATGTACTCTGATGTATACTTCAGGGGTTTATTTTCCACCACACTTAATACATTATAGAGATATTTCTAAAATCTTCCTCTTGAGTAGATTGTTTAAGATAGAAAAAAACACTTTTAAAGACAGAAGGGAATCTCATGAAACTAGGACTAGGGATTGGAGCAGTTTCAAACTCTTATTTTGTATTTCTGCTTCTCTTTGCTTATTCACTCTGTTTTCTCTGACTGGACTGGATTTCTCAGGTCTCCAGATCCTGTGATAGAAAATAGGGCTGCTCATAATTTTCAAGGTTATAACTCTCTTTTTAAGAGTTGATCTTAGTTTAAAACTGAAATCTTTTAGTTTTAATTTCAGATTTCTGAGAAATAAACAGTTTCCAAGCTTGGAGTTCCCACTGTTGGAACCATTAGTTATTGCTATGGAGAAGCTATAGTCTTGTTAAAAATAGCTGTGTTTGCCATGTAGATGGTGGGTGAGCATTTTGCAGAAAAGAAATGCAGGACAAACAACCAGGAATATGTTTACTACATTCATTGGTGGAAATGACAAGCTTCTGGGTGATTTTATAGCTTGCTATGCACAAAGTTGCAGTATTAATCTTGTACTTTCAGGGATTTCAGTAGAATTCAAGTCTCATTATTTCTGAATTACAGTATCTGTCTGTGCCAGATTCCTTAATTCCATATTCCTATCCAGTTATGTTTTCTCTATTTTAAAAATTTATTTTCCTTGTTTTTTCCCTATTTTCCTTTCCCATCATTTTTAACTCTTTTATAGCCCCATAGAACTTTATTTTACATAATGTATAATTTATTTTTTTCCTTTTCAAATCGATATATAATTACCTAAACTAGCAAACAATTTGTGGTTTCTTAAACTTCAGAACCATTTGGGGAAGGACAGTACTTAATAGGAAGGTTTCTGGATTAAGAAGCAGGAGTCTGGGAGTAGGTTTCAAATTCACTGCCTATGCATCATTTTACTATAATATACATATAGCAACAATCACAGGCTCATTGTGAGAAGAGTCAAATAAGATAATGCATATGAAATTATCAGAAATTCACAGAAGCATTTTATTCAAACAAGTTATTATTAGTCTGAGATTTGACATCATTATTATTAGACTTTTGACTTTGACAGAGAATGAAGCACAGGAAAAGAAAGTCTTGACTTGTCAGCTGATCAGAAACTGATGAAGGCTTGTGATTTGGTGGAAGGAGGGCCTCTGTCAGTCAGTGAGAGATGGACACCATCAGTCCAACAATCCACAAGGAGCGCAGTTCCACCAACAGCCATGTCTGTGGTCCTTACCCCAGTTGAGTCTTCAGATGAAATCACAGCCCTGGCTGACAGTGAGACTGCAGCTTCATGAGAGACCTTTTACCAGAGGTGTCCAGCTAAAGCTGTACTCAGATTCCTAAAGCACAATGTCTGTGAAATGATAATTTTTTGTCTTGAGCCAGTATGTTTTGGGATAATAAGTTTTAAGCCAGGAACTTTTTCTTATACAGCGATATATAATACAGTCAGCTTTAAAAAGTCTCATATTACCAAACTTGTTTCTTCTATATCTCCCTACCCCTTATTTCTAGTAGGTTTTCTCTGTAGCTTTATTGAGGCATAATTTGCAGCATGCTATAAAATTCACCCACTGCAAGTGTAAATTCAGTGATTCTAGTAAATTTACGGAACAGTGCCATCATACCCACAATCCAGCTTTAGAACATTTCAACCCTAACTAGTTTCCCTGTCCCATTTGCGGTGGGTCCTTTCTTGTTCCCAGACCTCAGCCCCAGGCAAACATTTTTTGTCTCTATTCATTTGCCTCTTCTAAACTTTTCATATAAATGAAATCATCTAACATGTAGTCTTCTGTATCTGTTTCTTTCACTTAGCATAATGTTTTTCAGGTTTATCTATTTTGTACATATATGAGGGGGACCCATCAGTACCTGGAATTTACTTATAAACAAAATTGTGTATTTGTTCTTACATGTTTAAATTTCAGTCACCTCCAAAGTACTCTCCATTTGATGCAATACACCTATCAAGATTTGTTTTTCACCCTTTCCACATTGGTAAAATGTTTCCCTTTGAGGCCTTTTTTCATTCAGGGAAACAAAAAAAGTCTCTCTAGGTGAGATTGGGTGAATAGATTGGGCACAGGGTCATGCTGTTTTTGGTCAAAAACTGCTGAACACATGGTGTGGTGTGAGCAGGTGCACTGGTAAATTGCCCACCATGAAATGGGCAAACACACTGAAAGATTCTTCAGAAAGCTAAGTGTAGCCTCTCACCACCACCAGCTGGTAAACTGACTGATATAGAGGGGTTCCTAGAACATTCATGTAGTAGGGGAAGCCTGTACTACAAGGGGCCCGCCCTCCAGAAGATAATTGAGTTTTTGTGTGTGTCCCCCCTTTATCAGTAATTCATTCCTTTTTATTTCTGTATAGTATTTCATCATATAGATAAGTCACATTTTGTTTATCCATTCACCAATTAATAGAAAATTGATGTTCCTAGTGTACATATATACACATATATTATATGTACCCACATATATATATATAATGTTGCTATTATAATGTTTGCTAATATATATAATTTGTTATGAATATTCACATACAAATGTATATACATGTGTTTTTATTTCTCATGCATAGACACCAGGAATGGAATTACTGGGTCATGTAGTAAATTTATGCTTTAACTTTTTAAGAAACTGCCGACTGTTTGTAAACATGACCACACCATTTTAAATTCCCACCTGCAGTGAGCGAGGGTTTTGTTTTCTCCATGTTCTTGCCACCACTTGTGACTGTCTAACTTTTAGATTGTAAACATGCTAGTGAGTGTGTATTGGAATCTCATTGTGGTTTTAATTTGAATTTCCCTAATGACTAAAGATGCTGAGAATCTTTTCATTTGCTTATTTCCCACTTATATGTGTTAAATGGTAGAATATTTATTGAAACCTTTTGCTTACTTTTTTATTGTTTGGAGTTTTATCATTTAGTTGTAAGAATTCTTTTTTAAAAAAATATTTTACTTATTTATTTTTTAGAGACTGGAAGGGAGGGAGAAAGAGAGAGAGAGAAACATCAGTGTGTGGTTGCCTCTCCTGTGTACCCCATTGGGGCCCTGGTCCGCAACCCAGGCATGTGCCCTGACTGGGAATCGAACCTGCGATGCCTTGGTTCTCAGCCTGTGCTCAATCCACTGAGCTATGCCAGCCAGGGCTAGAATTCTCTATATATTCTATATACAGGTTTCCTATCAGATATATGATTTACAAATATTTTCTCTCAGCCTATGGCTTATCTTTTCATCTTCTTATTGGGCTTTTTTGAAGTGTGACAGTTTTAGATATGACTAAGTCTAATTTGTAAGTTTTTTTCTTTTATGAATTGTGCTTCTGGTGTGGTTTTTAAGTTAAGGCCATTCAGATTTTCTCCTGCGTTTTTTTCTAAGAGTCTTATAGTCTTGCACGTAAGTCTTTAAATTTGTGATATAGTGTATTTTTTTCTGTATGTTATGTGTGAAGGATCCAAAATAATAATTTTGCATATAGATATCCAATTGTCTTAACACTATTTGTTGAAAAACTATCCTTTCCCCAATTGAATTGCCTTGGAAAGTTTGTCAAAAATGAATTGACTATAAACATGAAGGTTTATTTCTAAACTCTCAATTCTGTTTCATTGACATGTACCTGTTATTACCCCAGTATCATCATCTTGCTTATTTTGGTTTTATAGTAAGTTCAGTGTTTCATAATCAGATAGTACGCCCTCTTGTGTCCTGTCCACAAAGCCTTACCATCAGCCCAGACTGTGTACCTAGCTTGGGCAGACTGTGGTGTCTACTGCATGTGTGTGTGCAGAGCTTATCATGTTAGTTCCATGCTGTCTCATTCTGGGGTCTCTCTGTTAAACACCTGGTTAGTCTGAAAGTCCAGTGTTTAACCCAGCCAGGACTGTAGCCTCCGGCTATGTGAGTCACTGGCCTTCTCACTTCATTCGCCAGGGAGATCACAGTTGATACTGACAGTGCTGCTGGATGTGGGGACTTTCTATGTCCCACTCCAAATCTAGTCAGGCTCCCTCTGTCAATAAAATTGCCATTTTCTCGAAGCTTTCCAGCCTTGGTATGGGAGCAGCCCCTGACCAAGATGGCACAGACTCCCAAAATTCAGTAGTTTTTCATATACGAATATAATCACTTCTTAATTTGGTGTATACCTTTGTTCAATATTCAGACCCACTGATAGTTGTTTTTGAGAGTTTGTCCAGATTTATCATTGCTCTTGGGTGTCCAGGATTTGTTAATCCACCCTACTGGAAGTCCTTCCTTACTTTCTCTTTTTTAACCTTTTGAAAATAAAAACAGGTCAAGTACTATAAGGATCCCATTTACCTATTAAACAGCTTCAAGAGCAGTTAAAACATAACCCATCTTGTTTCATTTAATACCAAACATTTGTATGTCATTTGCAAGTATTACAGCATCTATCTCTAAGAGATAAAATTTTCTTTTAAAATATGGTGGCAATACCATAAACACACATTAAAGCAATTCACAGTTTTTTCTTAATTTGTTACATGTCCGCTCAGTATCCAAATTTCCAGTTGTTTTATAAATGTCTTGCATTTTCTGTTTGTTTTGTTTTTACAGTTGTTTTGTTTAAGTCAAGATAAGAGGTTTTATGCACTGTAATTGGCTATGTCTTTTAAGTCTCTTGTAATCTGTTTCCTCTTTCTTTCTTTTAACTTTGTTGAATAAACGAGGTCAGTTGTCCAGTAGAGTTTCTCACAGACCAACAGAATCCCAACAGTATAGTGTAATGTTTCTTTGTTGTCTGCGATTTCCTAAACATTGATAGCTGCCTCTAAAGCTGTGCTGTCCAATGTGATAGCTACTAGCCATATGCCATTATATAAATTTAAGTGTTAATTAAAACTAAGTAAAATTTAAAGATTACTCTCTCAGGCTCAACTAGCCACACTTCTTTCTTTTTTAATTAAATTTATTGGGGTGACATTGGTTAATGAGATTATATAGGTTTCAAGTGTACATTTCTATGATACATGGTCTGTACATTTCATCGTGTGCCCACCACCCAAAGTCAAATCATCTTCTGTCACCACATATTTGATCCCCTTTCCCCTTTACTACCTGCCTCCCTACCCCTCTTCCCTCTAGTAACCACCAAACTGCTGTGTCTATGTGATTTTTGTTTATTCTTCTTGTTTGTTCATTTGTTGCTTTAAATTTTATATCCCACATGTGAATGAAATTAGACAGTTCTTAACTTTTTCTGTCTGATTTACTTTGCTTAGAATGATACTCTGACCAATGATCCATCCATGTTTTCACAAATGGCATTAATTGTTTGGTGTTGAGTTCTTAATAGATTCTGATATTAACCCCTTGTTGGAGCTCGTTTGCACATATCTTCTCCCATTGAGTTGATTAAAGTCCCATTCATTTATTTTTGCCTTTACTTCCCTTGCCCTTGGGATCAAATTCATAAAGTCTTATCTAAGGCCTTGGCCCTTAAGTTTAGACCTTGGCCCTAAGGCCTTGGTCCATAAGTTTAGTACCTATGTTTTCTTCTATGTAATTTATTGTTTCAGGTCTTATATTTAGCTTTTTGATCTATTTTGAGTTAATTTTTCAGTAGCCACATGGGGCTAGAAGTTACCACGTTGGACAGTTAGGATTTCCATCATTGCTGAAAGGTCTATTGGAAAGTACTGATCTAGAAGTTTTATCAAATTCAGGTTTGATTTTTTTTTTATTTTTAAGAATAACTCACAAATGGTTTCATGTTATTTCCTGGGGAGACATGTAATGTCTAATTATCTCTTTTCTGTGATGTTAACAGCTATTGATGATTGTTGCTTAAATTTTTTATTTGAAAAAGGTTGCAAAATGGTGATATTAGTGATTCTATCATCCCTACTTCATTTATTAGTTGGAGTTTTCTGTAAAGATAACTTTTCTTTACCTATTATTTTGTTACCCAGTAATACATTTTATATAGGAAAAAGGGGACAAATTTTTTTAAGTATTTGAAAATATTTTCTTAAAGATAATGCACATTTTTAAATATGAGGTGGTTTAATTTCTCTTGTTCTATTATTTTAATGAAATTCTTAATTAGATATTAGCATGCTACATGTAAAATATGATAGTGCTTTTTTAAAAACATTAAACATTTCACTTAAGAATAAAAATATTAAACTACTCTAGGTTTTACAGGCATCCTATGTAAAAATCTCACAAATATATTTTCTGTATATGTAGTTGGTATGGGATAGAAACTTATTTAGCCTTCAGACTTAATTGTTGTGGTTGTTCATTGGGACCTCATCATTGCAGAATAATTTTAGTTTATTAAATCTTGGGAAGCTACTTTATGCCAAATTCAGTTTTAAATATACTGTATTTTGCCATGTATAATGCGCACTTTTTGCCCAAATTATTGAGGGGAAAATAAGGATGTGCATTATAAATGGATAGTACCAATTCTGTACCTATGTAAATGTTTTTAATTTTTATTTATGCTTATACATTAAAAGTGTAACTCTGGAAAGCAATAATGATATCTGTATGAAAAATAATACCCTGTAATATGATAATAGGTTTTGCTACTAAATATTAATTAATTAATTAATTAAAATGAAAGATTTTTTTTTCTGAAATTTTGGGCCAAAAATGTGGGTGCACATTATACATGGCAAAATATGGTTAAGTCATCATCAGGTCTGTGATGGAGATCATCTTTACATAGGACTGCCAGAAGGAATTATCTATAGGCAAATTCTCTATAAATATTTAATCTTTTAAAGTGAGGCCCTGGCTGGTGTAGCTCAGTGGATTGAGCTCGGGCTGCAAACCAACGTGTCACAGGTTCGATTCCCAGTCAGGATACATGCCTGGGTTGCCGGCCATGACCCCCAGCAACCGCACATTGATGTTTCTCTCTCTCTCTCTGTTTCTCCCTCCCTTCCCTCTCTAAAAATAAAAATAAATAAAATCTTTTAAAAAAAAGTGAGAAGCAACAAAATGCATAATATTTGGGTGCAAATAATCATTTACCTCATATTAGATTTTTTTATCTAATGTTGTTATCAAGTCTTCTTGTTGACTTGAATCTACCCCAGGGGCAAAATTTTATTATTACTGTAAAATCATAAAATCATTCAGGATTAACTTTATTTTGTTTTCTTCAAAATTTAATATGATTTACATCAATCATTGTATACTAAAATAAGTTTTATCATTAAAGTACTTTATAAACAGTAACATTTTCACTATTTAGGAAAATACCTTTGAAAATATAATAAATTACATGGATAATCCAATAATAAATGTATTATTTCAATAAATAACATTACTCTTATTTACCTGTTAGTTACCTTTAGAGGAAGGCTCTAGTACTGTAATTGTATAGAGCCCCTACTAAAGTGATAATTTTCAGTTAGAATTTTAATCCTTACAGTCATTACGCTTTTTATATAAAAAGCTGTTAACACTCTTGCGTAGATTTGAAGTTACGGAGCATTTGCTGGGATAGTGTTGTGACATTAACGTGAGACATGCAGAGGTCAGAGGGAGCATGCATTAAGGAACCTCGTAGTATGAGACAGACTAGAAAGCCCTGGGGATTGCTAGAGACAGCTAAATTAAGTCACCTCTTGGTGACCAGTTTGAATTTCATCTTATAACCCTAAGATAATTTTTCAGCTGCTCTTTGGTGGACTCTGAAATGTGTAGGAGTCTTAGAGAAGCATTAACCTAAGAGTTAACATTGCATTTTAAACACTGTTAATCCTTAATGGACTCCCATTGTCAAAGTGTGTCCTGAAAGGTATACATTGCTGCCTATAGCAGTTAGGAAAGCAAAACTACTTCCTCTACACTTCAGATCATTCTTAACTAAAGCAGTGGCTTCCTAGGGTCTGTATTAAGCTCTTCAATGTCTTGAGGATCAAAACTTTAAGATATAATGATCCTATAGCCTTATGTGGGTAGTAAGTTTGAAATTCTGTTTAATTTGTGTGGGTCCTTGATATTTTGCAGCTTGTATTTGTATAAAATTGGCCCAGTTCTCCTGTCACAGGTGCACTTATTGAGAAGTCGCAGTTAATAAAGAGGCATGAGAATCTTGTAGCAGTTGAATGCATTATCTGATCACAGTGGAAGGGAAGAATAAAGATGAAATTTTCTTTGTCAGAGGGTTTGGAACTCCTTTTCTGCTTTATAAATGGATTTTTTTAATAGCTACTGACCATGATGTCTTTCAAAGATAATTTTCTATTCTTTTCAGATGTTGTTTCTTTCTTGCAGTTTTTACTGATACATAATTTTATAGGATAGCCTTCTATAATTAAAGCAATCTTAATTAGGAATCTAAGGATGCTTTGAAAATCATAACATGCTCTAAAAGTTTAAGAGTTTGCCAGCCTTTATCTAATAATGACAGGCACTTTTAAATCCTCATGTTAAAATAATCAGAACCATGATAATGTGTATTATTTTAATTGGTAATATTACAAATGACTGTTCGTGCCCAATGTTACAGGTCTAAAATGATCTGCTTTCTTAATTAATTTAGGATCTAACTATAATTTGAGACTAACCCTGATTTTTAAAAAATTGGTGGAATTAAGTCATTTTAGGCACTAGATAGAACTGTGTGACAAATGATCTTGAATTTATACTCACCTTCCCTTAATAAACCATTAAATATTTGGTTTATTTGTTATAATTGTTGAAGTATCCTAGAAGCAGTATAGTGATAATATGCTCTTTTTCAATATAATCTTTCTGAATGTCTACTTTTATGAATGCCAAATCCTAAATCCACTGTATATTTTTATTGTCTATACATATTTTTTGTTTATGTAGATGCATGTGTGTGCATGGATATGGATAAAATAGAGTATATGGATAAAATGGAGTATATGGATAAAATATCCATAGACTTTTCTCTAAGTAACATTTTTTTCTTTAGAATTTCAGTGTAATTTTGATGTTGAATATACTATTTCTTTCCAGACAGATTTTGTTATGGTGGTAAGCAGTTCTGTTTAGTTATAGGCTTATCAGTAACCTTTACACATAATGTGATATTGTCTGAATGTCTTATTTTGTTCAACTTTCCCTGGCACTGATGAAGCCTAAGGCTGCTGTTTCTTTGAGTTACTGATAATTTTTTATCTGATTAACTGACACATTTAGTTGAAATCAGACACAGCCCTTAGGCTGGGCATGGATTTAATTTAAAAAGTATCAAAGGTTTGCTCTGTGTGCTATTTAATCATCATGTTTATCAGGCAAAGAAAAATTACCGGAAGGACCATAGGGAGAGGGTTATCTTAAGGAGCAGTAGCTTGGGAAATTGATAATAGCTACAAGGTAATTTACTGCTAACTTTTACATTCATTAATATAACATTTCCCGCTAATAATTACAGTGCATGTAATATACTAATTAAATTGAAAGCATTATCACTAATTTTCTTTTTGCTGAACCCTAAGATGGCTTGATAAGAAGTGAGAATGTGAAATTGAAGAAAATCCATGTAGTCACACCAATTTAAACTATTGGTTAGTTGGCCAGTTAAAACATTTTAGAGATAGAAAATGGAACTACTATGCATGTTCAGAAAAACTCATTTTAGGCTATGACAAGGGAATGAAATTTCTAAATGAATGAAATCACTATGTTCTGTAATTTTATAAAATATTACACTGGTCTGACCTGTAAAAGGAATACATCTAGCAGGAACCAATGCATCACCACCATCCGTGTGTTTGATGGCACCGCTCTAATGAGCGAATGTGCTGGGGTGATGGAGTACGCCGATGCTATGGGGCCTTCCCAGTACCTTTGTTTGTTGTATATCTCTTAACACTTCATAAGGTGATTCATTTTGTTCCTCGGAAAAATATTTCATGCTATGTAACAAAGTACAGTAACTCCATGTGAATATTTAAGAGAAAACCTACCCCCTTGTGATCTCTTAACAAAACAACTACAAAAAATCTTTAAAAGGATTTATATTTTATGAAATGCAGACAATAATGTTATACTTTGATATACAGTTATTGTATAATTGTATATTTTAATCTAGCTGTAAGCCTCCAGGGTTTTTTCCCCACTTTCATTAATGATACACATAGGGTATAATAAAAACTGAAATAATATAATCGTTTCCGCTTATATGAAAAATAAAACCTATAATTAAGAAGTCTTATGTTTGTAGTGATATCAAGTATTATGCCACTTCTAAATATCTTTTGTCATAATTCACAGTGTATTTGTTTTTATTTTGTTTGTTTTGGTTTTTCAAAAACATCATGTTGTGTTCGTTCTTAGAACAGAATTTAGTAGTTTCCATGGAAAGAAAATATTATAAAAATTGAAAAGCTTCAATAACTGGAATTGTGGATGGTCTTTTGAACCTATGTATCATAGATTATTTTTCTTAATACTTTGTGTTCTATGACTGTCCTATAATGAATTTTTGAACATTAAGCTCATTGGGATTTCTCTGTAATACGCATTGTTACTGGCAAGTATAATTCAGTCTAAAGTCAGTTTCTCTTGTACCTGATTAACCACAGGAACTTGCTTTAAAGAATTTCACGTCTAGGTAATACCATGAGATAGATCTTGAAGACTTTGTGGTTGCAAGGTTTCAGTGCAGTTTATTTTTTCTTCTGTATATTGAATATAGTGTAGTAGCAATAAACTAAAATCACCAAATTGAAAAAGCAGAATCTTTGTGCTTCTGTGTGGACTTTTAGAAAAATTAAGATTTTTATGTGTTTAAATGATAGTGTTATAGTTTTCTGGGTTTTTTTATAATTAAAGATCATTCCTAGTTTCTTTGATATACTAATTTATTTGATAGCCTACTTTAGCAAATGTGAGGCTTCATTTCATTTATTTGATTGAACCCAGCGGAAGTGAACCACAGTGTACATTCTCAGATCATCTGTTATTCCGTCATACTCACTGTAGACATGACCATATTTATCAGTCTCAACAGCTCAGTGCCAGAGAAGAGACACAGGAAGCCGTCTAAACCTTCCTGTGAGGAAGGTGAGGGCACTGAAATCCAGACAAGTTAGAAATCCTTGCTAAAGGCCCATAGTTAGTGATTATCAGAAATACGTCCCCTCCTATATATCCTATAAGATACTATTTCCATCGTGGGAGTGCAGTCACTTAGGAATATTTATTACTTTTATAAATCATCTAATGTAATGGCTTTTATATTTTAAAACAGCTATATATTTTTACGCTTTAAAAAAATAAGCCTTCACTTGTCCCAACGCTTTCCTTTTCATTTCCTCTCTATGCTTTGTAGCCACTTTACAGCAATGTTTTAATGTTTTGTTTTATAAACATTTGTTTTGTTCTTTTATTTACTCTTTTGTATTATTAATTTTCTATTCATATTTTTCCAGCTGCATGAGAGCTTTATGAGGGCAGAGACTGTGGCTTATATTGCTTTTTAATATTTTTTCCAGTGTTTATGTTACCACTGTTACTTTTACTTTGCCACTTTTACCCTCTTCTTGACTGTCTTTTTTATCCAGTATTTTTTTACATTAATCAGGTTCCTCTAGTGTTTTATGACTAGAAGTTGATATTAAAATGTTGACAGTCTTCAATAAAAATTTTAATAAAGAAATAAAAAGGAAAATAAATGAATAAATAAAATGTTAACAAAATAATTCTGACAAAATACAAAATTTCTTCAAAACAATATCGAAATCCCATGTTTCTTTAGCAACTGCACCAGAAGAGCTTGCTCTTCTGTATTTGACCACAGATTATCAGAGATTTGACCTAAGAAATACATAATTCAACTTAATGTGTCCCCAGCAATATTGCTGTCTCTTTAATTGCAACCGGATGTTACCTTAGTCAGTGCTTAGTCTGGAAAGACCTTGGCAAGTTTGGCATGTTGGCTCTGATTAGTTTCTCCAGTTTTATAATTTCTGAAGGTCTTTGGTTGCAAAGGGAATTCAGAGAAACTAAAAAAACATTGAGGTCTATAGCTTCTGAAACCATTACTGATCATTGGGTTTATTTCTAGATCTGCCCCAGAGCTGATATGCAAGCCTGAAACGAGAGAATCACACCAGCGATCTCTTGGGTGTATGTGCAGTTTAATACATGGAAACAAGAACTGTAAAAGACCTTCTCCATGTTTTGTTCAACTCTCACTCTGCATCCTCTCTCTCTTCTGTATAATATTTAATATGTGCAGCTGGAACCAGGATAATTGTGCATTTAGATTAAATATTCTTTACTATTGCTGCTGGTGCTGTGCTTCATCATTCACATGTGGGACTGAAGCCTGAAGGAGAGATAAAACCAAGGATGCTGCTAGCTGTTTAAGCTTTTTCCAGTTCTCCCGAGTGTGGTAGTTTGCAGGTAGCAGGAGAGGCAAAATTCTGATTACTGCCTTCATGGGCCTGGACCTTTGTGTCTTAACTTTTGATATCAAAGATCTTCTGAATGAAGACATATCATGCATTTACTACTTTTCAGTGCAAGTATGGAACTGAGATTCACTAATTAGATAATGCTGGCATATTGATGACTAATCAAATATTAAAAATTTATTATAATTCTATATATTTACATAGTATTCCAATATAGTTTGAAAGATACACTATCTGGCTGGTGGTAAGCATTCTTTTTTCCTCAGGAATGTTAAAATGAACAACTAAAAGATGATCTACCAAGAAAAATTGGCAAATAGATCTGTGTTTTGACTTAATTAGCCCAGCCATGTGTACTACATCAGCAGATTAACCTTAAAAGAATTTTTTGCCTTGAAACTTTGACTTTATGGCACTGGGTACTTTTTTGTTGTTATTTGAATTTATCAAGAGCAAAGAACAGTTAAGAATGTAACTGTCCTCAGTACTTGCTTCTCTTTTATGCAATTCCGTATGTTTATGTAGCAACATTTTGCTAGACTTTTAAACCTAGTGAATATAGTTGTAACAGCACTTCAGGCAATACGATGTAGATCAGGGATAATTGGAATTTTACCCTTGAATTTTTCTCTCTCAGAGAAAGGGGGGGAAATTATCTTGGTTTATAAATCAGCTTCCTGCCAAATTTGCTAAGTGCACATATTTAGAGGACTTTGCCATTGATGTTGCTATTAATTAATTTTATCTATTTATTGCATAGACAATGCATTTACCCAGGTCAAATTTAAAATGTTCATGGGGACCTTCAGTTTGTAGCCAAAGTTGGATATAATTTGGGGTGACCTACTACATGCAATCAGCAGTTTTATGGGACTGGGCCATTAACCCGTGGGATCTGATGCTCTCTCCAGGTAGATAGTATCAGAATTAAGTTGTAGGACACCCCTCTGATGTTGCAGGATTGCTCGGTGTGGGCAACACCGCCCCCCCCCCCCACACACACACATCTGGTGTCAGAAATGCTGTGAGTGTGGTGGTGGTGTAGAGAGTAAAGGTGGGACACAGGAGGAGCTGGGTCTAGGCTTTTATTTTTATTTCCTTAATGAAAGGAATGCATGACTGGATGTTGAGAGACCTGAGTCCTCTTCCTAATAATGATACCTCTGATTTATTTGGTGAACTTATGAAAATCACAGCTGATGAGATATAATTTCACCCTTGCTAGGATGTCTACTGTCAAAAAAAATCAAGAGATAACAAATGTTAGTGAGGACATGGAGAAAAGGGAAACCTTGCACACTTTTGGAGAGAATGTAAACTGGTGCAGCCACTGTGGAAAGCAGTGTGTGGAGGCTGATCTAGAAATTAAAAATAGAACTACTTTATGACCCAGCTATTCCACTTCTGGGTATATAGCCAAAAGAAATGAAATGATTATCTCAAAGAAGTGTCTATACTCTCATGTACATTGCAGTATTACGCACAACAGCCAAGGTTATGGAAACAACCAAAGTGCCAATTGACAGATGATGGGTAAAGAAAATGTGATAGATATTTCAGACAAAAGAAGACAAATACCACATGGTATCATTTATATGTGGACTTTTTTTCTTTTAAAGCTGAACTTATAGAAACAGAGAGTGCAGAGGTGGTGACCAAGGGCTGAGGCATGTGAAGAGTAGGCAAAGGTGGTAAAAGGGTACAAACTTCATTACAAGATGAATAAGGTCTGAGGACCTAACATATAACATAGGGACTATAGTTGATAATGCTGTATTGTGTAATTGAAATTTGCTTTAAGAGTAGAATTTAAATATTTTCATTTTAAAAAAGAGAAATATGTGAGGTGTTGGGTATGTTAACTTGATAGGGAGAATCCCTTTGCAGTGTATACGTATATCAAGTCACCACACTGTGCATGTTAATATGTTACAATTATTGTTTCAGTAAAGCTGGAATAATTTCAAAAATGTATTACAAATAATCCCTTTCACAGAAGTTGCATTTTAAAGGTTATCTCAAACCAATCAAAGGAAGTTTTCATAGAAGCTTGGGAAATAAGATTAGAAAGCACCTTCTAAACAAATTTAAACACTTTTTATGGAACTGGTTTGCTTATAAATACTTCTTGATTGTTGCTTTATTCTCCCAACAAGGATTAACAATTTAATCCTTTATTTATTTATTGGGTTGTTGTTATTAAAAGTTTCATAGAAGTACTCAAAACATCACCTCATCTTTTTTAGCAAGAAGAACATTCTTGAGAGACTGAAGGGAAACACAACTGTCATTTAGACTTCTTTTTTTTTTGAATATTGGGGTGACAGTGGTTAATAAAATGATACATGTTTCAGGAGTATAACACATCATCTGTGTGCTGTATTGTGTGCTCACCACCCCAAGTCCAGTCTCCTTCCATCACCATTTGTCCCCCCTTTACCCTCTTCTCCCTGTCCTCTGGGAATCACGGTACTGTTTGTGTCTGTGGTTTGGGTTTGGGGTTTTTTTTCCACCCAGCCTCCCAATTCCTTCCCCTCTGACAGCTGTCAGTCCATTCTCTATGTTTATGAGTCTGTTTCTGTTTTGTTTGTTAGTTTATTTTGTTCATTAGGTCCCACGTATAAGTGAAATCATATGGTACTAATCTTTCTCTGCTTAGCTTATTTCACTTAGCATAATGCTCTCCAGGTCAAATTTGGTCTTGGATGAGTAGCAGTCTCCTAAGTTTCTCCACTGAGGTTGAGACACACTATGTAGCAAACTGCTAATTTATTCAAAACTGGGAGTGTCATACTGGGGCAACTAAAATGGAGACTCAAAATAATACATTGCTGGTTTTAAACAGAAATAAATAACAAGTGATTATGACCTTCTGCAGTCTCTTTGTCATTTAATTTTCAGCCTCAACAACTTTTTCCCTGTTTAATTGAGAGAGCTCACAAAGGGAGACAATAATGCTGCAAATTTAGTGACCTAATACTCTGTCATGAGTTCACAGTTTAATGGAAGAACTCCAGATGGTGATCATTTTCCATTTTAAAGTGTTTTATATTGGTGATGCTAAGAAAGACAAAAGCCTTTTTAACAAGTCAAAGAAATTTTGTTAGTCAGATGCCTGAATATATGGAAACTCTAATATTTCCATATATTATCTGTCACTTTCATAAAATAGTATTTACTTCTGTTATTTTTATTAACCTGGACTTGTATAACTCTGCTAAAGTGAAGAATGCCATCCAACTTCATCAATGTTGTTGCAAATAAAAGGATTTTCTCCTTTTTTTTTTTAAGGAAAAAGCATTTAGTGCTTTCTTGGCATATAAATTTCTTGCTTTGTTATCCAGGCCCTAGAACATTGTTGGCATTCACAAATGTTTCTTATTTAATAATGCCGTGTTCCCAGAAGTCCAAATATCGCCACTCAGAGCTATATAATGCAAGTGTGCTTCTTTAATGAATGGGTCATATTATAAATGTTAGAATGCCTTTCAGATGAAAAACACTTTAAATTCAGCAGATCATTTTTTTTCTCAACAGGCAAGAACTCATTAACGGAATAAGACTGGTAACTGAGGCATTTTTCAAAGAAAATAATATCCTCGATAAATGCAAGCTGCATATCTTCTCATCTTTAGAATAAGTAGGTCTAGATTTCATTTGTAAAAAAAAAAAAAGACAGCTCCTTTTCAATTCTTCTTGTTGGCTTTGTGAACCAACTTCTCAATATGGAGACAAATGAATATTGAGTGAACAAATCTAATTTGGGGCTAGACTTCCACCTTTAAACCCTCCTTCTAAACTTGTAATTATCACTATTACCATATGGCTGAGTGCTTTCATCATCCCAGTCTCTGTGCTGGGAGCCTTTGAGCTGCGATGTGGTAGAGTTTTGCATATAAATGAGAATACCGCATCAGGTACATTTCATAGTAGAAACCCATTTCTGTCCTCTTGTGTCTATGTTCCTTGTACTTTAGATTGCTGATTTTAAGAGTAGTCATTTTTAAGGCTTTAGGACTAGGCTATAACTCATTTGGCTGATCTATTTCATACTTCTTTTAGT
This sequence comes from Phyllostomus discolor, assembly GCF_004126475.2. Taxonomy (NCBI): domain Eukaryota; kingdom Metazoa; phylum Chordata; class Mammalia; order Chiroptera; family Phyllostomidae; genus Phyllostomus; species Phyllostomus discolor. The sequence continues at coordinate 149,781,545 of NC_040903.2, read as the reverse complement.
GATTAGAATAGGACTAATGGCATATCATTTGTCCTATTTAGTAGTTTTATTTAGTCTTATTTAGTCTTATTTAGTAGTTGTTTAATATGGAAGGTTCAATCACAATCAGATACCAAATGGAAATAGAGGATTAGGATTGTGTAGATTATATAGATGTGTGTGTGTGTATACATATATATATGATATATAATATATGGAAATCACCATATATAATATATATTGTATATGTATATATATATAATATATATATAATTTATCACATCCTGACTGAGTGTCTGAGGTGGAAACGAGCTTAAGTGCCTGAGGAACAACAAGAAGTCCAGTGTGGATCTTTGAAGTGAAGTGGGAGGGTAGCAGTAGGTGGTGGCGTCAGAGAAGCTAGCAAGGTCCAGGTCATATAGAACCGTGTATGTTATCCACCAAGAGCTTGGATGTTACTCTGAAGGAGTATGAGAAGCCATTGGAGGATTTTCAGTCAGGGAGTGACGTGTTCTGGCTAATACTTTGAAAGATTGCTGGTTAATATGTGGGAGTAAACGGTAGTGAAGAAGAATGAACTATTATAGTAGTCCAGCTGAGAAATGATGGTGGTTAGGACTAGAGTGGTAGTGGCGGAGGAGATGAGAAGTGATTGGATTCTGGATACTTTTGGAAGGTGAAGCTAATAGAACTATTGCTTAATTAGATGTAGTTTATAAGGGAAAGCAAAATCGTGGATGACTCTAAGATTTTCGGCCTGAACAATGATATATATGCAGAGCCATTTCCTCAGATGAGGAGGCATGTGGAAGAATAGCTAGGCGGTATGGGTCTGTGTACCTGAATCACGAGTTTTGTTTTGAATCTTTCGAGTTTGAAATACTTAGAAGAAACCCAGATAGACCTTAGCACAAACATTTGGATTCAGGATCTCATGGTGAAGTAAGAGTTATCAGCTTGTAGGTAATATTTAGAACCATGCAACCAAATGAAACACGGGGAAACGAATGTATCTAGAGAAGGGAAGGCAGCCACAGACTGAGCTTTGGGCACTTTTACTTCCTTCTTTTTCTTTTTTTTTCAATTTTATTTTAATTGTTCAAGTACAATTTTCTATCTTTTACTCCCATCCCAGCCCACCCACCTCCCTCCCATTTGCACCCCACCCCCTAGTTTTTGTCCATGTGTCCTTTATACTTGTTCCCGTAAACCCTTCCCTTTTTCCCCTGGAATTCCCTGCCCCCTCCTCCCCCCAGACACTGTCAGCCTGTTCTCTATTTCAGTGTCTTTGGTTATATTTTGCTTGTTTCTTTGCTCCTACCCTTTGCAACAGCATGGATGGAACTGGAAAGCATTATGCTAAGCAAAATAAGCCAGGAGGTGAAAGACAAATACCATATGATCTCACCTTTAACAGGAACCTAAACAACAAGGCATCTTCACTTCTATAGGCTGTGAAGTGGATGAGGAGCCACTAAGGAAGAATGAGGAGTAACCATTGAGGTCGGAGGAAGAAAACAAGTAAAGTAAGGACAAAGAATTGATCACTGAATTTGGCAAACTTAGTGGTCACCAGTTGACATTAGAGAGGTTTTAGTAGAATGATGAGAGGCCAAGATTGCCTGGAGTGAGTTTAGAAGAAAATGGGTTATGAGAATATGAAGAAAAATATATAAAAGTTTTTGAAGAGTTTTACTGTAATAGGAAGAAATAATTGTGCCTGGAAGAGGACATGAGTTTTCAGCAGCTATTACAGCATATTCTCTAATGATGACCATGAAGCAGGAGTCAGAATTGATGGTGCAGATAAAAAGGGTCTAGTCCTTAAGCTGTCCAGCTGGGTTGGGGTCCTGGTAATGAGGCACTTGGGCAGGGTCAGTTTACCCATTTTCACTATGGGATGTTGATTGGTTGATAGAGTCGATAGTCCTTAGGTGAAATCTTTCAGAGTTTTGTTTTCTTTCTTTTCTAAATGTTTAGAATGGTTTTCCCAATAGCAGGAAAAATTCACCTATGTGTTCTAGATGGTGGTGCTTTTACTTATTTATGTGTATATTTAAATCCTAAAACTAAAGATACAAATTTCTATTATTCTAAGTAGCTAGCAAGCTGTTCAAGATCATTTTTACACAGAGAATCCTTTCCCACCAGTTTTCACTCTCGTTGCCACCTTATCGTACACTGCATTCCTGCACACTTAGGTCTGTGGTGTGCATCCAGCTCTGTTTCATTGACTTGGCTATTCCTGGCTCAGTACCACACTTTTAATTTTAGAATTTTCAAAATTCATTTGAATAACTGTTAGTGCATGTCTAATCCTTGTCTTTGCAATTTGGGAGATAATAGTGAGTTTCTTTGAATTTTCTGCATTCTACAGAAAATTACAACTCTATACCGGGCCCTTAAGACAGAGGGTTGTGGTTTGACTCGCAGCATTTCTTTCCTTCTGATGCAAATTGCATTGTGTTTTGGCATCTGTTCTTCATCATGTATAGTATAGGCTCCTCCATAACCTCAATGCAGGTGAAAAGTTATTCTTTCTTTTTAGGTATTTTTGCCCCACCCCCCCTTCCCCTATTCACTTGATTTCAGAAAGGAAGGATTTGTGAATAAGGATATCTATATTTCCTGAAGTTAGTTTTTATTTGTCTCTAAAATGCAGCCTTTGGCAGCTTATGTCTAGAGGTTGGTCCTTCTCTGTCAGTTTTGCTTGTTGTCCATCAAGACTCAGGTCTGCTTCTAGCAACATTTTCTCCTAAGATAGCTTGATTATTGATTGCATTTTATTCATTCTTTGTTCTTCTTTATCAACATTAATTACAGCTATTGAATTTCTGCTCTTTCTTTCTTATCCTTTATTTTTCCCTTTGTACAAAATTTTATCTTTTCATTGTTTTTTCTGTTACCTGAGCAAGCATCTTCACTATATTTTCCACCTTGCAATTTTGTTTTTCTTTTACACATTCAGGATCTTTACTACTTCTCATGCAAAAATCATTTTTCTGATTGTGTTTCTTTTTACAGCCTTTTTAAAAAAGTCTAGTTCTCTTTATTTTTACCTGCTTTTCTTTTCAGACTATCTTCTTTTTTTCATACTATTTTATCTTCATCTCTGTGTATTTCATTCATTTCATTAAGTTCTATTTTATACACACGATAATTTCTGCAACTTCACTTTTTTCTTGTGATAAATTTTTTTCCAAAATTATTTTCCTTGATATTGAGTCCTCTGTTCTCTCTCCTCTCCCTGCCAATGCAGCAGCTTTGGTGCAGCATAGGTGCGGTGTGGTGGGTTTTGTTATTGTTGTTGTTTGCTTTGCTTTGCTTTGCTTTTTCTTGCTTACCCAAATTGGTGTAGAGGAGCCGTACATAGATTTTGGGTTTGACAATCACTAGCATCTGCCCAGGAAAAGATGTTGGTAATTTTCAAACTTCTGTGCCTAAAATTTCCTTACAGTTCCTGTCTTCTGCAGAAACATATAAACTAAAGTTTGGGGTTGTTTTCATCTTTGTTTTTCTGCTATAATCTAACTCAGAATTCAAGTGTTTTACTTAGAGTATTCAAAAGCTGGAATCTTGTAGAAGAAATAAATCTATGTAGAACCGAATAACTTGTTTATTAATATTATCCTTACTTCCCTTTTTATAATAAATGTAAATTTTTAAAAATTTCTTGTTATGCTTGATAAAAAAATCAAGAAAAGCAAGGTTATATAAAGCAAAAAGTCCCTTTTCCCATTTCTCATTCTTCACTCAATCCTGCTTTCTAGGGTAACTCATTACTATTCGCATTACTATTCGTATACTATGCATTCTTTCAGAAAGAAGGTATGGTCTTTCTCTCCTAAAGAAAAAAAGAGGCTCATCAGAAAGAAATTCCTTGTATTTTATTTAAAAGGCCAAAGGGTTGGCTTTATTTATAAATGTTTAGCATGCGCATGCACATCAACATTACCAGTTTTGAAATCACCTCTTCTCTATATAGTGCATCCCAATTTCAATAGAGAAGCTTAGAGATTGCTGAGATTCTTCCACATTAACAATTAAAATGTATTGTAAGAAGCATGGTTGACCATCTGTATTCAGCCCTTGGATTCTTAAAGAGTGTTGATGTATTGACTCCTTCTGAATAAATCCTTGGTATAACTATCATTTTACATGTAAGTAAGTGCAGAAATAGTGGTAATAATGAAGCTATGTTTGTGCCAGGTCCTGTTTACTTCTGCAGGTGCTTTCTCTGTTGTTAGGGTTGGTCATGCAGGTCAGACAGATGCTGAGACCAGCTTCTTATCAGACTTGCAGGTGTGTTTTACATTGATAAAGATTGGGGATACTGGTTATTGTATGTAAATTGTAGCTCAACAGAGTTGATTTTTTAAAAAATCCTATGAGGAGAGGTTGTCAGTTGCCTTCAGGATGCAGGGCACATTTCTGAGCAGTCTGGTCTCAGTTTTTTAGCCTTTTTCTCCTCCAGTTCTCTATCCCTTATGTGCCAAGCCCCTGTTGTGTGGCTTTGGCTCATATTCTTCACTCTGTCCAAATTGTATTAGGGTTCTCCAAAGAAACAGAACTGATAGGATGACGAAAACATATCAAAGGAGTGTTATTATGAAGGATTGGCACATCTGATTATAGAGGCTGTGTCCCTCTATCTGCCATTTGCAAGCTGAGCTGAAGGCATAAATGCTGGTGGTGTAGTTCCAGTTCAAACCCCAAAGCCTGAGAAATGGGGCCAATGAAGTAAATCCCAGTCCAAGTGCAAATACTCAAGAACTTGTCTAAGCGCAGGAGAAGTTGGATTTCCTAGCTTAAGCAGAGAGTAAATTCACCCTTTTTCTGCCTTTTTGTTCTCTTCAGGCCCTCAATCATTGGAATGGTGTTCCTTCACCTTGATTAAAGCTATCTTTACTCAGTTTACCAATTCATATCCTAATTTTTGCCAGAAACATTCAGTCTACCAGTTCATATCCTAATCTTTGCCAGAAATTATATCTTACCATATATCTGGGTATCCCTTAGCCAAGTCAAACTGACACACAAAATTAATCATCACAGGTTAGTAGCCTAGTGTTGGGAAGTGATCATGAGCAAGTCTAACACTCAGAAATGAAGAGCTTTATCTATCAAGTCAGGCCTTTAATTCATAGTATTAATGATGGTGGTGGTTGTGGTGATGGTACTCAGGAAAAGTTAACAGTAGAAGTATTAATAGATGTAGTTATAGAAGTGGTTGTAATAATGAAGATTATAATAACGATGAAAGAAAATATTTATTAATTGCTTACTTGGTACTGGAAACTGTTACTTCTCTGGATTATTTCATTCAATCTTTATAATAACCCTAGAAAAAAGGAACTACTGTTACCTTCACTTTATGTGAAGATCAGTAAAATGAACCACAGAGAAATTATATAACATTCAAATACCAGAGCTTGTCAGTGGTAGAGATTTCTAATGGCTGGTAGTAATCATGACTGATGAACAAATTAGTTAGATTTTAATTGTGGACTCCTGGGTGAACTCTTGGTTGGCTTACCACCACCTCTGCCTTGAACCATGGTTACTGGGCATTCTCAGATCAAGTTTGGGCAGGTACAGTAGAAGGCTCACAACGTTTGACCCTAACTGGTTTTCCTAAGCTATTTTGTACATTTTTTCAGTAGCAAAACCAAATGGGATCTTTAGCTTCCCCTGTTTCTTGCAAGGGAAGAGCTTTCTACAATTGTACACATTTTGGTTTTTCCTCATTGAGAATTTCAACCCTCTTGTATTATTGGTACAATATTTTGTAAATATTTAACTCTTCAGGTCAGATTTTTTTATACTGCCCTTATTTTTCAAAAATTCTAACATTAAAAAACTAATGATCTCTATTTAGACTTTCAAAGAACAGTCAGAATTCAGCTGGATGCATAATTCTGGATCTGATTTGTTAGGTATTATCAAGCAGAAAATAAAAGAGATGGAAGTGGAAGAGGATGTCAGAGAATTCATGTAAACTAAGAATTAAATAATTATTATTTTAGGATTATAGTGAGCATTAAGCAAGAACTATAGAATATTAGCACATTTTAAATGGATAATAAATGCCAATTATTATTTTAACCTTGGTTTGACTGAAAGAAAAACACCAGTGCCTCTTGTCTTTGTTTCCATGATCTATAGAGGAATACTTACACACACCTGTACACTTACACACACACTTGGCACTTTATTTATGTTTTTTTTAAATTGCAGAACTGAAATTTTGATCTCTCAATGACACTGCTCACTACTCCCTGACCTCTGCCATATTTGCATTTAATGAGGAACACTATGCCTTGACTGTTCCTGATGAGTACAATGAAGTTTATGGGAAGAAAATAGTTAGGAAGGTTAGAGAAAGGTTATAAGCAATGTTCTCCCAAAGTTTCTGAAATAGGAAAGTAAAGGAAATAGCTCTTTTCCTGGAAACTTTATCTAATAAAAAGAGTTATTTTATTTTGGGCAGGTTTAGCAGATATTTCTCTATCATTCTGGAGAGAAAATTTTAAATTGGCTTTATCTCCAAAGGCATGAGAGATTCCTGTTGTGAATATTTGTTTCTTTATTATGGCATCCTTTTAGGACACACTGGCTTATTTCAGTATGTCTTGAAATATTAATTTGTTTTTATGTGAAATACTATGTTTTCCTTATAGGTTTCCAAGTTTGTAGAGTCTAGAGTATTAATAATGCAGTCGTCTCTCTGAAGTGGTTTCTTCTGTACTTCGTATGCTAGGATGGATTTCACTGTATGCCTATTCAGAGAATTCCTATTCAGTTTGTTACTGGTAATTACCCACCAGTCACTTTCTTCATATCTATTTTCTAGATAACAGTTCCCTAGTTTATACCTGTATTATGTATTATTCTTCCCTAAGTATATTATGTTATACTTATTTACATTAAATCTCATCTTAGACCAGCCTTCCAAATCCCCAAGTTGTCCATATCTATCCATGCACTTGATTGATCTTCCTTTCTTTTATGTTTCCTCCATCCTCGGTTTGTGTCGTCTGCAAACTTGATCATATTGGAATTTACATTCTCTCCAGATCATTAATGAGCATGCTGGATAGACTAGTCCTCTTCCCTGTGGGATGCTGCTGGATATACTACTGGATGTTCTTAGTTGTAACTCTATTGATAATAATTCATTGCTTCCTTCCTCTCATAGATTTTTTTTTACCAACTGTACTATACTATTATTCAGGCCATGACTCTACCATCTCTGCTTCCTGGGTCCTTCTCCTTTTTGTCAATCATCTTTTTCTAAGCTACAGATAAAAGTCATTGTCTTCCCTTATCCACTTTGCCATTGCTTAATTTTTTAAAGAAAGACAATCTGGGAAAATATTGCCCTTTACTAGAAATTTCTCAAAACATTTACATGAAACATCGATGAGTCTTTACAAGTGTGTTAAGTGAGAAAACATTTTGGAAGTGCTGCCTAAGTCTACTTTTTTCCCTGGAAAATGGTCTCTAGTTATTTGGATTTTAAGTAAAAAGAATGATTAATTTCCCCCCAGCTGAGATGACTTAAATATATGTATTGTTTTTCCTGAATGTGGATTGCACTTTCAGTAAATTATGCGCCTTCCAGGTGGTTTTCCAGATGAGATACAGTTCATTGTCAGAGCATGAAGAGTCACATGTTCATTTATTTTTGATGTTATATGTTTTCTTTTATTTTCAGGAAAAAGAAGAAGTGGAAGGGATATCGGTGGGTGCCATACTTTCTGACTATCAGCGTGTTCGTGTAGAAAATGTGTAAGAGAACATTATTTGTCCTATATTTAAGTACATGTGCATTTAATAATGTGAATGAATAAAAATATAATTGTATCCAAATAATAAATAGATATGATACTCTATATTCCCTGTGGAACTAACTAACTAACTATATATATATATATATATATATATATATATATATATATATAATCTAAGTAACAAAAGCTGCACTCTTACTTTTTTTATAATTTTCTATCACACATGGAGAAAACTGTAACTTACCCTACAGAAAAATATATTATTTATGATAAAAAATTTAGGCAAAGATTTTTAAAGTCAGATGTATTATTTTTAATTTTTCCTTATTTGAATGAGTACACCCTTTTAATCACTTTTAGCTCGTCATTTGTAATAAAAATCAGGAGTTTGTAGAAGGGATGCAGTGATGCAGTAATATCTTAAAGGAAAAAAAAGCTTAGTAAGGAATCTCCCCTTTGGTCCTTAGGATTCAGTTTTTGGCTAAAAATATTTATGATTTAAATAATTACAAAGTCATTCAGCTTTCAAGGAATTTTTAGGTTGTTACTCTCCACTCTTTTCCACCCCCACTAAGAGATATAATATAGCGCTATAAGGCATTGTCTGCATCTGCAAATACCAAAACAGTTCATTTTGTTATCTGAACCAATATTAAAAAATACAAGGTCAAACGAGAATTAGTTAAGAATGATTTGTCAAAAAAAGCATGGATGGATTTATTTTTTAATTTATTTGAATAAGTATAATATTGTTTAGACGCTTTGTATATAATAATATTAGCAAAAAGAAAATGTGGACTCCAATATTAATCTTAAGTAAAATCTAGCCTCTAAGTGAATAATTTTGCCATTCAAAAGGATGAATAGAAATAAGAGCTGTATTTATGTGATTGTTTCATATTCTTGACAAAGAAACCTTCATATTGACTCATTAAAAAAGTGCAATTAATGGACTTGAACACTTTAACTTTTTATCCTATTTACTTTCTCCAATTACACAGTGAATTTAAGGCAGTTAAAAATACAAAATTTAAAAAGTAAATGACAGTAATGCAAGGCAAAGCATAATTGTGTGAAGGGTAATGTAACTCATATTTAGGGGTATACTGGAATCTCTGGAGAGTGGCAATGTAAATGGAGGAGGTTAAACATGTATTTTGGAGAAGTTTTTCTTACATTCTGCCTATGTACATTTAAGAACAACTGAACTATAGATTGATCTGAATTGTATATCCCTTAAGACACGCTTTAGAAGTAATGATATTCTTAACAGCTTTAAGGTCATCTTCTCTGAGAATTATTTAGCTTACAAATCTGTTTTTTAATAAGTTCAAACCCACGCGGTTAATGGGTAGCCAACCCATACACAGCGCTGACATCTGTTGATGAAACTTAAGAAGCCAAGTGAAAGTGTGCTGTTGGCTAGGAAGCTCTCTGGAAGAAGGCCCACAGAGTACTAATGGATGGAGGCAAGACTGTTCTCAAAATGCCGCCTAGGTTCACTTCAGCACATGCTTAAAATGTCCAGATTTTATACCATAAAGCATATCTACAATAATTTTATCCTTGAAAATTTAAAAGCAGCATCATTGGGAGTCCAGTGGTCTACAAATTCAGTTCTGAATTAGCCTGTCTTCAATTTGTAGTTTGTGTTGCATCATTATATTTTCAAGATATAATGCATTTGTTAAATGTCACAAGCTCAAATGCAGCAGTGATTCATAGAGGAAATGTATTTGAGGTGTGATACTTTGAATGTTGAAAAATTTAAGTAGGTCAAGAAGTTTGACTTAAGCCTACAAATAGTCAACAGATTGTAGATATCAAAGCAGCAATCAAGAAGTTTGCAGTAAAGACATAAAGAAATAACATGTTTCTCATAAAAAAAATCTCAGCTAAAAACAGTAGAGCCTAGTTTGATTAGCAGGCCTTAAACATAGGTGAGAGGACAGCAAGAACTGTGATGCTGATGTTACATCAGGAGCTTCAATTTTGCCAATTTTGTATTAACTTCCTCAACATTGCTCCGTATGCCCTGGGACACGTAACAAAGGATAATTATATAAAACAGTCTCTGTGGTAAGGAAGGTTTTTGTTTCTTTGAAAGTCAGGGTATATACATACATGAAAAAATAGTATTATTTTTAAGGCCATGGATAAGTAAACGACCAAATGTGCGGCACATTTACTAAGTTTGGGGTTCTCTGAGAGAAGGAGAGATCAGTGTGAGCTGGAGTGGTCAGCCAGGTAACCTTACCAACATTAGGGATGACAGGTTTTAGAGCTATAATTCTTGCTTGAAATCTGATTCAGCCACATACTGTGTGACCTGGGCAAGTCAGTTGGCTCTGACTACCATTTATCGAATACCTGTTTCATCTAGGTGTTGTACCACATTCTTTATATTACTTTTAATCAATTTTAGCCCTCCTTGAGAAAGTGACATTTAAGCAATGGTGTGAAGCAAGTGAAGAAGGCAGGGAGCATGGCTAATATTAGGCAACAGTGAGGAGGTTCGGGGTGGCAGGTGGGCTGAGGGGAGGGTAGTAGGAGATGCAGTGTGAGAACTAACCATGCCGAGATCCATGCAGGTCTATTGTAAGAACTTTACTGGGAAGAACTTTACATATGAACACATTAATTACTGGGAGTGATGAAGAGGGTTTTGAGCATAGTCCCATGATCTGTTTCATGTTTTAAAAGGATAACACTGGTGCTGCATAGAAAACTGATTTTGAAAGGGCAAGGATAGCAAGAGGGAATGAAGTTAGGAGGATATCGACGTGAGAGATAATGGGGCCTCACCACAGCCAGGTGTTAGTAGTGGAGTTGGTGAGAAGTGATCATAGTCTGTGCTGTCGTGGACTGAATGAGGAACGTGAAGAAAGAGGAGTGAAGGATGCCTGTGCTTTCTAATCTCTTAACCATCTCAAGAACTTGGAAAGCAAATATTTGTCCCTGCTTATGAACTAGGAAACTAAAGGCCTAGAGCTTAGTTGTTTTTTTTCCTATGAATCATGAATGTTCTTTTATTTTAATTTTCTAATTTTCAATTACAGTTCACATTTAGTATTATATTAATTTCAGGCATACAGCATGATAGTTAGACTTTTATATAACTTACAGTGTGATACCCTGGTAAGTCTAAAATCTGTCTGGCACCATGCATAGTTATCACATTATTACTGCATATCTCTGACTTGCCGAAGTCACATAGGTAGTGAGTGCAGAAGGAGTGTTCAAGCCCAGGCTTGTCCTGACTCCAACACCTGCGGTCTTTCTACGGTGCCGTAAGGTGCAGGATGTAGTACAATGCCGCAGCAGAGCAGGTGCCCCATATACCTCAGGTATTGTTCTTTTGTTCTTATTTTCTTTTCACAGAGTTAAATTATTTTTTAAAATTTCAGTTAGTAGATAAGAATAGTTCAACCATAGGTATTGTAAATGTAATCGACATTATTTTATGAGGCGTATTTTATTTGCCTATTTTGCATATGCTTCACAACTGGGATACCCAGGGAAGTTCTAAAAACAAGAATAATTATCCATTGGCATTTGGGAGCTTTTAGGCATGGAATTCTAAACTTACAGAGAGTCTTACTAAAATTAATACTTCTAATCTGCCTGGAGATTTTATTTTTATCTGTTTATGCATAGTCTATGGAAATTAAACATGTTTATTTTGTATATATAAACTTCATAATACAAAGCATGTTTTTAAAGCATTTTAAATGCTAAAATCCTTGAGAGAAGCATTAGGATTAAAATCAATGTTGTTATGGATCCAAGTATAGAACATTAAGATATCATCTGATTTTTTCATTTTACTTTATAGGTGTAAAAGGCTTAATCTTCAGCCTTTAGCTTACCTTTGGCAAAGAAACCAAGAAGACTTGCTCCGAGAGATGATATCATCCAACATTCAGGCAGTCATCATCAAAGTAGCAGCGCTGGGTACGTAGCCTGACTTCTTGGGGCACTGTCTGTTACCATGCACATAATGAGTTCACTAATAAGCAGTTACAGTGAAAATGGAAGAAGGATTTTGCATATAAAAATGTGGGATCACAAGCTGAAGAAATTGAGTTAGGGGACATTTTAAAATGGGCTTTTGATCATTTACTGGAATACTTAGTAGTGAGCCTCAACACTTTATTTTTAACTGTTGATATTAACTGCCTCTAAACTGGTATTGTATTTCGGTCCTTTAAGTTCTGTTTGTGGGATTTGGAATTCAGGTTCATAGGAAATCAGAAATGCAGGTTGAATTTTTAATCCTTTGAAAAGCTATTTGGCACCATACTTGATATTTCTCTTGTATTTTTAACCTATACTGAATAGAGCTAAAATAGAATGATTGGCTTTGTTTGTGGATCAGAAACAAGCAGACTAGTGGGGTTTTGTTGGGGATGGTGAGAAAGTCACATTTGAAAGAATGTCATTTGATCGGTTAGCATAGACGTGATCTTGTAGGCAGGTGGTAATCTGATTCAAATATGGATATTACATATGAACACATTAATTTATGGCTTTGCATTTTTATAATTATATTCATTTTCAAGAAACCATAGGGTTTGAGCCCAATACACTTATTTCATGAACCTATTACAGGAAATGCCCTGAAGCCTCAGGGCTCTCAAAGCCTCAATCATGTACCTCATTTGGGAGCGTTTACTTTTGTGATCTCTGAAGTAACGAGGTCTCAAGCTGTGGAATATTTTACAAACAAATTCACATTTTACACGGCTTTTAGGGGAAGATTTCATAATATTTCTCCTTGGTAAACACCAAGCTACTCTCTCCTTAATGAAGTCACAGTGTTGTCTTGAGCAGAAAGCCTTATTTACAGAAACTGCAGTTGATAAAAAGAGAAGGATTGAAGTGGTTCCTATTTTTGAGAAGAGTTTGCTGAGCAACTCTTAGGATTGCAGTTCTCACAATAGATATATCTGTCATATAATTTTCTGTATGAATCTATATAGAGTATGCTCTCTCTTCCAGATTTTCTAAGATTGCCTAGTTCTGTAATGAATTGTATGTGACATCTCACCGGACAGTACACACTCAATTCCCTTTACTACTAGAGAACAGAAAGGATTAGAACCCAGAGAGAACCTGCATCATTTGAAAGACAGATCCATAGAATGTTACCTTACTGCCACTGTTACTCGGGTATGAAAGTGATATTGTGTATCTGTTTGTTTGTGTGTGTTAGCGCCTCTATGTAGGGGTCAGAGATGATGATTAATTGTATTCAACTTTTTGGTAAAGTATAAACTGAGCTAATTTTTCCTCACTCTCTCCATGACAAAAGTATAGATTTGATTTTTAACATTTTAGCACATACTTTCTTTTGACTACCTATAGGTATGCAAAGATGAAAGTTATTCTTGAGAACAGTATTAAAGAAATATTTACTGAGTGGCACATTTCTTCTAAAGGTATAGAAAAATATAAATAATGCAGTATAGGTTTCTAATCTTTTTTCACTCCTTTTAAGGTTTTCAGAAAAGGATTTAAGCAAAAAAATAGGACAAGAGGAGCCTTCCATGAAGAGAGGGTTCAAGAAAGTTTTGTGGCCCTTTAGATTACAGAGTGGTCCTAGAAAAGAGTTGGTTCTACATGGATGTATAAAAGTATATTTCTGATAGTTGTGTTAGATAACTTTGGTGTCTGCAGGCTCTGGAACTCTTGAGCTTTTCACAGAAGCAGCTTAGTATTCTAAAAGTTTCTGTTTTATTTTATTTTATTTTTATTGTTTATGCTGTTGTAGTTGTTTCCCCTTTTCCTGCCTTTCCCTGCCTCTACCCAGCCCCATTCTCTCCCCTCCTCATGCCAATCCCTGTACTGTTGTCCATGTCCATGGGTGTGCATATATGTTCTTTGGTTAATCCCTTTACCATCTTTCATCCTGTCCTCACCCCTTCCTTTCTGGCAGCTATCAGTCTATTTCGTATATCTGAGCTTCTTTTACTATTTTGTTCATTAGTTTATTATGTTCATTAGATTCCACCTATAAGTGAGGTCCTGGGATATTTTTCTTTCACTGACTGGCTTAATTCACTTAGCATAATTTCCTCCAGGTCCATCCATGCCATTGCAAAATATAAGGGTTTCTTCTTTTTTACTGCATCATAATATCCCACTGTCTAAATGTACCACAGCTCTTTTATCAACTTATATACTGATGGACATTTAGGCTGTTTCCAAATCTTGGCTATTGTAAGTAGCAGTGCTATAAACATAGGGGTCCATGTATATATATTTTTTGTATTGGTGTTTTGGGATAATTGGGGTGTATTCCCAGAAGTGGAATTGTTGAATCAAAAGGAAGTTCCATTTTTAATTTTCTAAGGATACTCCATATTATCTTCACAGTGGCTGCGCCAGACTGCATTCCCACCAATGGCACACTAGGGTTTTTAAACTTTTTTAAGAAACCATTTGCACATCAGATTTTAGAACAATCCTGTGTTTTAGAAATATTTATTTCTAATTTTATGAGTATTACATGAAAACATTCTTGCTGTATAATGTTCAATTTTCATAGATTAAGAAAAGAGTCCGTATGTTTTCTAGCCTCTCCTTCCCCAACATATAATTCTTTTTCTAGGGATACACACCAGAATGGTGGCTGACCATCTTTCTAGATCACTTTTATTTTGCTATGTGTGTGTGTATATGTATATATAGAGAAATATTATTGTTTTATCAACTTTTTAATAATACTACGCAAATGTAGTATTATTACACATAGCCTGTATATTGATTGGGAACTTACCTTTTTTTGAAAACTCAACAACATGTCTTGGGGATTTTTACATACCAATAAATATAGATCTACCTCATGTTTTGTTTTTAAGTAATGTTTTAGTAAAGTGTGGCATAAATGCAACAAAGTGAACAAATTCTTAGTGTATAACTAGGAATTGATGAATTTGATGAAATTTGATGCATTTCCACAAAGTGAAGATACCTATGTAATCAACACCCAAATCTAGATACGGAACATTGCTAATGTCCTCCTCATCAGTATTTGCCAAAGGTAACAGCTCTCCTGACACTTCAAACTATAGATTAGCCCTGGCCAGTGTGGCTCAGCTGGTAGGAGCACTGACCCATAAAATGAAAAGTCGTGGGTTCAATTCCCAGTCAGAGCACCTGCCAGGGTTGAGGGTTCATCATCTGGTCGGCGGAGCACGTATAAGAGGCAACCAACCAATCAATGTTTCTTGCACCAGTGTTTCTCTCCCTCTCTCTCCCCTTTCCTCCCCTCTCTCTAAAATCAGTAAGCATGTCCACAGGTAAGGATTAAAAAAAACTGTAGATTAGTTTCTCCTGTTTTTTAATTTAATACAGTTGAATCATATAGTATATTCTCAATTGTGTCTGGCTTCTTTGGCTCAATGTTATGTTTATGAGATTCATTCACATTATTGAATAGAGCAGTAATTTGTTGATTCTCATTATGGAATGGGAGTCCATTGTAGGAATGTACCACAATTTGTCTATTTTATCATTGATGACATGTAAGTATTTTCTAGTTTGGTGCTGTTATGGTGGTGCACTAGGTAACACATTTTGGTCAATGATGGACTATGTATGCACTGGTGGTCCTATAAGATTATAATGGAGCTGAAAAATTCCTATTGCCTAGCGACATCATAGCAATCCTAACATTGTAGTGCAGTGTGTTACTCACATGCTTGTGAGACTGGTGTAATGAAACTCATGGTGTTTGTTGCCAGTTGTATAAAAATAAAGCACATATAACTATGTACAGTAATAATACTTGATAATAATAAATGACTGTGTTACCAGTTTACATATTTACTACACTACGCTTTTCATTATTATTTTAGAGTGTGCTCTTTCTAATTATAAATAAGAAGTTTGCTTTTAGCAGTAGCCATGTACATCTCATGTTTACCACATCTCTTGATTGAATCATTTTTCTCTTTTGCTTGATTTAATGCTGTGTTTTGTGTAGTAACATGCTGTACAGCTGGTATAGGCAACATCATTTAGGTTTGTGTAAGTATACTCAATAATGTTCGCACAATGACAAAATCACCTAATGGTGCATTTCTCAGAATATATCCATGTCAGTAAGTGGCACATAACTGTATAAATACTGCTAGGAACAGATGAGCTCATCCTGTACATTATGCCCAAGACCTAAATTTCTAGTTTTCATTTTTTCAAGCTGCCCAGATTTCTTTTAATGGGAGTATATGTATAATCTCATACCTCATGAGCTCATGATATTTTGAAATTGAATTCAGGACCATATGAGAATGATAATGATTCTGTAGTCTATCTGTGCTCTTTCTTTCTTTTCACAGTGGAAAACCTCTGTCTTGAGGACAGAGAATATATTATTTATTAGAAAATCTCATAATTAGTGGGAACAAAATAAACAAGTAGCATGTCTACAATACATTCTTTCTATTAACTGGAATAAGCTCCTTGAAAAGAAAGAACTTGTATGATCTTATAAACATCAACTACACATCTCCTGGCAAAAACAAACAAAAAAAAAACACAAAGTCACTAACGGTATTTACTATCTGGGAAGAGTCTTTGTCTTTGGACTACTTTTAGCAGGATATATCTTGTTGCTGTGATTGATCTTGGTAAACAAATCTGGAATCTTTAGTTTTGGGGCATGGCTCCCTGGAACATGTCATGGAAAGTATACAGTCTGTAAAATAGAGATGTTTCACGACTGAGGTAGCTATCTTCTGTGTGTATGATGTAAAGTATGTGTGTTGCTTAGAGACCTTACATGTTCGCCCAGGTCAGACCAGGTTCAGTGTGTCCAGAAAACACCAGGAAGGCCAGCCTGATGGTTCCGGCCCTCTCCCTGCTTCACGTGGCCCTTTCATTGCCTCTGTCCTTGAAATTATCAGTAAAGCTTTTCACTAGGTAAGGTCTCTGTTTTTATGAGTCTGATTTGACAATCCAATCTTAAGTTCTTGTAAATTGGCCTAGTTAATGAGATTTTTTTTCCAGACCCACAGATATATGACACCCCTTGGCAAGAAAAAAGAGATGACAGAAAATTCACAAGGAGGACTTAGTGATTGCTAGCAGCCCTGATAAAAACAGGAATCTTTAAAATAACAAAAAAGAAATACTAAATGGATTAAAAACAGGAGATCAGATTTCCCCACCACTGAAAAACCTGCTTCTTGAATGTTATATTTGCTTACCAAATAATTACATCGATCACTAAAAAAACATGCAGGTAGTTGGAGACCAAGGGTGGGTGGCTACTGAATGCTAAGAGTATTTTGTTTAAGACTTAAGGCTCCTTATCAAAAATACCAGGAAAATCCTCAGAATACTTATTGTCATGGATTATTAGAATTAACATTAAGAGGCCACATCACTATTCTAGACATTGTTGAGTGTAAAGGGTTATTTGGGCTGAGCAGATGAATGTTATGAGTTTTCTCTGTGCTTCTCAATGGTATGACAGCTAACCTGCTATAGTGGATTAAGGCTGGGATCTGGTGGTTTTACTCTGAGAGAAGTAAGTGCCTTACTCCTTCCCCAAACTACAAATAGACTATTTTTTAAGTAAGGATAGGAATGATTTGAGCACAAACAACCCTAGCAGGGGTGTCCAACCCTTTGGCATCTCTGGGCCACACTGGAAGAAGAAGAGTTGTCTTGGGCCACACCTTAAATACACAAACACTATGAAAACTGATGAGCAAAAAAAAGGTTTTAAATAAATTTATGATTTTATGTTGGGCCTCATTCATAGCCATCCGAGGCCGCAGGTTGGGTACCTCTGCTACAGGCTTTGTGATGACCAGAGGGAGACATATAATTTAATGTAAGCTTGCGCTATAGTCACTGGAAAACAAAAGAAAAGCCTCTGATTACAAATATGCTGTATTGTTAAAATCAAAACGATACGTAAATAAGAAAGGTGTTTTCTACTTCAGATGCCTCAATAGAGCAACCACCCATTAAGCACCAACCATGAACACGGTATCACAAAAAGAAAATGATAATTCTTCAAAAAACAAACTCAAAGTCTTGGACATTGTGATCTATGATAAATAATTCAAAATAGCTGTCATGAAGAAACTCAATGACATAAAAGAAAACTCAGAAAGGCAGTTTGATGAACTCATTAAAATTAATGAACAGAAGGAGTACTATACCAAAGAGATTGAAACTATAACAATGAGCCAAACAGAAATTCTTGATTGGAAAAATTAAATAAATGAGATAAAGAATGCATTAGAAATCACTGAAAATAGAGCAGCTCTTATGGAAAGGAGAATTAACAAACTGTCTGACTACATTAGAAAGGGCAACACAAGGATAATGGGTATTCCAGAAGGACAAGAGAGGGGAAAGGAAACAGAGGACCTATTCAACAAAATAATTGATGAGAATTCTCCAAATCTAGGGAAGGAATTGGACAGAGAAGTACAAGAAGCTAACAAAACACCTAATTGTCTCAACACAAAAGATCTTCTCCAAGACACAATATATTAAAACTATCAAAAGTTAATGATAAAAAAATTATCATGGCAGCCAGAGGGGAAGAAAAAGAAGATAGTAAGCTACAACAAAAATTCCATACAATATTACCAGGTTTCTCAGCAGAAATTCTGAGAAATGGAATGGCATATTCAAAATATTGAAAGATAGTAACCAACAACATGCATACTCTATCTAGCAAGTTATCCTTTAGATATGAAGGGGGAAAAAAAGAGTTTTCCCAAACAACAACTGAGAGAATTTACCATCACAAAACCTGCATTACAAGAAATGTTGTAAGGAGTTCTTCCACGTGAAATAAAAACACAAAACTATATAAAACTTTGAGTAAGGTGACAAACAGAAGCAGCAAATTGCAACTGTGTTTCAGACAGAACAGACACTAAACATTTAATTATAACATAAAGATTAAAAGGTAAAAAGCATGAGTAATAACTAAAGCAACTTCAGTTAGGTAACAAATGCCCAACATAAAAATGAATAATTTGTGACTACAGAAACACAGAAGTAGAGTATGGAAAAGAATGAACTTGTATAGGCAAATGAAAATAAGATCTGTCAGAAGGATGATTTTATCTATAATATGTTTTATACAAACCTCATGGTAACCACAAAACAAAAACCCCAAGTTGAGACACAATATACAGTAAAAGGAAATGGAGAAAAAAATCATATTAAAGTAGCACACAGAAACACAAGGGAAGAGAAACAGTGGAGACAGCAATCAGAGTGCGAAAAATTAAATGGTAGGAGTAAACACTCATATATCATTCATCACCCTAAATGTAAATGAGTTGAATTCACGAATCAAAGACACAAAGTAGCTGAATGGATTAAAAACAAGACCTAGCTATATGCTTCCTTCAGTAGACTTATCTTAGTTCCAATGACAAATATAAGCTCAAAGTGAAGGTGTGGAAGATGATACTCCAAGCAAATGGGACCCAGAGAAAAGTGATGTAGCCATACTCATATCAGACAATATTGACTTCAAGACAAAAATGGTAAGAAGAGACATATAATTATAAAGGAGATAATCCATAAAGAATGTATTACATTTATTAATATATATGCATTCAACTTTGGAGCAGCAAAATATATAAAGCAATTATTAATAGAGCTAAAAGGAGAAATAGACAGCAACACAATAATAGAAGATTTCAACACCTCACTTACAACAATGGATAGATCATCTAGACAGAAAGTCAACAGGGAAACATTGGCCTTAAATAACACATTAGACTACATAAACATAATAGGTATTTTCAGAACTTTCCATTGCAAAGTGACAGATTACACATTCTTCTTCAGTGCACATGGAATATTCTCCAGGATAGAGTGTATGTTGGGACACAAAAACTGTTTCAATAAATTGAAGAAGGTTGAAATCACATCAAGCATCTTTTCCAACCACAATTGTATAAAACTTGAAATCAACTACAAGAAAGGAAAAAATCACAAATATATGGAGATTAAACAACCTGAACAACTATCGCCTCAGTGTAAAAATAAAGATGAAATCAAAAGATACAGAGACAAGTGAAATGAAAATATGACATACCAATATCTTTGGGATGCAAAAAAGTAGTACTAAGAGGGAATTTTATAAATATATAGCCCTCCCTGAAGAAACAAGACAAATCTCAAATAAACAATAGAACATTGTCCCTTAAGGGACTAGAAAAGAAGAACAAACAAAGCCTGACATCAGTGGAGGAAAGGAAATAATAAAAACTAGAATAGAAATAAGTAATATAGAGACTAACAGGACAGTAGAGAACATTAATGAAACAGAGAGCTGATCCTTCATACACGTAAATAAAACTGACACATCCCTTAGTAGACTTAAAACAGAAAGAAAAAAAGACTCAAGCAAATAAAATCATAAATAAAAGACAGTTTAGCTATGGCCAGGTGGCGTCGTTGATTGGAACATCCTCCCACACACCAAAAGGTTGCAGGTTCAATTCCCAGTCAGAGCACATCCCAAGGCTGTGGGTTTGATCTCTGGTCGGGTACATACAGCAAGGAACCAATCAGTGTTTCCCTGTCACATTGGTATCTGTCTGTTAGTGTGTTTCTCTCTCTCTCTCCATCCCTCCCTTCCCCTCTCTCTAAAATCAGTTAAACAAACATACCCTCAGGGAATGATTTTTTAAAAGACAAGTTATAAATGATACTGTACAAATACAAAGCATCGTAAAAGAATACTATGTAAGGCCATGTGCCACCAAATGGACAACCCAGAGGAAATGCACAAATTCTTATAATCATATAACCTTCCTAGACTGAATCATGAAGAAATAGAAAACCTAAAAAGACCAGTCACTAGTAATAAAACAGTAAGCAAAAACCTCCTCCAAAAAAAGAAAGTCCAGTATTAAATGGCTTCACTGGAGAATTCTACCAAACATTCAAAAACAGATTTGACACCCATCCTACTCAAATTTATTTTGAAAATTGAAGGGAGGCAGTGCTTTCTACTCTTTTAATGAGTCCAACATTACCATGATGCCAAAAACAGGCCAGGACAACACACACACACACACACACACACACACACACACACACAAAAGAAAATAACAGGCCAATAAATCTGATGAATATAGATGCAAAAATTCTCAACATTTACTAGTATTCTCAACAAAATACTAGTAAATCGAATACAATAATACATCAAAAAATCATACACCACTGTCAACTGGAATTCATTCCAAGGCTGCAGGAATTGTTCAACATTTACAAATGAATCAGCATGCTAGAGGACATTAACAAAATGAAGGATAAAAATTTTATCAATGAATGCAGAAAAAGCATTTGACAAGATACAACATTAATTTATGATGAAAATTGACATTAATATCAATATAGAAGGAAAGTACATTCACATACTAAAGATAATACCATATTTTTCGAACTATAAAATGCACCTTTTTACCACATTTTTTTTGCTTCAAAATTTGTTCCCCTATTTTCCTCCTCTAAAACCTAGGTGCATCTGGGGTCCGCATCATGACGCACCTAGGTTTTAGAGGAGGAAAAAAAATTTGAAGCAAAAAATGTGGTAAAAAAGTTCATCTTACAGTCTGAAAAATACGGTATATGACAAACCCACAGCTAACATCATACTCGGTGATGAAAAACTGAAATCATTTAAGGTCAGGAATAAGACAATGATGCCCACTCTCACCACTATTGAACATAGTACAAGAAGTACTAGCCATAGCAGTTAGGCAAAAAAAGAAATAAAAGGCATTCAGATTCAGAAGGAGGAAGTAAAATTGTTGCTATTTGCAGATGACATGATTTTATATATTTAGAAAATTCTCACCCTGGCTGGTGTTGCTCATTGGATAGAGTGCTGGCCTGCAAACAAAAAGGTCACTGATTCAATTCCCAGTCAGGGCACATACCTGGGTTGCAGGCCAGGCCCCCAATTGGGGAGTGTGAGAGACAACCATTCCATGTATCTCTGTACTTTGATGTTTCTCTCTCTCTCTTTCTCCCTCCCTTTCCCTTTCTCTAGAAATAAATAAAAAATCTTTTAAAAAAAGGAAAACCCTCAAGACTCCACCAAAAGTTTATTGGAAATAAACAATTACAGTAAAGTTGCAAGATACAAAATCAATATACAAAAATCTGTTGCAGTTTTTGAGAAATAGTGTAAGCTTCTTTTTAATTTTGTTTGTTCACAGATACCATATTTTCCATTTGATATTGATACATTTACCCCCTTGAGGGAACTTGTAGTACTTGGGAATTGCACCCATCTATAATGACAGGGGAGAAGTGGACCCACCAATGACAGTCACCTCCTCAGGGAGTTGTGCAAGGTCCTCTGTCACTTGGTCAACAGTGTAGATATGGACCCCTAGAGAACTGTTAGGCAGAAGATCAGAGTGTCTCTTGGTCTTCTCCACAGCAAATTTCAGAACCAGGGACTGCTGGTAGTGTTTTACAAGCCACCATAATTTATGCAGATGCAGAAATACAAGATACTGCCATCAGCAGACTTCTTTCTTTCCCAAGGAACTGAGAACCCAGCTCTGTTTCATTTATATAACTAACCATGAGCTGTCAAAAAGAGAAATGAGGAGAACAATCCCATTTATAATTGCAAGAAAGAGATTTAAATAACTAGATAAACTTAACAAAGGAGGTGAAAGACTTCTACACTGAAAGCAACAAGGTATTGTTGAAAGAAATTGAAAACACAAAGAAAGGGATAGATATTCCATGTTTATGGAATAGAAGAATTAACATTGTTAAAATTTCCATGTTACCAGAAATAATCCACAGATTCTGTGCAATCCCCATCAAAATCCCAATGACATTTTTCACAAAAATAGAATAAAAAACTATCAAGTATGTATGGAACCACAAAAGACCCTGAATAGTGAAAGCATTATTTGGAGGCGGGGGAAGGAAAGGAAAGAAACAAAGCCACAGGTATCATGGTCCCTGATATCAAACTCTAGTGCAAAGCCATGGTAATCAAAACAGTATGGCATTGACAGAAAAACAGACACAGGCAAATGGAACAGAATATAACTCTGCATGTATACAGACAACTCAGTGTGACATAACACAAGAATGTACAATAGAAAAAGAGAAGTGTCTCCAAAAAACGGTGGTGGCAAAACTGGACAGACATATGCAAAAGAATTAAAATAGACCTCTATTTTACACCATACATAAAAATTAACTCAAAATGGATTAAAGACTTGAATGTATGACCTAAAACAATAAAGTACAAAGAAGGAAACAGGCACTAAGCTTCTGGATATCAGACTCATTGGGGGTTTTGTGGATTTGATTCCAAATGTAAGGGAAACAAAAAAAAGTAGACAACTGGGATTATATCAAACTAAAAACCTTTCACACAGTAAAGGAAACCATCAACAAAACAAGAATAAACTGGTAGACTTCTACTCAAGAAGGAGGCATAGGTAAACACAGCTTGCCTCCTTGCACAACCACATCAAAATTACAACTAAACTATAGAACAACCGTCACTCAAAACTGTCAGAAATTGAGTTGAATGGAAGTCCACCAACTATGAAATTAAAGAAACCACATCCATCCAGACTGGAAATAGGGGTGGAGATAGAGAACAGGCTGATCCTATGCTCATGTGTGGTGGATAAAAATTTGGGAGGAATATTTTGGGAGTGAGGGGCCCAGTTCCATACCAGGCCCACCATCCCAAGGTTCCAGTACTAGGGAGGTAAGTCCTCATATCTTCTGGCTGCAAAAAACCGCTGGATTCCCAAGTAGTTCCTCTTAAATGCCACTTACTCAGATGCACTCCCTCAGAGCTCCAGCACCACTGGAGTAGCAGCTTGAAAGGCAACAGTGGCTTATGGGGAGAAATGGAAGTCTCCAGCATCAGGCTAAGGCTCTCTTGCAGACAGAAAGGCAGGAAGAAGTCAGTGTGCTTTTTCTGAGCCCTTTCACCACAGAGCATGCAGGTGGGAGCTATCTGAGACTCCATCAACCTGGCTGACACCATTTACCCCACCTTGGTGTTTCCCTGAGGCTCCACCCCACCCAACTTACAGGCACACCCAAGCTGTTAACAGTGGCTTTTCTATATGAATGGCTGATATTGGCTCATTGTTCACATCTTCCTAAATCTTCAAAAGAAGCAACAGCCAAGTTCAACAATCCGCTGTCCCCTGTATGACTTGGTAAATGGCCCCAGACATGTCACTAGCAGCAGCCAGCCTAAGTTCACAGCTTGGCTTCCCCTGGGAACCTCCAAGCCCAACAGCAGTATCAGCCATCTGCAGATTGCTTTGTAGCTCATGCTGGGTGGCTCCAGGCAGAACACAGGTGTTGGCTAACCTTGGCCTGAACAACCCAGGAAGCCTCAGAGCCTGCACTCCCAGTGGACAGCCACAGACCACATCAGGGTACCATCACCCTGCCACTGCATGGCAGATCCTCCATGCAGGGAGGAGTTTTGGGGGTCAGTGGTCACAGCCAGCCATTTTAGCCAAAGGACCTGAGTAAATCATTCCCATTCACCTGCCCATAGCAATCAAATCTAAACTACAAGAGGAGGGTATACTCAGCCCACAAGGAAGGCGCACCTCAAGTGCCCATCTTTGGTGATGGAGGCTGTGCCACTGGACCCTATAGAATACCTACTACATTAGGCCATACTACCAAGACAGGGAGTCATAGCAGTTCTACCTAATACACAGAAACAAACACAGGCAATCTGCCAAAATGAGGAGACAAAGGAACATGGCCCAAATGAAAGAACAGATCAAAGCTCCCTCCACAAAAAGAACTAAACAAAATGGAGATAAACAGTGTATTAGAAGTAGAGTTAAAAACACTGGTTATAAGGATACTCAAAGGAACTTAGTGAGGACCTCAACAGCATAAAAATGATTCAGTCTGAAATAAAGGATACACTAATTGAAATGAACAATTCACAGAGAATCAACAGTAGAGTGGATGAAGCCAAGGATCAAATCAATGATTTGGGACATAAGGAAGCAAAAAATAATCAATGCGAACAACAAGAAGAAAAAAGAATCTGAAAGAAAAAAGGATATACTAAGGATCTTTTGGGACAACTTCAAGGGTTCCAACATTTGCATCACAGCAGTGCCAGAAGGAGAAGAGAAGGAGCAAGAAATTGGAAATAAATTTGAAAAAATAAAGAAAGCTTCTCTAATTTGGTGAAAAAAAACAGACAACAGAAAAATGCAAGTCCAGGAAGCAAAGATTTCCAAACAAGATGGACTCAAAAAGGACCACACCAAGACACATCATACTTAAAATGCCAAAGATTAAGAATAAAGAGAGAATCTTAAAAGCAGCAAGAGAAAAGCAGATAGTTATCTACAAAGATGTTCCCACAAAACTCAGCTGATTTCTTGAAAGAAACTCTGCAGGCTAGAAGGCATTGGCAAGTAGCAGTCAAAGTGATTAAAAGCAAGGTCCTACAAACTAAATTAGTCTATCCAGCAAAGCTAACATTTATAATCAAAGGGCAAATAAAGTGCTTCCCAGACAAGGTAAAGCTAGAGGAGTTTATCATCACAAAACCATTATTATATGAAATGTTAAAGAGACTTATTTTTAAAAAAAGATGATCAAAACTATGAACAATAAATTGGCAATCCTTACATATCAACAGTTGTAATAAAAAACAAGTTATGCATACAAGAAGAACAGAGACAGAGTCATGGATATGGAGTGTGTTTTGTTGGTCGCCAAATGAGAGGGAGGTGTGGGAAATGGGTGAAGAAGTGCGGGGATTAAGAAGTACAAACTGGTAATTATAGAATAGCCATGGGGATGTCAAGTATATAGGAAATGGTATAACAAAGAACTTATACACATAACCCACAGATGTGAACGAAGGTGCAGGGATTGCCTGAGGCTGTGGGGGGTGCTGGGTAGAGGGGGGCAATGGGGGGAAAATTAGAACAACTGTAATAGCCTAATCAAAAATATCATTCAAAATAAATAAAATAGATGATAGAATAAAGTTCAAAGTGGAAAACCAAAAAAAGGTCAACCAACCAAATCAGGAAAGATATTTGCAAATGATATATTTGTAAAGGTTAACTATCCAAAATGTATAAACAACTCATTCAACACAAAAGCAAACATATAACCCAATTAAATAATTGGCAAAGGATCTGAATAGATAATTTTTTAAGAAGGGCATATAGATGGCCACAGACATGTGATAAGATGTTCAACATTACTAATTATTAGGGAAATGTAAATCAAAACCATAATGAGATACCACCTCACACTTGTTAGAATGACTATTATAAAAAAGACAAGGAACAAGTGTGGGAGAAGATGTACAGAAAAGGGAACCATCTTACATTATGGTAGGAATATAAATTTGTGCAGCTGCTATCACAAACAGTATGGAGATTCCTCAAGGAGTTAAGAAAGTAATTAGCATATAATATAGCAATTTTTCTGGGTATTTATCTGAAGAATTATAAAAGCACTAATTCAAAGCAATATATGTACCTCTAGCCTTATTGATTTCAACAATATCCAAGATAGGGAAATAACCTAAATGTCCAGTGTACATCAATAGATGAATGGGTAGAGAGAGAGAGTGAGAGTGTGTGTGTGTGTGTGTGTGTGTGTGTGTGTGTGTGGTCTGTTCAGAAATTATCCAGCCATGTAATGTGAAAAAATAGAGACATTTATTGAAGATACAAGAAACATTGTACATGGGACAGTGGTGCCTCAGTCACCTTCAAAGGCACCTTGGGATCTCCCATAGTTCTCCCAGTGTCTCTTCCACTGTTCAAAACACTGCAAAATCCTTTGTTGAAATTGCCATTAGCTACCCCATCGCATTTTCCTAAATCTCATTGATGGTCTGAATTTCTTCTTTTTCAAAGGTGATTTTAATTTTAGCAAAGTTGTAATTTGCAGGGCACCAAATCCGGGCTGTAACGGGGCTGAGTCACCTGGGTGATTTGACATTTCAACAGAAAATTCGGCATGAGACATGATGCCTGAGCAGGTGCATTGTTGTGATCCAGCTGACAACAGTTGCCCATAGCTGTAACCATTTTTGTTGTATTGCATGTCTCAAATGATGAAGAACACAGAGATAGTAATCTTATTAATTGTTTGGCCTGGTCGGGGGTGGGCACACTTATGATGGATAACACCTTCCCAATCAAAAATCACAGTTAACATGGTCTTGATCTTGCTGTGACTTTCTGGCGCTTTTTTTAAGTGTGGAGAATGAAATAATTTTCTTTGAGATGACTGGGCCTTCATTTCTGGATCATAGCCACAGACCCACCATTCATCCCTGATTATGACCTTCTGAAGGAAATGTGTTTCATTGGCAGTGAGTGATTTGAATCAAGTCATTAGCAACTTCAGCACAATGTTACTTCTGCTATGGTAGCAGAAGCCAAGGAACGAATTTGCCATGATGCTTTCATTCCAAGATCCTGCATCACAATCTCGTACACAGAGGTTTTTGGAATCCCCAGATCAGCTTCTAGTTCTGGCACTGTCAGTTGCTGATATTTGTTGATTGCAGCCTATACACATTCAGCATTCTCAGGTGTTCTACTGGTTTCAGGCCTTCCAGAGCGGGGATCGCCTTCAACAGATTCTCGACCATCTTTGAAGTGTTTGTACCATGATTTTATTTGCACTGCACTCAATGCATCATCCTCTAAAGCCTTCTGAATCATCTGAATAGTTTCCGCAGAGGAATATTCAGGCTTAATGCAAAATTAGATGCAGATTTGTTGCTCCACTCACTCAGGTATTTTGTAAAAGGCAAAAGATTTATATAATCTGATGAGAAACCAGAGTATCCACTCAGTCATTTTGAATATGATGGCCACACAGTACACATGCTTACTCAACAGCATCTATTGCCCCCACTGACTAGTACAGTGAAGTCATCATTGTTCACATGTGCACATTCCAGTCCACTCTCCTTGGCTGCCAGGTTACATCAATGTCACACAAACACACACGCATGCATTCACACAATGGAATACTCTTCCTCCATTAAAAAAATTAAACATTTTCATTTGTTACAATATGGATTGCCCTAAAGGGTATTATGCTAAGTGAAATAAGCCAGATGAAAAGGGACAAAAACCCATAGGATTTCGCTCATGTGTAGTATAAAACAAAAAAGTAACAAACGACCAAACAAAACACAAATAAACTCATAGATGCAAACAACATATTGATGTTATCAATGGGTATGAAGGTGAGAGAAAGGCAGAATGATAAAGGAGGGCCAAATATTGGGTTGGCCAAGAATTTAGTTTATTTTTTTCTGTAAGATGGCTCCAGTAGCACTTACTAGTCTTTAACTTCATTCAGAAGAATTTTGTTTGTATTGTGACAGCTGTCATGTCAGTGTGCACTTTAAAAAATCCTACCAATTGTTGAATTTTTGTGTAGCCATTTTAATACTGAAGATGGAATAAAATACTCAACATTTTCAGCATATTATGCTTTATTATTTCAGGAAAGGTAAAAACACAACTGAAAGATTTGTCCAGTGTACGGAGGAGGTGCTATAAAACCAATTGAACATGTTAAAAGTGGTTTGCAAAGTTTTGTGCTGTAAATATCTCACTGGATGATGCTCTAAGGTCAGGTGGACCAGTTGAAGTTGATAGCAATCAAACCAAGACATTATTTGAAAATAATCAGCATTATATCATGTGGGAGATAGCCAACATACTCAAAATATCCAAATAAATAAAGTTATTGGTGAAAATGAAAAATGTGTTTTATTTTATGGAAAAAAACACAAATTTTTTGGCCAACCCAATATATGGTCACTGATGGAAACTAAACTTTTGATGGTGAGGACATAATGGAATATATAAATATTTCATTATAATGATACACAACTGAAGTTTATATAATGTTATTAACCAATGTTTTCTCAATAAAAACAAATGTTAAAAACACAAAAAAGTAAACAATATTTTGCCATCCACCTAGGTATAATGGAAACAAATTTCTACTGCCTCCCATAGCTTGATTATTTCTTCAAACGTATAATAATTTAATGTGATGGAATTCATTCAAGGAAATGAAAGACCACCCTTAAAGGAAATGAATCTGGGAGAGATATAATGAATTGACATTACTGATAATTAATCTCTGGCACCAGGCAGAGCTGTGTTTGGTATACTAATCAACACTCTCATGTTACATTATTTTACTGTGTAAGCCATTTTTCCTAAATTGCACAAATATCACTAATGTACCATGGTAATAACCTATGTTCTGACTTGATTTTTATTACCTCTGTTTTGCTACTTGTACTGTAGGGCTTTTTGGTGCTTGTCTTGGAGTACTACGTCAGACCAAAATAATGTTCCTGAAAGCTCTTGATGAAAAGGAATTGTTAGTCCAAATATCAATGCTAGAGAGCTTTTAGTAGATTGGCTGCACCTAGAAATGGCTCTAGAGGAGGGACAGAGCTTTAAATGACTGGCCTAATAGAGTATTCATTTTAATGGAACATCATATCAGTCAACAGTGCAGGAAGAAGGCCTGTACCTTACCCAAGAAAGGCTATTGCATATTGTAGTCATTATGGGAGTTGCTTCTAAAGATGAATGACCAGAAGTGTCACAAGCCAAGCTAAGGATGCCGATTTATAGAGATACTCTAGTTAGCCTAGATTATGGTAGAACATTACTGGACAGTGAGGGCTTTATATTTGTTTTGTGATGGCCCAGCTACCACAGATGTAAAGGGGATTTGCCTTTCACGTCGTACAAATGTTGGGGTTAGACTGATAAAGAACAACACTGTTGTCCTGAAGAGAGCATGTTGCATAATGATATCTGGAAGCAATGATTATTAAAACCCGTATTGTGCTATCTGGCACATAGTTATGTCTTCAACCCAATCCAGAATTTATTGAACAGTCTCTAGTCACTACCTCAGTCACTATGAATGTGAATGTGCAATAAAAGAAGTTATATCTATTAGACAAGAAGTGGAGAATACTACTATAATAATAATAATTCCAGTAGACCTCACATGCTAACCTGAACCAGAATATAGTGAATATGATAAGGAAGGACTTGGAAAGGTGTTCTGATGGTCCTGGACCTCTCCCTGATTTGCTCTGCTGTTTGATTACTTCTGTCCTTTGGTGTCCAACCTTTCGGCATCTCTGGGCCACACTGGAAGAAGAGTTGTTTTGGGCCACACATTGAATACATTGTGACACGTAATCACACAAAAAATCTCATAATGCTTTAAGTAAATTTACAATTTTGTGTTGGGCTGCATTTACAACCGTCCTGGGCTGCATGTGGCCTGCAGGGCACAGGTAGGACACCCCTGCTTTAAATAATCAGTAAAGGCTGATACTGAATAAGGTCTCATTTGTGAGTTTGATTTGCCAATTCAATCTTTTGGTTTAGTTCAATTTCTCATTTGTTTTGTACCATGTTATATGTGTGGGTTGTAAAGAAAAAATGTTTATGCTTCTGCACAGCTAAAGCTTTCTTAGCAAATTTTACAGAAACTTGGGACATTGGCTAAATATAAGCATTAGGGTGCAGGGATGTCCAACTCACAGCCCATGGACTACATGCGGCCAAGAATGGCTATGAACACAACACAACACAAATTCATAAATTTTTGCTCCATTGAAACCTTTCTTTCTGCTCATCACTAATTACTGGGAGAAGAAGAGTTGTTTTGGGCCACACATTAAATAAGCAAGCACTAGTGTGTACATAAGCACTAAATACACTAGTGTTTGTGTATTTAATGTGTGGCCCAAAACAACTCCTCTTATTTCAGTGTGGCCCAGAGATGCCAAAAGGTTGGACACCCTTGGTAATATGAGATATGGGGAAACAGAACCAGGACCTTGGAGACATCTCCAGGGTTGTAAATCTGCAGACACCAATTTTATTCCCCCTCCTTCCCAAGATATATATTATTTTATATTCCAGAGTGTGAAAACACAAGTCTTTTACTTTTCCAAGGACACTCTCAGAAGTGGAGGGAAAACAACTCTTTTTTCCCCTAAGTAAACATTCAGATTTATTTTTTTTTTTAGGATTTCTTACCTATAGTAGAAGCAATTACTTGAAAGATCATATCTCATTCTTATCACATTGCTCTTGGGGTAAGAACTGGGTCAGAGAAGAGCCAGAATGTAATTATCTACTTATTGTATATAAGCAGTAATAGTAATATGTTCTGCTCCAGGAAATTCATGTTAGCATTCAGCATATCAATAAATACATATTAAAATTTTAACAATATATGGAACAGTCTCAGAATAGCAATGCTAATACCACCACCACCAGTGTGATTGTTGAGAACAGTTAAAAATAATTTTTACATAAGATTTCCCAAATTTCCCTTCTCATTTTTAAGAGTTCCATATGTGTTTTGTCTGAACGTATAATGACTATGTACTGTATACTATTTTTAAACAACTTTATGGAGTTATAATTAGCATATTGTGTAATTCACCCAGGCAAAGTGTACAATTTATTGTTTTATAGCACATTTACAAGGTTGTCAAGTTATTACTGTAATCAAATTTTAAAACATTTTTGTACCCCCAGAAAGAAACCTGTATTCATTAGCAGTCATTCTCTATTTTTCCCGTCATCTTCTCCCATCCCCAGTTCTATGCCCAATGAAACTACATCTTTTTATCTTCATATTTGCCTATTCTGAACATCTTACATGAATGGAATTTAACAATATGTAGTCTTTAGTGACTGGCTGCCTTCACTTGGAATAATGTTTTTAAGGTTCATCTATGTTATAGCATGGATCAGTATTTGATTTATTTTATTGCCATATAATATCCCATGATGAATTGCTTGATTTAATTTGTTAGAACTCTGTAATACGAAAAATAGAGACATTTATTGAAGAAGATACAAGAAACCTGTACATAGGACAATGACACCTCAGTAGCCTTCAAAGTAGATACCTTGGAACCTCCCTAGTTCTGCCGGTTGCAATCAACTGCCCCATTGTATTTTCCTGAATCTCATCATGGTCTGAAATCTCTTCCCTTTCAAAGGTGATTTTAGTTTGGGGAAAAGCCAGAAGCCACAGGGCACCAAATCTGAGCTGTAGGGGAGCTGAGTCACCTGGGTTATTTGATATTTCACCAAAAATCTCTGCATGAGACGTGACACCTGAGCGGGCACATTGTCATGATGAAGCTGCCAATCACAAGTTGCCCATAGCTGTGGCCTTCTGAATCACCTAAATATTTTCCATGGAGGAATGTTCAAGCTTGATGCAAAATTGGATGCAGATTCATTGTGGTACTCGCTCAGTTAGTTTGAATGCAATAGCCACACAATACACATGCTCACTCAAGTGTGTCTACCATCCCCATTGACTAGTACAGTGAAGTCATCATTGTTCAAGCATGCTCATTCCAGTGCACTATCCTTGGCTGCCAGGTTACTTGGATGGCATGCAAACTGTTCTTGTTATATTAACAATGGCTAGACTTTTCTGCACATACCTTGTATGTTCACAACAAGAATGGACCTATAATTTTCTTTCCTAATAATGACAGGTATGGATTATAGGGTTACCATACCTGTCATTATTAGGTAACGGCCTCAACAAGATTTGATGTATTTTTTCTGTTGTCTGAAAGACTTTATTTAAGATGATATTATTTTTTCCTTTAGTGTTCTGAAGGACTTATTGCTTATGCCATCTGAACATGGAGATTTCTTTTTAGGAGAGTTTTTAATTAGAAATTTAATCAGTTTGTTAGATTAAGGTCATTCCAGTTTTCATTAATCAAGCGTTTTTTTTCCTGAATTCATTAATTTATTCTAAATTTTGAATATTATAGATATAAAGTAGTTTCTAATGTTTTCTTCCTGTCTTTTTATCACCTGTAAAATTGGTAGTGATATCATCTTTTTTGTTCCAGTTGGTAATTGTTTTTTCCCTTGCCTTTATCATTCATGTACAGGTTTATTGATTTTAATCTTAAGATTTTGTTGATTTTCTATATTATATGTTGTTTTATATTTCATTTATTTCAACTACTATCTTTATTCTTCCCTTCTTTATACTATCTCTTTCAGAAAAACTCAGTTCAGTCTTCCCGAATCGGGAAAAACCCAATTCTTCCCTACTCTTTGTTTCCTTCCTGCGTCTTCTTTACCTCTCATACAAAACATTTCATGTCTGGTCACCATATGTGTAGAAGCTTTTCCCAATACCAAGCAATTCTCAAGGACACCAACTGGATGACCTGAAATTCAACTCAAATCTGACACTGTCTGTCTGAAGGTAGCATTAGATTCAGGTAAAAGGCTCAGTCCCATAAAACCACCCTTTACTTCAGAAGTGAACTGAAAGCTCAGGTTAACACCTGTGTTTCTGACCAACAGGTTTAAAGGACATTCCCTCCTCTTGAATTTCAGATGTCATTTCAGATGACATTTCAGACACCTGAAATGTCACGTGCAGGTTGTTACCTGTACTTCTGATTCAGTGGTTATAAATTCAAGATTCCTATGGCACCCCCCTCCTTTGTATTTAATTAATTAGAGTGTCACAGAATTCAGGGAAACATTTACTTAACATTTACCAGTTTATTATATAAGGATATGATAAAAGATACAGATGAACATTACAAAGTTGGTTCTCCTGGCAACCAGCCCCCATCCTTAAGCTGAGTCCAAAAGTCACCTCATTAACATAACAAAAGACACATTTATAGCTCTCATCACTTAGGAAATTCTGAGGGTTTTAGGAGCTCTTTGCCAGAAGTGAACAAAGACCAAATATTTCTTACTATAAATCACAGTATCACAATGCCTAACACCAAAATGCTCGTTCTCATTATATTCCATTGTTTTGGATATTTGTTTCTCTAATTCTTGTAACAGAATTATTCAAAGAAGATACGCCGTGTTAATCTGGGCTTTTGTAGCCTGTGGCACATTGCTGTTTTTTCACCTTAGTTCAAGGAGCACCTTTTTATTTTATTATGTTTTAATTTGATCTTTAAGAAGGAGTACTGGACTCGAGGTAGGTGAACTCGGCTCACCGCCTTGTACAACCACAGCAAACTACAGCTAAACTACAGAACAAGCATTACTCAGAACTGAGGGGCAGAGGGATGGAAACGCAGAAAGGAGGTATGGGCTGGGCCCAAACCTACATGTGGTGGATATAAAGTGGAGGGGTATCTTAGATCGAGGGATCCAAGCCCCACAGCAGACCACCCAGCCCAGTGTTCCAGTGCCAGGAAAATAAGTGCCCCTAACCTTTAGCTGTAAAAACTAGTGGGGGTTGGCTCAGTGGAAGAAACTGCAGGATTCTCAGGCATCTCCTCTTGGAGGGTCCTGCACACAAGCATACTCAGACTCACTCCCTCTAGGCTCCAGCACCAAGGCAGCACCTTAAAGAGCATGAACGGTATACATGGAGGAACTGAAGTGTCTGGCATCAGGGCAGGAGCTGGAAGACAGCTTTCTACTGGACAGAACTACAGATGGTGGCCATTGTTCCTTTTCCGAGCCTGCACAACACAGAGCCACAGTGCAGTAGCATCATATCTGAGTCAACTTCAATTTGGCTCCTGTGGTTAGTCCATCTCAACAATTACCTAAGGCTCCACCCCATCCAATTTACAGGCCCACCCAAGCTTATAACAATGGCTTTTCCATATGAATGGCTGGGCTAGGTGCTGGCTTCACACCTTCCTGAATCTGCTCAAACAAGCAACAGCTGAGCCCAGCCCCCAGTACCTCTCATTGAATGGCCCCAGTCCCAGCACTAGCAGCAGCCATCTGCAGATCACTTTGTAGCTTACTCCAAGGAGCCCCAAACAGAAGACACATGATAGCTGGCCTTGGCCTGCACCGCCCAGGAACCCACAGAGTGTGCACACCCAGTGGAAAGTTACAGATCATATCAGAGCAACACCACTCAACAACCTCCAGAAGCTATGGAGGGAAGTTGTTGCTGGCCAGTGGTCACAGCCAGCCCTACCACCTCTCTAGTCTAGGCAAATCCCTCCCATTGACCTGCTGATAGAAATCAAGACTCAACTAGGGAATACTCAGTCCATACGAAGGGTGCACCTCAAGTACCCAACTTGGAGGATAGTGGAGGCAGTGCCACTGGACTCTATAGGACACCTACTACATTAGACCATACTACCAAGACACGAGTCAAACCAGCCCTACCTAATACAAAGAAATAAACACAGGGAAGCTGCAAAATGAGGAGACAAAGAAACATGTCTCAAATGAAAGAACAGATCAAAGCTCCAGAAAAAGAACTAAACAAACTGGAAATAAGCAATCTATCAAATGCAGAGGTCAGAACATTTGTTATAAGCATGCTCAAGGAACTCAGTGGGTACTTCAATAGCATAAAAATGATCCAATCAGAAATGAAGGAGACACTAATTGAAATAAAAAGCAATTTACAGGGAGTCAGCAGTAGAGTGGATGAAGGCAAGAATTAAATTAATGATTTGGAACACGAGGAAGAAAAGATATCCAACCTGTACAGCAAGAAGCAAAAAGAATCCAGAAGAAATGAGGACAGTGTAAAGAGCCTCTGGGACAACTTCAAGACATCCAACATTCACATCATAGGGGTGACAGAAGGAGAAGGGGAAAAGCAAGAAATTGGAAGTCTATTTGAAAAAATACTTCCCTGATTTGGTGAAAGAAATAGACATGCAAGTGCAGGAAGCACAGAGAATCCCAAACAAGATGGATGCAAAGAGGCCCACTCCAAGACTGATCATAATTAAAATGTCAGAGGTTAAAGGTAAAGAGAAAATCTTAAAAACAGCAAGAGAAAAGCATTTACCTTCAGGGGAATTCCCATGAGACTGTCAGCTGATTTCTTAAAAGAAACTTTGTGGGCTAGGAGGGACTGGCAAGAAGTATTCAAAGTGATGAAAAGCAAGGACCTACTACCTAGATTACTCTATCCAGCAAAAATATCATTTAGAATTCAAAGACAGATAAAGTGCTTCCCAGACAAGGCAAATTTAAAGGAATTCATGATCACCAAATCATTATTATATGAAATGTTAAAAGTCACTTATTTAAGAAAAAGAAGATCAAAACTATGAACAATAAATTAGCAATAAATACTTATCTATTAACAATTGAAATAAAGAACTAAGCAAATAAGAACAGAGACAATGATGGATATGAAAAACATTGGGGAGGGGGTCCTGGGCAAATGGGGAAAAAGGTGAAGAGATGAAGAAGTACAAATTGGTAGTTACAAAAGTACAAATTGGTAGGCAGGGGATGTAAAGAGCAAGTATAGGAAGTGGAATTGCCAAGGAACTTATGTGCATGATTCATGGACATGAACAAAGGAGGCCGGATTATCAGAGAGAGTGGGGGGTGCTGGGTAGAGAGTGGCAAAGAGAGAAAAATTGGGACAACTGTAATAGCATAATCAAAAAAGAAAAGAAAAGAAAGGATACTGGACTCAAAATCAAAACATCTCATTCTAGTGCCTGATTTTGTCACTTCTTAGCCTTGCAACCCAGAAAATTCATTTAGACCCAGAACCTTTATTTTCACAGCCTCCATTAAAAAACATTTTAGCATTTATTCTTCTAAATATTTACTACTAAAATGAGACTTGTGAAAGTTTTTGAACAGTGTAACAAGTTATACATTATTATTACTGCTAGACAGGTACATGGGTAATTAGGAGCAACTTTTGAGAAACTGTAATATATGTGAACAATTAAAATTAGTTGGTAGACTTTTCTCATTGATTTCATTTCCTGTTTCATTTTCCTGTTTGGCAAAAAAGAAATTTGGGTGCTGTATAACTACTACAACATGAATCCAACACACCTCTCTTTCTTGTCTTCTCTTCTTGAAACCATGGAAATTTCCCATGCAACAGATGGAACATAGGCAAGACAGTTAAGTCTGGTTTTCAATGAAGCTGGAACTAAGAGATGTATTTTTCTTTACTTGACAAGTTCAGAAAAGTCAGTGTCTAAACTGTAGTTAAATTTTGGGGGCTTTTTGGCTTCCTATGCTATACTTGTTTATCTCACTTTTTTATTTCCTTTCTTAAAGATATTTCAGATCAGATGTAGTTATACTTTGGGAGACAGGAGCAGTATCATGATTTCTAAATAACAGTGTTCTTCAGTGACCATAAAATGTTTAATTTGAAAGACAGGAAAGGAATTTGTAGTTGACATCGATGGTGACTTACACTAAATTTTTAGAAGGAAATGTTTGTATTAAGCAGTTAAAAACATAATTGTGATGGTTGTCACACAAACTCCAGGTTTATAAGAGCTTAAAGAGCAAATATAAATAGTGTTAGATAGTAATGAGATTCGAAATCATGGATTTTACTTCATTTTATTTTTTGGCTGTTGGATAAAGAATGACCTCATAAGAGTAAATTTCTTACCTACCTCAAGCAGGAATAATCAGATGTAAGCAAATTTAATGCAGCCCGTGTGCTCTGGGGCCATTCGGCTGTGCTTCAGTAATTGCATTTTTTAAATATGAAGGTTGTTTAACATGTCAAGTGACAAAAAAGTTCTGGTTATTTCTTTATCTTTTAGTTAAATAAATATATGAACTTTATAAATCAAGCATTATTGAATGCATTAACAAACAATAGACCCCAGTCAGAAGTGATAATTGCAGCTGATAGTCTGCAATTATTGTCTCTGTGTCTCTAAGTCATTAGCATTACCATTACTTCAAACTACTTCTGTCCTTTGTTCCCCTTTATTCCATTTCCTTTCATTGAAAAAGCTCATTTCACTTAACATATATTTGAACAAGAAAGTATTATATTGTGATAATTTTTTTATTTAATCTTTACAAATTTACAAGTTTGACTCTGTTCCAAGACCCAGATCCACATTAACAAATTAATCTTTTCCTTTAAATATATCTTTTTCCCCCCACAGACTAGATTTAGCTGTTCTGTTCGCATTCTCTTAGGATCTAGTTTCCATGCAGTCACTGTTGATTTTGCCATTCCTAACTCATAAAACCATACACCAATACAGTTAAGAAAATAATATTACCAAAGTATTGTCCATATTAGGGATAGATTTTTTCCATTACAGATACTCCTTTCAATATTGAATTCTATTGATATTTAAAATGTGATTTAACTCACAGTTTTTCAAAGACACATCTCCATTGTAAAAGCAACAGATCTTATGTGTACATGAGAATGTGTGTATGTAATATAAGAGAAAGTCTTCAAAAAAGGAACACACAGAAAAAGAAAACCCGAAAATATAAATGGCAATGGATTAACAGCAGATATCTCTAGAAAGTGTCTAGAAAAATTTAAATTTTATTTTATGTTTTCTGATTATTCTGCAATGAACAGAAATTGCTTTTTCAAATGGGAAAAGATTGAATGAAAAGGGGACACAGAAACAGTGTTCAGTGGCAGAGAGTGGCCAGAACGAAGGACAAGCAGGGCTGCTAAGGGGGACTATTTAAAGGAACTATATATTTAGCCTGAAGTAAAGGTAGCAGGTTACTAGGCCAAGGAGAATAAGGATTTTTATAGCAATCTACAGTATTCAAAGGGCTGCTTGTGCTTTCTGTGGCGTCAGAGTGCAATGCTAAGAGCCAGTGGAAGTTGTATAGTATAACAGGTCTTGGTCTGGTATTAGAACTTCCTAACATTTGGATCTTTCAAATAATGGCATAGGAGGTTACCCCAGGCCCTTGCATGGATTTCTCCAAGCCTCTACTGCATGGCCCTTGCTCTTTTCCATATAATACCCTCCTTCATGTTGGGACAGGAGAGGAGGGCAGACATTATGGAATCAGGCTAGTTAAGGTTGCTTTTGAAGGGCAATTCCATCCTTCCATATGGCTTCTGGCTCTATTCTTGAAGGATGGGGGCTTGCACCACTGGGTAATTCAGAGCAATATGCCACTGGCTCTGAAGGCCATTCTGTAAGACAGCATTTTTAAAAATGGCTTATTGAAGACAAATACATACTTTGGGAATGTTCATATAGTGTTCAAAGGTGACCAGTTTGAAAGCAACAATCCTCATTTGAACACAAAAAAGTCAGTATTTATTGCTTTATTACTTGTTAGTTTTCATTAAAATATGATGCTTACACAGAGCACAGGGATGAGAAAATTAAATTCAGTTATGGCCTTCAGATTCCACTTGATAAGTAAAATTCTGTTACATGCTTATCTCGCCACTGCCTGTTACAATTTTCATCTTGATTTGGGAAAACATCTCCCCCCCCCCACTGTTACTCTGCATCCTGTCTTTAGCAAAAGTTGCTTCTTTGTTTTTAATTTGAAGATGGTCTATACCTCTGGAATCAGTAATCCAGTATTAGGGCAGAAAAAAGAAATTGTCCCTGAAACTTAATTTTCATTACTTACCAAGTTTTATAATTAATGACAGAAGTTTCTCTTGTGACCCCAAAGACTGTGCTTATTTATTTTCCCCAGTAGTCTCATGTGACCTTGTTAAAAGTTTCATTTACTGGTTTACTTCTATCTGGTATTTTATTGACATTTCCAGATAAGTTTAATAGGATGGAGAGAAACAGTGTTCTCTTTATAGACTCAGCGGTGATTTGACCTTAGCAGGTTAACCTTATCCTGATGTTCGAGGAAGCTATTCTTAATTAGACTCTATCCCTTTCTCCATTATTACCAAGAGAGCCACTAGTCTGTAATTTTATAAATCTTAATTTTTTCCTTTCCTTCAGAAAAGATACCACATTAGTAAAATCACAATATTTGGAAACAGTTGTGAGTTTTCCAGATACATTGCATACCCTCATCTGTAGCTCAACCATTTCACACTTTATTTCCTTCAGAAACTCTCAGTTGAATACCATCTGGTCCTGGTGATTTATTTCTGTGGAATTTCTCAGGTTGCTCTGTTATTTTCTCCTAGGAGATTGCTCTCTGCTACTGCCCCACTGATTTTTCTCAGAAAGTACCCTTGGAATAGTTGTTTCCCTAGTATCCTATAGAGCAAAGGTCAATGCCAAATAAAACTGAATTAAACTTCTGTGCTGCTTCCGATTCCCTAACTTGCTGTCCTGGTCACAAGTGTTCACTGTTGGGGAGGAACTCAGCAGTCAGTGCCACCACTCACGTTGGCTATTTAGCCCTTATGTTACCTTTTGTCTTTGTATTTTTCACATTTATCCTTTCCTTGACAATATGTTTTTGCTGTTTAATTCAGGAAAAAAATATATTGTGTTAAAAAATGTTCTAAGTATTTTCAGCATTTTCATAAATGTCTGTGTGAGATTATTTACAGGTTTCTCTTTCGACTTTTCAAATTATGGCACATATACGTCTCATAGCCAGTGTAGTTATATATCGTCCAAGCAGCATGGATAGTTTTTAGACTTTCTACTTGCCTCTTAGAAAGCTGCTAATCATTTTGCTTTTTTTTATTTTGCATGTTTTTAACATATATTTTTTAAAATCTTACTCCTTGGGTTAACATTGAGAGATGCCCATATTAATTAGAACACAAGCTTTAATTGTGCAGCCTTCCCAATGGCTGAGTTCCACTCCTGTTCATGCTTAACTGTGGTCATTCCAATGTGTTAAAAAAGGTTACTTAATGTGCATTCAATTACAGTTAATTGCTGTGAGAAGTAAATTTCTACCTTTATTCAAAGTACTTTAACACAAAACTATTAAACATATAACTCAGGTATTGAAGCATCAAAAGTTGGGACTTTTAACATTTCCCCAAATGTGTTATAAATTACCTACTATCTTAAACTGAGGTGAGGAGGGATCAAGGTTTTAACACCAGATTCCAAATATATGTGATATAATCCTTTCTTCAGATTTAAATACAAATACTGCCAGTCCCATATGACCCATCTCTGAGTAGGATGCCTTTTGCTCAGTCTGCAAAGGATGTTAACTGATTATAACAACAGAGGAAATAGCTACCGATTTTATTCATTTTATTGCTAACATATCTTTTCCTTTACTAGATAAGGCAGGCTGTTAAAAAAGTAATTTATGCCTATAACTGTTTGGTACTGGTATGGATATGTTCTTTGAACTTTTGAATTGATTAAGATTCTGTATATTCCAAAGCTAATTATGTGTCTGTGTGTGTATAACATATACGGCCTTTCAAGAAATATGCATTATATTATAATTCTAGAGCCTGTCTTTCTACCTTCATATCAACTAAATAACTCTAATTCCCTCTATTGTTTAAAATCAAAAATACACAAAAGGCCATATTTAGAAATAAAGATCTTATTTTAATACATATTATTATAAAAGTTAGCTCTCTGTAGTAACAGTCATGGCTGTATCAGACAGCTTACACTAAAACAACTTCCCAGTAACATAACAATTAAACTGAAAACTCCTCTGGAAAGGTTAAATATACAAGTCTTTTTCTGTTTGTCTGTTTAGTAGTAAGACTATTTAATAATTGACTATCCAAACAAATGTTTGTGTTTAGTGCCTTACTACCAATATAACTTCATATTTTTCATGGTTGGGAAGTGAGACTCCTATCTTAGCTGAGAATTTATTAACATTTATTTATTAAAACTGCCTAGGGCAAGGTATGTTATAAAGTTTATAAGGCTTGCCCTCCAATGAACTACCCTTCAGATAGGTACAATTGTATTGGCCGATGTCTCAAATGTATGTTAAGTACGTGCAGGTCACAGTCAGTGTAAACTTACATGAGAACCTACTGAGATGTTGTGTCTCACAATGCAAGTTGTTTGGGTTATAATCAGGATTCTCCAGAGTCTCCTTTACTTCTTTTTCTAGGAAGTTATTTTTTCACTGGAAAAGTCCGAAGACAGACTTTCTTCTGAATTTGAGTTTATCTTTACTCAAGCAGAATTTAGGTCAAGTACTGGGTAGTTTCTGTCCTGACATTTTCTTCTTCCTTTATTCAGCAGTCTTTTCAAGGGAGGTTGGAATGGAGGGAAGTGTATTAATCAGGGTGCCTCAGAGAAACACAACCAATAGAATATAAAAAAGACATATTATGAGGGATTGGCTGACATGATGCCATGGTGGTGAGCAGTCCCACAATGTGCTCTTTGCAACTTGATAACTCAAAGCCAATGGTATAATTCATTCTGAGTCCGAAGTCCTGAGTGCTGGGGAGCAAATAGCGTAAATCCCAGTTTGAAGGCAAGAGGAGATGAGATGAGTTGTTCCAGGTCAAGCACCGAGGCAGGGAGAAAAGGGGACTGGTTTCTGCTTCCTCTGCCCTCACTCTGTTCAGGCTCTTAATGGATTGGATGATGCCCACCCACACTGGGGAGAGCAACCTACTTCACTGAGACCACTGATTCCGATGCCAATCTCATCCAGAACCACACTCAGAGACAGACTCACAGAGAGACAGCATTTCATCCGGGCATTCCATGGCCCACTCTAGTTGACACATAACATCAACCATCATGGGAAGAAAAGAATTAGATGCTAGTGCTCATGTAACTATCTTGTGCAGGAATATGACTGAAGGATTTTAAAATAAAATGATCAGATCAGATTTTCATTTTGGACAGCTCTCTGACTATAGTGTCCATTAAAAGTTGATATTCATCAAAGCTCTTTCCTGTATTTCTCTTCTCACTTTACATATTCTTTTTAATTAATTTTATCTCATGGCTTCTATTTCTATGTTAGTATCTCCAGCCCAGACCTCTATGCTAGGCTCTAACTCCATATACCTAATTGCCAGTTAGATTTCTTAGGTGATTCATTGGAAACTCAAATATATGCTCCAAGCTTTCTTTTGTTCTACTTTTTCTATATTTGAAATAAATCGTGCTTGGTGGCCACCACCTTTTAAGTCAGCTCGAGTCAGAAACCTGAGAGTTATCCTTGCCTCTTCTCTCTCCCATATTCCCCATGCACAGTTCATCAGCAGCTACTATATATTCTACCTAGTATATGTCATTCTCAACTATGTTGTCTTCCTTTCATACCTACTGCCTTGTCTGTGTATCCTCTCACTAACTGTTGCAGCAGACCCTTATTTGCCTTCTTACCTTCAGTCTCGTTTCCTGCCAAGGAATGATCTTTCCAAAATTCAAATTGGATCGTGCCATTCCTCTGCTTAGAATTTCTCTGTCTTCTCTGTGACCTTACATTCAAGTATAAATTCTTTAAAACAAAACACAAGGTTCTGTAGGATCTGTTTTCTGTCACTTTTTAACCTCAACTTTCACCCCTGCAGACACTCCAGCCTCATATTGCTGTTCTTTTGGTTTACAGTGCTCATCCTGTTGAAAACTAATATGAAAGATTAGGAAGATATTTCTAAAATAAGTATATCAGATTCCTCTTTTAAAAATGTCTGTTTGAAACATTTCTTCTACTTTTTATTTATTTTTTACATATTAAAACTTTATAGTATTTTTAAAGGTTAAAAAAAGGACTATTTGGGCTATCACCAGAAAGTATTGATTATCATTAACTGCACAATTATACTTCATATGATTTATTGGTCATTCATTTCATGGATGCCATGGATCTTAAAAGTGAATCCATAAAGAACCTCAATCTCCTTTGTTACTTACACTAAATGAAATAACAGTTCATAGATTTCAGAAACCAGTTACATGTTCAGATGGGTCCTAGCATAACCTCTAAGATAGGTAAGCATATAGTGACCTAATTGTAGAAATAAAACAATTTGGAAATTTAAATTAAAAAGTTCCACAAATAGCTTGCAAAACACGTGACCTCATTTTTACTTTAGAGATTATGTAATCTTTCTTATCCGTTCTTTTAAACACAAATTTAGTCATTTTATTTCTTAAATCCTCAATTATAGAATAGTAAGCAGTGTGCTTGACTAGAGTCTGGGAACCAAAAAGAAAAACCTTATATTTACCAACAAAACCATGAGAACTTTTTTAATGAAATCATGTGGTTCTGGTGGCCAGTGAGCCAGGTAGAAATAAAAAGAGATTATTAAGTGTGTGTGTATGTGTTAACTTTCGAACATACATGGGGTGTTCCGTTGCTGTCTGCATTGAATTTATCAGGAATTGTAGGCAGACTGGAAATTACTTCTTAGAGTGATTATACCTTTTCTAATATCACCTACTGATTTTATAGTAAAAATCTAAGCTACAAAAGCTGAAATGGGGACACAATTCATTTTACTTGACTCTGTTCAAAATAGCATTATCAAACATTTTGTGATCTTTCTCTCGTATCATATATTGGGCTGTCCTGAAGAAATAAACCTCCACTTGCCTCGATGACAGTAGATAATAAATTGACTGATATAATTCAGTTGAGAAGTTGAAAAATGCATTGAAAATAATGGGGCATAACATCATAGGGCTAACATTTATTCATAGATGATGCAATTAAATAAAACAGGCATTAACTTCAAGGTCAGTCAGTAAAGTAATAAAATTGAATATTTTAATTGAATTGTAATTGCTTCCCATTGATACATGCAAGTAAAGTAAAATAGATGTCAGCTCTGCAAATTATGGTTCTTCCTTCTAATTAATTTCTTAATTCTGCATGGAGTTATTCAGTGCCTAGGTCTTGTTGTGGGTTTATTCATCCACCCTGCTCCCATCAAGGAATGTCTATAAGATATGATTAA
Organism: Phyllostomus discolor; assembly: GCF_004126475.2. Classification (NCBI taxonomy): domain Eukaryota; kingdom Metazoa; phylum Chordata; class Mammalia; order Chiroptera; family Phyllostomidae; genus Phyllostomus; species Phyllostomus discolor. The sequence continues at coordinate 149,737,104 of NC_040903.2, read as the reverse complement.
ATGGTTAGGTGTCAGGATTTACAGTAAATTTTTTCTTCACTTTGGAGAAAATTTTGCTATTAACTTAAAGTAACTTATATACTTGAGTTAAAATATACTCTAAATATGACATCATCCTGGGTTCTCTGGATTGTAATCATCTGTATTAATACTGATAATTCTTGATACTGATATTTATATCAATGTTAATAAATGTTATCATCTCAATGATTATAAAGGTTTTCATAAGAGAGAGAGTCATTGAGGCTCACATTCCACAGCTGACTGATTCAGGAGGGAAATCGAACAGACTACTAGGTTCTGATGAAGCACAGTTAATATCTATCCATGACCCAGGCTTCTAGAAAAGAGGCATCTAAATTGAATGAATCTAAAAAATGAACCATCTTTTTAAAGCACAAGAATAAATTAAAGTTCTTAGATAAAGTTGAATTGAATTGAAAAAGCCCATGGACCATTATGGCTTTTTCATAAACTTTTCACAGTCCCTCAAAGGGTTGTAAGATAAATACAGTTTTATATAATATAACATGGGTATGATGCTGTTACAAAAACTAGGAGATTTTTCAAATTATACTGAAATTGTATTGGGTCTGGATACAGGGGTTAATTTAAAGTGAGAGAAGATTATGTCTATTGGGCTAGCTGCATTTGCTGGTTAAAACACTGCAACTTAAACATGGAGTGAATGGCCCTGGCTGGATGGCTCAGTGGTTGGAGTGTCACAGTGTCATCTAGTACACCAAAAGGTTGGAGGTTCAATTCCCAGTCAGAGCACATACCTAGGTTACTGGTTCAATCCCTAATTGGGGCATGGATGGGAGGCAACCAATCAATGCTTCTCTTTCACATCGATGTTTGTCTCTCCCTTCCTCTCTAAAATCAATAAACATTTTAAAAAGTTGGCTGAATGTGTAAGATGGATTTTAAAATTACTGAGGTATATATTTTGATACTGTAAAATTATTCCATTTAATAGATACATTTGAGAACAAATATATTGGTATATTAGCTTCATTTTTGTAGTTGTGCTTAGAAACATAAGTGGATTCTTATTGGTAACACCAGTAAATTAAACTGAGAAGATGTTTATGTTGTCTAAGCTGTGTGTTAAATTTTAACTCAAAGATTGACTTCACTATTTTAAATATTTTTATCTACCATTTAAGTATAAAATTAAAAAACAATCCAATGATAAATATATTTTACTGATGCTAATCTGACCCTAAAATTTCATTCTCAATTATGAAGAATCTTGGGTGTCTGAATTCTCCATGCATATCAAATGGTTAAATTAGATAACACCAAATACCAGATTAGAAAATACCAAAACCAAAATGTATGACATGAAAGACGAACATCTTTGAACTTCATAGTTACAGATAAGCTAACAGTTTTTTATATTAAAGTGATCTGTTTCTCCAGATTTTGTAATTATACTAATAATTGTCTTGTTCCATTTAGAGAAAGTAAATATTATATATACTGTGCATACAATGCCATTTCCAAATGAGGAAACTTGTGAAAAAATATACGTGAAGTGTAAGAAAAATACATATTCAATCAGTCATTATATTTATAAAAATAAACTACAAAGAGTTTTCATTTGAATGTAGTTTAGTATTTATGGAATCATCAGTGTTCTAAGCAATAAATAGTTTCTTGAGAAAAGCTTCATATCTGAACATTTCTGGGGTAGGTTGAGTAATCTTTCTACCACATCCCTGATTGATATCATCCCACATGTAATAGTTTCAACTGATTTAGGAGAAATCTTAGAGATCAGAATGGCTTCAGGCTGCTGATTTTTCCAGAACAATAGCTTGAACTGCTAGGGATTTCTGCGTCTTATCCAAGAAAATACAGAGTGAGGCAAAAGTAGGTTTACAGTTGCTTCATATGGAAAATAATATGTTAGTAAATAATAATACAAGAGTATACTTTGTGTTTTGTATACTACAACCGTAAACCTGCTTTTTCCCTCCCTGCATTTTATAGAAACAATCTGAAATGCATGTCATATGGGGAGTGATCATGAGGTCCCCAATTTTTACAAAGGTATACTTATATGACGATCACAGATTCATCTGAAAAAACTATGCCCGGTGTGGCGTTTGTTTACATATTTCACTGACTTGTCTAAAGGCAAGCCAAATTAGCTTATCCGTCATGGAATACAGCCATCTCTGAAATGATATGTACAGTTATTTCTGTACTTTACCAGTTCTGAACCAGGGTTTGATGATTCTACAATGAATTAAAAGATGACAAGAAAAATGAGATCATCAGTTTGATTTTTCAGTTCCCATCTCTGTAAAGTGTATGCTCTTACATTTCTTTCATCCTTTTTAACTGGGCATTTATTTACTCCCTGATCCTTATAGAGAATGCAAAACATAAATTCTTAGATTCAATCATGAAAGGCTTTTAAAATGATTTTAATGATGTGTAACACAGTGTCTGAATACGTAGTGTGATATGTGTGTATTATGTGACTGAGGTGTATATGAGAATCAAGGAACTGGAGGAGCTACACTGGGAGATCACACTCCTGTGGGGAAACAGACTGAAAGTGCTCCATATGTGGGAGAACCTCGAAAAGATAAAGAAAAGCATGATACCCATTAAAGAAAAAGCAATTGATTAGAAGAGTAAATCACCCAGTATGGAACAGCAATAGTGTGATGTGAAAAGTAACTAAATAGAAATTTTAGAAACAAAACAGTCATTTAAAAACCTCAGTGGGCAAAATAAACTCTAGGGGAGCCAAATCAGAAAGAGTGAATTAAGCAGAAAAAAGTACTTCACCCAGGAAGTGACAGAGAGAGAGAAAAATTAAAATGAAAGAGCAGTTCGAAAATATGGAGAATATTTGGAAATTGCAATATTTGTATATTAGATCTTACAGAAAAAAATAGAAGTAAAAGCACAAAAACAATGTTTACAAACATAATAGTTGAAAACATTCCACCCTTGAAGAAAGATAGGTGTTTTCTACTAGAAAGAGCATATTAGGTGCTGTGCAGTATAAATCACAATAAACATACACTTAAACAAATTGTATTAAAATTATAGAATGTCACAGGTAAATTGAAAATTGTATAGTCTAGTACAGAGAAAACAAAGATTCCTTATATGGGAACCACTGTTAGACTGGCAGCAGACATCTTGTTAGGAACAACTAGTGCCTAAAGAAGTAATATTTTACAACTAATCTACTATATAATGGTGAGCGTGAAACAGGACATTCTCAGACATGACAAAACTAGGAGAGCTCACCATTCACAGATCTTCAGTGAAAAATAAAGAACGGACTTCAGATTAGAAATAGATTGAATTCCAGGAGAAATGAATGTGAATGTTGAGCATAGACATTGTAAAATATGCAGGTAAGCTTAATTTTTCTTGCACAAAATAATGGAACTAAAGTTTAACACAATAATAACTTAAATTGTGGAGCTTATTTAATGTCTACTTAAAATATAATTTCTCTTGATCAAAGGGATGCTAACATAAATCCTTAGATTTATGAACTTTTAGCTAATACATTTATATTAAAATACTGTGGTTTTGGATGTATGTTAAAAATTAAAGTGATGTTCTGGTTGGTGTGGCTCAGTTGTCTGGAGCATCATCCCTAAACCAAAATGTCACTGGTTTGATTCCCAGTCAAGGCACATGCCTAAGTTGCAGGCATGGTCCCCATTGGGGCAAAGACGAGAGACAACCAATTGATGTTTCTCTTCCTCTCTCCCTCCATTCTCTTTAAAAGTCAATGCACATGTCCTCTGGTGAGGAGAAAAAATAAAATAATTACAGCTGATTACTGAATGAATAGAAATACAGTCTATAGCCTTCTAATCAGCAGAGCAAACAGACAAATTATTTTCAATGCAACATGAGGCAGAAAATATTAAAGGAAAAATATACATGTAACTTGGTGTAACAGAAAATCCACAGTAAGATCATAGAAGCAGGTCCAGACTTATAATGTAAAATGTGAAAATGTAAAATAGTTAATATCAAATCTTTAAAGTTGTATTTGTAAGACAGGATAATTTTTTTAAAGATCCAATTATATATAGTTTACAAGAGACATCTAAAAACACATACAGAAAATTTAAGAATAAATGATGGGAAAATATTAACAAAAGAAAGTTGAGGTTGTAATATTGACAAATAGAATAAAAGATAAAAGTCACATATGGTGATGAAAGGTCACTACTTCTTAATAAAAGGAATAATCTCATCAAGAACTATTAGAAATTAAGATTTTATATACATATAACAATGTAGCTTTCAAATATATAAAGCAAAACTGACAGAATTATAAGAAATTTTTAAAACCAAAATCGTAATGAAAGATTTGACCACCATTTATTAGAAACTGATGGTTTATGGAAACCAAATACCAATAAGGTCATAGAAGATTTGAACAGCAGAATTAATGATTGGTTTTGTGTGTTTGGATTCAGAATTTTGCTTTCAACAGATAAAGAACATGCTTTTCAAGCATGAATAGAACATTCATAAAATTTGACCACGTTCTAAATCACAAAGGAACTTGACTGAACTTTCTGAACTGTCACAGTAAAGACTGTATTCTTGACCACAATGCAATCGAATTGGAAAACAAAAAATAGTGAAAATAAACACATTTTGACACAAGAGTAATCCTAAATAACTCACAAAATATTGAAAACTGAATGAGAATAAAAGTGTCACTTTCAAGTCTTCTGGGCTGCAGCTAATTTAGGACTTAGATTCTTCTGTTTTAAAAAAATAAGAAATGTGTACAAATGCATGACTTGAGTGTTTAAATCAAGAACCTAGAAATAAAGAAGCAATTGAATAAACACAAAGAAGAGGGAAGGAAATGATACAAGTAAGAGTAACATTTTTGAAAGTGAGAAGGGAGAAAACGTGAAAACAACAATGAGTACCTGACACTTTGATGAGACCCCCAACTTGCCAAATACCTGACAAGCTCTAGCAGGAGTAAAACACTGATAACCAGTAAGGATTCTGCAGTAAGCCAATTCATAGAATAAATGGCAAACCCTAGAAGAAACCCAGCTGACAAGCACAGGACTAGTGTTTCAGTAATAGTTAAAGAGGATGAGTAGTCAGTCTATTAGGAAAATGGTCAAAGAATATGAACAACCAATTTACAGTAAAAAATAAGTTTATAAATCTGACCACAAATATATGAAAAACATGTTAAACTTCAATCATACAAAATCAAAGATACACAAATACCAGTAAATAAATATCAATTTCTTTACCAGAATGGCAAAAGTTTTAAATTTATAATAATGAGATCTAGTATTGATAAAGATGTTGGGGAACACATCTAGCAGATATGGACAAAGTATTTATAAAATTTGGTGTTTGTTCATACTCTAATACACATGTTTAAGAAGTATGATCATAAAAACATTAAACAAATCTGAACAAATGAGGTATGGATGGAAACCTCCTTAGCCCACCACAGAGAAACAGCATAGAATGGTAGTTAAAGAAAAGCATGAGCCCCATAGACAGACCGCCTGGGTTTGAAACCAGATTTTACTTCTTGGTAGTGGGTGACCTTGGAGAATCACCGAACTTCTTGGTGCCTCAGTTTTCTCATATGTTCAATGAGGACCATAGTAGTACCTACTTACTGGATTATTTTGAGAATTCAATTAGTTAATATTTGTAAAGCACTCGTAACAGTGCCTTGGACATAGTAAGTACTACATACTTTGTTTTTAAAATAAATACGGGTTGGTCAAAAAGTCCATCTAGTTTTTTCCATAAAATAAGATTCATTTTTCATTTTCACCAATAACTTTGTTGATTTGGATATTGAGTATGTCAGCTCTCTCCCATGTGGTATAATATTGATTTTTATCAATTAATGTCTTGATTTGATCACTATCAACTTCAACTGGCCTACCTGACCTTGGAGCATCATCCAGCAAGAAATCTCCAGCACGAAACTTCACAAACCACTTTTGACAAGTTCATCAGTCACAGCACCTTCTCCATACACTGCACAAATCATTTTTTGCCTTTCAATTGCATTTTTATCTTTCTTGAAATAATAAATCATAATATACTGAAAACGTTACATATTTTCTTCCATCTTCAATATTAAACTGACTACACAAAACTTCACCAATTTTGATGTTTTTTAAATGCACACTGATAATGACGGCTGTCACAATACAATCTAACAAAATTGTTTTGAATGAAATTAAAACAACTAAGCACTACTAGAGCTTCCATTGTATGGAAAAAAACAAAGGAATTCTTTGACCAACCCAACAGATTTCACAAGGAAAATAATTCCTAACAGCCATTAAGTTAATTAGCATACTCTCTTGCTAATGTAAGGTAAAGATAACTAGAAGTTGTAACCTCTGAAATTAAAGTCTGTTATTGGCCAACTAACTGTCTCTAGTGTAGATTAAAACAGACATTTGTACAATATGTGGCACTGGTGATGCAGAAGTAATAATTGTAGGTGACATGACATAGACTTACATATGTATGGAAACTTTGTGTTGGGTAGAGGTGGCCTGTACATTAGTACCTCAGCAGGGAAGGGATTCCATAAACAGTAGTTATTATCCACAAATGAGAGACACAGTTATAATACTCCATACAGAATAGCTGGGAGTAAATTCTACATGGATTAAAGTTTAAATGTGAATAGCAAAATTTAAAACTGAAAATAAAATATAAGGGACTAACATTGTGACCTTGGGCAGGGAAAGGTTTATTACAATACAAAGGAAACACTTAAAATAACAATACTTCTGACAACTATAGACTAAAAAGTTTATGTTTATCTGAAGACCTTCCTTGAATTTAAAAAAAAATGTGTGATGAGAAGCCACTGACTAGGAACATATTTCTAATGTGTATAATGATGAAGGATTGGCATTCAGAATATATCAAGAACTAGAAGTTATCAAATGAAAGATAAAGCAACAATAAACATGGGCAAATGATTTTAATAAGCAAGTCACCAAAGTGAAAACCTGAATGAATGGGAAATAAAATATGAACAAGTACTTACTTTTAACAGTAATCAGAAAATGAATATAAAACCAGTATCTAAAGCACTACCTATAGATCTATATAATGCAATATATATCTATATACGTGTGTATCCACACACATATGTCTCAGATTACAAAAGTTAAAAAGTTTGACAACATTTGAGTTATTTTTGTATATGTTAAATTGGAATTATATTTCTATGATAGTGGAAGTACAAATTGGAAAGGGTGCTTTGGAGAGCAATTTGATAATATCTAATAATCTTAAGATTTTATATATATGTATATATGTGTGTGTTTTGTGTGTGTGTGTATATATTTTCTCTTGTATCACAGTAATTTCACATAAAAGCAGTTCATTGCAGCATAAAAAGTACTAGTGTCAAAATAGAAATTAGAAATAAGTTGTACACCTGAAACTAATATAATAATGTAGGTCAGCTGTCACTGAAAATAAAAAATGATTAAAAAAAAAGAAGCCAGTACCCATTGGAGAGGGGGTAAGTAAATTCTGATATATCCATATAATGACATATAATACAACAGTAAAACTGGATGGACCAGAGGCACAGTAATCAATATAAGTAAATCTCATTAGCATTGTGAATTGAAAAAATAAATTAAAAATTATTCATAAAAAATACATGTACATGAGCAATGCCAAATATTGCTTTAGGTACATGTGTACGTTTGTACTAAGACTGTAGAAGCATCATTGGGAAGTAAGTCACCAACGTCAGAAGAGTGGTTGTCCATGTAGAAAGAGTGGGAAAGAGATTGCTTAGGGATAGACATACCGTGAAATTCTATTATGATTATGTTGTTTATTTTTTTAAGAAATGGTTGTGGAGGAAATATGGCAAAATGGTAATACTTGTTAAATCCAGGTGGTAGCATGGATGTTTGTTTCAAAGTATTTCATTTACTGACTCATTTTAAACACTGAAATGAAAAGTGGTTGCCGGGGCTCTAGCTGCGCAGTTCAGTCAGTTAGAATGCCATCCCAATATGCCAAGTTTGCTGGTTTGATCCCCTATCAGAGTCAACTAATGAATGCATAAATAAGTGGAACAACAAATTGAAGCGTCCTCTTCTCCCCGCACCCCATTTCTGTCTCTCTTTAAAATCAAATAAAAAAAAACTTTAAGTGGTTGGTGGGAATAGAGTAACTGGACAAAGTTAGCAATTACATCCTTGAAATTATACTTATTTTTTCTAACCTAATTACAATTCCTCAAAAATGGAAAAACGGGTTGAAACAAATGCATCTCATAGTTGACACAATGCAACTGAAATGAATTGGAAGGAAATATTTTTCAGGAGCAAGAATAACAGTTACCCAAGAAGAATAATAGGAAAGTAAATAATAGCAAAGTACATTTTATTTTATGATCAAAGATATTTAAAATACATACTGGTTACCTAGGTGAGCGGAGAGGAATATGTCTTTAACTTTTAATCAGATATTTATTTTAAAAATTTAAACTTTTCTTGGCAGGTTTAAATCCAGATAAGCATCTTGGAAAATCCCTGGCTGAAATGGAGCCTTATCTCTTAGAGGTAGGAATTTATATTACCTGTTTCTCAAAATATAGTCATCTAAAGGGTGGGAAAAAAGTGTGACGTTATGATAATTTTGAAATCAATTTTATTCCAGAAAAACTCAGATACATTCATGACATATTTTTATGAAAACTTAAACTTCTAGTGGGTATGAAAATGTCTAAAATTAATTATAAAAATTATTGCCAGCTTGTAGGCATGATTTAAAAAGTAAGGTGTATCTGAGGAAATTGTCTTGTCAGAAAGTTTATTAAAATGGACATTTTAGGCTATACTCAGAAATGTGAGTAGAAACTTTATTTAGAGAATATCTAATTTAATCTTTCATCTATTAGAAAATTAATTTGTAGAATAGTAAAGAAATTATCCCAAGACTTTAAGTAACAATTGCTTAGCCCTTATCATTGTCAAACCCTAAATGTGTTCAAACATTAAAGAAAAATTTAGTTATTTCCACTGTTTTCTCTTAACTATACTATACAAGTGTGGGTAAAAGTAGTGTTATAGTTGTGAGTATGTGAAACACAGAGCTTACTTTTGCATTAGTATTTATTAATTATTGTATCATTTGTATTACAACTATAAATCTACTTTTGCCCATCCCATATTTTCCTGGAGTTTTGGACAAATGTTATGAATAGTATGTCAGTGTTTCATGAACTAGAATAATGTAATTATTAGAGTTTTTTTATTCCACAATCATGATGGAAGAAAGAAAATCACCTTACTTTTATGAAAAAACTGATCTCCTTTAATATTATCATTTTCCCTCCTATACTGTTAATTCATCAGCATAATTTCATGGCTATGTTGTCAATTGTCAGCAGTTATACTCCACTAAATTTATGGCTTTTACATTTCCTTTGAGTTATTTGTATTTGATTGTTTTGTGGTTTATCAGTATGTACCAAATGCTTAGAAATCCCCCAAATGTTAATGCATTCCTTCTTTCATTATGCATTATTAAGCACCTAATATGTGCCAGGCAAATAGTAAAGATTAAAATAAAAATGAAATGCTTACATAATTATGACAAATTGTCTTTGATTTCTAGAAAATTTGGTATCATTTATTTAAGTCTATCTAATGGACATGGTTGCCTCCCATGCCCCTGTGATTGCACTGTTCTTACAGCAGTTTGTTCTATGGCCAGCATTGTATTTATGTCCACATCTTTAAACAAGCTCTCGGCAATTCTAAAAGAGTGATCAATACATCATCTTCTGGCTCCTCGATACCAACAACACATTGGCTTCTACAGTGCTACCTACTCCTGAAACCTTTCTGAGTATTTTCTTAGCTTACTTCTGGGGCTTATGATATATATTCCATCCCTCATATGCTGTGGCTCCATCCCTCCACCTCCTGTGGTGATGTTAAATACCCCCATGACTTCAACTACCAATTTTGTTTTTATGACAATTAAGTCTGTTCTTCCTTATCTTCATATGCTCCAGACCTGTGTGCTCTCAGCTGCCTCTAAATGCTGCAGAACTGAACATTTCTTTCCTGGCAGTGAAGGGTCCCATTGTCTACTCAGTTGTCCAAGCTGAAAAAAGTGAATGGTAATAAGTGACTTCACATATCCATTATTCATGAATAAGGCCCCACGTTCTTTTAATTCTCTTCTTAATATCTTATCATCTGTCCCTTTTAATCCCTATTGTCACCACCTTAGGGTCTGTGATCTTACAGCTGAAGTCTACCTCCTCCCGTCCTTACGCCGTCTCATTCCATTGTCCACAGTACTGCTATCATAATGCATGTGAATTGCAAATCTGGTCATATTACATTTCCCTTACAAACTTTTGAATCATTCCCCATTGCCTCAAAATAAATTTTAAACTTCTTAACATGGCACAACCTGCCCTTGGGAAAAATGAGGCTTGTAATATAGCCAGTCTCAGACATCACTCCTCTTTCATCGGTTTAGAACTGTTGATGGTTTCCGAAGAGTTGGGTGTCCCCTCACACTTCCATGTTTCTCCTCTTCCTTTCTCTGCTTTGTCTTTCCTTCACTTGACTAAGTCCAATCTGTCCTTAAACTCTAAACTTAGAGATTAATACTGTGATGTTTTCATACTTAAGTAAACCTCCTTTGAGCGGCCATTTTCTTCTATGCTAGTTTGTAGTGCTTTGCAGGTTATATTTTTTTAAAGATTTTATTCATTTATTTCTAGAGAGAGAAGGGAGGGAGATAGAGAGAGAGAGAGAGAAACATCAATGTGGAGTTGCTGGGGGTCATGGCCTGCAACCCAGACATGTACCCTGACTGGGAATCGAACCTGCGACACTTTGATTCACAGCCCGCGCTCAATCCACTGAGCTACGCCAGCCAGGGCTGCAGGTTATATTTTATTTTTCTCTTAAATAATGTCTATTTTAAATTTCAGGCATATAATATGTAAAAAATGAACTCAAACCCTATACATAATGAAAACTATTCTCCTGAATCCAAGCCCCCAGTATTTCTGCCCTTTCCCAGATCAACCACTCTTGTATCCTATGTAACTCTTCAAAAACATTTTTTGCATATGTAAATATATATACATGTGTTTATCCAGTTTTACCTAAATTGGAATATAATATACACATTATTTTCCATCTTCCATTTTAACACATAAAAATTCAGGTCATTTGTCTCCACAATATTATTGTGTTGTATTACATGAATAATATATTGAACCTTTTTATTTATGGACTTCATTCTTTACTGATATCTTTTAAATATTTTATTATTACATAAAATGCTAGATGAATATTATTATACCTATGTGTTTGGGCATGAATGAGTTTTTCTGTAGGATAAGACGCTAGAATGGAAATGCTGGGTCAGAGGGTATCTGTGTTTTTAATTTTAATGATATTCAAGATAATCATTTTCAGCTTTGATGGAATAACTTGCATTAGACAAACTCTCTCAATACAAACTAGGAAAGTTGCATGAAATTAAAACAAAAATAATACTGGAAAGCATTAAAGAATTATAAAAACTGACATAATTTGAATTACCAAAATTCCAGAGAATGAAATCCTTGAACATTGTCTCCTTTCCCCTCAAGGCACTTTCTAATTAAAAAATAATAACCCAGGGATGTGAAGAAGTTGCAGAGAAAACTCCAGCTGAGAAGCTGAGCAGGGCTCCCAACAGCTTAATATGGCTATGGAGACAATAATGAGGATTCAGGGCAACCAGAGTGGAGCAGACCTGGTTAACTCCAAGTTTTCAGCTGGACTCTTGAATGGGCTCTACCTTAGGAATAAAGGCAGCTGGAAGTAGTCCAGTCCTTGCAAATACTTACATCCAATGCTGAATCATATCAGTTCTAGACTGAATTAAAGAAATCCAATCCTACTCTTATTGTTTATTTCTCTCTTGAGAAAGATAAAGTGGTTCAGAGCCTCACATTATCTCTAAAATATTTCATATACAGTTTTCAGCAGGCAATCAAAAATTACCAAGCTTATCAAGAAACCTAATGAGATAAGAGAAACTGAGAGAAAACCACACAATAGAAACAGTCTCAGAGGATATTTATATAATCCAGTTATCAGATTTAGACTTTATAATGTCATTAGGTGGGACTATGAACTATTTTAGGGCTATTTGGAATTTATATAAAAAAATCAAATAGAATTCTAGAACTTAAAAATACAGTACCTGAAATTAAGATCACAATACATGGGTTTACCAGTAGATTTGGTACAGTTGCACAGTCAGTTAAAGAACCGGAAGGGAGGGTGATATAAAATGTTAAGACTGAAGCCCAGAGAATACAGGATGGATGACAGAGAAAAGACTGTACAAGACAGAAGAGAGAAGTCCATCATACATACCGCTGGAGTGGCAGGGAGAGTGAGCAAAGAGCAAAAGCAGTATTTGAAGAAACTTTACTGTAGAGCCTGTCTATGCTTATTTTTGATGACTTTGACAAGTATCTTCTCAGGATGGTGATAATCTCTCTAAAGATATGGATGAATATTAATGAATAATTTACATTTTTAACATGATTTTTTTCTGATAGAGGAAGTTATATGAAGCAGTCTGAGTGTCTTTTTCTTTGGCTTCATAGTCTAATCTGCATGTCCATGAACCCTGTATGAAGTGAGCACCCAACAACATTTGTACACAGTTAGCAATTTGTTTCTCACCTCTTTCACAGCGGTTATCGGACACAACCTAGGTTTTAACTCATGCTACCCCAGTTTTTTGCCCTCTTCTTTTTTCCTTTCATTTTTGCATATACTTATAAAGGATAATCAATCGATTGATTGCCTGATGTACCAAGAGAGCAGTGATTCTAATATAAAAGCAAATGAATCATCAAACACTATCTTCTCTCTGCAATTAGAGGATATTTTTTTCAACTTATCTTGAATTCTATCTTTTGCATTATTGCCTAAGATGAATCAGATTTTAAGAAATGCCTGTATCTCCTTATCTTTATGAAAATGGTATTAACCTCATTAAGTGAGATAAAAGATCAAACACATATTCATTTTTCAGTTTGTTGACCCAGTTCTCCCCAGTAGTCAAGGAATCAGAAAACAGACAACCTGTGGACTTGTAGGGGCGGTGGGGGTGGGGGGAGATTAGGTAGAGAAACCCACTTTGTTCACCGGCTTCAAATCTCCTGAGCCAGTCCTGGCTGGCATAGCTCAATGGATTGAGTGCGGGCTGCGAACCAAAGTGTTGCAGGTTCGACTCCCAGTCAGGGTACACGCCTGGGTTGCAGGCTATGACCCCCAGCAACCACACATTGGTGTTTCTCTCTCTCTCTCTTTCTCAATCCCTTCCCTCTCTAAAAATAAATATAAAAAAAATAAAATCTTTAAAAAAATAGAAGACTTTTCATTAAAATATTCTGAGTCCATTAAAATATCACTGTGCAAATCTCCTGAGCCTCCCTCTCATACACCCCTCATGTAAGGTGGGTAACGACGTTTAATATAATAAATCAATGTAGGTAATGTGTTAACCCTTTCATATATTTTATCTAAGAATTAAAAGAGTTTTGGTTAAGAGAACTTTTCATGTACAATGATTTCCCTTGCAGAAATCAATATTTAATTGTGAGAATTACAGAGCCTGGTGGCAGGGGTTGTGGAGAGAAGATAATACCTTAAGGCAGGAGTCCTTTCCATAGTTCGTTCAGACCCCATGGGGTCAGATGCTTGTTACCTCTGTACCCAGGAGCCCAGGTGTAAATACTGACTCTACTGCTTACCTGAAATGTTGCTCTAGTTAGCTTCCCATGTATAAAATAAACATGATAACAATGGAATGATATATAAGGTGCTTAGCTCAGTATCTAGCACATTCCAAGTGTTCAGTAAATGTTTGCAACATTTACTATTATGAGTAAAATTTGTCATTACTGAAGAATAATTATGAAACTTAAATTTTGCAAAATACATAAAAACTGGTAGACAACATAATTAGAATAATATTTAAAACTCTCAAGGAATTGTTAATTGGTGTATATCAAGATGTAAGATAGCAATCATACCAGACAAATGGCAAAGGCTATGGAGAACCACTACACAAAAGAAGAATGTCTCAAAACCTAATATGAATATAAAGAGATGCTCAAACTGATTCAGTGATCAGAGAAATGCAAATTACAGCAAGAGTGAGATGTTACTTTGTTCTAGGTTGGCACAAATGAGGAAGCTGGATAATGCTAATTGTTGACAGGTAGAGATTTACAGAACCCCTCTAAGAATGTCAATTGATACTACCATTGTAGAGGGCAATACTGAAATACCAAGATGACATATCCATATCCTCCTTAAAGTAGTAACTCTGTCAGTCCATAAGGGGACATTAGTGAGAATAGCCTTTGCAGGGTTATTTTGATGGTGATAGGGTTGTTGGAGTCAATCTGGATGTCTGTTCCTGGGAGCGCCAGTAGTTAAAATGTGGTAGGTGCCCATCATGAGGGACAAGTCTTCAGTTAGAAAAATATACTCAATATGTGTATAACAGCAAAGTGCTGAATGGATAAAATCAACATTGAAATAAATTAAAATATAGGCACACAAAATAATAATGCCTTTGCAAGAGCATAGACAGAAGATATGCATTAAATACTTTTAAATGTTTATCTGTGATCAAGAAAAATAGGAATAAGGAATAGAGATTTTTTTAAATGTTAAAATACCTGCCTATTGCTGAAAATTTGAGATGTAATAAAATATAGAGAAGCAAGCATTTTAAAAAACCATAGTTCTTCTACCCCGTGCTGCACACTGACATGTCGATGTATTCTATGATGGATATTTCAAGTCCACATAGTTAAATACTTGTACATATTTTGTTTACATAATTAGGTTGAGCTACACATACAATTTGTCTCCTTTTCTCCCCTAACTTTATGCTGTGTTTATTTTTCCATGTAACTAAATCTACTTTGAAAATATATTTATTAATGGTTGTGTAAATTTCATCATAGGCATATTCTACATATTAATGTATCATGACAAATTTAACAAATTATTTCTTGTTGGAAACATTTGTTATTTCTAAGCTATTCTGTTATTTATTTTAAAATTATTTATAATGTTAGGATTATATGCTCATCATCTTTCCTAATAAATCTTTATGTATACTTCTGATTATTATTTTCTTTAGGTAAATTCCTAATAATTTTATTTCTGGGTCAAAATGTACAACAACTTTAAAGCTTAGTACATTTATTAAACTAAATTAACTATGGAATAATTGTAGCCATTGCTTCTTAAACTTCTGCATGTTCCTAAAATTATCATCTGATAAATGAACAATGGATTCTATTTATTTTTTGTGTTTTCCTCCCTTGGATTATTTTTATATTGTTCAGGAAAGGAGATGAATTTTAATTAACAAGCTGTATCACATTTTAAAGATTTAAGACTGTTTCTTTAAATGTTTGAGCATTCCTATTTTTGTGATATTTTACAGTCTTTTCCCAAAATTCATACTCGAGACTAGTTCTTCAAATTTTGGTGTAGAAACAAGTCTTTTCTTCCTCTCAAACATTGGACTTCCTCTTCCATTAAAACATTGGACTTTCATCTCTCAAAGCTGATTATTTTGATATTT
Source organism: Phyllostomus discolor (assembly GCF_004126475.2). NCBI lineage: Eukaryota > Metazoa > Chordata > Mammalia > Chiroptera > Phyllostomidae > Phyllostomus > Phyllostomus discolor. The sequence goes on along the minus strand of NC_040903.2, from coordinate 149,721,405 downwards.
ACCTCCATGTCTCCAAATTATGTGTTTGCCTTAATTAGAATGTCATGGACCCCCCCCCCCCCCAAGTTTTAGCCGTATTTGCTGACTTCCCACTCGAGAACACTCAGATGTAGCCGTCTGTACTCCCTTTGCCTCCCTCACACTTGTTCCTCTCCCCCTCCTCCCATCTTCCCGCACGATCACATTGTACTTCCAGTTAGGTCTGTGGTCAGTGTTTACATTACCAGACCGTGGAACCTCATTCACAGCTGAGTTATGTGATACACTCTGGTAAGAAACCTTTCCTGTACAACTTTTTATTTTTTTCCTTTGAGCTAATAATTGTTTTCTCCATTTATTTTGTATTCTATATACTTATCACTAATTCAATGCTATATTCATGGCCAGTTTTCTAAACTTTCATGCAGATGTTCAATCATATTCATTTTTTTCGGTTTCCTCTCCCTGTGGAAGCCTTTTCTGGGGCCATCTGGCCTGGTGTACTCGGGACCAGTTTCCATCCATGCCAGTGACAAGGCTGTCATCCTGGCATCTCACCAGAGTTCTGCAGATCCCTTTACCTTTTTTCTGTGTTGGAGCCCTTGTCTCCTGGATCCAGTGCCTTTCTTTTCTTTGTTTATTCTTATTTTTATAAAGCACATTCTCTAGAAAAAACTTAAGGGAGGATCTATGGGAGGTAAATTTTTGAGACACTGTGCATATCTATACTTGTCTATATTCTTTTATTACATTTAATTGGTTCTTTATTTAGCAGGTCATAGGATTCCATTTTTTAATATTTTCCTTCTGGATCTTAATAGTAGCGTTTTATTTCCTGACAGATTGGTATGCTGTTGAGAAGCCCAAAGTCATTCTCATTCCTGACTGTTCATGTGTGACCTTAATTATTTCTTTCTCCATCTCCTCCCTGAGAGTATGTAAGCTATTTCTTTTGCCCCTAGAATTGTAAAATCTTATGTGCTGTGACTTGGGTGTGTGTTTATATCCATTGTGCTGGGATAGGTAGAATTTTCTGTTTGAAAATATTAGTTCTGGGAAATTTTCTTGAATTAATTCACTGGCATTTATCTCCCCTCCATTATCCTCTAACTCGGGGGTATCAAACTCATTTTCACCCAGGGCCACATCAGCCTCATGGTTGCCTTCCAAGGGCCGAATGTAGAACTTCTTGCCCCTAGTCAAGGAGTAGTTACACTTATACAGTCCTAAAATTATTTCGACCCTTGGAAGGCAACCACGGGGCTGACGTGGCCCCTGGTGAAAATGAGTTTAACACCCCTGCTCTAACTTCCCACTTTTTTCCTAATTTTTATCTAATTCATTTTTGCCCTTTCTGGGAGAATTTCTTAATTTTACCTTCAAACTTTTCAAATGAGGTTTTTTCCTATCGTATTTTTAATTTCTAAAAGCTCGGTTTTTATTGTCTGAATGTCTTTTAAAATGTATAATGCTTTATCCTTATAATAAGGTAATATCTTTTGTTTCTGTTTTTTTTATTTTCTGTTTTTGTTTTTTCTTCTCCCCTGCATAGTCTGTTTTTTGTATTGCTTGTTTTGGTCTCTAGCTTTCATTTTAGGGATTTTTCTTTTTTTTGCTAATCTTTGGTGTTCTGCTCATATTTAAGAGCCTGGCTTAACATCTTTATATTAAGCACAGGTGTGTGGATGAGGCTTTTTGACCTTGAGTTTCACAAGGGAGGTAAAGCTAGGTCGTTCATTTTATTTGAGCTTGTTAGATTCCCCCCCCAAAAAGGTTTCTCTGGTCTAATGTTGAAGTGAAGTCATGTTGCATTTTCTTGGAGTTGAGCAGGGAAAATGGGTAGGGTTCTCAAAATCTCACGCACATACATTAATTGAATCCCTCTATTCTTATTGTGGTGTAGTGCCTCTCCCCTCATGTGTGTCTCAGTTTTCTCAGGCCAATTCTTATGTGGAGAATAAACCTCCCGTGTTCTGCCAGGTGGAAGGGAGGCAGTTGCCAGTCAAGAGGGAAGGGATTTAAGGATCTCTCTGCTCGTTAAACAGACTGCCAATCAATCCTTCTTACTCAGGTGCCCTTTTCATTCCCCCTTCACTTCTTGACATACCTAATGTTGCCAATTCCTCACCCTGTTGTTTTAGAGGAAGGAGTTATTCTACTGTGTCAGTTGGATTGGTCCTCTGCATCCTCCGTTGTTAGCCTAGGACTCAGTGGACCTTGTTCTGCTAAATGGGTTGATTCTGTCACATTCTCTCCTTTGTTCTCCATCTGTGTGAGTTTATGCCTTTTTATGACACTTTCCAGTAAGGTTTTAGAAGGGAATGAGAGTAAATGGGTGGATTCAGTCCACTGTCTTTACCAGCAGTAGCTACTCTTTAATCAAGAAATTTCTTTCTTTTTTTTCTTTAATGGAAAGGTAGGGGGAGGAAGTAGGTCTGATTTCTTTCTTTTCCTTAAAGATTGTATTTATTTAGTTTTAGAGGAAGGGGAAGGAAGGGAGAAAGAGAGGGAGAGAAACATCAACCAGTTGCCTCTCTCACACCCCCAACTGGGGACCTGGCCCACAACCCAGGCATGTGCCCTGACTGGGAATCGAACCTGAAACTTTTTGGTTCTCAGGCCAATGCTCGTTCCTCTGGGCCAGGGCAAGAGGTTTCTTAATATAGCCCTGACCGATGGGGCTCAGTTGGTTAGATGTCATCCTGCAAAGTGAAAGGTCACTGGTTCAGTTCCTGGTCAGAGCACATGCCTGGGTTGTATGTTCCATCCTCAGTTGCCGCATGTGCCAGAGACAAACCAATCGATGCTTCTCTCCCTCTCTTTCTCCCTTCCTTCCCCAAACTCTAAAAATAAATAATTAAAAAAAGAGGTTTCTTAACCTAAGTAAAAATTGTCTGTCAGATGGAAGAGTGAAACCATATTATGTAAAAAGTAATGAATGTATAGATTTGGTTGCTTGTCCAGGACTGTTCTCATAGAACTGGAATCTGACTTCTAGTCTGAGTCAGTGGTTAGCAGATGTGTATTGACTGCTTAATGAGTATACCACTTCACTGGGTGCTACAAGAGCTAAACCAGGATAAGTGTAATGTAGATTTCAAGCTTAAAGATTTGTTTCCAGCTCTGTTCTACATGAGTTAACTTTCCTTCCTTATGGTCTGACAAAAGCACAATTAGCAGCCCCATGTAACTATCACTTAAACAAAAAGCAAAAGAGAATGAGAACTTCACCAAAGTTGATTTGATATTGTGGGTGAGAGAGACAGAATTTTAAGCCTTGCTCTACAGTGCCGACTTTATGGGAAGGAACATTTTAGCTGACCTTGAGAGTCAGGAGTAGGCAGAACATCTCTGCTGACTCTTGCCTACTCTAACAGAGTATTTTGAATATAGTTGAGATTTCCAGTAACTATTATAAAATGTACTCTTAAGAAAAGCAAAAAAGATGTGCCATAGAATTTCAAAGAAAAAAAATCACATGTTGTTGAGAGAATGCTTAGTAATTTTGAGGTAAATTGACAGCCATACTGGACTTAAAAGGTGGGTAGAGTTGTTAACTGGCCAGATTGTTTGTAATATGTTTTGAGAACTGGTTAAAGAAGCTGAAAAAGGAGATGGAAGCCAAATGGCAAAAGATTTTGACTGTTGAAGAGATGAAATAATTATCTAAACAATGAAGTAAAGCAGAAGGTTGTAGAGGAAGGGAGTAAAGTTCTGAAAGGTGTACTTATGGAGTCTGACCTGCAGCAGTGCCCACCGACTGGTGCCAGTGAAGGGAAGAAGTGGAGGTCCTCCATGGTTAGCAGCCGTTCCAATACGTCTTTGAACAGGTCCCTCACATTTTCCTGAGTGTGTGTTGGAGTTGAACTCTTAATTACCAGTCTCGTGTGGTACCAATTGAATTGACTGGTAAGGATTTTTTTATGTTCTCAGTTCTATGGTAATTGCTATAAGGGGTACAAAATAAGCCAAAGATTTTGAATTTTTCATGGAATGTAGAGTCTAGTAAATCGGGGGAAGGTGAAAGATGGCCACAGGACCTGGAGTAGCTATGAGTGATGTCACAGAAAGGGTAGCACTAAAACTGGTTTGAAGGATTGGGTGAAATTCACATGCACGACGGCAACAAAGTGAACCAGTTTGAATGAAGATACCTTGGCAAGAAGACATGCAGGGACGATGAGGAACTTGGTGTAAAAGAAATGAAGAACTAGTGTTGGTAGATTAATAAGAAACATGTAAGGTGGGAATTTAGGACCCAGTCCTAATGGGCCTTTAGAGATGGGCCAGGCGATTTGAGGTAGGAAATAAAAAGATAGAGAAGGCTTAACAGCAGGGGTTTATATTATTAAAGTATACCTCAGGAAATTTAGTCTGGCTGCGGTATTCATGGATTTGGGAGAAGAAACTGGAAAGAAAAATGAGTGTAAAATTCTGTCACAGGAAACAGATGTGAGGGCTTAGAGTATGAGGTCACTGACAGTAGGGATAGAGAACACAACTGAAAGATTTTGATGAAAGGATTAAAAAGAAATTAGCACCAAATTGTCAGAAGCTGGGAAAGAAAGAATCAAAAGATTAGTCTATGCATAATGACTCTGAGATTAGAAGCACATATATTTGTAGAGGGAACAGATAAGCTTGGGTTTAAACATACTGAGTTTTAAATGATAACATAAACCAAAGGCATATGTTTTTAAACTATGACTTTGGAGCACATTTAAGAGACCTAAGGTTTGTTATCTATCATCATTCTGTAGAGAGTCAGGACATGACTTTAAATTCTGCTTCTGTCTAGTTCTAAATGACATAACCTTTGCAAATCAGTCTAGTTCTCCTCTCTGAAAAAGGGAAAAATAAAATTAGTAGCTATTTTCTTATTTATTGTGGGCTGGACAGCACTTCCTGTGAAATAGGTCCTACATCATCTCCATTTCACAGATCAGCAATCCGAGGCTCAGGTAGTTTGTACGGCCTAAGATCACACAGCTAGAAAGTGACAGAGGAGTTTAACCAACGGCTGGCTGTCTCCAGAACTGCTGCTTGTAACCATTTATGCAATGCTGCTGTCACTGTGCCTCACCACAACATGCATTTTCCCTCTTTTCACAGTTAAGCTGTCTATTTATGAAGTGCTTACTGAGTGCCATAGTCTGTGCTAAATGCTTTTTTATGTATGATTTTGCTTAATCATCTTATAAAAAGAGAAGTTGCTACAATTAATGTTTACATCTTATAGATGAGGAATCACTTAGAGAGTACCATAAGTTACTTTCCCAAAGTCAGGTCACTGGGAAGTAGCAGAACTGGAATTTATTCTTTAAATCTTTCTGATTTCAGAGCCTATATGATTTTTTATTATTAAAAGTCACTTTGAGGATCATTTTCTCTACTTTAAGGCGTAAAGCAAATAGTCTTTAAGTAGCAGTGACATTAGTGTTAGCAGCAGCAGAATAGCACAAAGGTGGCATGTGAAGCCTCAGAGCACATGAACTGTCCGAGGGAGCAAACTGAGAGAGAGGAACATCCTACAGAGGCGGTTATGAGGGATATTTATCATTTAGGAGCAGTATGAGGGAGAGAAGTCAGAGAAGCATAACAATAGTTTAGAAAATTTAGTATCTGGAAGCCTGAGGAAGTAATTGCAAAGATTCGAGACGTCAGTGGTGTCACGTGCCACATAAAGTTTGAAAAGGATAAGGGCATTGGTCCAGCAAACTGCTACTTGTGCTGAGATACCAGCAGACTGAACCACCGTCCATCCAGCTGGGAATTTTCCTCTTTTCTCTTTGTTTAAGCTTTTCTCACTTCTCTATTCAAGAAATCATCATTTCAGCCTCCAAAAAACATCTCTCTCAAAATATCTGCCCTCTCCTCTCCATCCTCACTGCTACTTCCCCAGTTCGGGAAATCTTCACCTCCTGCCTAGATTTCTCCAGCAACTTCTCAGTTCTTTCTGCTTCTTGACTTACTCCACCACCAGCCCATTCTTCATTGTGCAGCCAGAGTGTTTCTAAAAGACAAATGAAATCAGGTTTTCTTCTTAAAACCTGTCCATGGGTTCTCATTGACCTTAGGATAATGACTTAGTATGGCTTATGAAGCCCCATAAGATGTTTTCTTTCCAGTTTTCAGCCTCATCTCATTATTACTGCTCTAGTGATGCTCCACCTATGCCAAACTTATTTCAGTTTCTAGGACCCATCACGTGCTCTGGGACTTAACATATGCTGTCCCTTCTGGAACAGTTTTTCCTTCTCTCCCATCTTCTCTCTTTCCCTCTGTCCCTCCCTCACTCCCTCTAGCCATTCCTGTTCCTCATCCTCCAGATTTCAGCTTAAGTTTTTACTCACTCTGAGAAGTCTTTTGAGTTCCTTCTAGTTAGTTCTCCTGCTTTACATTCCACAGCATCTCCTGCATCCATCAAAGCTATCACTACCCTTTTTTGTAACTGCTAGTTTAACTTTCTGTCTCTATCTCCAGATTGTAGGCTGTTTTATGCATAATTTATGGTCGCTGTCATTGCTAACCCCAGCACTTAAAACAATGCCAAACCTACAGTAGATATTCAGTAAACACCTCTCAAATAAATGCTGTGAATGAATAGATGCAACGTGTAATTGAGGTGGATTTTATGAACCTCACAGTTTTCTCTAGGTGGTGGGGGGCAGGATGAGGGTGAAGTGTGACTTCATTTTCCTTCTTTTTCAATTTTAAGATGACTAATGGATAAATAAGGCAGGTTTAAAAGAAGAAAAATCTTGATTTAATTACAACATCTTACAGTTATGATTATTACCATCTTTTAAAGGGGTAAACAATTAAGCAAGGAAATCACGATGCCCTTAACCTTTTCAGTTTAATCATCAGTAGCATTCAAATTGGGTTATTATGAATGGAATATTTATCTATATAAATGTGTCAGAAAAAAAATAGTATCACATAAGTAATTTTCTTGTCATTTACTATGAATTTACTTTTTCCGTGCTCAGACTCCCAGACATTCTTATAAGCCATGAAATGACCCTAGTCATTCACATCTGTTCAAAATGTTTTTTAAAAAGCTTATCTTAACAGTAGTTACAGGGGAAACTAATGTTCCTGTTATCTGCTCCCATAAGAACCAACTGCCATGATTCTGCCTTGCCAATTCTCTGCTTCATGACCCAGCACGGTGAAAATTTATTTACTTTGCTCCTCTGAGGGCATTTACAAAAGTTTTCCTTCCCTCACTTCCCTTGCCCCATAGCTTTACGGTGTCATTCATATTACTGCTGACCCTTGGAGGGAACAGGAGAATATCATACCCATGCTTTAAACCCCTAAAGGCACATAGGCAGTAGTTGAAACGTGATGGATTCAGATAACCAAATGCATAAGTGCATAAGTATGCAGGTAAAACTGAGGACTGCGGCCACCGTCCCAGCACTGGCAGCAACAGGGAACACCAGTGGAGTCACTCTTCCTTTGGGCTACCTGGACTTGGGGCCAGGAGAGGCTGTAAGCAGAGAAAGGTGTGAAATTCAGAATGAAGGAGATGGAATCATAGTGATAAAGCCCTGACACAGGAGCAGAGAGAGTCCGACACAGCTAGTGAGTGCCCCCAAACACTAGTTCCAGCCATGTGTCAGCCAACTAGGAGATTAGTTTACTGTCAATTTCAGGATCATTTAAATAATATAGCTTATATTTAATATAAATCATAGGGTTTTTGTTTTTTTGCTTGCTTGTTTGTGTTTTTCACTTCAGGTTTAATAAGATGACGGTATAAGCTCCAACTTTTTTTGGAGTTGGGTCTTTCTAAAGCTGCACACAAGAACTTCACTAGTTCTAAGTACCTTTGGAGCCCTACTACTAACAATAACCTTAAGCGTAATAACCGTGTTTGTAGCTTCTCTTGTTCACAGGTCTAGGAAAAGCCTTAGATTGCTTTCTCTGTGTCTCTGAAAAAATACTCTAAACACAACGTATTTTTTTCCCTTCTACATCTAGGTCAAAGGGCAGGAGGAGAGCACAGTTTGGCTGCGTATATTCTCATTTACTACATAATGACCTACTACCTGTCCTTCTCAGCCTCCCTTTAAATCTAAAGCCAGTATATTCCTCAAATTTATAGGATTCTTTAAGTTTTTCATTTACACATAAAAATGTTGGTTGCTCACATTTTCCTAAGGATTTGGAGTTATTAAAAATCCTAAGCTTTATGATAACATTTTTCACATGGCTTTAAATGCATTTTTAAAGTAGAAATAGAAAGTTATTTTCCTGTAGCTTGCAAATCTATTTTGAAATTAAGGTTTCTTACATGGATGTTTTTCAGACAAAATAGTATGTTAATTGAGCATCATTGCTCTCTAATTTTAGTTTTACTGCTTCTTTTTCTTATTTTTATTTTCAGCTTTCCAAGAAATACGGAGTCCATGTTTGTGGTGAAGGTGGAGAGTATGAAACATTCACTTTGGATTGCCCTCTCTTTAAGAAAAAAATAATTGTGTAAGATATCTTTTCAACATTTTCTTTCATTAAATGTAAGTGTTGGAAGCAACTTAACGTTAAGCTTGAGGCAACTTTTGTTGGGAGAAATAGAACATGTCCTCTAAGTTCACAAACACTCAATTTGTTTAATACCAGGGAAGTTGCCGGTGTATCTAAATCAATACCTGACAAGATGAGGCCTTCATAGAAGGCTATAAACTTTTTAGACATCGCACTTTCGTTTACTTGCTGATTACGGCCTGCAGTAAAACTGGTACCTACACACTGACACTTTTATCCTCTCATGAAGTGTGAATTGCCTGTATTATTTACCTTTCATTACAGCTACATTTGATAAACGGCCACATTGGCAGTCTGTGGGTCCCATTGACTTCATCCTCTTTCTCCTTTTGCTTGGCTTCAACAACATAGAATGGTAACATTAAACATTTCTCTCCAATTATTCGGGTTGTTTTGGAAACAAATTTTGTTTTTAAGTGAACTCAGTTTTTGGTGAGCAGTGTGATTTCTTTGCTATAAATTGTTAAAATTAGTGCAACGAAAAACGAACTTTCTCCAGTTTGTTGCATTATCATCTGTACTCTCATTTGTGTCACTCTTCTCATATGCTAAGAGAGCATTTTGTCTGCTTTTCCTAAGCTCTTCTGCTGCTTGGAAAAGACTGATAGAATTAGGCTTGATTTCAGAAACTCATCTAATGAAAGGTTAGAGTTCTGTATTGAACAGACAACTTTAATATTTTCAACACTAAGATGTGACTTCTTTGTACATAATAATAATGAAGGAAGGAGAGATCTAAGAAAATTAACAACTTTAAGTGAATTTTCTAAAAAATGTATTTATCTAGTGAAACGTGGCTAAGGCATTTTTATTACCATATGCAATATTCACTCACTCTTGCTTCTTTCATTTTTTCCTAACTTTTTTCCATTAGTAATTATCAACACAATAATACTTTATTTGACAAATATTCATCAAGTACCTATTATGTCCAAGGCTTTCTTCTGGGCACCACTGGTGTTCAGTCAGTTCCTGCCACCCAAGCGTGGAAGGAAGACATATCTGTATATGTTATGCTACAAGATACTGAAGGATAGGAGTCACATGAATAAGTTCATAAATGGAACACATTTCTCAGGCCATGATGACCACAAAATAGTTCATGAATGAACTGCGCACAGGTATTTTTTCTATGAAATAATACTCTGGTTATTCAAGAAAAGCATTTGCATGCAAGGATGAAAATACAATCTAATTGCAAACTTGCAATATATTTACTTATTAATATGGGACTTATTATTGCAGCTTAGAAAAAATGATATAAAAAATGCCAAAGAATAATGCTTTTCTTGTTTACTTGACAAGGTGAGGTCCTAGAGTACCCAGAAGACTTTGAGGTTAACCTAGAATTGTGAGGCATGCGCTTCTTTACACTACATTACCAGAATGTCCATTTATCATAGTACTTGAGACCTGGAAAATGCATGTTGCTCACCTCCTTTTGTAGACAAGAAAAACTAAGCCTGACTGACACAATGGCATGAGGGGAATTGGTCGTGCTAGTAAAGAGAACAGGTGTCAAGTGAGGGGTATTAGAACCCTCTAGTGCCAAAATGAGCTGTTCAGTTCACCTGAATGTTCAGTTACTGAGGCACCTCGTGTGGGTGGGACTGTGCAAGATGCCACTCTGCTCAGTTCTTCCTGCGAGAATGGTCAGGCAAATCAGCAACACATGGTGAGTGCGACATACAGCTGTGGACCTAGGGAGCGCCAGGACAAGCTCCGTCTTTGTATTCTTACTCATTCGTCAGTCAGTAATTCGATTCTAATGCTTACACATCTTCTTTGCTTTTTCTTCAAAGGTTCTGCCTCACCTCAGCTTCATTACTGTTTTACTTCATTCCTTTTCCCTAGATTTCCTTCCCATTTCTCCCCACTTTGCTAAATCCTGCCACTCTTAAGGGCTGCCATTGCCTCAGCGCTTGTTCTCATACCTGAACTCTCACAGCACACAGTTGGCACTAACACGTGTTTGTTAAATATTGTTGAATTAGCTTAACGTTTATTGTTATTTATTTTTATATATCCTATATGACTTTTATGCATTCCTATTTTAGGCTATAACTAGAGGGTTAAGTTGGCACATATCCTAGTTTAAAAAGAAAAAGGATGCCACCTACTATATACAAAACCTTTGCTCCTCTTTAAAATAGAAAATGCCCGTATCATACCCGCTGATAAATGTGGTGATATGACTGAATATGCACTGCACATTCTAAAACTGAATGTAAATCGGTTATTTTATTTAGAGATAATTTTCCATATTGTACAATTAAAATATTTAATTTAGTCCCTATAACTGTTAGTTAACAATTGTCCATTAATAATACTGGATCCTGTAACTCAGGATTCACTGTTGGAACAAATTTAACAAATTTTTGTTATATTTGATGTAATATAGTTAGCATACAACTAATTGATTATCAGAAATTCCATTTCAAGTGTCTGATTCAAATTTTTTATAAAAAGGGGAAGATCACCTATAAAAAAATAAATGTTTACATGCAAAAATGATTTAATTATAATCAGGAATTTTTTTAAACACAAATTGACTCTTTTATGATAATGAAGAAATTTAGAGAAATCAGTGTGGTTCTATCAGTTTGTTATGAGATACATTTTGCCTCAAATTCCAACTAATGTTTTTATAATCTTGTAGGAAAGATTGGTATAGCAGTCTTTTGAAGTAATTTTTTTTGAAATTCTAACTAGAACATTTATAAATCCACTTTTCATATCAATTAGTATGTGATTACTCTCCTGTAGATACAAATTTTTAGATCAGAAAAATGAGGTTTTTCCTGAAGATCCTTGCTGCAAAGAATTATAGTCTGGCCTGTAAGAGAAGTGAACAACTGTAGGTCGTCAACTAAATAACCTTTTTTATTCCTCCATACTTTAAATATATAATATCTCAGAAGAACTAAAATCCTAATGTTGTATTAATAAAAATGATACTTTTCTTCTCTTTGTTAATGAACACAAGGTTTTAACATCAGTATTCGATACGACGCGTTTCCATTTGAGTTGTCAATATTACTATACTACTGCTGCAGAGTTACTACATATGTATGTATGGATGGATGGATGGAAGGAAGGTTGGATGGAATAATGGGGAGAGGGAGAGTAAGAAAGGAAGGATGAAATTCTATTTTAAAAGATCATGTGCTCATTTTTCTATTCCTATTCCTATTTTCTACCCATTTAAGATATAACTCAGCACAGAGCATGATAATGTGACATTAACAGTAGGAACAGTGAGTGGAGTACTTCCCTTACTGCCTTCTCACATCTATTCTTTGTCACCTGGGAGTTTATTTAAATTTACACACTGTTCTTGTATCTAAGTTTTCAGATCTATAAAGCTTTACTAGAGATGCTATATGGTGTTATGGTATATATGTGTGGATTTTTCATATAAATGTTATACATTCAGTATGCATGTAGGAAAAAGTATGTATTTATGCAAAGATAAGTAATGGAAAACCAGTGTTGGTTTGTGATAGCTTCAATAGATAGTATGTAAATGTGAAAATACTCAACAAACTTAACTATACATCTATTTGTTTGTTTAACAAAGGTCTAATAAATACCAGGCCATGTACTCTGTACTAAGCCAGTGGAAGAGATGGGGTAGGCGGGCAGGCAAACAAAAATCAGCAACACTTGGTCCCTCTCTAAGAAGGAAGACGTGTAAACAAAGGCATAATTATATAGTGGATGTGTTGTGAAGGGCTATAAATACAGTACCAAGACACATCGAGGAGCAAACTGGCCCTGTCTGAGGATGTCAGGGACAGTTTCCCACCAATGACATTGGAGATGTCTGTGAGGATGTGAGTCCACAGGGAATATCTGTGTGCAGGTGCCTTTTTAGAGGAGAGGGAGGAATCAAGACCATGGCTGAGTCTCAAAAGATAATATCAGTGTGTGTGTGTGTTTGTTTGTTTGTTTGTTTTGAGGTGAGGAATAGAGCCTGACCTTAACACCTTGGGAGCATGGCATCAGAGAAGAGAGACATAGACCTGACTCAGCTTCCCTTTTGAAATTGTAGCTAGGGGTGGGCTAGCACATCAGTGAAAGGGAACACAGGCCAGCTCTGGGCTACAGAGAAGCCTCGCTTGTAGAAGAGGTAGTGAGTACACTTGTTACTTGTACTGACAGGGAAAGAGGAGGAGGGTAGCTAACTGGAAAACATTTTTGTTGTGGCATAATTGATATTAACTTTCTGGGTTACTCTAAGGATATCACAGCAGATTCTGCTCTTACATTTCAGGGAAATACGTGAAACAGACAGAAACCAGAGATCCTTGAAAGTTGAATTTCAGATGATAGTTTATGAAAGAGAAATGAGCAATAATGGCATTATTCTGTTTGAATCTACAAAAACAAAAGAAAAAGTTCATTTAAGAGCTAGACTCTCCCAGTTGACTCTGGCTTTGTCTAGTGAGTGAACTGGTGTTGGCTAATTAGAGATTGTGGATTTAATAGTATCCATAAAAAGAGTATTCCTCTTTGTTTAGTGCTCAGAATGTTATATATTTTCTGTGGATAAAAACCTTGATTTAGAATAGAGTATTTACATCAATTAAGTGAGCTATTTGCTATCAACCTTCTGTTTCTAGTGGAGATAGGAAAAGCCTGAAATGCTTTCTACTGATATAGCATTGGTTGAATTAATTATACTTTTGGGGCACTCCATTATCAAGGATATCAAAACCACGCTGCCTAGATTAGGCATAATTAAGGCTCAGGGTCAGTTTCCAAGGCTAAGATCAGGAGCAGAGAGATCGAAATTTAGTGTAAGAGTGAGATCGTACACAGGAACTGGAATTTGAACCTAAATGATGAGCCAAGATGGGACCAGGACAGGCAGCTGTGGGGTAATTGGAGAAACAGCAAGACTGGGGCTCCCAGACCAAGAGGGGTCTCGCCAGGAGAGCTGGTGGCAGAAAACAAGGGGCTTCTCTTTATTTTCCCTTCTTCCTCCTGCACATCACACCTGGAGGCCGCCTTTGGTTGATGTAGCCTATGAAGGCAAGTTATATCTGTGTGTTAGTATCATGACTCTTGAATGACTCTATATCAATTATATTATCAGTTATCTCCCTTTTAATTTCATAGAAGCCTTTTTTATTTTATTTTCCTAAGTACTAACAGGATGCATATTTGATACTAATAGTTTATGATGGTAATTGACTTTTTTATTATCATGAAACATTTTCTTTTTACTTCTGGTCTGTTAAGGGGAAAGTAAACAGGTTTTGCCATGAAAAGTTAGTATTTTGGAGTCAAATATTTGGAGTTTTCTTCCATTGCCACTAAATAACTGCATTTCATAAAGGGATTCAAAAAACATCTTATGTTAGTGGCAAAGAATCAAATAAAGTAATAATATATTTTACTGTACTACAATGGGTAGAAAGCTAACTACGTGTTAATATAAACGATGGAGCTAGTTTCCAAGACATTTAAGAAATATGAGGAATTTCTATTTTTAAATTTCAGTTAAAATGCAAAACACTATTGCTTTCTTAATAAATAACAATAAAAATAATTAGTTATTAGACATTCACACATAATCTTAGCTATTCATATGTGCTTTACAGGGAATCTTTGATAAAAGTTAGGTTAATTTGCATGTATCCATATGGTGCCAGCAAGCAGTTCATACCATTTTACCTGAATGTGGTAATTACTGTGTCAGGCAATCAGTTTTAATAGCAATGATATTGCAGTGTGAAGAGTTCACCTAGAGCTTAAAACCATCACCAGTACTGCTTTTGTAAAGGATAATTGAGATTTTGTGTGAAACACTGAATGAATTACCTCTTGAAAATGAAAAGAAAAATGAAGATAAAGCACTATTGTTTAATGGTTAGCCCATACCAAGCAAATTTTTTAAAATGAAATTGAATAAGGAGTTTTAAGCCTCAAAATTGTTCAGAGCTTTGAGTGAACCTGAAAGTTAAACTATGTGTCCTCATAAAAATGAAAAGTTTTTTACCTTTTTTTGAAAGTTTAGTATCCTTGATCCTTCTCCCAATTAAATATCAGATTATTAAAAATTGGTGTTAATTACTAAATGTTGTATACTAGTGGAAATAAATACAAAATGAGAAAATGAGAATTTTTGGGGTCTTCTCCAGTCATAGCAGTAGTGATTTGACACAGTTTATGTAGTAAATAAATGCATTATAAAATTTTTGTATTTCAGAGATTCATCAGAAGTAGTCATACATTCAGCAGATGCATTTGCACCTGTGGCTTACCTGCGCTTTTTAGAATTGCACTTGGAGGACAAGGTGAGTAAACCTAAGATTCACAGTGATTTCAAGAGACAATCACTGAAATTGGTTCTGTATATATAATACTATTGGGTTGGCCAAAAAGTTAATTTGGTTTTTTCCGTAAGATGGCTCTAGTAGCACTTAGTTGTCTTTAACTTCATTCAAAACAGTTTTGTTAGTTCGTATTGTAACAGCTGTCATATCAACATGCATTTAAAAACATTATCAAAATTGGTGAATTTTTGTGTAGCCTTTTTCATATTGAAGATGGAAGAAAATATGTAATATTTTGCCAAATTATGCTTTATTATTTCAAGAAAGATAAAAGTGGAACTGAAACACACAAAAAAGATTTGTGCTGTGTATTAAGAAGGTACTGTGACTGATTGAATGTGTCAAAAGTGGTTTGCAAAGTTTCTTGCTGAAGATTTCTTGCTGGACAATGCTCTACGGTCAGATAGACCAGTTGAAGTTCATAGCAATCAAATTGAGACATTAATTGAAAACAGTCAATGTTATACCACATGGGAGATAGCCAACCTACTCAAAATATCCAAATCAATAAAGTTATTGGTGAAAATGAAAACTGTTTCTTCTATCTTACAGAAGAAACCATGCTGACTTTTTTGCCAGCCTAATATAACAGACAAAAGGGTAAAAAATGATTTTATCATTAGTGAATTTTTTCAGATCCTAGATCAATAACTAAGAATTTTGCAAATGTTTTTTTTAAAGATTTTATTTGTTTATTTTTAGAGAGGGAAGGGAGGGAGAAAAAGAGAGAGAGAGAAACATCAATGTGCGGTTGCTGGGGGCTGTGGCCTGCAACCCAGGTATGTGGCCTGCCTGGGAATTGAACCTGCGACACTTTGGTTCTCAGCCCATGATCAATCCACTGAGCTACGCCAGCCAGGGCAGAATTTTGCAGATGTTTATAGTTTTCACAGCACTACATGATGCTAAAGTTTTTACATTTCTAAAGCATTTGTAGTTCAGATGAAAAGGGAATCATACTTGGTCTGTTCAGAAGGTACCCAGTCATGTAACATGAAAACTAGAGACATTTATTGAAGAAGATACAAAATACAAGAAACATTGTACACAGGAGAGTGATGCCTCAGTCCCCTTCAAAGTAGGCCCCATGGAACCTCACACAGTTCTCCCAATTACCATCAGCTACCCCTTCATGTTTTCCTGAATCTCATTGATGGTCTGAAATCTCTTCCCTTTCAAAGGTGATTTTAGTCTGGGGTAAAGCCAGAAGTTGCAAGGCACCAAATCTGGGCTATAGGGGGGCTGAGTCACCTGGGTGATTTGATGTTTCACAAAAAATCTCTGCGTGAGACGTGACACCTGAGTGGGCACGTTGTCATGATGAAGCTGCCAGTCACCAGTTGCCCATAGCTGTGGTCTTCTGAATCATCTGAGTAGTTTCCATGGAAGAATGTTCAATTCAAGCTTAATGCAAAATTCGATGCAGATTCATTGCTGTACTTAGTCAGTCATTTTGAACGTGATGGCCACAAGTACACATGCTCACTCAGTAGTGTCTACCATCCCTACTGACTAGTACAATGAAGTTGTCATTGTTTATGTGTGTGCATTCCAGTCTACTCTCCTTGGCTGCCAGGTTATATCAATGTCTCACAAACCATTATCTTATTAACAATGGCTTCACTTTTTCTGGACAGACTTCGTATATACATTAATCAAAAAGAAGATAAGATAGTTTATAACCAAATATTAAATTACCTAGTAAAATAAGAATTCGATAGTTGTCCATAAGCCTTAGGGAAAAGGTTTGAATATGAATTGAATTTTTATCATGCAAAGTTTAAGAGAGAAGGAAAGGAGAAATAAAAGCTTTTCAAAAATATCCAAGGGAACAGAAGTACAAGTAAAGATGGAAAATGAGGCAGGGGTGTGATAAAGAGTTTTATTTTACGTACATTGATTGTCACGATACAGCAGAATGGAACTGTGTTGTGGAATAGGTAAAGATCTGGATTAGCCCCTTTGATTCAAAGGTGTGCTCCTTGAGCCCTGGCCCACATGGCTCAGTTGGAGCATCATCCTGTAACCAAAAGGTTGCTGGTTGGATTGCCAGTCAGGGCCTGCCCAGACTGCGGGGTCAATCCCCAGTTGGGGCACATGCAGGAGGCAGTAGATCGATGTTTCTCACATCAATGTTTCTCCCTCTTTCTCCCCACTACCCTCTTTCTCTCAAATGAGAAGAAAATAAACCTTTAAGTAAACAAAACAAGACAAAAAAAGTCTGATCCTTGAGATATAAAGGATTGGAAACAGTCTTCTGCATCTTTAGCCTTCTATCACCAAGTCTCGAGACATGCCCACATTTGTATACATGATACAGAATCTGTAGAATCAAGAGTATTAATGAGGACTGGCAAAGGAAAGGACAACCTGATAGCCCCTGAAATCTCAGCAGGAAGAGAGTTTCCAAACCAGTGAATAAGTATTGCTGTCCTTCAGAAAAATTCTCCAGAAAAATTAGGATAAACAGGATTGAAAATAGATCATTGAATTGGGCCGGAAGATGACACTTGGTGACCTTTTAGCAAAAAGCTGGTAACCCTCAAGAGAATCGAGTTATACTCTCCAAACATCCTGCAGATACACTGAAAGGAACCCCTTCCTTCTAGGGCTCTGATGCTTTTGCTGTCATGTGCTCACACAGAAAATCAAAACCCCTAATTCTTGCCCAGACGCGTTGGCCCTTACATGTTCTCTCTACGTAAATAGCTTATTATTCACCTTGTTTTGGTCTTTCATTGGTTTTCACAGTCCCGTTTTCCTTCTTGCAGAAAAGAATGTTACTTCTTTAATGTGGGATATTTACTGACACTGAATAAAAATGGTGCATTTCCTTTTTTTTTCTTTTAGGCGTCCCCAGTGCCTGACAACTGCAGAACATCCAATTATATACATAATTCTTAAAAAGCATTTTCGAACATTGTGTACTAAGCTACCATTTTAATATAAAAAATTACATAGCATTTTCTCAATTACTATGTCCAGCTTTTTCTCATTACATTTTTATCTTCGGAAGAAGTTATAGGACCATTGATTAATTGGAGAAATGTGAATGCCTTGTTCATTATATCACCATGTTACTCAGGATTCACTCTGACTTTGGTTACCACACCCCATTTGTGTCCTGTATATGGTATGTGTCCTGTACTATTTTTTTTTTACTGTTGCTGCATTTACAACCCTCACTTCTGTGACTTTCTTTTTTGCTTTTATCACACTAGTTTATTTTCTTCTTTGTCTCTTTCCTGATCTCCTCTCTTCCAGTAGCATCATGGTGTAGAGCCATTTGAAAATGAGAATGAAAAGGCAATCAATTTATTTAGCCAATCAGGTTTATTCTGTCGGGTGTCACCCCAGTGTTGTGTCATTTTTTTCAATATATGCATTGTTTCAACATTATTGGGTGATCAGAAAAGCTGTCATTAACTCATGCTGGTTATTTTATAATTAAATTTTTAAAAACAATTTTTCAATATTAACTGCTGATTTTAGGCAATTTTTTTTTAAAAAAAAAACAGACTTTTAGAGCAGTTTTTGGGTTCACAGCAAAACTGAGCAGAATATACAGTTCCCTGTCTGCACACAAAGTCTACTCATAGTTGACATCCCCTACCAGAGTGGGGCACCTGTTACAACTGATAAACCTACAGTAACACATCATAATCACCCAAAGTTCATAGTTTACATTTTAATTCTCTCTCTGTTTGTTGTACATTGGGCAGATGCATAATGACATGTATCCATCATTACGTATTGTACAGAATATTTTCATTTCCAAAAATGCTTTCCGTGCTTCACCTATTTACTGCTTAACCTTGTCCCAAACTTCTGGCAACCATTGATCTTTTTCTAGTCCCCATAGTTTTGCCTTTTCCAGAATGTCATGTAGTTGGGATAATACAGTATGTTGGCACTTTGGGGTTGTCTTCTTTCACTTAGTAATGTGCATTTAAGGTTCCTTCATGTCTTTTCATGAGTTGTTGGTTGTTTTTAAGTGCTGGCAATATTCCATTGCCTGGATATACCAGTTTATCCATTCACCTACTGAAGGATGTCTTGGTGGCTTCCAAGATTTTGCAATTAAAAATAAAGCTGCTATCATGCATCCAGATGCAAATTTTTGTATGAACCTAAATTATGGGGTTTTTTTTACTCTTTTTGGGTTAAATATCAAGGAGCACAATTGCTGGATTATATGGTAAGAATGCTTAGTTTTACAAGAAACCACCGTCTTCCAAAGTGGCTGTACCATTTTGCATTATCACCAGAAATGAATGAGAATTCCTGTTGCTCTACATCCTCGCCAGCTTTTGGTGCTGTCAGCATTTTGTTTTGCTATGTTAACAGGTATGTAGTGGTATCTCATTGTTGTATTAATGGCATTTTCTTGGTGACATATGATGTGGAGCATTTTTTCATGTGCTTATTTGCCAGTTCTCTATCTTCTTCGGTGAGGTGTCTGTTCAGATAATTTGCCCATTTTTAATTGAACTCTTTTTTCTTATTGAGTTTTAAGAGTTCTTTGTATATTTCATAACATTGTTTACCAGCATTATACAGGGTCCAGCACAAATAATGCCCCTTTTTTATTATAAAATCTTTTATTACAAAATCATAAGTATGCACTTCTGTAACATAATATCACACTCAACCATATCACATGACATTTTAGGTGAAATGTTCAAATTGCTCTCCGTCTCTTGTGAGATGTTCACATACCCTGCCAACCACACTCGATGGTGTTACCTCTGCCAGACCCCGTATTTTGCAAACATGTTCTCTAGTCTATGGCTTGTCTTCTCATTATCTTGGCAGTCTTCCACAGAGAAGTTTTAAATTTTAATGAAGTCCAGCTTATCAATTATTTCTTTCATGAATCATGGCTTTAGAGTTGTTTCTATAATATCATTGCCAAACCCAAGGTCATCTAAATTTTCCCTTGTGTTATCTTTTATACATTTTATAGTTTTGTATTTGACACTTGGGTCTGTAGTCCATTTTGAGTTAATTTGTATAAAGGGACATAAGGGCTGTGTCTAGATTCTCTTTTTTTTTTTTTTTTTTTTAAGATTGGTTTATCCTTTTTTTTTTAAAGATTTTATTTATTTATCTTTAGGGAGGGAAGGGAGGGAGAGAGAGAGGGGGAGAGAGAGAGAGACAGAGAGGGACATTAATGTGCGGTTGCTGGGGGTTATGGCCTGCAACCCAGGAATGTACCCTGGCTGGGAATCGAACCTGGGACACTTTGGTTCCCAGCCCGAGCTCAATCCACTGAGCTACACCAGCCAGGGCTTTAGATTCTCTTTTAAAAGATGTGGGTGTCTAGCAGGTCTAGCATTTCTAGCATCATTTATTGAAAAGACTATCTTTTCTCCATTACATTGCACTACTCCTTTGTCAGAGATCAGTTGACTATATTTGTGTGGACCTATTTCAGGATTCTCTATTTTGTTCCATTGATCTTCTAGTCTGTTTTTTCACCAATATGATGATGTCTTGATTACTGTAGTTTTGTACTATGTCTTAAAGTCAGCTAATGTCAGTATTCTTACTTTGTTCTCCTTCAATACTATCATCTTTCCCTGCAAGCATTAGAATTGGATTGCTTATATCCACAAAGTAACTGGCTGTGATTTTGATTAGGATTACATTAAATCTGTAAATCAAGTTGGAAAGAACTAACATTTTTAGTCTTCTTACCCATGGCCATGGAATATCTCTCCATTTATTTGGTTCTTGTTTGATTTCTTTCATTGGAGTTTTGCTTAAACATTTTTTTATCTTCATTGTTATAACTTCATATGTTAAATGTTTCCTCCTTTGGGACTCAATATTTTTTTGCAAATACAAGCTCTGAAGTTCTTACTGTGGATCCAGAGGGAATTAATGAGAGTTTCTTCCCCAGAAATCCCATTTCATACCACTGTCCTGAGTAAAACTTTGCCCAAGTCCCAGTCCCTGAGCCCACCCAGATATTGGAGAAGGGGATGCTGTAGAAGGAAAACGAAGTATAATCAACAAAAGAAAGATGAATAAATAATAGAGGGCAAAAATGACAGATACTCTTCCACATGTTTTATCAAAATCACATTGTCATTTCAAACTCATATAAACAAATGAATTAACACTCTATCCAGAATAATAGTAAGACCTCAAATGCAGTATCTTGACTACCAGCCTGAAAAATCTATTGCCGAAACTCCTTTAGTTTTCATTTATTCTGTAACACATTTACAATCTAGCTTGACCGCATTTACTCTTTTTTTAGTCTTCCCAGCTCTTAATTTTTCCTGATAAAACTGGCCATCATCTCTTTGAAATTCACCCTCTAATGGTTATATATCATGTTATTATTCTGACATAAGTTCTGTCTCAAGATTCCTTTTATCTCCTTCACTAGCTTACCTGCTTTTTATCTTCACCATGTATGTACGCCTCCAGTTATTTTTATGGCTCCCTTCTTTTTCAGTATTTTCTCTTTCCGGGATTTTGTCTTTTCCAACAAGTTTGCTTTTCACTTCCATGCAGATGACTCAAGTCAGTCTCCTTCTGTTCATTCTACTAATAGCTACTTTTTTCCTTAACTTGTAATCAGTATTTCTGATTAGCTGTTGGGTGTGATTGCCTCTATCGAGCTCATGTGTACAAACCTTGAACTCATTTTCCCCTCCAAGTATACTTTTTCCCTGCTTTTGTTACTTAACCCTACTGTTTTACCCCTAGTAACTCAGGCATGGAATATTGTCATCATCTCTTACAGATGTCTCTCTTCTGCCATGTACATTCAGTTGCTACTAGTCCTTTATTAGCTCTAATATGTGTCATACTATGTCACTTCCATTTCCTTCTCTCTAGTTAAAGTTGTATCCTGATCAAACTTTTCAACAAGATAGAACTTAAGTGGACTCCTTGCTTTCATTTTCCCCATATTCTATTCCAGTAGCATATTGATTTTCCTTTCTAGTTTTGTTTCTGCATAAAAATCCATAACTCTGTTATATTGTTTTCTAAATAAAGAAGGTGCTTAGCCATGAACTAAGACCCACCTGAGCTGCTGCCATGCATCTTACTTCAGTCTGGTTCCCAGGACTCCCCTCCACGTATCCTTTTGTCCAGTAATGTAGAAGCACTGGATACTCTCTTACAATATTTCCTGCTTCTCTCCTCCCTTGCTTCAACTTATTCTTTCTTCTCTTTCTTTCTGCTTCCATTTTTTAACTGTTTACATCCTGCCCATGAGGTTGAATTCAAATACTCATACATTTAGCCAAACCAGATGGCCCGCCCTAACACTTTGTTTCTTTTGTTCTTGTGACAAATAACTTAATCAGCTTTATGTTATAGTTGTTTAAGGGCTTAATATATCTACTAGGTTATAAATTTCTTGAGAGCTGTTCTTTTCATATCTTTATTCCCTCTGTAATAGCTATTAGCTCTGCAATAAGAATTTTTAAATTTGACATTATTATTTTCATACTTCATTTTTTTCTTCCTACAGAATTTTATAGACATGTACTTCCATTTTATGTTGCATACCATTTAATGAAAGTCATTTTCCTCTTTGTTTTTCTTTTATCTTATAGTTGGAGAAAAATGTCCCAAGCATACTGAAATGTAAAATACAGTCTTTAGAAAGGTTTTCCATTTAAATTTATCACTAAGATTTTCACTTTATATATGATGACCCTTAAACTTTCTTACTGAATAATTAATTTGTTTAAAATTTTCCTTAAGTTAAAATCTTAAATTATTTATGTGGGTATATCAAGTATATCACCTAAACATGGGATCCCAAACAAAATAATGGAATAATGGAAAGCTCCAGGTTAAAAATGGAAACATATATTAAAATTTCTTTGGTGGCCCTGACTTTATTGCTCATGGCAAACTTCATGCTAAAGTGTACCATACATCACTACAGTGACAGGCTTGAGAAAATGAAAAATACAAAACTTTACATAAATCAACTAAAAGATCATATTAAAATGCCTAACCTTTACAGAAGAATCAAGACTTTTACTTTTAACTATTCAGCTCTTTCTTCCTTATGTAGTAGTTGTTTCAGATTTTCAAACAGCTTTATGAGAAGTAATATTTCAAATTAATTGTTGGCAAAGCTATCGCATTTATAAAGAAACAAGGTTCACAGAAATTTAGCCCCAGTTTTACTAATGTATCCTATTAACATTTAGCATTTAATTTTGTTTTTTATTAAAATAAACTCATGAGAAAATTATATATTATATAATTATAAAAACTAACACTCCTAGAAATTGTAACTTTTAAAAACACTATATTCTCATGGCCCATTTTTGGCTTTTTCATTTTAGTTTGCTTTATTTGAAAAATATCAAGTATATTTTTAAAATTATATCTTTAAGCCATTCTGTGCTTTTATTTTTCTTTTTACTCCAGCAAATACCTATGAGCACAGTTTTTAACTGTTTTAAAAACAGTTAAGCCTACATGGAATTTGTGACAAATATGAGCAAATTGCAGTGTAGTTATAATTATAACTTTAAATTAAAGTTATTATTGTACCCAGCATTACTATTACGGTGACAGATATCACTGGTCTGGCTAATCTGAGGTTATGACCATAATGTTGATTCAGGTAAAGAGTGATGTCTAAGATATGATCCTGTTTTTCAATAAATACTGATGAAGGCATGAAGCATACACACACACACACACACACACACACACTTGAATAAGGATCGTAAGAGGTGGGCATATAGCAATCAGGCTGATAATACTGGTTTCTTTGTGGAAAGTGGGCACGGAGAGGGAAAATACAGAGGAGCTTAATTTTTTATAATTTCTGACTTGTTATAATTGGCATATAGTTTTAAGTTTAAAATATTTGATTAAGAAAATTAACTGAGGTGAAAAGGAATAGTGTTGTGGGTTCCAACGATAAATACTTTAAAAAGTTATTCTACAACATTTTAGTAGTCTAGGTAGAAAGAAACATACTAGGGCCCTTTAGAGCACAAGTGAAAAAATATATATAATGACCAAAAGGATTTGAATGGCAGGACTCTCAAGCACATTGTACACAGGAATTTGCTCTCAGCGCTCTTCCAGCATGTAAATTCAAAGATACCCTCATGGAAACATACAGCCACTGCCTTCATTCCACCTCAGAGATACAGGGGTGGGCAAAGCAGGTTTACAGTTGTGAGTACACAAAACACAGAGTCTATTCTTCTATTATTATTATTATTTATTAATTATTGTACTATTTTCCATACAAATAATTGTAAACCTAGTTTTGCCCACCCCTGTATTTTCTTACAGCAGAGACAAGGAAGGAGGAAGATAAAAGATAATTTTTATTTACCAACTCTTGGTTTAGCACAACTTTCCTACCCCACCCCTCTCCCCATCTTTGCCCTCAGGCTAAAGAGAAAAAACTGTTTTTGTAAAAGGGAGTAAGCCATTTAGCAGGTTTTAAAACCTAATTCCATATACTTTAATGATATAACTTGGGATTCAGATGGATTTTGGCCTTAGGTAGCACTGAATTGCTACTTCTACAAATGGTCATTGGAGCAGATTAATAAATTAAACATCAAAGGTGGGACAACTGTAGCTGAACGATAGATAGATAGATAGATAGATAGGCATCAAATTCACCTAAATTTAAATTGCTCCTTGACTAATTCCTGTCCCAAGTGCATGGATTTCAGTATTGGCAACAATGAATACAGCACTCTGTCAGCAAGTCTGGAGGCAAAGTGGGCAGTGGAAGAGGATTTTTGAACCTAAAATCTGTGGTAGACTAATCAGTTTAGGGGAGGATAATAAAAGTACCCTGTTAATTGATTTCCTTCTCTGCTTTCAAACTGTAATTGACTTTTTTCTTTAAAAAATGTACTTAGTTTTAGAAAGCAATTTATCTGCCCTACAATCCCCAATGATCGCTTTGCTGGATAGAATAATCTAGACTGTAGGTCTTTACCTTTTATCACTTTGAATACTTCTTGCCAGTCCCTTCTAGCCTGCAAAGTTTCTTTTAATAAATCAGCTGACAGTCTTATGGGGACTCCTTTGTAGATAACTATCTGCTTTTCTCTTGCTACTTTTAAGATTCTCTTTATCTTCAACCTATAGCATTTTAATTATGATGTTGTCTTGGTTGTTTCCCTTTGTGTCCATCTTGTTTGGGACTCTGTGCTTCCTGTACTTGTATGTCTATTTTCTTCATCAAATTAGGGAAGTTTTCTTTCATTATTTTTTCGAATAAGTTTTCAATGGCTTGCTTTTTCTCTTCTCCTCCTGTCACCCTGAGGATTCAGATGTTGGTACTTTTGAAGTTGTCCCAGAGTCTCCTTGGTCTATCCCTGTTTTGTTTTGTTTTGTTTTGTAAAGCTAAAGAAGTTCATAACCACCAAACCATTATAATATGAAATGTTAAAGGGCCTTATTTAAGAAAAAGAAGATCAAAACTGTGAACATTAAAATGACAAGAAATTCACAACTATCAGCAATTAAATCTAAAAAACAAACCAAGCAAACAAGCAGAATGGAAACTGAATCATAAATACAGAGATCATTTGGAGGGTTATCAGTTGCAAGGGGGAAGTTGAAGGGTGGGGAAGGTACAGGGAATAAGAATTACAAATTGGTAAGTACAGAATAGACAGGGATATGTTAACAACAGTATAGGAAATGGAGTAGCCAAAAAACTTATATGCACAACCCATTGGACATGAACAAAGGTGGGGGCACATAGCCAGAGGGAATGGCAGGAACTGGTAGAAGGGGGCAAAAGAGGAAAAAATGAGACAACTGTAATAGTATAATCAATAAAATATTTTTTTAAATGTACTTAGTTTTTATGGTCTCCCATGCAGCCTATTGTTGTGTTGTTGTTGTTGTTGTTGTTGTTGTTGTTGTTAAAAAATAAAGTTTCTGATTGGTTTTTTATAATGTTTCACTTTGGTGATTTCTTATAAAAGACAAATGGCATACTACTTACTCATTTAACATGTTCACACAATGGGGATACAATAGTAAATTGAACATCTGAAAATTATTTCCTTCATGGAGCTTGTATTTTATGGAATGAGACAGAGTAATTAATCCAAAATATAAAATAGAAGAGATGGTGGGAAAGTTCCTCACGACCATACAAAGGGAATTTGGATTAATGGAATAAGAACAGTCTAAGAATCCTGGGCTTCAATGGTGACAAATTTAAACACAGATTGAGGGTAATAAGAGTAGTCTTTTTGGTTATGTGGCAGAGAGTGGTGCTGAGCTGTGGTGTTTGGGATAAGGTACAGAAGGGGTAAGGCTCTTTCCAGAAACCTGTGGATACAGTTACTCAGTAAATTGGAAGGGAGATCAAAAGAAAATACTCAGAATAAAACATGGGGAAAAACAACAAAATATACATTAGAAATTAAGAGAAATAAAAATGGTGAGAAAGGCTTCAAATACATATAATTAGAGTATCAAAAAGAGAGGAGAAAGAAAATGGGATATTTAGTGCAATATTTGAAAAGATGTTGACTAAGAACCTTTTGAAATTGATGAAACACACAAAGGAATAGATTCAAGAAGTCCTATTAACCACAAACAAAATAAAATGATAACCATATTTTTAAAAAATTAAGTACCTGGGCATAAATTTAACCAAGGAGGTAAAAGACCTATATTTGAAAAACTAGAATACTGAAAGAAGAATTAAGGAAGATACAAATAAATGGGAGCATATACCATTTTCATGGACTGGGGTAATTAACATCATTAAAATGGACATACTACCCAAAGCAATCTATAGATGCAACACAATTCCTATTAAAATACCAATGGCATATTTCACAGATCTAGAACAAATATTTTGAAAATTTATATGGAACCAAAAAAGACCCCAAATAGCCTCAGTAATCTTGAGAAAGAAGAACAGAGTAGGAGGGATCACAATACATGATATCAAACTAAACCACAAGGCCATAGTAATCAAAACAGTCTGGTACTGACTTAAGAACACACACATAGATTAATGGAACAAAATACAAACCCCAGAAATAAACCCAAGTCTTTATGGTCAATTAACATTTGACAAAGGGGACAGGAGAATAAAATGGAGTAAAAATAGCCTCTTCAACAAATGGTGTTGAGAGATCTGAACAAGTACATGCAAAAATATGAAATTAGACCACCAACTTACACCATACACCAAAATAAACTCAAGATGGATAAAAGACCTAAATATAAGTTGTGACACCATAGAAGTCCTAGAGGAAGCATAGGCAGGAAAATTACAGATATCCCATGCAGCAATATTTTCACTGATATATCCTCTGGGGCAAGGGACATAAAGGAAAGAGTAAATAAATGGGACTGCTACAAATTAAAAAAAAATTCTTCACAGCTAAAGAAACCATCATCAAAATGAAAATGCAACTGACTGTATGGGAGAACATATTTGCCAATGATATATTGGACAAGGGTTTGATCTCCAAAGTATATAAAGAACTCAGTCAACTCAACACCAGAAGACCAACTATCCAATAAAAAAATGGCAAAGGACCTGAATAGACACTTCTCCAAGGAGACATACAAATGACTCATACACTTATAAAAAGATGCTCAACATTACTAGCCATCAGAGAGATGCAAATTAAAACCACAGTGAAATATCACCTCACACTGGTGAGAATGGCCATCATAAACAAATCAACAAAAACACATGGTGGTGAGGATGTGGAGAAAAGGGAACCCTAGAGTGCTGTTGGTGGGAATGCAGACTGGTGCAGCCACTGTGGAAAACAATACGGAATTTCCTGAAAACACTAAAAATGGAACTGCCTTTTGACCCTGCAATTCCACTTGTTGGAATATAAGAATCCCAAATCACCGAGTCAAAAGGACTTATGCACCCCTGTGTTCATAGCAGCACTATTTACAATAGCCAAGTGCTAGAAACAGCCTAAGTTCCCATTAATAGATTAATGGATCAAAAAACTGTGGTACATTTACCCAATGGAATACTATGCAGCAGAAAGAAAGAAGGAACTCCTACCTTTTGTGACAGCGTGGATGGACTAGAGAATATTGTGGTAAGTGAAATAAGCCAATTGGTGGAAGACACCATATGATCTCACCTATAAGAGAAATCTAATGAACAAAATTATGAGCAAAAGAGAACCAGAGGCTTGGAACCAAGGAACAGACTGACAGTGACTAGAGGGGAGGCCGAAGGGGGATAGTGGTGGAAAGAAGGGAAAGGGACTAGTCAAAGAACATGTATGAATGACCTATTGACATGGACAACGGTGTTGGAATTGACTGTGGGAGTGGGGGGTGGGCTGGGCAGAGGAGGACAAAGGGAAAAAATGGGACAACAATAATAGAATAACAATAAATTTAAAAGACAACTATAGGCATATGACGATAAAACTGCTGGAAACAAATAGCAAAGATAACAAAATGGCCAAAGTGTGTTAAAAAATGGTATTTTCAAAGAAGCATCTATTAGAATGAAACCTAGTTTTTCAAGAGAAAAATAGAAGCCAGATCATGGGGTCACATCTTCATGAGTGCTATATGAAAATAACTGTTATCCTAGAATTCTGTACCCAGCAATCTTCAAAAATAAAAATGAGGAAACTTTTAGGGTGATAATAGTGCAGTTGTCAAATCCTATTGATGGTGAGTATGTGATTTGTCCATTTCACTGTAAAATTTGTCCTCCATAAATAACTATTTAACAACATTCATGTTAGTACCTTAATATTTTTATTATCTTTGGTAATACTTGTTTTTCAGTTTTTATTTGAAAAATTTTTAATCATTTTTGTTTCACCCCAACACTTTATTTAGGTAAATTTTAGGCAGGAAATAAGGTGAAATGAAAGAGAAATAAAGACCTTTTCAAATAAACAAAAGGTGAGGGAGTTGACCACCACTAGAGTTGCCTTCTTTAAAAGTATTGCTAAAAACAGTCCTTCAACTTGTGGGGCAAGGGAGGAAAGAAAGAAAAGGACACTAGGTAGCAACACTAAAGCACACAAAAATATAAAACACTCTATAAATTCATAAACATATACAACTTGTAATCATGTAATAGTGGTGTGTAAATTGTGTTTAATTGTGGTATAGAATTTTACAAATAAAATCATTAGAAACCGTAAAACTATGTTAAATAATACAGAATATACAAAGATGTAAATTTACGACATCAATAACAAAGACTAGCAGAGAGAAAGTGTAAAGGAATAGAATTTTAACAGCTGCAACATTGAAAAAATGACAAAATAACTAAAAGACATAAACAGTTAATAAAATAACAAGTCCTCTACTAGAAGTTACTTCAAATGTAAATAAACTCCATAATCAAGAGATACAGAGTGGCTGAATGGATTAAAACAATTAAGATATAACTACACTTTCTGTGTAGATTCAGTTCAGATATAAGAGCATACATAGGCTGAGCATGGAAGGATGGAAAAACATTCCATGAAAATGATAAAGACAGCAGGGGTGGCCATACTTAGATACATAGACTCTAAGTCAAAAAATATCACAAGGGTCACAGAAAGTTATATAATGATAAGAGAGTTCCCAAGGAAGATGTAGCAACTATAAATATATGTGCACTTAACAGCAGAGCAACCTAACATATGAAACAAACATTGGCAGAATTCAAGTGGGAAATGCTTTCAATTATGTATAGATCAGTCAGGGCAAATAATGCTGAAACAGACATTGAACAATACTGTAGACTAATAGGACCTCATAGACATAAAATAACCCTTCATCTAAGAGCAGCAGAATACAGATTCTCAAGCACATAAGAAACATTTTCCAGGATAGAAGACTTTTTAGGCCACAAAGCAAGTCAAGAAATACAAGATTAAAATCATAATGAATGGAACAATAGAAATCAATAGCAAAAGAAACACTGGAAAATTCACGAATATGTTGAAATTAAACAACACACTCTTGAACAACCAATGGGTCAAAGGAAAAAAAATCACAAGAGAAATTAGACAATATCTAGAGACAAATGTAAATGAAAACAGAACACACCAAAATAAGGGATGCAACAAAACAATACCAAGAGGGAAATTTATAGTGGTAAATACCTACATTAAAAACAGAAGAAAAAGAGTTAACATAGTTAAAATATCTATATTACCCAAAACAGTACACATGTTTGATGCAGTCACCATCAAAAGACCCCAAATAGCCAAAGCAACCTGGAGGAAAAAGAATGAAACTCAGGTATCATGTTCCTTGACTTTAAGTAATACTGCAAAGTGGCAATAATCAAAGACAAACTCTCAAACCAATGAAACAGAAGTGGGAGCCCAAAAATACACCCACATGTATATGGGCAAATAATCTTCAACAAAGGAACCAAAAACATTCAATAGAGAAAAGAAAGCCTCTTCGATAAATGGTGCTAGGAGAATTGGAAAGCCCCATGCTACAGAATGAAACTAGACTACTGTTTTTGTCTTCAAATACAAAAATTAACTCAAAATGGATCAAAGACCTAACCATAATACTTGAAACAAATTATAGAAAAAATAGGTACTGAACATATGGACCATGATCTTACAGAGGATTTTATGAATTTGACCCCAAAGAGATTAGAAGTCAAAGCAAGAAGAAATGAATAGGACTGTACCAAACTAAAAATCTTCTGCCCAGTGTAAGAAACTGCCAACAAAACAAAAAGGCATTTGCAAACAACAGCTTTGACAGGTGTTGATATCCAAAATATATAAAGAATTCATACAACTCAACACCAAACAATTTAATTTTAAAAAATGAGCAGTGGACCTAAACAGACCCTTTTCCCAAGAACACATACAAATAGCCAATGTATATGTGAAAAGATGATCAACTTCACCAGTAGTTGGGGAGTTGCAAATAAAGTGAAATGTCAGAAAAAGTAAAGAATCATATGTTTTTACTCATATGTGGAATATAAACCTGAAAGCAACAAATGAACAAACAAGACAACACAAACAAAAACTCAGAGACACAGACAACATGCTGGTTACCAGAGGGAAGGTGGGGTGGGGATTAGTAAAGGGGTCAACTGTATACAGGCAGTGGACACACAATGCAATGCACAGATGATGCATTATAGAATTGTACACTTGACACCCATATAATTTTGTTAACCAACATCACCCAAATAATTTATTTTAAAAATTTAGAATTAGGTAGATAAGCAAATGCTAAATTTCAGAGTTACAGAGTACATTTTATGTAAGATGCATATGTATATATGGAGAGAGAAAGAGAAGTCTAAAACAAATATTTTTTATCAACTTTTCCTTACAAAAACATTGCTTTATCTTTCACCCCTACAATTATATATATATGTGATTAAAAATCTATATTTCAGTGGCTAAAACTCATGTGACTAAAGAAGTTCAGCTGAAAAAAAATCTCAAATTGACCCTAAGACTACATTTCAAGGAACTAGATAAAGAACACACTGCACCAAAAGTTAAGAAAAGAAAGGAAATAATAAAGATTAAACTAGAAATAAGCAAAATAAAGAATATGAAACAATAGAAAAAATGTGAAACAGTCATCTTTTGAAAAACTTAAGAAAATTGACAGTCATTAACTTGACTAAGAATAATAGAAGACTGAAATTACAAAAAAAAAGAAAACTGCTAGAGAAGACTTCACAAATGGTGTCACAGAAATAAAAAGGATCATAAAAGACTACCATGAATATTTATATGCCAAAATATTGGATAAACTGTAAAGAATGGATAAATTTCTAGAATAATGCAACCTACAAAGATTGAATCACAAAGGAATTTAAAATCTGAGCAGACCCATAATTAGTAAGGAGGTCGATGCAGTAATAAAAAAAAAAAAAAACTTTCCCAACTAAGAAAAGCCTGGGACCAGATGCCTTCACTGAAGATTTCTACCAAACATGTAAAGAGTTGATACCAATTCTCCTCAAACTGTTTCATAAATGGGAGGAGGAGGGAACACCTCAAAACTTATTTTGAGGCCAACATTACCCTGATACCAAATCAGACAAAAAACAAAAACCTGCAAGAAAAAAGACTGCAGTGCAATATTTCTAATAAATGTTTATGTAAAAATCATCTACAAAATACAAGCAAATGGAACTCAACAATACATTAGCAGAATTATACACCATGACCAAATATTTATTCATGGAATACAATGATGGTTCAGTATGTGAAAATTAATCAATATAACATACCACATTAACACAATGGAGGACAAAAAGCACACAGTTGTCTCATAGAAAAAGTATTTGACAAAGTTCAACATGCTTTCACAATGAAATGCTCAGCAAAGAGTAGGAGGAAATTACTTCAACGTAATAATAACCATAGATAAAGCCTATAACTATTGTACTCAATGGTGAAAACCTGACAGCTTTTCCACTACAATTAGGAACAATTGAAGGATGCCCTATTTCTCTACTTCCATTCAACATATTACTGGAAATCCTAGTCAGAGCAATTAGACAAGAAGAAATAAAAGGCATCTATATCAGAAAGGAAGTAGGATATTCTTTTATTGGCAGATGATGTGATCTTATATACAGAAAACTAAGGATTCCACAAAATACTTGTTAGAACTAATGAACAAATTTAGCGAAGTTTCAGGTGCACAAAAAGCAGTTGCATTGCTATACACTTAAACAATCTGAAAAGAAATTTAAGAAAACAATCCCATTCACAATAGCTTCAAAAATAAAATACTTAGGAATAAACTTAACTGAGGAGCTGGAAGACTTAGAGGACTACAAAACACTATATAGACTACCCAGAGCAATTTGCAGATTCAGTGTCATCCCTATAAAAATCCCAATGGCATTTGTTTTGCAGAAATAGAAAAGATTATCCTAAAGTTTATATGGAATCTCAAAGGACCCCAAATAGCTAAAGTAGTCTTGAGACGAAAAAACAATGCTGGAGACTTCACACTTCCTTGTTTTAAAACATATTGTGCCCTGGCTGGCGTAGCTCAGTGGATTGAGCACGGGCTGGGAACCAAAGTGTCCCAGGTTCGATTCCCAGCCAGGGTGCATTCCTGGGTTGCAGGCCATAACCCCCAGCAACTGCACATTGATGTTATGTTTCTCTCCCTCTCTCTCTCTCTCTCTCTCTCTCTCTCTCTCTCTCTCTCTCTCTCTCTCTCCTTCTCTTCCCTCTCTAAAAAAATAAATAAATAAAATCTTTAAAAAAACATATTGCAAAACTACAGACATAAAGACAGACATATGTAGACCAATGAAACAGACTAGAGAACCCAGAAACAAATCCTTAATACATGTGGTTGTGATCTTTAATAATGGTGTCCGGGACACACAATAGGGAAATCATGGTATTTTCAACAAATGATGCTGGGTAAACTGGATATCAACATTTAAAATAATAATAATTTGGACCCTTACCTTACACAAAATACAAAAATTAACTCAAAATAGGTTAAAGCCCTAAACATAGGGCCTGAAACTTTAAAACACCTAGAAGAACACATATGGAAAATTTTTATGACATTGGATTGGCATCGATTTCTTGGATATGACATAAAAAGCACAGGCAACAAAAGCAAGAATAGACATGGAACTTAAAAGCTTCTTCAGAGCAATAGAATCAATCAACAGAATGAAAATGTGACCTACAGAATGGGAGAAAGTATCTGCAAACTATATTTATGCAGAGTATGTAAAGAACTACAACTCCATAGCAACAACAATTAAAAATTCATTTTAAAAATAGGCAGAGAACTTGAATAGACGTGTCTCCAAAGAAAATGCCTAACAGATAAACAAAACGATGATCAGCATCACTAATCATCAAGTATAGCCAATAAAACCGCAGCAAGATATCACCTCATATTTGTTAGGATGACTGATCAGAAAACCAGAAAAAAAAATACCATGCATGATGAAGATGTAGTGATAAATGGGAATGCTCATGAAGTTTGGTGAGAATGTAAAATGGTGTGGCCTCTATGGAAAACAGTACAGAAGTGCCTCAAAATAAGTAAAGCTGCAACTACCACATGATCCAGCACTCCGCCATCCAGGATTATTATACAAAATAATTGAAATCAGGATCTTAAAGAGAAATTTGTATTCCCACATTTACTGTAGCATTATTTAGAATAGGTGAGATCTGGGAACAACCTAAGTGTCACCTACGGATGAACAGATGATGGAAAGTGGACTATACGTACAAACAATGGAATATTACTCCGCCTTACAAAATAAAGCAATCCTGTCAGATGCAGCAACGTGGAAGAACCTCAAGAACATTATACCATGTGAAATTAGCTAGTAACAAAAAGACAAATCTGCATGACTCCACTTACAGGACATATCTAAAACACTCAAACTCTTAAAAACAGAAAATAGAATGTCGGTTTCCAGGGAGTGTCAGGAAGAGGAAGAGAGGAGTTGTTCAGTGGGTATAGAGTTTCAGTTTTACAAGATAAAGTTCTAGAGAAATTTTTCACAACAAGGTTCAAATAGTTAATACTACTGTGCTATACATTTAAAAATGGTTAAGATGCTACGTTTTATTTCTTTACCACATTAAAAAAGACAGCTAGAAAACGTAAATATGTGGAAATTAAACAATAAATTTCTAAATAATCTATGGCAAAAGGAGTAAATCCCAAGGGAAATTAAACATTTTGAACAAGTTGCTAATGAAAAATTTGATATATCAAAATTGTGAAGTAACATTAAAGCAGAATTTCTGATTAAATGTACAGCCTCAAACATGTATGTGGAGAATATCTAAAAATTACTGAGTTCAGCAATCATCACAAGAAGTTAAAGAATAGCAATTTAACCCCCCCAAAAAGAAATAATGAAGTTAAAAAGAAATTAATTAAATAAAACACAAAGATAAAATAGAGAAATCACCACAGTCAATAGTTAGTTCTCAGAAGGAAATGACTGAACTTGAGCGATCCCTGGCCATAATGACAGATAGAAAGAGAAGGCACAAATAAATCTTAAAAAGAAGATATCTTATGGTTCCTTCATATGGTAAAAAGATAAAAGGGGATGTTGCCAATCACTCTACATCACTAAACTTGAAAACCTCAGTGAAGTGGAAAAACTCATGAAAAAAACTTTGACACCAGAAAAATATGGCAAATCTGAATACTCATATATCTTAAAGAAATTAAATTCATTACTAAAAACCTTCACACATTTCCAGGTCTAAATGCTTTACATGTAAATTTTACCAAACAATTAAGGGGGAAATTGCCAGTTTTACAGAAATGCATGTTAACAAAAGAGGGAACTCATTTTATCAGGTTAGTATAACCCAAAATCTGTTAAGTATAACTGACATTTCTGTAGAAAATGTTTTGGAAAGGATGACTGACTATATGTCCTTTCAGTGTTATTCTGGAGTATTGTTGCACAAGCCCATTCAAGGTATATTTATTTTCTAGGAGATGAGCTTTTATTTCCCTTACTGATTATTGATTAAGGCCTAGACTCTATGAAGTTACTAATTAATATGTAGATATTTTTAGGAGGAATGTGAATTATTTCTGCTAAGTAGAAAAGATAATGTCAAAAGTTACATTTTATTGTCCTGTAGGATATTAACCAGTTTTGTATGTCTATTCCAGAGTTCTTTCATTACAGGTGTGTCTTCTCTCAGATTCTTTTGGACCAGATTTACTCAGTGGAATAAATCAATATGTACTGATATTTGAGACATGTTCACCCTATAGTTTCATTAGACTTATAACTCTAATTTATTAAAAATATATTGGGAAGAGGGGAGGGGTGGGAGGGACTGGAAAAGATTAGCCAAAGAACATATATGCATGTATGCATAGTCCAGAGATACAGACAACAATGTGGGGAAGGCTGGGGTGGCAGAGGTGGGGACTCGGTGGAAGGGGGCAAAAAGGGATAAAATGGGGGACATCTGTAGTAGTGTCAACAATAAAAAATATATATACTCAGAAATAATAAAATCTGATAATGACATTAAGCTAGGAAAATTGTAAATCAATCTCATGCATAACTATACCTTTAAAAATCCTCCACAAAATATTATCAAATTAAACCTAGGATATATGAAATGAATACTACTACGTCATGACCATGTTGGATTATTCCGTGGATGCAAAGCTTCTGACATCTGAAATCAGTCACTGGATTCACCATATTAACAGAATAAAAAAGACAACAACATATGATCACCTGCAATAAATGCAGCAAACATCATACTTAATATGGCAATGATGAATTTTTTTTAATATTTTATTTATTTATTTTTAGAGAGGGAAGGGAAGGAGATAGAGAGAGAAAGAGAAACATCGATGTGAGGTTGCTGGGGGTCATGGCCTGCAACCCAGGCATGTACCCTGACTGGGAATCGAACCTGCAATACTTTGGTTTGCAGCCCACGCTCAATCCACTGAGCTATGCCAGCCAGGGCACAATGATGAAACCTTTATTTTTTAAAAGATTTTTAAAATTTATTTTTAGAGAGAAGGAAAGGGAGAAAGGGAAAGAAACATCAATGTTTGGTTGCCTCTTGGGCGCCCCCTACTGGGGAGGTGTACCACAAGCCAGGCCTTTTCCCCAACTGGGAGTCAACCAGCGACCCTTTGGTTCACAGCCAGTGCTCAATCCACTGAGCTACACCAGCCAGGGCACAATGATGAAATCTTTTCATTTGAGTTTAAGGACAAAATAAGGGTCCCTGAAATTATTGCTTCAGTTCAACCAGTGGGGAAGGCAAGAAAAATAAATAAATGTATGAATTCAGAAAAGGAAGAAATAAAACTATTTATTATTTGCAGATTATAACTATATAAATAGAACATGTAAAACAAACTTACAAATACATTCTTAGAATTAATACTGAGTTCTGTAAGCTTTCTGGGTACAAGGCTAATTTAGACAAAGTTTTATTTATGTATAGCAAGAAATAGAAATGAATCAGGCTGCCTTCCACTTTCAGGTTGAGTGATCATGAGTGAATTTTCTGATTCTAAAACACACAATTTTTCCATATCTTAACATCTTTGAAATTATGTATCTTACCATAGATGTTGACTTAGATTTGATGAATATGCTAGGACCTTGTAAGATAGTTGTGAAAATTAAATGAGTGAATATAATAAATTTAAAGTTCTTACAACAGTGCCATTTGCAAATATATACATATGTTCAAGCAATGTTAGCTCTAATTATGATTTTCTTCCATTATGTTTTATAACAAGTTACTGTTTGCATAAAGAAAGCTACTGATTATTTATAAATTTATTTTATACAACTAGCTTACAAAAGTTTTATTATTTCTGGTATTTCTTAGTTGATTCTCTTGGGTTTCTCCAAAATATATACTGTACATATATTGCCCTGGCTGGTATGGCTCCGTTGATTACAGCATCCTCCTGTAGAACAAAAGGTTGCAAGTCTGATTCCCAGTCAGGGCACATACCTAGGTTGCAGGTTTGATTTTTGGTCAGAGTGCATACAAGAAGTCAGCTAATTGATGTTTCTCTCATATATCAGTGTTTCATTCTCTCTCACCCTTCGTCTCTCTCTAAAAACAATGAAAAAATGTCCTCAGGTGAGGATAAAAAAATTTTAAAGAATATATACATATCAATTCTCTCATTTTATTCTTTTTGAGTTTCATTTTTTCAGTCCTTTAAAAACAGTTTATAAAAAAATAGCAATGATAACAATAATAATAATGAAAGTAATGAAAACCAACACCAATGTAAAATGGTGTGTAACAGGTAC
The DNA here is from genome assembly GCF_004126475.2 of Phyllostomus discolor. NCBI lineage: Eukaryota > Metazoa > Chordata > Mammalia > Chiroptera > Phyllostomidae > Phyllostomus > Phyllostomus discolor. The sequence goes on along the minus strand of NC_040903.2, from coordinate 149,683,749 downwards.
TCTTCTAAGCATTTTAAATATGAACACCCTTGCCCTTTAATTTCTAATACAATAGTTAAATTATAGCACATCAACTCAATAGAATAGTATACATCCATTGAAAATACTCATTATAGGGGATTCCAGCCAATATGGTGGCATAGGTGGACGTACCATACTTCCACGCACAACCAAGATTGGAACAACAACAATTTAGAGGCAGAATAACACCCAGAACTGATAGAAAATTTATCTGAAATTTATCTGAATGGAAGTCGGACAGCCAAGAAGTTGAAATAGACCCATTCATCCAGACCAGTAGGAGGGTCAGAGACCAGCAGCTGGGAGTGGAGAACAGGGAGAATTGAGCACATAAGGCAACCGGGAGTGCATGAGGCATCTGGGGCACGCAAGATTGCAGCGGGTGGACCCTGAGTGTGCAAGTGGCAGCTGGCGGACCCAGTGATGCGGCCATTGTGGACCAGGGCAGAGTGCACAGCCAAGGATCCCAGGGAAAGGACTGGGGTCCCACAGAGAGCGGAGCTGCCGCCATTGCACCCTCTTGACCCCACCCTCACATACAATGTCACAATCTAGCGACTGGGGTGCCCAGCCCTGGTGAACTTGTAAGGCTCCGCCCCTCACCATAATAAGAGCGACCAGACCAAAAAAAAAAAAAAGAGAGAGAGAGATGGCTCAACCAGAACAAATCTGTGCCCCAGAACTCATCCTTTTGAGCGACTAAGAGATAGCTAACCTATCAGATGCACAGTTCAAAACACTGGTGATCAGGAAGCTCACAGAATTGGTTGATTTTGGTCACAAATTAGATGAACAAATGCAGGTTACCATAAAAGAAATGAAGGAAAATGCATAGAGAACCAATAGTGATGCGAAGGAAACTGGGACTCAAAACAATAGAGTGGACCAGAAGGAAGAAAGAAACAACCAAACAGAAAAGAATGAAGAAATAAGAATTCAAAAAAACAAGGAGAAGCTCAGGAACCTCCAAGACATCTGTAAATGATCCAACATCTGAATTATAGGGGTACCAGAAGGGGAAGAGGTAGAGCAACAGATTGAAAACGTATTTGAACAAACAATAAAGGAGAACTTCCCCATTCTGGCAAAGGAAATAGACTTCCAGGAAGTCCAGGAAGCTCAGAGAGCCCCAAAGAAGTTGGATCCAAGAAGAAACACACCAAGGCACCTCATAATTACATTAGCCAAGGTAAAAATGAAGGAGAGAATCCTAGAAGCAGCAAGAGATGAGGGGACAGTAACCTACAAAGGAGTTCCCATCAGACTGTTAGCTGATTTCTCAAAAGAGACCTTATAGGCAAGAAGGGGCTGGAAAGAAGTATTCCAAGTCATGAAAGACAAGGACCTACATCCCAGATTGCTCTATCCAGCAAAGCTTTCATTTAGAATGGAAGGGCAGATAAAGTGCTTCTCAGATAAGGTCAGATGAGGAATTCATCATCACCAAGCCCTTAATTTATGAAATGTTAAAGGAACTTATCTAAGAAAAGAAGATTTAAAAAAACACATATAGTAAAAGGACAGCAAACTCACAGTTATTAACAACCACACTTAAAGCAAAACCAAAGGAAATTAAGCAAACAACTAGAACAGGAACAAAACCACAGAAATGGAGATCACGTGGAGGGTTAGCAACAGGGGAGTGGGAGGAGGAGAGAGGGGAAAAAGGTACGAAGAATAAGTAGCACAGATTGTAGGTAGAAAATAGGGGGAGGGTAAGAATAGTATGAGAAATGTAGAAGCTAAAGAACTGAAAAGTATGACACATGGACATGAACTAAAGCAGGGGAAGTGGATGGGAGAGGGTGTACAAGGTGGAGGGGAGTGAAGGGGGGAAATGGGACAACTGTAATAGCATAATTAATAATGTATATTAAAAATAAAATAAAACAAAAATCTTAAAACAAGAAAATACTCATTATAAAGGGTATAAAACATTGATAATTGCATATTATCAACTACATACAATCATGCCTATAATATTTATGCATCTGAGAAAAAGACAAGAAGAAATATGGAAAATGATTTGCTAGGAAGGAATTCTAGATTTTTGCTTTTAAATTTCTCTTATTTGTGCTAAAATTTGATAATGATCTTTTAAAATATGTTAATGCTTTGTAATCTAAGAACACAATCTATACTTCCATGTTAAAAGTGGGGGAAATTTTCCAGTTGTAAGTAGAGAACTTTTGTAAGAAAACAGAAGAATTTTTTAGTATAATGCTTTCATCACTATAGTTGGCCTTGTCAATATATTGAAAATGGGATGAGGAATTGAAGTCCTTGGAAGTAGCTGTGGACAGAATAGAAAATAAAAGTGTCTCAGGGAGCATTAATGATTAATACAAATTCCCCCAAAAGTAAGTCAGTCTCAAGTATTAGAAATTAGCTATTATTTAACAGTAATATTATTAAATACTATTAAATTGAAATATGAATATTTAATAATACCTATTAATTGTAAAATGGCTCCTATAATAATAGAAAATGGTTAAATTTTGACATTATTCCAATGGTACTATTTTCAGAATGATTGTTAACAGTGTGTTTGGTGCCACATTACATCAAGAATTCTATTCTTAATATATTCAATAATAGTAAAATATGATACACCTCATATATATGGTATGCATGATCTATAATACCTGTATATGATGTCAGGTGGCTACTGAAAATATCAAGGGGAACAAACACCTTGTAAAGTATATGATTGTAACCACTGTATACCTGAAACTAATACAAAATAATGCTGAAACCTAAACTATAATTTAAAAAATTATTTTAAAGAAAAAACATTTTCAAAGACATGAGTTTTAGAGTCCAACAGATATTGAGGTATTTGTGATTTTTTTAAACTGTAGCTCTGTACCTTCATTTAAGCTATAAAACTTATAATAACCTGTTTCTTATCTCTAAAATAAGCATGCTATGCATTGTTGTAACAAGCATTAAATCTATAAAAAGGAATTGTATATTGTTGTAATAACCCTGTGTAATAAACAACCTCAACTGTTAAAAAATTCATCCTTATTGCTCATACACCATCTAGTATGATACTGTGCAGCTTCGCAGCTGTATACTAGGCAGTCTCCTTCAGTTCTTTTCTGTGCCTCTGTGTGTGTCTGTGGATTGCTGATCCAATTCAAACATGTGAAAAAACATTTTTTCCTCAAAATGACTTTTTTTCTAATAATTTACTAATGGCAAAGAATTAAAGTCACTTTAAAAATAATATTCTTTGCTGTTTTAAAATTAATTCCCCTGTTTAGGTCCTAAGGCAGTTCAAATTCAATTTGAAATAAGATAGGAATTGGTGTCTGCTTATATTTTTGCACATTCTTTAACTGTGACATAATACATAAATAAATATTCCTCCATCTTCTCTGCAACTGAATAAAGTTCAGAACAAAACTGTGGACTCCAACAGGCTACTTTTTACTTTGTTTATAATTTGGACCATGGTCCACATATAGGAAAATATTATGCAATGTATTATATCACATACTATTTCATTGCTTCTTCAGTTGATTCAATTTCATAGCTATCATTTATTTGCTTAAATAAGTGAATATCTAATCAGAGAATATAATATCCTTTGGGAATCTAGCATTTTTTAGCTTCCTTTTAAGCCTCTACTGAACTTTTTCCTAGAAGAATAGGGGATAGTAATGGAGTCTCCTGAGAACTTCCAAACCCACAGTTTTCACTTAACTGGAGACTTTGTTTCCTTATTCAAGTCAAGCAAGTATTTATGTATATTTTGAATTTCTGGTTTAGATTTTTGACCCAACCCTAATTATATGCTAAGGTTCATTTCCATTGTATATACAATGGGGCTTTTAGCTTGCAACAAGTACTTTACTAAAACACAGAGAACATTTCAGAATGGATTTAGGATTGGCAATTTACATTCCCTCTTTGAACTTAGCATATGTCCTTTCCAATCTTTGTTCTTTCCAGTCTGGTTTCTCTATATTGTCAGTGGTAATCATACACTTCTAAAAAAGAAAGCTAGCTTATAATAAAATGTAGACTTGATCTGTCAAACTTATCTTAATTACTTCAGGTGTAATTATAGTTCTTTAGCTTGCCTTAAGCATAGCTAACTGTTATTAAACATGAAACATGATGAATATGTTATCAAGAAAAAGCCCAAGTTTAACCCATTTTGTCCCATTAATGTTAAATGAGTGACCTTTTATATTTAAGGCTTTCTGCCTCCTCATTTTTTCCTAGTAAAATCATATTTCAGCATGTGAAACAAATGTTATTAGAGAATGTTTTAAATATCACATTTCCTAATTTTAGAAACATTACATGGGAATTGCTTTGGTGTATTTTTATACTTTTTCTACTAGACTAGGTTATAAGCTTGATGAGAGGGAGGTCATTTTTCTCTTATTGACTGATAACATCATAGTACCTATAATATCACGGTGCCTGGCATTTAGTAGGCACTCATTAAATATTTGTTCAATTCAGCTGAAGTGAATTAGCTAACTCTTTAAATTTGTTAAAGGGTGAATGATTGATTTAAAAGCCATCCTTTAAAGCAGTCTAGGGCCCCACCTATCAATTGCTACCACACACAAAATAGTTATTGGAGCACCAGGCTGTTTATAAGAGAAAATGGGGCAAGAGTGCAACCTGAAAGACATCCTAGACTTTTGTGTGGTAGGCGTAGAAGTAGCATCATCCATCTTTAGTTTGTGTCCATGTGTGAACATAAGATAAGGTGATTGTTCATAGGAAAAAGTGCGTACATTGAAGATAACTCATAGGTGAGTACTGGATCTTAAAGTCTAAAACCTTCTGTATTACTTAATAGAGATTTTAAGTTAAGTAGTTTTGGATACTTAAGAAGTTTATCCAATAATAATTCATATAAAAACTACATTGAATGGATTACCATGTGTGTTTTAAAAATTAAGGCACATGTACAGATTCAGTGTGGATTTTGTTTGGGCCATTTATATTTGGTAAGGTATATTTTATTATATTTCACCAAATTTTAATATTAACATTTACACAATAGTTAAATGTATAAAAGAATTTTTTAGTCATATCATTGTATTATGGTTATACTTAAAAAGAAGAGTTCTCCTCCTTCACTTACTGAGAAATGTACAGATGAAATCCTGTGATATCATGGTAATGGTGTGGATAAAGAGAAAGGGTGGAAGTACAGACAGACAGGGTTCGCCTGGCACTGATGATAGTCCATGCTGGGTGGCACTAACGCTAGACTGAGTGTGTTCTCGTTTGACTCTACCCAAAGGAAGGAAATCATATAACCCATGAATTATTTGCCCTCTCTTTAAAGTTATTGAGAAAAACAGACCTCAGGAGCAGGAATTAATCATCTTTGACTTTTCTAAAATGTATCGATTAGTTTTACAGAAATGTCTTTTTTCTCAGGTTTATATTGTGAAAAACCATATAATAAAAACACTGTTTTGATGTGAAACAGTTTTAAAAACCACTTGTAAACCACTTTGAAAAACTGAAGGGAAATGTACTTTATTTTTTATTGTGATGTACAAATTTACCTCCAAGATATATTTTTGTTTGTCTACTTATTTTTAACCAAAACCTATTAGAAATTCAATTGTCCATTGGGCTTAATGGATGAAAGTTGTTCTTTAAGGTAATCATAGACAGTTTTCATCTTTAAAAATATATATTTTTAGAGATGAAATGATAGAATCTCAAATAAGTATACTTCTCTATTCCACTTTTAAATGCAAAATGAGATAACTATGAAGAATTAAAATGGGGCTCTATGGCCTATTTGGTGCCCATTTGATTGCCTATAGTAGTTTGGATCCATTGTACCAATAGGCAATAACAAATAAAACCCCAATTGAACATAAACTTGATTTCTTATAAGTATTCCCAGTGCTATAAGTTTATTCATTTATTACTTTGTCCTACTTTAGACAATTTTATTAGTTTATGATTCTTTAAATTTATTTTTTAATGGTGCTAACATAACAACTCTATGCTGGTCTGCTAATACGTGGCTGACATATTTTCCTATTGGAATGTTTTCATTTTTAATAATTTTTAATTTATGCTTTTTTAGTTTGTTTCTTTGCCTTTAATAGCTATATGATATTTTTCCCTTTTCTTGGAGCAGTTCCCAGCCTAACTCCATGCTAGTCAGGTGCAGCACTTTTGGTCACCAACCCCGTGGTGTCATCAATATCAACTTGGTTGCCGTTCTCAGATACCAAGTTTTCCTATTAATGGATCAACTTCCTGCATTTCCTTTTAGTTTTATCTCGAACAAATGTGAATTGCCCTTATTATCCAATTTCAGCTGGGCTTTCCTTTCTTTCTTTTAGCTTCCTGAATCATCATTTCTTATTCTGCTCACTAATCTTTTTGCTTAGCATTTGGCGTCCTCAGACAAGCTGTTTATGGGCAACTGCTCATGTGAGGTGAACTGTAATGAGGACTACATCCTTGCTGTAACAGAGGAAGAAGACCAAAATGAAACCTCGCCTCCCAGCTGGAAATCATTGATTCCCCTTCTACAAAACTGAGTTTACATTTTATTCAGTTATGTATTCTCATTCTTCTTTATTGCTTCATAGTATAATTGTATATGAATACACACATAATTACAAACTTGCTATTATGACTTTTACCTCCTAATTTTTGCAGAATATTAACAATATTAATAATAATCTCTAATGTTAATAAGGCAGATACTTTCTGAGGGTTTCATATGTACCAGAGGGGACCCTAAAAAACCAGAATCATCTTCTGGAGGGCAGGCACCTTGTAGTGCAGGCTTCCCCTGCTAGGTGAGTGTTCTGGGAACCCATCTGCAGCAATGCACCAGTTGGTGCTGCTGTGAGATGCTGCATTTGGCTTCAGTGAATTTTTTTTGAAGTCTCAATGCATTTGCCCATTTTGTGATGAGTGATTTACCAGAGCTCCTGCCCACAATGCGCTGAGTGGTTAGGAGTTTTTGACCAAAACCAGCATGACCTCCATACCACACCCTCCCTGATGTCACCCCTAGAGACCTTGTTTGTTTGTTTGTTTGTTTGTTTGTTTCCACAGATGAAAAAAGTCCTCAGATGGAAACATTTTGCCAATGTGGAAGGGGTGAAACAAAAAACAGCAGAAGCACTAAAAGGCATCAAAATCAGAGTCCAAAATCTGTTTTGTGCAGTGGAAAAACATCGAGATAGGGGTATTGCATCAAATAAATAGTGCTTTGAAGGTGACCAAAGTTTAAACATGTAAGAATAAGTACACAATTTTTTATAAGTAAATTCTATGTTTAGGTCCCCCCTCATATTATGTAATTTAATCCTAAAGTATCAATTACTGAATATATTACTAAGTACTGTCATTTTCACTCTTTTGCACTTCTGGTAAGTTGTAGAGTGGAAATTCAAACAGGCCACTGACCCCAAGGCCTGAGCAATTTTAACCATGATGATATATGGCCTCTGAAAAATACAATTAGGGCAACGGGTTTGCTCATGATGACAAAATAAGCAGTTGAAAAATGTGAACTGAATCCAAACCAGATTGTTCTTCATTGAAATAAAAAAAATAAAACTAATAAAATTATCTTATTTTCCATTTAAATAACTTTGTAATGCAGACATAATATGAGAATTAGTCATCATAAATACCTATGATTTTTTTCTCTCTCTCTTTTCTTCGGCTCCTTCCCTTTCCCTTCAAACTTTAAATTTAACTGTTTTCCTAATGTAAAGATTAATTTCTTCTGAAAGTATATACATACATATATACACACATACCAAAAAAATGTTCATGGAAGGCAAATTGGATTAGTTATGCAAACACATTAATTTTAATTTTAATTGGATTGTTTTCAGAATATTTTTAATTTAGGAATAATAGTGTATTTTAAAATGCAAAAACTTTCGATTTACAAAGAATCTTATTAATTTCCATCATGTGAAGTGGTTCAAAGTGATACAGTGACAATATTTGTAGGTGGCCTGATTCTGATGCACAGGGTGTGGGTGCCTCATCACACACTGTTGTGTCACCTCTGATCCCAGCTACAACTTTGGCGATCCATTCTGGGCACACTGACAAGGTTCTGCCGTAAACTCAGGCTGTGCGCTTCTCCATTCCTGTGCCTCAGGGCTTTCAATGAAGCCAAGGGCGCTTAACTCAGCCCTTGTGCCTCAGCCTGCGAGGGTGAGGGAGTTACTGCCACCTGCAGCAAACCTCAACCAATGGGAGACAGGAAAGCATGAGTATATGCACCAGCCTGACATCCTTCAGAAGAGCGATTTTGAGACACATTCCACAGAATTCCTCAGAGAATCCCCAGTAGAACTGACTGCTCCTTGGTTACCCAGGTCATTAACACACTTGATAGAGTGAACTGGTTTGCTTCCCTGTCTCACTCCCATGTCACCTCACTCTGCTTCCATGGATTCTTCTCCCAAATAAATGACCAGCACCCAAGTTCTTATTCTAGTCCTTGTTCTGGGACACCCCAAACTAAGAGAGTAACTTGAATTGAATGTTCAGATATCGTAGAGAATTTAGTATTCTTTTTAATCCTGCCTTTTAATTTCAGATTTTTAATGGACCTTAAGAAAATCTTTTTAGGCCTATGTACTTGTTCCATACTTGCACAATTCATCAGTTTCAGGGATGCTATATTTATTAATACCTGTAATGTACATTTTAGTGCTTCAAATATGTATTTAAGAGCAAAAACTTTATAAATCCTTTGAAAAACACTTGTTACTTTAAGTTGACCACCTCTAACTATGCATGGCACACTTATTAGAACTCAATGAGAAAGGAAATAATGTGTTTCTTTAACTTGACATTTTATTCTGCAGGATGTTTTTTTTTTACCAGGAATTCTGTTTTGTGGGACGATGTAAGGAAAGTGTTAATTTGGCATCTGTCATTATAGGTTTCATTTACTGTTTTCTTTTTTCTTCTTCTTTTTTCTTTTTTTTTTTCTTCTTCTTTTGCTTTTTTTGTCTTTCTTTTTAAGGTCAAAACTCAGTGTGCTCAGGAAACTCACCCAGTGGCTACCAGTGGGTCAGTGCATCCAGGCCTTTTTATTTCCTTCAAAGAGGAAAGTGTGCTGGATGCAGCTGCTCAAATCAGACCTTTTTTCTCTCCAAGATGCTAATTTAGTTAGAACTCAGTGAGAAAACAGCTTTAAAATTCACAAAACAAATTACCATGTTTATTTATTTTTCTTTATTCTAAGCCTCCCCAAAACCTGAATCTCTGAATATCTGGGATCAAATGACCATTAGGATGAAAATCAACTGTCTGGTGATAGGTATTTATTTAGAAATTCATAAATATCAAAGTTGTAAGGAGAAAAAGTAAAACCTGTAGATGTGAATTATCGCTGAAATGTATTCTAAGCTTTATGCAAATAACCAGGGCTCCTCTCTATAGCCATGTCGCTCAGATGCCTGTGTGTATGTGCGCCGGGTGTGTTATCTGCTTCCTAAAGTGCTTTTGTTAACACCATAATTTTAAATTAAGTTTTTCAGAAAGCTGTTCCTGCTGTACATTTTGGCATCCAAGATTAGGTCAGTGGCCATAAATCTCATTTATGTACTTAATGCAAAGGAGATACTGCTGCCTGGGGAATCGTGTGAGCTGGATTCCTCACTCTGCCCCTCTTACAAGATATTGACATATAAAACAAAATGCTCCCATTTTGTTTTGCATCTTTCTTCATTTAAAACTTTAAATAAAGAATGTTTATGCAAGGTTCTTTTTCATTCATAAAAATGGAAATCTCCCTTTGTGTCTGCATGAGTAGACTTGTATTCTTGTTCACGAATTCGAGTGATAGATTGCCCCATAAAATCTTTACGTTTGGCTTGTGCAGCTGAGTTCATGACTGAATACGGAATGATAAAGAAGCTTTAGCATTTTGTGGAAAGAAAAGAAATCATGCCTTCGAGATGGCCCTTAAGCTGGCTTTTAACTGCCTGGAAATCAGCTAGAAATGTACAATCAAACTTGTCATTAAAGGCATGTTATTTAGTGTAAATCTTGGAGGCATAATCTGTAAATAAATGCAAAGGGATTCTATAATATTATTTGGTTTTCATTATATTTGCATGGAAGTCTGCCAACCCAAATATATATATTTTGCTTTTTTTTTTACCTTTCTATCCATTAGAAGTTAACATAGAAATGATGGATTGTGTCACTGGCCAGTCCAGCAGCCTATTTCTTTCAACACATCACGGTGTATTTACTGTTTCAGCTATATTGTTTTCAATTTCTGGCAAAATAGTCAGTTTTTGATCCTGGGTAGAAAATGTCAGTGCTCACATTTCCTGTGGGGTTTTGGCCTTTTTGTGAAAAGGTAGGGGAGAGCTAAATGAATTATGATGCTGTCATCTGAAGAAACCACAGTGTATTTCTTTGCCAAATTTTAGCAAGAACAGAGCTGATCATCTGCTGGTGTAAGCTTTTCCTTGAAGCCTCCCAGCAGTTCGCTCCGGCTTCTGCCTGTTCTCTCTCATGCTGTGAGAATGGAGCCTACAGAAGTCCTTTTAACCTTCCCTTTGCAAGGTTAATTGATTTAATAATCCTCCAAGAAGATAAATTTTGACAGAGGAATTTAGAAATCTAAATTTAGGGATTTTACAACTGAGCTTAAGTAATATTAAAATAAAGACAGAGTCACTTCTCCATGTAAGCAGTTTAGGGAGACTGCATGTGCCTTGTATTAATTTTTTGAAACTTGACACTCCTCACATCCTTCACAACTCTATTTCTTTATATTTTATAGAATAACAAATATTGCCAGGTAGCATTTGTGCATTATAATCATTGAAATCAACACATTCTGAATGTGAACATAGCTATTATACATTGTAATCATCTGATACTGTATTTGCCATGCTTAAGCGCTCCTCAATAACCATTAATTTATATTTTCTAATATCCTTTACTGACCCCAAAGGAAGTATCCTTGCTTAAAGTAATGGCATTTTGTTCCTACCAATTTGGAACAATTCATAGAAAAAAAGCCAGTACTGAGGATTATGATCTATGTGGATTCTTCAGTTTAATATTTTAGCAATCATTTTGTAGCTATTTTAAATGATTTTTAAGACTTAACTTTGATTTATATTTCCTGAGAAATAATTCTAAGTCTTTGTTTCTTCTAATCACCTCTTTTTTAATCACCTTTTTCTCCTTTTGGCCAGCTGTATCCTAGGATTTCTTCTTTCTAGTACCTTTTCTGTACCAAGAACTCTTCTAAATGCTGGGTTTACTATAAGGAATGAAATAGACTCATTTTCTGCACTCACAAGATCTAGAATCTAGTGAAAATAATGCCCATATTTATGCAAAAGAGATTCAAGAGAGAGAGGAATGCACCCAACTTAGGTTTTATTTTGGGGGGATTCCAGGTGTCTAGGGAGTTACCAGGTAAAGATGGGAGAAAGAAGGAGAAAATTGCCAATGGTCAGAGGCAATAAATAGCATTTTGAGGCCTAAAAGCAAAAGAGAGTATGATGCCACAGAGGACTTGAAAATAGTGGCAGAAAAATTATTAGTATTAAGTCACCTTACAAGCATGTATTGAGTGTGTATTATGTGTGGTTGTTATGTTATGTCATTGCGGTACAAAGACACGTAAGGAATAGGTCCTACCCTCTAAGAGCTTATGTATAATCTACTGGCAACTGTGTATTTGATTTGTATTAAAGAATTAAGATAGAGTGTTTTTTAAAAGGAAAGATAAGCTCTGTGGACTGTACAAGTAATGGTACTTTTATGCCATGAAGACTCTTTCAGACACTTACCTGCCTTAGTTACATAAAAGGTAACCACTTGCAAACCATCCTGGGTATGTTTCTGTCCAAATGTGACAGTCTCTGCCTTTGTTCAATGAGGAAATAAGGAGTTCATTGTCATTTTTTCACATATATGTTTCCCTATTTTCATCTCAGGGGGTGGAAGTTTTGATAGTTCATGTTACAGTGAAGATGAATGAATGAGAGCAGTCTCCTAAATTGTGAGAGTTTAAATAAATAAGGCAGAATGTCAGCATCACACCCTTATTGCTGGGGGGTCCATAAGAGTTGTTTGGTCAGAGGTCATGCAGATGACTAAGGAGTGAAGTAGTCCAGGTATAAGGTAGTCAATTTTAATATTTACTGTGGCAAAATAGAGGGTTAAACTAGAGAATGTATCTACCTTAATCTGAAGTTATTTAAAATACCATCTTAATCTAACAAAACATGGATTTAACACCTGTGAATCAGCTCACCTGTCTCATTTCATAGATGAGGAAACTAAGGTCTGAAAAATATAGAGACCAAAGTCTCACAGCAAGTTAGCAACAGAGATGGGATTGGAGCCCACGTCTCCTGACTTTTGGTTCAGTGGCTCGCAGCATTGTTTACAGAAACCTCTAGAGATTTTAGTCAGGACTTTTTGGGTAGTGAGATTATATTTGCTTTCAGAAAATCAATATAAGAAAGCTTTTACAAAGTAACTAGATCATAACTCCTAAGCAAGAACTAAAATGTATAGTGATTCAAAAACTTGCAAAATGTGGAATTGTGTACAAAAAGAAATATATATATGTAACCAGAAGACAAGATTTGAATGATCACAGCAGCTTCCTTATATGGAAATGAGGGACATTTTATGGGGTCTTTGCACTTGGAATTTAGCGTACCTAGAACATTCTTCTCCCAGCATGGTTCACGGGGGCGAGGAGCGGGGGCACATCACTTTCTCAGGGAGACCTTCCTTGCCATTCATTTATAAATGCCACACAACCACTCTAATACTTCATCTACTGCTTCCTTATCTTAAATGTGTCCTTGACACTCATCCTTGTCTCACATGGGGTATATTTTATTATTTTTGCTTTGCTTACTCTCTATGTTCTTTGGCTAGAATGTAGGCCCTAGGTCAGTTAGGGAGGGAATGGTACAGCTTCTGACACTCTGAAGGTACTTAACAAATATTTATTGAATACTAAATGTATGTATAAATATATACATCTATACACACATTTAATATTATATATACATTTAATATTTATATACATATATATATACACTTAGTACATATCTACTTCACTTACAAGGTCACTTTGCTCATTTAAGAGTAATTAAAAGTAAAACATGATTTAGAAATTATGTATGAAGTTTAGTATTCCCATACACATAATTTTTAGAAGCTTTATTGTTAGCTTTAACATATGGTTATATTTTGCACTTGACAAATAGAAGTCTGTTTTTGCCTCCTTTCAAGAATAAGGATAAAATGTTTAAACCATTAAATATACAGATTCAATACCTAAAACATAATGTTTTGCCACATTTTATGCATAGATATGAAAAATTCAGTGTCACATAAAAAATTAAGATGAGAGGTAGTGTAAGTTTATACATGTTTAAACTTGGAAGATACGTATAGTTGTCTAAAGTAGTAGTGTCGGTTTGGACTTCCACTGGCTGCGTATTGTTTTTGCTCTACATCCTTGCCAGCACTTGGTGTGGTTTGTCTTTCAATTTTGTCAGTTCTAGTGGGTATGTTATGATATCTATTGTGGGTTTAATTTGCATGTCTCTAACTACTAATGAAATTGAATAATTTTATATTTTTATTGGCCATTTTGATCATCTCTTTTATAAAATGGCTGTTTAAGTGTCTCATCTAGTTTTGTATGGAACTATCTGTTCTTTTTATTGATTTATAAGTTCTTTATATATTTTAGATATGAGGCTTTTGTGAAATATGTCTGCTGCAAATATTTTTCCCATTCTGTTCCTTGCCTTTTTACTGTTTTAATGGTATCTTTCTTGAACAGATTTTACTAATTTTGTATAGTACAACTTACCACTTTTTTGTTTATCATTAATACCTTCAATGTCCTATTTAAGAGAACATTTTCAAGCCTGAGGCCATGAAGAAGTGTTATGTTATCTTCTAAAAGCTTTATTGTTTATCTTTCACATTTAGATCTACGGTCTCATCAAAATTGATTTTTGTGTATGGAGCAAGGTAAATTTTATATTTTATGTTTTTCATAAGGATATAGAATTGAACCATCACCATTGATTGAAATGACAGTTTTTTTTTCAGTGCTCTGCAGTGAAAATTAAGAGTTTGTATAATTGTGTCCTTGTTTCCAAATTCCCTTTTCTTTCCTGTTGTTTTATTCATCTATCTTTGTTCTAATACCATACTATCTGAATTATAGTTCTAAGTATGTCTTGATATCCAATAGAATAAATCCTTCAGCTTTGTTCCTTCATATCGTCTCAGGTCTTTTTAGCCCTTTGCATTTCCATGAACATTTTAGAATCAGTGTGTCAATTTCAACCAAAAATGATACTGGAATTTAGGAAAACATTAAGTATATTAACTAATTAGGGCAGAATTGAGATTTCTACAATACTAAGACTTCTAATTTGTGAATGTGGGTATACCTCATATTAAGTTTTTTTAATTGCTTATTTAATTTATCTGGGAATATCAGCAATACACAAAGCACTAGCATGACATCTGTGGACTGAAGACTGGAGGCCATAGTAAACTGGGAAGGATGGAATCTGGTTGACTGAGCAGTTATTAAATTCCAGGTGGTAGAAAAATTTCATTAGTGCCTTGCTCTCAAAGCAGCCTAATCTGCCATCTAAAACCAGGCTGAAGCCACAGGCATATGAACCTAACTGATGGAAGGATTCTCAGAGATGGATTTGGTACCAGAGAAGTGGCCTGCAGTGGCCTCACAATAAGGAGGACTGGTTGCATCCAAGAGGTATGTGACCTGCATGATTGGTCTGGGGATGTGGTGGGGATGTGGCGAGAACTCATACAATCAGATCCTCTTCTCAAGCCCAAGAAAGAAAAGATTGCCACTTGGACTGAGGACACATATTCCAACTAGTAATAATTAGGAATGTAGATACTTATTCATAAACATAAACCGTTAACCAAAAAAAAAAAAAACTCCAAGAAGTTTCAGAAAACTGACACAGGCTCAGGAGACAGGTGTCACATTCAACACAAAAATAATTTAACCTTCTGTGAATATGAGTTCATATGACAAGCAAAACAATACTAATCATTGTAATTAGTGTTTGATAAATTATGGGAGATGGAGCTAAAGGGATACTATAAAATTGAATCAATTATCAGGTTATGTAAAACAAAATCTTAGTATTGGGATAAATAATTGAAAGAAAAGGTCTGAACACCAGCTTAGTGAACTAGAAGGTTAAGCCACAAATTTTTACATAACCCAGTGCAAAATTACAAAGACATGAAAAAGTATAGGAGTTTATTATATTTGGTGCCCTTTATTTTTCTTTGTGGGGTTTGTATATACCTCGGCTTCGTGTGATTGTGCGTGTGTGTTAAGTTTCTGGGAGATAGGACATAGGAAATGTTTGGGGTCATAAAGGAAACTGCTAAAAAGCATCAAGGATAACAGAAATAGCAAAGAAGGCATACAGCATTTAACTGATTTATGCAGTTATCTTTATTATATTCTTCATCCTACTTTTATTGGGTTTAAGGAAAAATGGGGATCTATTTTCCCTGCCATTCTTCTTGTTCCTACAATTAGTGATTTTTATTTATAGGTCTTTTGGAAGATGACTTATAACTTTATATGATATACCTATATCCCTACTAATTTAGTATCTTCAAACATTATTACAGCCTCAGCATTAAAAGTAAGGAATTAACTATATTCTATTAAATATTTACTATATGGCAGACTCTGTATTAACTCATTTATCTTAACAACATCCCTATGAGTTAGGCACTATTGTCTTCCTCATTTCGCAGATGATGGAACTAAGGTGCTTAGAAATTAACTAGGCCAAGTTTACATAAGTAGGCAGTGGTGGGATGCACCTAAACACACTGGGCCTTAGGTATCTGGTTTTAACCTCTATGCTAAATGGCCTCTCCACAGGTCAATGATACACCTATATTATGTCTGCTATTGAGGGATTATATAGAACAAAGCTACTTTTCTCAAACTACTTTGCTCTAAAATTTTAAGTGAGAAATTTAAGTGTAAAAATGTGTCATGTTATAAAATAAATTATTTCCAATGAAATGCTAATAGCAATGGTTCCAAAGTGCTGAAGCAAAGCAAACACTGGATAGATTCTGGTTCTGCTTTTAGTTTTTAATTAGTGACTGTGAAAATAATTTCTCAATGTTGTTAAAGCAGCTTGGTAGTGGAATAACTTTACACCATTAATCCTTACTTAAAAATAAATTCACCTTGGGCAAACAATACATTAGAATGAAATGATACTGCTTAAGATGAACAATAGGCTTTTGTTAAAGTGTCTAAGCGTAGCAGTAACTAAAGAGGTCAGCCGGCAACTACACTGTTTTGGAAAGCTACTGACTTCAGGGACAAGGTAATGCTGACAAAGTCACCTTTACTGTTCAGATGTGGAAGTTTGGTGGCAACCTATATTCACTCTGTAAACAGAAATATCTCAAGAAAAAAGGAAACAAAATGTTTTTCCCTCCTTCCCCAAATGGCACATTTTCTTGGCTCTTGTCCCACAAATATGTTCATTGAAATGAAACCCAAAACCTACAAACAAAAACTGTTTAAAGCCAGACATAGAACTAAAATTCTCTGTAAGAAAGCTTATTTAAAGGCATTCGTAGGAAAGTGCATGTCTAAAGCATGTTATACCTTAAAATATCATCCTTAAATAAAATTTTTGTTAAATGCCATAGTCCAAACTTGACCTTAACTTTTTAAAAATTATTTTATTGTTGCTCAATTACAGTTATCTGCATTTTCTCCCCACCCCAGCAAAACCTACCTCCCTTTCTTGCTTCCACCCTCCCCCTTGGTTTTGTCCATGTGTCCTTTATAGTTGTTCCTGGAAACCCTTCTCTCTATTATCCCCTCCCCGCTCCCCTCTGGTTACTGTCAGATTGTTCTTAATTTTAATGTCTCTGGTTATATTTTCTTTGCTTTTTTCTTTTGTTGATTATGTTCCAGTTAAAGGTGAGATCATATGGTATTTGTCCCTCACCGCCTGGCTTATTTCACTTAGCATAATGCTCTCCAGTTCCATCCATGCTGTCGTAAAGGGTAGGAGCTCCTTCTTTCTCTCTGCTGTGTAGTATTCCATCGTGTAAATTAACTTTTAAAAAATCTGATTTCATTACTTTATGTCTGTACCATGTAAGATTTGAAGAAAGAGAGTTTAAAGTTCTCAAACTCATTTAGGAGCATTGTCTTCATTATTTTTCCTTTACTCTTTCACTGTGTTTAACTAACATAATATTTGAGTAGAAATTTTTAAAATTCAGTGAAAATCTAGATGTTTCTTAAGATATTAATGAATTCATTCAGAAGAGTATATGGGTTTCTTCAATTGCGTATATATAATCTGAGGTTAACATGATGTTCAGAGGCAAATAATATATCAAAACAAAGAAACAGGTTAATAATCTGATCATTTCCTACCAGTCAAGAGTATGTCCAAAAATTATAACAGTTTGGAAACTATGGGAGAAAAAGTTTAGAGATATGGAAAAAAATTCTGGAGGTCCCTCTTTCAAGTAAACAGAACAGAAACAGGTGATGGAGGAGAGATAATTTTTGAAAATAGAAGAAAATCATTCTTAGTTTAAGAAGATAAATTATGCATATTAAAACTCCCATGCAGAATGATTTTTTGATGCAATCAGAGTTATCTTCTATATGGATGAATACAGTGATTTTTGATAGGATCTCTTTTCGGAAACTCATGCAACTTGCATGGATACCTTCTTTTTTATTACCTTCATGTTGAAAAATTAACACAGAAAAAAAGCACAAATAGAGTATACAGGTAAAAGAAATTTTACAAAGTGATCATACCTGTAACTGCTATCCAGGTCAAGGCAGAAAACCTTATGAAGGATGTGGGAGTCCTCCCTCCACTTTGTGCCCTTCCCAGTCACTAGTCCTTCCCACTTTCCTGAAGGCAGCCCTCCTTCTCCCAATTAGCTCTCTCTGTATGAAAGTATTTGTTATTTATTCTTATGTATTCTCTTTGGGTTGGTTTCTTTTGCCTTATTTCACTCAACAATAAGGATCTTTGGTTCATATACATATGCTTTCTATTGAGTGGAATTGCAAGTTGTTGTTGTTTTTTAAGCAATTAAAACAGTTTGCACTCTCACCAGCAGTGAACTACAGTTCCATCTGCTCCATAGCCTCACTAACACTTTGTATCATCAGTCTTTTTAGTATTTGTCATTCTGGTGAGTATACAGTGGTATCTCTGTATGTGCGATTTGTAGCTCTCAGATCATGTTTTCTGGCCATTGAACACCGTCTCTTGCAAAGTGCCTGTTGGTCTCTGAACATTCTCCTATAGAGGCTCTGTCCAAGTTTTTAATGAATTGGTAAGTATTCTTTTACTATTCTAGATGTAAGCACTTTATCAGATATGTGTGTTGCAATATGATATTCTGTGCCATGGCTTCTCTTTGCACTCTCTTAATGGTGTATTTTGATGAACAATTTGTTCCTTTTCTGTGTCTCATTTAAGAAAAATCTTCCTGTATTTCAAGTTCATGAAGACCATGTTATCATCCAAAAGCTGTATGGTTTTATCTTTCACATTTCAAATATAGACTACGAACATTTTGTTAAAAATAGGATTTTAAAAGTTTGAACCAATTGCTATGTCTCCTAAAATGTGCATGAGCATCCCAGCTCCCTCACACACTTGCCAAAGCCTGCTCAAACTGGATATTATTAATGTCTTTTATTTTTACTAACATGGTGAGCTATAGCTTTTTCTTGTTATTAAAATTTATGAGATATTCAAGACATACAAAAATGATCAAAAGTAATATACATTAGAGTTCTGGTCAAGATGGAGGTGTAGGTAGTAACACTTTGCTCCCTCACACAACCAAAAGAAAGATAACAACCAATTTTAAAACAATAAACAATCAGAAGTGCCAGAAAATCAAACTGCATGGAACTCCAACAACCAAGGAGTTAAAGAAACATTCATCCAAACTGGTAGGAGAGGTGGAGATGGGCAGCAGGAGGGAGAGGACCCATGGCAAGGCAACAGACCATGTGGGCAAGGTGGGGCTGGCTGAACAGGAAACTAAAGACTTAAAGCTAGCTGTAAAATACAGCGGGGGTTTCCATGGCAAGATAAACTCCCAGTCTCAAGGAGAGTCTGTTGTAAAGTGGGGCTAGAGCAGAGCAAGCAAGTGGCATTGTTCCCTCTCAGACCCCTGCCCCACAGACAGTGTCACAATGCAGCATAGAGGGTTGCCCCACTCTGGCAAATCCCTAAGGTTTCATCCCCTTACAACATAACAGATGCACTGAGATAAAGAAATATGACTGAAATGAAAGAACAGATCAAAAATCCAGAAAAAGAGCTAAGTGATGAGGGGATAGACAACCTATCTGATGCAGAGTTCAAAACACTGGTAATCAGGATGCTCACAGAACTGATTGAGCTCAGTTGCAAAATGAAGGAAAAAAGAAAGGCTGCCCAAATTGAAATAAAGCAAAATATATAGGAAACCAAGAGTGAAGGGAAAGAAACCAGGACTCAAATCAATGATTTGGAGCAGAAGAAAGAAGTAAATATCCATCTGGAACAGAATGAAGAAACAAGAATTCAAAAAAGTGAGGAGAGGCTTAGGAACCTATGGAACAACTTTAAGTGCTCTACCATCAACATCATAGGGGTGCCAGAAGGAGAAGAGGAAGAGCAAAAAATTGAAAACTTATTTGAACAAATAATGAAGGAGAACTTCCCCAATCTGGCAAGGGAAATAGACTTCCAGGAAGTCCAGGAAGCTCAGAGAGTGCCAAAGAAGTTGGACCCAGGAAAGCACACACCAAGGCACATCATAATTACATTACCCAAGAGAAAAGATAAAGAGGGAATCTTAAAAGCAGCAAGAGGAAAGGACACAGTTACCTACAAAGGAGTGCCCATAAGGC
This sequence comes from Phyllostomus discolor, assembly GCF_004126475.2. NCBI lineage: Eukaryota > Metazoa > Chordata > Mammalia > Chiroptera > Phyllostomidae > Phyllostomus > Phyllostomus discolor. Next base: position 149,663,735 of record NC_040903.2, on the reverse strand, counting down.
TATCAGCTGATTTCTCAAAAGAAGCCTTGCAGGCAAGAAGCAGATGGAAAGCAGTATTCAAAGCCCTGAAAGGGAAGGACCTCCCCATCCAAGATTAGTCTATCCAGCAAAGCTGTCATTTGGAATGGAAGGGCAGAGTAAGTGCTTTCCAGATAAGGTCAAGTTAAAGGAGTTCATCATCACCAAGCCCTTATTATATGAAATGTTAAAGGGACTTATCTAAGAAATAGAAGATCAAAAACTATGAACAGTGAAATAACAACAAACTATAACTATCAACAACTGAACCTAAAAACAAGACAAATACTAAGCAAACAACTAGAACAGGAACAGAACCAGAGAAATGGACATCACATGGAGGGTTATCAGTGTATAGGTAAAGGGGAAGAATCAGAGGAGGGAAAGGTACAGGAAATAAGAAGCATAGTTGGTAGGCATAAAATAGACGGGGAGAGGTTAAGTGGTATAGGAAGCAGAGAAGCAAAAGAATTTATATGTGCAACCCATGGACATGAACTAAGTGGGTGAGGGGGAATGTTGGAAGATGGGGTTGTTCAGGATGGAGTGAGGATAAAGAGGAGAAAAAATTGGGACAGCTGTAATAGCATAATGAATAAAATATACCTAAAATTTTTAAAAATAATATATATTAAAAAACACACCCATATATCCATAAGCCTGTTTTCTTTGTAAGTATAGGCTAGTTGAAATAGAGTCTTCTGAACGAGTCAAGGTTAATTAATTATCTCCTGTTTGTAAAGTTAGTGTGATAACAGATTCTAATAAAATTACTGACAAGGTAAATGTTCACAAGTGGCTGTCTCAAATCATTTTGGGGATAAGAGGTTTACGTGTACATGACTAAGTAAAATTTCTCTTATGAATTAATTTCTAGGATGAAAATGTTATTTCTAGGTGGAAATCCCTCAGTTTAAAACTTTTGTTATTAAAGGGTCATGAACCTACACAGCCCAATGAAATAATGGAAAGGATAATCTCCAAAGAATTAAAAAGCAATAGATCGTGTCCTAATGGAGTAACACTCCTTGGCACACTTACCCAGTATAGACCTGCTCAGAAAAAAAAAAAATTGGCACAGATCTATTTGTTTTGTGAGCCACTGAATTTACTCTTTCAGCATTCATTATTAAATGGCCTTTAACTTCTGGGAAACTGTGGATAATAGTGGACCTTTCAGCCCATGTCTTATCTACTATTGTTAGGGGGTAGCTGCAGGTAAGCGAGACATCTAGTATTCCCAGCAAGGCGGTGCAAAGACTTTAGTGTCCCCAGAACATCTGGAGCGGAAGCAGCTCCATCGAAGTTTTTGCTGGTAGACAAGCAAGCCAGCCAGGCATTGCCTGCAGATGCAACAGGAAACCCTTTTAACGTGCACATTCACCCGAGGGGATAGGTAGCTTTGGTTTGAGAACCCCAAGTCCCCAAAATAGATACATTTTGTGTAACATGTGAATTCCAATTCCAGATCTCTCTTCAACTATCACACACGATTTAAACTTCAGATGTGAGAAAAGTTTCTAATTCTCCTTGTTACTTTTAGACTGAGAGGAGTTGTTAGAAGGATTTTGATATGGGAGCTTTAAACATCTTGTCTCTTAATGGTATCCTCTGTCTCCCAGGTGTACGTGTTGTTGGATCACCAAACAGAAAGGAATGGTGAGAGCTCCTGGGGGCAACTCTCTATTCTTCAGCAGAATTTTACTTGAATTCAGAAAAATAGCAGTCTATTCTTCTTTGAAATATATAAAGAATGAAACAAAAGCTCTCCATTAATCAAAAGTTTCACAATTCTTGAAGCAAGTTCTTTATTAATGGATTTTTTTTCAGATTTTAAGACTAAATCTTTAATATTTGCTTAAGGATTTCACCTTAACCTTTTCTCTTTGGTTATCTTTATCTTTTAAGTATTAACTGGCATATCAAGCTATGTCATTTCAGAATGATTTTAATTCATTTTTGTATTACCTTAAGAATGTTAAATAAATGAATTCTGTGGCCCCAAAAAGAAATGGATCTGGCATCCCAGAATGGCTGTTGCTGGCAGCAGGCAAATTGGTTATTACTATATTTGAATTAATTTTTCAGTATGTAAGAGTAAAATAATACTAATTTTAGAAGCAACTTAGGGTCCTTAAATAGATCTGCTTTATAAGTTATTTTGTTTTCTAGGTCTCTTCTTCATTCAGAATATATAATATGCATATTAAATGTTATTTCTTTCATCTGCTTTATTGATGATTAGCTGTTCAGTTATCTTCTAAGCATCTTTGTCTGGATTTATCCATTCTAAATTAAACACCCTTAAAGAAAGGTCCTTTCTCTCAAGTTCCTTAACAATTGAGTCTTATGAAGTCAATGATCATCCCAGGATTAAGTTTATTTCAAGAATTTTACTGCCCTTTTTAAAAACTGTTATTAATAATGTTTAGTCTCAAATGTGGCTCTGGCTTTTACTTTTTTGTAATGTTAAATCCTCTTGATTTTTTGGTTCCATGAAGACTTATTTCATTATTTTCTAGAGCTTTAGAGAAAGCAAGCTGTAACAATATATAAAAACAATCAGCATTCTTTGAGAAAGTAGTATTTACCTTTTTTAGTATTCACAATTTATCATCTACAGTGGATCTAACTGGAAGTGTCCAAATCTAAGCTCTAGTGTAGAAAACATTATAAGCAATATCAGAGGTCAAAAATTACATCAATTGATTTTAACTGACATTAGAGTACAGGCTCTTTCTTTACTCTGGCTATTATTTTCCAAGGGGTAATGTGTAACAGTCCTCATGATGACTCAAGAAGCATTAGTTCTAAAATAAAACCAGTGGATTCTTTCTTCCATAAGGTGATACTTGGAAGTGTACTGGTTGATTTAATCTTATTAGCACAAAGTTTATAAAGAAAAAACTCTTGAGTTGCAGTTGCTTTATTTCATAAACCTAAAGTTGAAAGTCACGCTTCAATTTTTTTAAAAAAGGCAGATCCTGATAGCTTTAAGGCTCATTACTGTAAAAGTCAATAAACTCAGGTCCACAGACCAAAACCAACTTACTGCCATTTTGGTTACTACCCATAGACTAAGAAGAATTTTTCAAAAGGAACACTTGCAATCATTTGATGCCAGGGAATACTAAATTTGAACCCTTAATAAGTGAAAAGTTATCACTAAAAAACCCCAGAACTTTCTTCTCACTAGGCATGTATTTTCTTAAATGTTAATTTTTATATTTTGAATTCTTAAGTATATTGTATTGATTATGCTATTACAGTTGTCCTATTATTTTCTCCCTTTTATCCCCTCCACCCTCTATCCCCCTCCCACCAGCATTACCCCAACTTAGTTTATGTCCATGGGGCATACATAAAAGTTCTTTGGCTTCTCTATTTTATATACTATTCTTAACCTACCCCTGTCTATTTTGTACCTACCAATTATGCTTCTTGTATGTTCCCTGTACCTTTTCCCCTATTCTCCCCCATCCCCTTCCCTGCTGACAAACCTCCATGTGATGCCGATTTCTCTGGTTCTGCTCCTGTTCTAGTTGTTTGCTTAGTATTTGTCTTGTTTTTAGGTTCAGTTGTTGATAGTTATAGTTTGTTGTTATTTCACTGTTCATAGTTTTTGATCTTTTATTTCTTAGATAAGTCCCTTTAACATTTCATATAATAAAAGCTTGGTGATGATGAACTCCTTTAACTTGACCTTATCTGGAAAGCACTTACTCTGCTCTTCCATTCTAAATGATAGCTATGCTAGATAGACTAATCTTGGATGGGGAGGTCCTTCCCTTTCAGGGCTTTGAATACTACTTTCCATCTCCTTCTTGCCTGTAAGACTTCCTTTGAGAAATCATCTGATAGCCTAATGGGCACTCCTTTGTAGGTAACTGTGTCCTTTCCTCTTGCTGCTTTTAAGATTCCCTCTTTATCTTTTCTCTTGGGTAATGTAATTATGATGTACCTTGGTGTGTGCTTTCCTGGGTCCAACTTCTTTGGCACTCTCTGAGCTTCCTGGACTTCCTGGAAGTCTATTTCCTTTGCCAGATTGGGGAAGTTCTCCTTCATTATTTGTTCAAATAAGTTTTCAATTTTTTGCTCTTCCTCTTCTCCTTCTGGCACCCCTATGATTTGGATGTTGGAGTGCTTAAAGTTGTTCCATAGGTTCCTAAGCCTCTCCTCATTTGTTTGAATTCTTATTTCTTCATTCTGTTCTGGTTGAATGTTTTTTCTTCCTTCTGCTCCAAATCATTGATTTGAGTGATGGTTTCTTTCCCTTCATGATCAGTTCCCTGTATATTTTTCTCTGTTTTCACTTTTCATAGCCTTCATTTCTTCCTCTGTTTTTTTTTGTACTCAATCATTTCTGTGAGCATCCTGATTAGAAGTGCTTTGAGCCCTGGCTGGTGTGGCTCAGTGGTTGAGGCGCCAGCCTGCAAACCAAAGGGTTGCTGGTTTGATACCCAGTCAGGGCACATGCCTCAGTTGCAGGCCAGGCCAGGTCCCCAGTCGGGGGCATGCTAGAGGCAACCACACATTGAGATTTCTCTTCCTCTCTTTCTCCCTCCCTTCCTCTCTGCCTAAAATAAATAAATAAAATCTTACCAAAAAAAGAAAGAAAGAAGTGTTTTGAACTCTCCATCAGATAGGTGGGTTATCTCTTCATCACTTACCTCTTCTTCTGGAGTTTTGATCTGTTCCTTCATTTGGGCCATTTTTATTTGTTTGGGCTCACCTGTTATATAGTAAGGGACAGAGCCCTAGGCATTCATCAGGGTGGGGCAACCCACTTTGCTGTGTTGTGGTGCAGTCTGGATGAATCTTTCTTCTTTAATTCCTGTATGGTTGTCCAACTTCCATACAGTTCGATTTCCTTGCAGTTCTGGTTGTTTATTATTTTTAAATTAGTTGTTGTCCTTTGGATTGTGTGAGGCAGCAAAGCATATCTACCTACACCTCCATCTTGGCTAAAAGTTCTGAGTTTTGTTAATAAAGCAGTTTATTCTCTACATATTGTTAGTTATGCTCTATATAAAATCCTCAGCTTTGCCACTTGGCCTGCAAAGCCTAAAATATTTATTATCTGGTTCTTTATAGAAAAATTTTGCCAGCCATAGCATTATTCCATCACCAAATGCTATAATCATACTAATACATTATCAACAATATAAACAACATAAATGGAATACCCCATGTTTTGTGGAAAGTCTACTCAAGAGATTGCTAATAATTTTTCTAACTTAAAGAATGTATATATTCCTCTGCAACTACTATTAAATCCAAGAGATTAAAATTAAAAGATTATTTTGATCCATCACTATCTAAAAAACATGAAAGATTTCTCACTTATGAACTCAACATATGTAACCATGTTCAAGCTCTACCTGCCTACAAGGTATGTAACTATTACTGCCAGGTGAAGGAAAAATTGCCTGAATGTCTGATAGTGGGCACTTTCCTGGTTATCACCTATAATTCTCACTTAAAGTTCAGGCTCTGATATCTCTGGTTCTGAAACCTGCTCCCTCTCAAGCTCTCTCCCATTGGTTTAGTGATCATATGATTTTTCTAATCATGTGGTTTGCAAGTTTCCTATGACATATTATTATCACATGTTTCTTCTATTTGCCTTCCTTATGTACCCATTCTTACTACTTCTTAACAATTGTCAGTAATCTTCAAACAGACCACGTTCATGGTAGGGCTTGAGAAGTAAAGGGATTCTGGGATATAAGAAGAAGAAAATTAATATTGGAGAGAGGCACTGGTGGTGAGGTGAAGAAGGAATCTTCAGGGATAAGAGTTTCCTTCCTCTTACTCCTTTAATTCACCTCTGTTCCTCATCTGTGCTCATTTTCAGGTGGTCTAATTTGGCCTTGTTTTCCTTATCCTTAAAATAATAGTTTCACACATAATCTTAAATAACCGAACACCAGAAGTTTTGTTGTTTTATCCACACCATACTAACCAAGAAAACTTACCAATATTTAATTATCTTTTCTAATTATTTTGAAATATATTACCTTCAAATTAAAAAGTGAAAGAAGAAAAATGGTTTTATTTGCTTAAAGAACATTCCAGTAGTTGAACAGAAAATTTTTATAGGGACTTTTCTAGGAATAGATGTTCATTTAATTTTTATGCAGGGCACTATACTAGGGAGATAATAACTTTAAAAAGAAATAAAGCACAAAGACATTTTTCTTGACTAGCTTAGAGATAAAATAATTCTTCCATAAAACAACTCAGGACTCATCACAAGTAAATAGCATAAAATGATTTACTAAAATGAGCATGCTTTGATACTTAATAGGCATGAGATAAAGGAATGGCCAGAGTACTGTGGCATTCACCAGGGAAACTGGTACTTTCTCCAGGATCTCTGCCTTGCCCAAGGCCCGTTCCAGGTGGCCACAAGTGAGCAGGATCCAGCGATAAGCTGGCTACCCCATCTGCCTCCAGAACTAGCAAAGGACGGTGACCCAGGATATGAGAAGCTCTTCTCCCATTAGGCAGATGAGATCAGAAATGTTCATCTGATGCCTTACACTTAAGGGCTTGAGGGACCTGTCATCTGCCAGCCATTCCACTGTGTAGGCAATGCTAAGATTTATAACTTCCCACACAGAAGTGCCTCTCAAATCCAGAGCTGTTTCTGCCTTCTTCCCCAATAGCTAACTCCACCTTTCACTTCATATTGCTTCCAGCCTGTTTTCTGAGACTTTCTCCCATTTTCCATCTTTTATTCCAAGTTCTAGTGAATTTCAAAAAAAAAATTTATTTTAGAGTCGTTGATACTTCTAGTTTTAGAAACCTCCCCCACTGTATGACTCTCTTTAGACTAGGAAGGAATCAGCCAAGATGTGAAGAGGATCGAGTTCAAGTAGGACCATGGAATTCCAGGGAAGGTGCCTTTGGAGAGAGAGAGTCAAGGTTCAGCAGTGCTCCTGAAGCAGATGGAGACTAAGAATGTAGGCTTTGACTTAAGAAGGCCTCAGCACTGTTTTCCATTCTTTTTCTTCCCATTTCTGATGAATTTCCATGACTCTTCTCTGTCATTGGCACTAGTACTTCTCACTCCACATTGAGATAATCCACACCATCTCGCGACCCCAAGACTGAAGAGCTGTGTAAGAGGTAGGATGAGGACCACAGTCCAGGGGGGATCATGGAACTCTAAGGAAGTCTTCCTTAACAGAGTGTTTAAGCACCCTTACTTAAACACTCTCTGGACATGGCATTCAATGAGAGGGCTGTGAAGGGTAGGAGGGAGGTGAAACGGAAGAGCTATTTTGGAGATGGGAACAACTTAACCATTTGTCGTAGAATAAAAGAGCCCACAGGAGAAATACTGCCGATGCAAAAGAGGATAGGATTGGGGGAGGGGAACCTCTTATGCTGAAGCAAGGTTGGAAAAGCAGAATCTGAAAGCATTCACTAAAATATTACTGGAGAGTTGGAATTAAGAGGGATGGCTCCCATTTCAGTAAACTAGGAAATGCTATCAGATTACATTTGTTTAGTTGCTCAAATAGTTCAAGTAAATTGCCATAGAAATGTATATACTGGTTCAAGAGAGACGATTAAACATTTTGGCAGCTTTTATCTTTCCTTCCTACCAAAATTCTATTGAAGTGACAGAAGAGTTATAAAACCATAATAAATCCATAACAACTTTAGAAAGCAGGGAAAGTTGCAATCAGAAGTGCAAATTTTTGGAAGATCCAGAGCAAATAGGGTAAGATTGATGGCATATCCCAAATAAACCCGCAGTTCCATAAAGATGGAAATGATCCTCCAACACAAAAGGAACCTGTAAATAAGCCTAGGATTAAAGGCCGCAGGGAACTGAGAGGAGCAGGCCACATGTGTCTGGTTGGCCAGTTAGTGACAGGTGGTGGAGCAACAGCACCAGTGCCCTGCTCTCGAAGTAGTGGACTTTGGAAATCCAAATACAATGTGGAAGAATCCAGGAGATTTTGATGTGATAGGGTTTCTCTGATTAAAAAACACCAGAAGACAAGAACGTGCTCCCACCCGAAAGAAAGGCTGTGTGCACAAGCCAGAGCGACCTTGTGGCCAGCACCCTACAATCATCTTCGCCCACAGATCCCGGTGAATACTGTCATTGGAAATACACTTCAGGTAACTGCACTCAGTAATCAAGACCCTTGCTTACAAATGTAAACTGGTGACCAAGGACCAAGCAATCAATAACCAACAAAAGTTCAAATTCAACAAATAAAACCATGTCACCCTTGTGGAAACAAAGTTAATTTGGGAAATAAAAATCTTAAAAATTATTTTAGTTAATATCTTTAGTGACATTCAGGAGGATCATAGCTTATTTTTAAGGTGCTGTGAAAATGAGTGATTAGTGATTTTTTTTTTCATTATTCAGGCTGAATCATGGAAAGAATAAGCCAAAATCTGTTTAAGAACTGGAACGTTAAATAGACTAATTTTCACATAACACCATGTAAAAATGGCAAAGAGGTGAAAAGTATAAGAATTGGTTGCATGTAATGTCCTCTCTTTCTTTTTTAGATTGAAAATTTCCATCTTTGTTGCAATCCTTTCTCCTTTTCTTACTCAATCTTGCTTTATATCTTTCAGAAATTTTCTTCTTGTTCTCGTATGCTGGTAGCACCCCTCTAACTTTGCAGCATGACTGCAGGTACAGCTTTAGATCTATGTTTCTGCTGTCACTTCAGTAGGATTTGGAGGAGGATGAAAAATAATGGTTAATGGCCCCTCAGTTACCTTGAACCACAGCAATGAGAGGATCTTTTCAACATTATGGTTTTTTTTCTATTTCATAAAACTTTTGCAAATTGTTTTATTTACAATGTCAACTTTTAAAAGGTTGCTAAACTAAAGTTAACTAGACAATAAATTAGGCAGAAATCACTTTACAAAAACAGGGAAAGCCCAAAATCCCACTTTCTATAGAGAGCCCACAATTCAGTTTTACTTGGAGCAAAGAGAAAAGACACTTTTTGTTCATCCTGGAAGAAACTCAGCCATAGGTTTGGAGTCTGTATTCAGATGACACCTGCAATGAGGATGATACTCTGCAGTATGAATTGATTTGCTGCTGCATTTGTCTATTGTTTGTCTAACATTAACAGTTATGACCAGAGCATTACAATAGTATTTGAAACAATCTTATGGTGTTACGGTGTCAGGCACAGCATTGCACTTCTCTTCATACCACTGGTTCTCTTTGTGTACCTGGGCTTCCTCTTCTTGGATAAAGTCATTTTTGATTTTGAAGGTCTTGTGAATCTCTTCAGGAGTTGTCCCTTGAGCACATTGGCACCAGTCTTGCATGTAACATCAAGCAATCCTTTGATATCTAAACACTTTGCAACCAGAATAAGTTCAAAATGCATTCCTTGGTCAACAAACATTCAGGAATTCTTGGTCCCATACACAGATATCACCTGCTCATTTTTCCTTGTTCTCATCATCCTCAGGAGGAGGAGAGTCATCCTTGCTGTGGGGACACCACTGAATGACCTTTTTTAATATAGCTGTACTAACATTGGGTAGAGGAACTGGTTCATCATCACCTCATCTTCCATTCCCAAGTCTTCTAACATGGTTTTGATAGTCACACATTGTTTGGCAATTCAACATCAACTTCAGATGTCTCTCCATCAGGATTCTGCAACTTAACTGAAGGCATGGTACTCAGTCTCAAAGATGGAGCAAGTGGGAGGCTGACGAGAGCCAGGCAGTGTCAGGGGGCAACAGGGAAAAACAGAGAACAAGGACCTTTCTCCACATTGATTACCTTGGTTCTTTGTTTTGGTTTCTTGTTTTACCTTGCTCCTTTAAATTTGGTTTATTTTTCAGGGTATGAGTAAGAACTGTGTTGACAGGAATAAATTGCTGACAGGAGTAAATTGCCTCTTCTCAATAAATTGCCTTGTCCACCAGAATGACAAAAGTTAGTGATAGTCTCTCTCATCCCAAAGAGATTTTGCATGTTCAGAGTATTTCTCATTGGGCACCTGCCAGCATTGGACTTTAGAGTCAGACTATCAAGATTAGTAAATACACTGGCTCTTTCTTAAAAACAAAGTTTTCAGTTCACCTATAATCTTTATCGTATTAGTGATTCCAGGGATATATAGTGACATCTTTAAATGAAGAACTTGATTTATAGGCAAAAACAAGAAAAACACTTCTATATATCATTTCACATGTAAAAACTTAATCAAAACATGTTATGTAAGTAATGAACTAAAAATAAATATAAATTTATCTTATAGTACATCATTAAGTGTTAAAAATGAGTTCTGGATCAGTTTCTGCAGTGAAAACTCCAGGTAGTTCTTATTTGTTGTAGTCTTAATTTAGGAAATGAAATAATGGTTATTAGTTCCTAGGTTAATTAAATGGTGATTAAAGAATGTACTCTAGATGATTTTAACCTCTTGCAATTTGTTGAGGCTTGCTTACAGCCCAGCACAATATGAGCTTGGGTAGATGATCCACCTGCACTATAAGGAATGTGTATCTTGAATGAAGAAACAATAATTCAAAAAAATGAGGAGAAGCTTAGGAACCTCTGGGACAATTTTAAACATTCCAATATCCAAACCATAGGGGTGCCAGAAGGGAAAGAGGAATAACAAGAAGTTAAAAAATTTATTAAAAAAATAATGAAGGAAAACTTCCCCAATCTGATGAAGGAAATAGGCATGCCAGTCCAGGAAGCTCAGAGAGTCCCAAAGAAGTTAGACCCCAGGAGGAATGTACCAAGGCACATCATTTTTACATTACCCGAGTTTAAAGATAAGGAGAGAATCTTAAAAGCAACAAGAAGAAAGGAGACAGTTACTTACAAGGAGTCCCCATAAGACTATCAGCTGATTCCTCAAAAGAAACCTTGCAGGCAAGAAGGGGCTAGAAAAAAGTATTCCCAGTCAAGAAAAGTAAGCACCTGCATCCAAGATTAGTCTATCCAGCAAAGCTATCATTTAGAAGAGAAGGGCAGATAAAGTGCTTTCTAGATAAGGTCAAGTTAAAGGAGTTCATCATCACCAAGACTTTATTATATGAAATGTTAAAGGGACTTATCTAAGAAAAAGAAGATGACCAAAAATATGAAAAATAAAATGACAACAAACTCACAATTATCAGTAACTGAACCTAAAAACAAAAATTAAAAAAAAAAAAAAACAAAGTAAGCTAACAACTAGACCAGGAATAGAACCAGAGAAATGGACATCACATGGAGGGTTATCTGCAGGGAGAGGGCAAAGGGAGAATGGGGGAAAAGGTACAGGGAACAAGAAGCATAATTGGTAGGTACAAAATAGACAGGGGTAGGTTATGAATAGTATAGGAAATGGAGACGCCAAAGAACTTATATGTATGACCCATGGACGTGAACTAAGGGTGGGGCATGCTAGAGGGAATAGGGTTACTGGGTAGAGGGGATAAAGGAGAATAAAATGAGAACTCTGTAATAGCATAATCAATAAATTATACTTAAAAAAAGAATGTGTATCCTGTCATTGGTACATGCATTGTTGTATATATACTACAATTAAAGAAGGTTTATTAAAAGTGTTCTTTAGCTCTTCTGTATCTTTGCTGAATTCTTTTTCTTTCTTTACCAGTAATTCAGGGAAGTAATTGTATGGATTTATCCTTTATGTGTTTTCAAATTTTATTCTAGATTTTTGAAGGTGTGTGAAAGCAAAATTAGAATCGTTGTATTTTTCTGATAGATTTTCTTTTATCATACAACCACTTTAAAAGAATAACTGCCCCAGCTTTTTCTATTTGTTTCTCCATGGCATGTAGCTTTCCATCCTTTTACTTACAACCTTTCTCTGTCGTTACATTTAAAGAATATCAATCATAAGTAGCATTTAGTTGTATTTCTAATCCAGTTTGAAAATATTGCTTTTTAATTGGAGCAATTACTTTTAATGTTAATTACTCATGTATTTGTGAGTCTACTTGTCATCTATTTTCTGCTTATCTCAAATGTTTCATGTTCCTTTTTCTCCTTCTTTCTGTTATTTAAGTTTAATTAGACTTCCTTCATTAATCTAGTCCTTCCTTTATCGCTTTGTTAGTTGTACATTCTTTACTACATTTTAGTACATATCCTAAAGAATATATATTACCTGTCTTTCATTACTTCCATTATTTCCTGTTTTGTCTTATTAATGCCAAATAGCCTGGATTGGTTATAACCTAATATAATTTCATACATTTAAAACTTTTTGGACAATTAATGCTAGTACCTTAAAATATTTTAAGTCCATATATCATCATTCTCTGTCTTCATTTAAATCCTACAAATGGTTTTCCCCAAAAAAGACATTATAATTACTGTTTTGTGTAGTCAGTATTTATTTATCTTTCTCTATATTTTCACTCTTTCTGTTGAATTTGTGTTTTCCTATTGCCCACAGAACTCATTTACTTTATTGAGGATATGCTAACAAAAATTTCACTTGCTTTTTATCTGCTTCTATGTTTATTTCACCTCCACTTTTGGAGGATAATTTGGGTGGGTGTAAGATCCTAAGACAACAACTTTGTTTGAGCAGCATGAAAATATCATTTCATTATCTCAGTGCTTTTTAACCAGTGCACCATAGCAGGTCCACTGGATCTTTTTTGGGAGTTTTCATCTGTTCTATCATTTGGGCCATGTTCTTTGTCTCCTTGTTTTGGCATCCTTGCTTTGTCTCCTGTATGTATCAGGTAGAGCTGCTTTGACTCCATGTATCGATTGTGTGACCTAATGTAGTAGGTGTCTTGTGGGATCCAGTGGCACAGCCTCCCCTATCACCCAAGCTGGGTAGTTCAGGTGCACCCTTCATGTGTGCTGAGTACACCCTCCTCTTGTAGTTGAGCCTTTGTTGCTTTTGGTAGGTCAATGGGAGGGATTTACCCAAGCCAGTCAGCTGCAAGGATTAGCTGTGACAACTGACCACCAACCACTACCCTCCATGGAGGATCAGCTGTGCAGGGGCAGAGTGGCAGTGCTCCAACTTGGTCTGTAGCTATCCACTGGGTGCACTAGCCCTGGGGTTTCCCAGGTGGTGCAGGCCAAGGTCATCATCATCCATCAGTGTTTTGCCTGGAGCCACCCTGCCTGAGCTATAAAGCAATCTGAGATGGCTGCTACTTATACTGGGCTTGGAGATTCCCAGGCAAAGCCAAGCTGTCAATCTAGACCGGCAGCCTCTAGTGCCAGCCTGAGGCTCACTGAGGACAGCTGTTGCTTGTTTGATAGGATTTAGGATGCTGTGAAGCTTGAGCCAAGGCCAGCCATTCATACAGAAAAGCCCCTTGGATTGGCCCGTGAGTTGGGTGGGGCTGAGCTTCTGGGGATCTCCAAGGCAGGTCGAAGGAGTCTCAGATTCAGCACCAGCTTGCCAGCTCTGTGGGAGGGGGGTTTAGAAAAGGGACAATGCCCTCTGCTCACCTTGATGCCAGACTCTTCAGTTTCTCCCTCTATGCCACTGGTGCCTTTCAAGCTGCTACCCCAGTGCTGGAGCTCAGAAGGAGTGAGTCTGAGTAGGTGAGTCCATATGTAGTTTCTTTAAGAGGAACTGCTAGGAGTTCCAGAAGTTTCTTCCATCCACTTAATCCCTGCTGATTTTAACAACCAGAAATTGTGGGGACTTATCTTCCTGGCACTGGAACCTTGGGCTGGGGGGCCTGTTGTGGGGCTGGGACTCCTGGCTCCTGAGATATCCCTCCCAAATTTTTATCTGTCACACATGGATGTGAGACCAGCCCTTTCCACATCTCCACCCCTCCTACCAGTCTCCATGGATATGGTTTCTTTAATTCCATAGCTGTCAGGCTCCCATTCAACTTGATTTCTAATGGCTCTGAGTGATGGTGGTTCTATATTTTAGTTGCAGTTTTGATGTGGGTGTGCAAAGAAGCAAGTTGTGTCTGCCTATGACAGTGTCTTGACCAGAAGTCTTACTGCAGGAATTTTTAAGCCATGCAATACCTGACTATTTAGTCAGGGATACTGACTTCTTTTCCCTTAGATTGTTAAATAAATTTTTAAAAAAATGACAATAGCCAACACAACAACAGCCATCCAGTGTGAATGAGTAAAAATTATACCTACTTTTTTTTGTCAGATTGGCAAAAAATATATTTTTTGGTGTGCTGCAGAACTTTAGTGATCACTTTAGTAATGTACATGCCATGAGATGAGAAATGTCGAAATTCACTGCACTACCTGTCCTTCATTATTTCCAGTGAGAAGTCAGATACCATTCTTATTACTGTACCTGGGAAGATAAGGTATACTTTTTTTTCTCTTTGGCTATTTTCAAGGGTTTTTTTTCCTTTATCTTTAGTTTTCAGCAGTTTTACTACGGTGTGACCTGGAGAGGTTTTTTGGCTCAATGTCTTTCACTTTAAAAATTCTTTGCCTTTATTTTTTAAAACTATTTATTTATTTATTTTTAGAGAGGAGAAGGGAGGCAGAAAGAAAGGGAGAGAAACAACAATGTGTGGTTACCTCTTACATGCCCCCCATAGGGGACCCGGCCTGCAACCCAGGCATGTGCCTTGACTGGGAATTGAACCGGTGACCCTTTGATTTACAGGCTGGTAAATCCACTCAATCCACTGAGCCACACCAGCCAGGGCTACCTTTATTTTTTCATTTGCTTCCTGTCCTATTTTTTCTTTTCTTCTCCATCTTCTGAAACATTAAATAAGTATGCTTTTTTTTTATCAGTCTCATATACAGCTACAAACTTTATATTTCATTCTTTTTATTTCTCAAATCTCAGCCCAAATACTTTCTGGTATTTCTTCCAGATTACTTATCCTCTCTACAGCTTCCAATATTCTATTTAACCAATCTACTCTGTTCTTAATTTCAGTTATTATTTTTTCACCCAAATATTTCTATTTGATTCTTTTAAAATATGTTCTAGCTATGTAGGACCTATAAGTTTGTCATGTCATTTATTTTGAATGTGTTAATTAAAGAGCTCTTTTTATCTAACCTGATAATTCCAGTAAATGGGGTATATATTAATGGTTTTGTTTCTTGTCCCATTTTGTGTTATGTCTGCATATTTTGTTACTAATGGCAAGTATTATGTTTGCTAAACTCTGGTGACTCTGGATAATGTATCTTTCTTTATGGATCTTTTTGACCAACAGAGTGTTGACAGATGACTTCATTGTACTTTTGGGACTCACTTGCGTATTTGATAATGCTCAATCTACCTCTTTTCAAGTATGTGGAAACCTGGGTTCCTAATTAAGATCCTGAGGCCTTCTCTCTCTCTCTCTTTCTCTCTCTCTCTCCCCCGCCCTCCTTTCTTCCTCTTTCTCCCTCTCTCTTTGAAGTTTGCAGTTTCTGAACTCTAGTTTTTGTTTCTACAGGGCTGTGAGAGTGATGGGAAACTTGCTCAGTGCTTTCTTAGCTTTCTGCTTAGCTTCTTACCCTCCTGTTTGGTGTAATTCAGTAATTTAACGAATGACTTCTTTTTCATTAGTTTATTCACCTTTTAGAAATGCATGCTTTATTGTCTGTTCTAAATTTTGTAAAATAATTGCATGCATCCTAAAGTGTATACTTCTAGAATGTTGTAATTTTCCTTATCTCAGCATTAAAAGAGAAAAAATGTCTTTATATAATCTGCCTTCTCTAGAAACCAAGTAAAGTTACTTTGTTGTTTTTTTTCCTTTTTTATTTTAACAAGGCCTTGGAGTTTGTATCATTAAAGTAGTTATTCATGTTTGGAGTAGTCCTAAGATTGTAAAATGTAGCCCTGGAAGGAACCTAAGACATCATCTTCTGTTGGCTAACCTCCCACACAGTGCAGAAATGCTTCCTGCAGCATCCTTGGCATATGCTCATCCGGTCTCAATTTGGATATCTTTAGCAAAGGAGCTCATCATTTCCTAAAACAATCCATTCTGTTGGACAACTCTATTTTAAAAATCCTTATGTTGAGCTAAAATATGCCTCTTTGTAACTTATACTCATTTACTCATTGTTTTAAGTTTTCCTTCTGGAATAAGTCAAAACAAGAGAACATTTTAGATAGCTGTACTCAGAGCAGATCTAAATGGTATTCCTGTCTTTTTAATTTTAATTTTAATTTTTTTTGCTTTCTTGTCCCAAAGCATTGAACATAAATTACTAAACTTGAATAATCATCATGAAGAAGGCCATCTATTTGTTAAGGATTTAAAAAAATTATCTTTACATTATACAAATTCCTCTGATATTTTGAAGACAAAATTATTTCATAATTATCTTGAATTACATTTTTGTATTTAAAAAGGAGTAAAAATCTGCTATCTATTTTCAAAGGCGACAAAACATAACCAATTGTGGGAATGTAGAGAAAACCTCCAAGGAGGCGACTTTCACACAACTAGTTTTCATTAGCAGTAATGTTAGATAATACTCATACCAAAGCACCTCCTCTTTCTATGCTCTCTTTTCTAATTTGTGCATGGCCACAATCAGACTACGTGTCCTAGCTCAAGGACGTACTGAGCAAAACACGTTTTCACTTTAGTATCAAACATTTTTTTCTTAATGACTTTACATCATCCTGTTCTTTGCTCTATTTTTTATTTATATATTATTTGATTTCCTGAGCATTATGTCCAAAAAAAGGTAGCCGCCAAGTCATGAATTTGGCCCATTGATAGATATTCTGACTCTCCCTTCTTGGGTGAAATGAGTCTCACATGAGCCAGTGGCTCAGCTCTCATACCAAACACTGGCTCGTTACACAGCCAGAAGGCTGACTGCAATCAAACTTCAGCTTGGAGAGTTAATAGTTTCCTCACGCTCCTCCCTCTGTCAAGTATATTTAGTTGAGCTTGTGCATATGACTTCAGTTCATAAAAAGTTTACAAGTGCAGCTGGAATGCTTAGCATTTGATTGTTACATAAATAAGTATTTGAGAACATATGTAAACTTGACAGCGTTAGTACCAGATGTTCCAGTAACACAATAACGTACTTTGAATGTCCATTCTCACTTTCAGCTTGTTTATCTTGGCAGTATCTCTTTATCTGCTAAGTTTCAGATAAGCACATATTAACTCTATCCATAGTGTTGATCCTCTTGTTGTCACATGCAAGTCACATTTATTACATTTAGTGAACAGAAATACAAATAACATAGACATTGATACATAAAGTCAATTTTTACACATCTCCATAAAATGCAAATACTTCAACTCCTAAATGTTTATTATCTTCTCCGGACATATGTCTGTGTTCTCCTCACTAGAGGAATTGCCTTTCTAATTATGGATTATTCAAGCATATTCTTTCTCTTTCGGACCACCAGGCACTTACATTAAGAGACTTCTGTCTCCCACACAGATTCTCCTGCCTGCCTCAGGTCTTCCCCACCCCACAACTCTGTTTTATAGCCGGCGGCATCCCAAGATGGTAGAAGCTATTGGCATTCTAATGCACAATTTTTGTTTCTTTATGGTTTTATTTTACAGTTATTTCCCTGACAGAAAAATTGCAACAATAAGAATAGTACATAGAATTCTCATATATCTTCTCACCTGGTGTTGATGTCTTGCCCATTTGCTTTATCAGATGTGAGTGATAAAGAGCTTCCTTGCTCTCTCTCTTTGAATATGTGTGCATGTGTATAGATTTATAAAACATGTGAAAATGGTGTGTACATAGTTCTAATCTTTTTTCTGTGCTCCAGCTTTTTGTTGACCCAATGAGATCATTTATAGGACACTCAGGTCTTCTCTCTTAGAGTAGGGTGTGACTTTTGGAGGCAGGTCAGACATGTTGGACGCGCTCCTGGCAGGGGGCTGTGTGGCAGTAGTTATGGATCCCGAAACTGTCCTTGCCTGGAAGTTTAGAGGAAGGTAATGAAGAAAAGTCCATATATGGTCAAGAATGGAAGCAAAGGGTTGAAGCCAGAAGCTCAATACTAAGCCTCATCATGAGAGGTCATGTAAGGCCCAAAAAGGGCAATCCATTGTGAGATGGTTGGGAAACATGGTACAAGATGTATCAATGCAAGAGGTTGAAGATTGATGGCATAAGGTTGATGGAGGTCAGTCTTTATATAAAAACATCTCTACAGCAAGGAAAGAGCTTGACAGCCTGAGAGAGCCAACTCTGCCTTGTTTGGGCTTGGACTGATAGCAGACTGTGACTCAGGGCATGGCTTCTGTGAGATGAGACTTCCCATCAGTGATCCTCTGGAGCAGAACCTGAAATGACCTTCAGGTGTAGCACTGTCTAAGACTGCTTGCCTGTGACCTTGAGGGAAGGGCTACAGCAGCACCCAAACAAGAGTAAGCATAGTAAGGAATAGTAGGAAAAAAGGAGTAAAGGTCAAACAGCTAAATGATGTCTGTTTTTCAGTGGGCCTAGGAATCATGCTTCAGGTTTGCAGAATAGATACACGGCACAGTTCTGGAGGGAAGAGAGTCAGCTGAGTCCACTGCTTGAATTGTTTCCCTTGGTGGGAAATGTGTTTTATTTATATGTGATATTGTAAAAAAATTACTTTAGAAACATACTGTGTTATAAAGTTCAAGCTCACCTCCAAAAAGACAGGAAAACAAGAAAAATGTGCATGAAGTTAAGTAAGAGTAGATCAAATTAGCATTCTTATAGAATGAGCTGTAAATTTACTGGAGACTTAGTAACGGGAAAAATACCAGAGCACCAGACTAGCACATCAATCATTTGAAATTGTCTGACAGTCTTGAGGAGGATATCCTGGCTACAGAAAGCACATAGCTGTCTTAAGGCTAGGGGCCCAGGTCAGACAAGAGTAAGAACAAAAGATGAGCAGTCTTGAGAGGAACCAGCTGGCTTAAGGTGATCCAAAGTGTGCAGATGTTAACAGCTTACCATTCCAACAACGCCATTACCTAACACACGAATAGCAAAATAACCATTTTTAAAAAATTACAAAGCTTCATTTATCACATTGACCCTTGAGGTTAGACTCTATGTGTGTTCTTTTCCACCATGCTAACTTTCTATATCTATTTTAATGTTATTGTGTGTCTTCTGATCAATGGCTGTGAGCAAGAATAGAAGTTTTTAATAAAAATTGAAAAATAAAGTGTAACTGAACTTTCTTAGAAATACATATAGAATTCTGTTAATGTGTAATCTGTAGTAGGTTTTTAAAAAATGATCTAAGCACAAGAACCTATAATTCCCCCTGTACCTGCATCAAAATTCCTCAAACTGTAACACAGGTGGTTTTGTGGCAAGTGGAAAGATGGTAGATCTCAAGTCAGTTATGAAATGTCTGGTGTGAAAAGTAAATGTAAAGAGAAGTAATCTAAAATTTACAAGCTAAGGTGGCTTGAATCATGGGCGTAATCAGGAACTGAAAATGAAAGGGGCCTGGGAAAATGTCATTGTTGCAGAGTACAGTGCAATTATAGAGTCATGAAAAATAGTTCTACGTTCTTTAAGATCACACTTTCCTATTCAATGATATTGAATACTTTGTGAGTTTAAGGAATGTTGCTGATAATTATTTGGAGATATTACATACCCTAGAAAGAGCCATTTTAAGCATTATGCTAAGCGAAACAAGCCAGGCAGTGAAAGACAAATGCCACATGATATCACCTTTAACAGGAATCTAAACAACAAAACAAAACAAAAAAACTAGCAAAATATAACCAAAGACACTGAAATAGGGGATAGTCTGACAGTGGCCAGAGGGGAGAGAAGAGGGAATTTCAGGGGGGAATGGGTAGGGTTTACAGGAACAAATTTGGAGGACACATGGACAAAAACTAGGGGTGGGGGGTAATGGGGGGAAGGGGGGAGGGTTGGGTGGGTGGGCTGGAATGGGAGTAAGTGAGAGAAAACTGTACTTGAACAATGATTAAAATAAAATTTAAAAAAAAAGATATTTAAAATGAAGTACCCACGACGTATATTAGAATCAAATGCAGAGTATCTGACTCAGAGGTACACAAGTGTATTTATTCAACAAGTATTATTAAGTATTTTAATAAAAACTTTTTATGTATCTCTGCAGCCTGTGGTACATGATCTGGCCATGTGAGAATTCCTTATTGCACGCACCATGCACACAAGAAGACTTCCCCATTTGTTCTTTTATGAAGATGTGAAAACAACATTAAAAGTGCTCTTCTGTGACCAGTAGCCTCTATTTTCAATTCTAGGACATAATAACTGTATAAGTAAGCAGAATTTCACATTTGATTCTCAAGCTCTGTAAGTACATCACGTTCAGTTTTTATTTGTATTCAGAGAATGTGAGAGTGAGACTATCTAATTTAGCTGCAGCTTGCTTCCTTTCAAAAAAAAACATCAAAATAGCTTCATGGAGATGAGCCTTGAAGAATGGCTTTAACATACATTTTTTTCTTTCTTCTCGGGTTAGTATCACTTCAAAAATAAAAATAAAAATAGACACTCTTATTGGAACTTTAGGAGTAATGCTGGGTATAAACAGGCTTAGAATATACTTAACTGTAGTAATCCTTCCTGACACACATAGAGATGAATTGATAACCAGATTTGGCATTTCAAATATTTTTTACCCAAGGCAAGAGCTTTACAGTGTTTTCTTGGTATTAGAGAGTTTAGAGTTGAAACAGGTGCCATTTATTATTTTCTCTTTCTGTCAGCTTAGGACTTCTCTTTGCAATCATGTTTATAAAACTAGGCCTTTCTGATCTTAAATGTTTTACCTGTTGAAAAATGTTCTGTCAGAAGATGTGCTAAAATCTTAAACTGTGTGGACCCAAGATTTTGACTGAATAATAGTCTGATAAAAATCAGATAAAGTAATCTATTAGAAGAGGATCTTGAACTCGGAATCAGAAGTGATGAGTTATGGTCAGGAATCTGCAATGTAATTTGCATGTGACCTTGAACAGATCGATTAGTGTCTCCCAATTCCCTATTTCCTCCTTTGAAATGTTAGAGGTTTGGGTTAGCCTGTTAAGATCCTTACAGTGTGAGATGCCTTCCATCAGTTAGGGATCAAATAAGTCATTTAAGCATGTTAACCACATCAACAAACAAGATCAGTTCTGCCAAAATATTTAAACCATTTATAATAAGACTTTGAACAATCAGAAAACATCATTGTTATAGCTTAAGAATGTCAATATCTACTTTCTTAATTGACACTCCTTTGCCAAGTAACAACAATTTAAAAGATCTTTCAAACATGGTAGTACTTTACCATTTTAGTCTAGTATTATTTTCTAGAATAAAATCACAGCTTATCTATTGCCAGGGCCATAGGCTATAAATGAATTTTTTTTAATTAACTTTCGCAGTCCTACTATCTCATGGGATTCAAGGAAGAAAATGATACTTTCTCATAGAGCTACTTAAAAAAAACACAACTGTATTTTCATTCCTTCAAAGGGAGAATATCCAAATGAAAAGCAGGTAGTCACTAACCTCCTTTTTTTAAAACTTGAAAACTCAGTGATTTGAATAATTATCTTTTCATGAAAACTGATAGAATACTTCATTATATCAATGGGTTATTTATGATTGAAAAGATAAAATAAAAAAAGTAAAAAGTATAGGATTTCAAGTCAGGAGATCTAGCTTCAAAAATCTGTTCCATAGCCCATTATATAGCTATGATTCAGGTCATTTCTTTAACCTCTCTGAGCCTCAGCTTCCTTGTTGTTAACATCGTGGTAACAATAGTGCCGGTCTTTGGAGCTGCAGCCTGGAAGAAATGAAGTAATGAATGCGAATTGAAAAGGCTGGTATTCATCATTATTAACATTGACTATTAAAAATATTTTATATTTAATAAATTACATTATTTCTACCTCATTACATACAAATAATGTGCTACATGCTTACATGAAGTATTTAAACTCAAATACCAAGGGTGGAATGAGGAAAGGGGAATGGAACCAACATTTCTTGCGCAACCTGCCACAGCATCAGGCAAAGGCAGACTATGGCTTATTTTCTAATTCCTACATAGCATGCTCTCTAACTCCTATATCAAAGACAGGGTCTTGCCATATTATCACCTCTGTATGAAAAAAGAATTTGGTATCTGTCTAGGTGCTGTAAACTGTGGAACAAAGAATAGTTGCTCAAATGCAGAGAAATTCTCAGTTTTCATCTGTGACCTCACTCCTGTACCAGTTCTCTAAATTTTATTTTCTTAATATATAAACCAATCAAAAGTGTATAGCTCACAAGTCTGATGGAGGTGGCTCACACCAAGCTGTGAACTGACTTGTGCATCAGAGGACTGCTATTCAGGTTTGATTCCAGGTAGAGTTTTAGCTGAAATGCCATGACAGAAAGAAAATGAGAAAAGAAAAACCTTCTTCATTAAGAATATGAGATAATTACTTTTCAAAAATCATTGCAGCCCCAATCCAAGAAAGGGCCACAAAGTTTAATTGTGGGTGTGCTATTTTCAGATTAATTAGGACATTTAACTTCATTTTTTATACCACAGAATTAATCCCATAAAAATTAGTGATCTCGAAGGAGTCAGTTGTCAAATCTGACAGGATCTCTTTGCCATAATCTATTAAAATGCTGCTTTTATCTTGTCTTGCCTGTGTCATATTTTATGGATTTTTTCATAAACACTGCCTATACTTCATAAATGTCTCAATTTTCTAGTCTATTAACATTACTTCAAAAGCAATTGATAAAAGAGTAAGGCATGCATGAAATAATACACCAATAATGTGAAGTGCTGGAGGCAAGAACAGTGGGTCGGATCTGCACAGCTTGTGAGCTCAAACAATGAAAGGATGTTTTATCTACTACAATAAAGAAACAAATGATCATTTTTGATAGTAGAAAAAAGATTGCTAGTAATTGGGCAGATGAAAAATGGGTTGCACAGAAAATACAGCATATTTTGAAAACGAAACTGAAATGAGAAAATAAACATCCCCAAGTATATATTTACATCATGGGGAACCTTTTCCCTTTGGTTACTAAAGATTTGATATTGAGCTTGGTTTAACTTAGACACGATAGTCTTATTCTTCTATGTGCAAACATATTTCCTTTGTATACATTTATTTAACAAACCTAATGTATGTATTCTGTGTATTCACTGCAAAAGATGTTGGAATTTACTTTTAATCTCTATAATTTTAAAAAAATAGTTTAATTTTTCTTTTAACATATAGATAATGTAAGTATGTAGAATCCTTTTTATGCTTTTAAAGCACTGATATATGACCTAGGTTGATAGAATGAATAGGAATCTTATCTGGATTTGTACCACACATTTAATTTACAAGCATGTAAACAAACTGACTTTAAAAACTTAGTTACCATGTATTTAAATCAAACAAATTAAAAACAAGAGAAAAAATATTAAGTAGATGCAGAAGTCTTGCTTTTCCCTTGACTTTACTCTTCATTTTTATACCACCTGATTTAGCCAAATGAAACCAGATACTGCCCTGAACTTTCATTCTCAAGATACCCTGAGGTTCCCAAATTCTTGGACAGTCCCAGTGTTTGCTTGTAATTATCAATAACTCCTTTTACTCTCAAAAGTGCACAACAAAAACCCTGGCTGGTGTAGCTCAGTGGATTGAGTAGATTGACCCAAAGGTCACCAGTTCAGTTCCCAGTCAGGTCACATACCTGGGTTGCTGGCTAGGTCCCCACTGGCAGGCGCTCGAGAGGCAACTATACATTGATGTTTCTCTCCCTCTCTTACTCCATCCCTTCCGCTCTCTAAAAATAAATAAGTAAAGTCTTTTTAAAAATGTACAGCAAAGTATAATATCACCAATTAAACTGTGGTCCAATGAGTATTGGAAGGTTGTTTTAATAATATATTTAATTTTCAATTTGTTTTACTTTTTGTATTGATGTTTGAATACACTTGTCTCCATTTTCACACCACCACTTTCCCCTGCCCACCTCCCACCCTCAATCCCACCCCCACTTGGCTCCATCTATGGATCCCTCATACATGTTCCTTTATGTCCCTTTCCCACGTTATTTTCCTTTCTTCTTCCCTCTGGTTACTGTCAGTTTGTTGTCAATTTCAATGTTTCCAGCTATATTTTGCTTGCCAGTTTGTTTTGTTAGTTAGGTTCCACTTATAGGTGAGATCACATGGTATTTGTCTTTCATAGCCTGGCTTACTTCACTTAGCATAAACTTTCCAGTTCCATCCATGCTGTCATGAAGGATAGGAGCTCCTTCTTTCTTTCTGTTGTATAGAATCCCATCGTGTAAATGTATCACAGTTTATTGATCCACTCATTTACTGATGGGCACTTAGGTTGCTTCCAAGACTTGGTTATTGTAACTTACACTGCTATGAACATTGGGGTGCATGGGTTCTTTTGAATTAGTGTTTCAAGATTCTTAGGGTATAAACCCAGCAGTGGAACTGCCAGGTCAAAAGTCAGTTCCATTTTTATTTTCTTGAGGAAATTCCACACTGTTTTCCACAGTGGCTGCACCAGTCTGCATTCCTGCCAACAGTGTACTAGGGTTCCCCTTTCTCCACAACCCTGCCAGCATTTATTGTTTGTTGCTTTGTTTATGATGGCCATTCTGACTGGTGTGAAGTGGTATCTCATTGTGGTTTTAATTCACATCTCTCTGATAGCTAGTGATGCTGAGCATCCTTTCATATGTCTCTGGGCCCTCTGTATGTCCTCTTCTGAGAAATGTCTGTTCAGGTCCTTTGCCCATTTTTTAATTGGATTGTTTGTCTTCCTGGAGTGGAGTCATGTGAGTTCTTTATATAACTTTCAATTTTTTAAACCCTCGTAATACATCTGAAAGAATTAGTGTGATTTAGTTTTAAATTCAGAAAAGTTCTTAGTTACTGACTTATATTCTTCTTTTTTAAAACCTTGGAAATAAGACTATTATGTTGTTACTCGGGTCAAGAAATTTTCTTGGATGACTCCATTGTGATTATGTAATTTTAATACTTGAAATGTGGATGATTTTTCTCATACCCTGATGGATGGTGGTAGAATATGTTGTGGAATATACTAATAGTACTCTAGGACACAGGTAATGTCATTGAGTACAGTCTGGGACTTGGGACCTTACAAGGACTTTGATCATTGACCTTACAGAGACAGAGGAAATCATGATCAAGGATATTTTTTAGTCCTTAAATGTTCAAAAGAATATTTGAGAGCCCCAGCTTACATTACTAACCCAACAAAACAGTCACCAGAACTACATCAATAATATTCCGACTTATCATGTGGGGTGAAAGACAATAAGCAACTTTCTATTAACTTGACCTAATTTCTAACCATCTCCAAATTCATTTCTCTTTCGATCTTCCACATCACAGGAAAAATCATAAATATTCACCCAGTCACTCAACTCAAAAACCTAGGGATTTTCCATGTTTCTTCTTTCATCCACCATATTCATCAACAAATTCTGCCATACCTACTCCTAGAACTCAGTCAGAATCTACCTGCTATTTTTCATCCCAACCCTTACAATCCGTGCCCAAGCTACCTGCCTCCTTCTCCAGGGTTTTACAGCAGCCATGTTATCTCTCTCCCCACTTTTTCTCTTTCCTCCTCCTCTTCATGCTGTACCTCCTTCCTAGGTAACTTCATGCATACATACAACCTCAATCACCACCTCGGTATATACCAATGACTCACAAATTTTTATGCTTAGTCTAAATCATTCCTCAGAGCTCCAGACTTTTATATCTAACTGCCATTTGTCATCTCTTCACAAATATGTCAAGAGAAAGCAAACTTAGCATGCTCAAACCACAATTCAGGATTTGTCCCTTAAACCTTGGCCCTTTCCAATGTCCCTCAGTCAGTGATACATGAACATAAAACCTTGGTGACATCCTTCAAATTTCCCATTCCTTTACCAGAATTTTCATATCCAGGTGTGATAGGACATCAAGTGATATTTTTCCTAAATGTCTCTGGAATGCATTCACTTATCCCCATCTCTGCCCCTGCAGTACAAGCCCCCATTGCCACTCACCCATAAGTGTTCTAGAAACTTCCTCACTTGTCTTGCTATCAACTCTGGCTCTCCAGTGAGTGATATTTTCTTAAAGTGTGTATTTGATCATATTGACTTCTTTATTCCTTCTCCATCACTACTGTTTATACTTTGACCTAACTTTCTGTTCCCATTTCTTCATTTAACCTCATCCTAGGAGCTCAATATAACAGCCCTGTCCTCATAGAGCTTATATTTCAGTGCAAAAGTAGACACTAAACAGCAAACAAATAGAGTAATTTAAGATTCTGCTAAGTACTGTGGAGAAAATAAATTAAAACAAATAAATGGAGACTAATTAGAAGAGGTATCAACTTTTAGATTGGAGAGGCTTTCCAGCAAGGATTAACTATGTGACAGTTTGGGGAAAGAGTTAGGGAGGAGCTGCAGTGGGAGGAGCATAGCAATAAAGAAAATAGAGGTAAGGTGGGAGAGGTAGGAGAAGGTGGAAGAAGATAAAGAAAAGGGGCTGATTTGTCACGTCTTCTAGAAGTGATCCAGTCAGGCGGGCTGTGAGACTCACAGGCTCCACATAGCAAGTGGGGACAGGAGCAGGTGGGAGGAGAGTAGAAAGCGGTGGAGTTAATGATTTGAAGTCTGAATGAGGCTTAAAATTTTAGAGGGGAAAGACTAGAACAAGTAGACTCTAAAATTTGAAGGTGGTATTTAGCAAATGGGATATCTAGAATCCAAATTTTAGGAGTAATATGGTTATTGATGATGACAAAGTTGATGTGTTTCTCGCACTTTTTGGACTGCACAGTAGATAATAGTTTCAAAACAACTAAGTATGCCCATGCATATCTGATATGGAACTAAGAGAATTTTTCATGAAACAATATTTACCTTAATGTAATAAAGTGATATTTAAAAATCTGTTCAGAAAAATACCTGGTTATAACTCATTAAATCAAATCAAAACTCATTGATTTTTATGATTACTAAAGGACCAAAACTTAGTTTGAAAACACAGCTCTAATGACTACAGGAATGAATAATTGAGGTAGGATGGGGGTGTTGTTGGAAATTAGAATTCAGACACCTGAGAGTCTGCAGGGTCAGGTGGATTGTGAAATGGATGCTAATTTAGTTCAGGGTGAGTGCAGGGCCACGGTGACCAGTACTTGACAATGTGAGGTAGGGCAAGTATTGGAACATCCTGGTGGTGATTTGTGTTTCTAAAAGGCCATTGGTTTTAAGGAATTAGAGAGAACATACCAACCCCAGATGCTAGAATGTAGAGTGGGGAAGGAGAAAAGAGCTTCCCTTTGGAGGTCTCAGGGGAAAATGGGGACTTGGAATATATAGCCAGGTTTCCCTGTCAGCAAAAGGTGAACAGAAAGTTGAAAGAAGGGATTGTGGATATGGGGAATTTTGCAGCTTCGGAGTTGCTCTACGTCTGGGCAAAGGGAGAGGCAGTGGGAGGTCAGGGATGGGAGAGAGATGGAGTCAAATTGAGAGGTTTGGGTTAAGATTAACATGGATCTGATTAATCCTGATGGTAACTCAGGGAAAGGGAGGCAGTCAGTCTGTATGAGCCTTCTTCACAGGCTTGGTTTCCTAGCCAGCAAAGGTCAGATGGTGGTACTTCAGCTGAGGAGTGACCTACCGGGAGCAAGGGCATTCCAAGGGCTTCTCTTCAATCCTGCAGTAGCTGATGTATCAACGGAAATGGGGCTGGAGAATGAGGAGTTCACCCAGCTCTTTAAGCTAGGCCATGTTCCTTCCTGCAACAGGGCCTTTGCACATACCTTGCCCTGTGCCTAGAGCCTAGCCAATTCTCTATTATCTCTCAGATCTCTACATAAGCCTCTCATCCTCCAAAAAACCTTTCCTGACTCCCTGGCCTCCTTGACTCTTACAGCACCTTACACTTCACTTTTAAATCTATTTATCTGAGGGAATTTTTTTTTATCGAATATGACTCATTTACTAGACTAAGCTCCGAACAAAAAGGATGGCTACACTTGCTTTTGTTCACTCTTGTATATCAAGCACAGTGTAGGGCTCAGCAATAATATGATAATATGATATGATTTATGAATTAATGAAATCAGAGCTAGCAAATGCTGATGAATCCCCTAAAAGGGGGAGGGTGGTGTGGTGCAAAGGGAGCTACAGGGAACTAAGAGGGGATACTGTTGAATTTGCA
Organism: Phyllostomus discolor; assembly: GCF_004126475.2. Taxonomy (NCBI): domain Eukaryota; kingdom Metazoa; phylum Chordata; class Mammalia; order Chiroptera; family Phyllostomidae; genus Phyllostomus; species Phyllostomus discolor. Next base: position 149,635,545 of record NC_040903.2, on the reverse strand, counting down.
AGGAGGACATCTTATGAGGCTGCTTTTGAAGATCTACAGCTTGATCCTCGTGGACATGATCTAGCTGTTCTTGAGAGCACAGTGCTATGGACCTAGCATCTGAAAGCAAAGACCTACTTAAAGGCTGTATTAAGTGCTGCAATAATACCCAGAGAGATTGAAATTTAAGATTGAAATTTTGGGGGACAGTGGAAATCTGGAGGCAACTTCAAGAGTAGCTCCTACAAGAACCCAGTCCTGACTAAGGAAATAGCAACTGTCACAGTTCTGTCTGAGGGAGCAGGGTGGATCCAAGAGAGAAGAGATGCTTTTGGGGCGCCATGGGGTGAGGTGGGAAGGAGGAGAGAAGAAGAAGATAGAAAGTAGCATTGCAAAATTTTAAAACTTGGAAGCAATTGGCCATATTCAAAGTAAATTCAGGAAATGGGGCACTTTGGGGAGTGTGGCCATGACAAAAACAGTTACACGGGAAAGACAGAATTAGGCACATTGGAAGCACATGACTTAACTAGCTGGGATATGGGCCTGGAGTCTAGAAGTTGGAGTGCCAGCAGTTTTATGAGAACCGTGCTCTTCCCTGACGCTACCAAAGTGCCCCCAGGCAAATATCATAAGACAGTAGTTACAATAGGTCATCTTGGACAAAAGTCATCACAAAGTTGAAGAATCACCTCTAGGGGAGATTTCATTCTGTTTCCATTTTAATTTTGTACTGGTCAGGAACACCATTATATTCCTTCCACGCCCACCCTCTCTGTTGCATTTACAGTGCATACTCTTCATTTGTCTTGTTAAGACCCGCTTGTGAGAAGCGATTTTTCCCCCTTACTAGGTCATCATTCAGTGGCAGAGTAGGACACTTCTGAGCAATCACCAAGTTTCATCTTTCTGGCACAAGGATAATCAGTGACTCACCTCCTGCAACTGCATTAACTCCTTCAGGCCAAGAGGCCACTGGCCAGCGTTTTGGAGGAAGTAATTTACTAAATGCAGCCCTTATGGCCAGAAAGGCTTAACACACACAAAAAAGAGCACACACGGATTCCATTTCTCCTCTTCAGAGTGTTGGAAACAATTAGGATTAATTATGTGTTTCTGTGTGGAAGTGATGATATGAATTTCAATAGCATGTAGGAAAAGGAGATAAGCCTATTTTTTAAGGAAAATAGTTCCAGTTTAAGTCCCTTATAGCTACACAATGTCATTATGAGATATGAGGAGATAACTAAATTATTCATATTATAATTTTATTTGTATTTTATTATTTTTTCTTCCTGTAAAATGTCCCTATTCATTATTAAAACTAGCATGTTTTGCAAAGAGATTTATGTTAATTACATTGAAAGATGCCTTAGTCAGAATAGCAAATTCTATAGTGAATTTCAGTTTTTTTAATGTGTAATCTCGGTGGTGCAGAATATTTCTTGCTAATGGTTCATGCCATCTATATATCTAGTGATCTTTGAACCCCACGTTCGTTATTATGGTTATAGCTGTACCCAAATGACAACATATTATTAAAATATGAGGCATTGATTGAAGAATCCAGATATAATTATTCTTGTAAAGGAAAACAAACCTTCTAGGAGATTTTAGAAGACAAAATGATATCTTTAAAATGTTATACTCAAAGTAAACACATTATGGCAGATGACAAATGCCAGGTTTTCAAACAAAGAAGGAAAGAGACTGATCACAGTATCAAAGGCCATCTCAAAAAAGTTGCTGACTTCAAAAACTACTTTTTGTTAAATAAAGAAGTTTGCCAGCATTTCCTTTTGATAGAGTTGAATTTTTTGTTGTTCAAATGAATAAATATAAAATCATTTTTATTTCACCAAACCCTGAAGTCCTACTAATTGTAGCATCAGCTAATTTTGTGTTATTCACTTTTAGCCTGATAGATCTCTGTGTCGTGAACACTAAAAAAATAATGAATAAAAACCAGTCCCATCACCAGGTGAACCAGTTCCCGGTGAACTGTTATCTCAACCCTAACAGTTCAAAGGGAAAAGCAGGCATCAAATCCTCGCATATTAAGATGCAGAAGTATCTTGTCTCATAACGGAGACCCAGACTTGAAGTGCTGATCTTAACTAGATATCTTGAAGATTGGCCAAGAGCTGATCATTATTAGTCCATTGAACTTCTTTCTAGAAGGCAATGTATTCACTATTGCTTAGGACAGGTAAATAATTTGCATTTGTAGAATATTTTTAATGCAATAATGACTTAATAACATTGCCAGGCATTTGGAAAGTGTGCTTACTTTGGATTTAACTATAAAGAATATGCCTTTTTTAGCTTGGTAACCTTTGTTTTCTAAATATGTTTTTTATCAAAAAATTCTTTATGAAAATGAGTTTTGGGGTTGCATGAAAATTTAGGTGTTTGTATTGATTCTTTTAACACTAGTATTCCTATGAGGGCTCAGTTCTGAAAGCTTTCCTGAGAAAGGTAAAAACATGCTTATATTAAGAAATAAGAAAGCTGTTAATGAATCGAGTATTAGGCGGAAGGAGTGGTAATGGCTAAGGTCAGAAAAAAAATGAACAAAAGAAATGGTGTAAAATTTTTTTAAAAGAGAAAACAGTGGTATATGAGATTGGAAATAAAGAAGTAAAAACTATCTCAGAAGAGAAGAAAAAATAAGACCCAGAAAAAAAGTGTATATGTCATAAAAAGTGACCACCCTGACAGCATGATTCCTGTTAATCTGTACCCAAATACCTTCCTTCACATCTGTCTGGTGATTCCGAAGCAGACAAGGCTGAGCTGTCTGTCTTAAACCCTAAGGTATCATAACATCATCTTTTTTAGCTGAGATGCTGGAAGTAAATCCCAGAAAATTGGGAGGGGTGCGAACATTAAAAGATTATAAGAAAACTTATACCTTTTACTCTCTAAGTCAGTTTCCCCTTCATAGGAATATTTGACCCCAAAAGCAAAAAATTTGAAAGAAGCAGAAATTAACAAATTATAGGGTTTATACATTAAAATCAATTTAAGAGTGTGATACTATGGAATTGTTTTGTAACATAAAAATCTGTAGGCTGAAATATGTTAAAATACCTTGTTTATTGTTTACCTGAATTGCTAACCGGTGTTTAAAATATTTTTCCTACTTATTATCCATTGTTAGGTTACAGCATGTAAGTTTTTATTTTAAATTAGTATCAGATGATAAGAACAAAAAATGGCAATGAGGTGATTTTCTATAATCATCCTGTTTTTACTTCTTTGAGAATTAGGTTAATTTTCCTCTCATGGTTTTGAAACTGGGTAAGCCACTACCCTTATTGACTCTGAGTAACTTATGTGGTGGACATTGTTTCTTTAAGAGAAATTTGACTCATGGTGGGAACTTTTCACGTTAATTAACTATGTGAGAATGGGATGAGTTTAATTATTTATTTTGTCTTTTAAAATTTGTTGTCATTAATTAGTTGGGATGATATGTGCTGCCAAAAAAAAATAGCACAACAACAGTGAACAACACCCTAACTTTCTAGTAACGAACACCGCAGCATGCACAAAGGGCGGATGCACTAAGTGCAGGAGGGAGGGATGGAAGTGGATAATTATTTGTAGCAATGCTTTTACTGTTATTCGAATGAGACAGACTAACAGTGGCAGCAGTCATTTTGCTGAATCAAAGTCCATGTTAGTCGCATTATACACTGCCACAAAAGGTTGTTAAGGCTGGTATTAGCATGTACCACTGAGGACATTGGAAGGACTCGATCTGTCACACTAAATCGCCTTCTTGCCCTCAACCATTGAAGTCTCCAGCTCCTCTGACATGTTCTTTCATTAATGGCCTGGCCTTGACAACTGATCCTAATTGCCTCTGAACCGCACTTCATGTATTATTGGTGTCTGCCTGCCCTGGTTCATGTCAACAAGCCACAGCATGCACGGGGTGTGCCCAGTGCCTTTGCTGAAACTGTGCTCACACCGCATATGCCTCAGAGGGGCTTGGGCCTCGCGGGGAGTAAAGTAGACAGCCAAAGATCTTCCTGTCTCTTCTTGGTAATACTTTAATGTCAATTTGTGCTGTGTACTTATGAAGCTCATTATATAAGGACTCACTAAAACATTAAACCAATTATGCAACATTCCATTAAAGCACAGGTGACGTAAATGCTCACATAAATTTGCCCTGATTTTAGTAACCAGGAAAATGCATTTATTGTAAAATCCTTTTTAGCTTTAGATAGTATGGTTTACATTCCTTCTTCCTAGATAATGCATCCCAGTTTGAATTTGATGCACAATAGTGAACAGAAATATCTATAATATTACATAGTTTCTAGGTAAAAGTATAGATTATACCAGGATTCCCCAAAAGTAAATTATTGAAGTTAGAATAATATTTTTACTCCTAATGCATATCAACAGGTTTATACATACTAAATTTTCTAGAATTAGTTAAAATAGTCAATCTTAGTGCATTATATGTATTTCAAAGTATTTCTGACAATTTTAGAAGACACAGGATGAAAGAGTTTAGATATATTTTAATTTACTATAGTGCAAGGTGAGTTATTGGCTTATAGAAAAATATTTAAAATTTAAAACATAACATTAGAAATGCTCAAGATATTTACCTTTTTTTTTTTTGGAAGTGTCTCTGAGATTTAAAATCTGCCTCATTCCAGTGACAATTTTTTACAATCACATCTCTGAACAATATTATGAGATTCTTTCAATCTTTTCATCCTTTTTATTTATTGAAGGCAGTTTTCTGGTGAGCCTTTTAAACATGCAAGTTCTACCCGTGATCATAAAAAATAAATCACAGAAGCTCTTCGGTGCTAGGTATCATTTAGCCTAATCTAGACAGTGACATTTGGGCCACTAACAGCATAATCATGGTTATTGCTACAAATTGCTCCATGTTTGAGTTTTAATGTTATAAGTAAATTATGCCACCGGATAAAATATATGTTTCTTTGGGAATTAAACATGTTTATTTCAGGACTGTGGCCATGGAATAGCACGTAGACTTTAGCCTTCTTTCATGTAGTAATACTGCCACCTTCTGAGCCACAAAGGGATTGTCCTCAAGGTCGGCCATCGAAAGACTTCTCAGGTGTCCGTCTGCAGTGATCCGGCAGCAAAACAGTCCCATCGAGAGCATTCAGGTCCAGAAACTGTCTGGCTTAATCATATAAATGATAAGTTTTCTATTAACTCTTCCTTTTCAATAGCTAAAAATGAATATGCACATCCAACTGTCAGTAAAAATACTATTTCCTTATCTTGTTTTACCACCAAACTGCCTTTTTATTTCCTGGACTCGAGAACTACCTTGATGGGTGATGTGCAGCTTCCTGGCAGACAGCTCGGTTAACGTGAAGATAATTCTGGGCTGGAAGTTACAAGGTCAAAGCAGTTGCCTGGCAGAAGTGGGGCAGTGGTGGCCACAGCTGGGGTTGGGAGAAAGGGACGGCAAATGTTGCTGTTCTGTCATTCAATCAGACAGTATGCCCTTCAGCAGAACAGTGAGCCCTCCTGATTCTTTAGAATTAGTGAGATTAGCATGAAGTACATAATGCAGGATGATGGAATTTGTCATAATTTGCATTGTCCTGGAAAAATTCGGGTTGATAGGGCGACACATCTTGGAGCATGCCATGTCCCACGGGCAGGTCACAGAGGGAGCCTGGCAGAAATAATTTTGTGGTATGTGCATCAGTTGCAGATGCTTCATAAACAATTTGTCAAAATAAAATAAATAGGAGTAGGTTAGGAAGGTATAGAAAGTAGGGTCATTGCAGAAACATCTCAAAGAATTAGATAGACCATCCTTCGGTATCACATTTGAGAAAATGAAAATACATAGAATGGATGACTTCATTCTCCTTTTGATTTTTAAATTCCCAAAACCTTACTGGTAAGTCTTTCCTTTTTCTGTGACCGAGGAGTCAAATCTTGGAAAACACGTGTGTGTTTCTGCAAAATTTACTTATTGGAGCCCCTTACAGAAATTATCATATACAGCTACGTTAGAAAAGGTTTTATGAGGGATCACTTCAGACCTTGATAATGTTACCTAAGTGGAGATAGGAAAGGATAATCGGCATGTAGTTGACAAAACGAACATGACAGTGTTACTTATCTGCAGCAGCATTTCTGGAAATGGGCATGCAGAATTCAGACAGGCAAGGGGAGCATGCTTATTTAGCACAGCATTGCAAGAACGAAAAGTCCAATGTCAGGAATTGTCCCCGGTTTATTGATGGAGCACCTGACAGTGATGCCACTGTCTTTGATATTCAGGAATTTATTTTACCCAAGAACATTATAACTGGTGTTTGCAGGGTAAGCTATTTATCATTTCAATATCTGCTTCTACTTCACAAAGACATTTTGCAATATCTCCTTCATTTGTCTTTCTTCATACATTTCAAACAAAAGATTAATGCTGGCAGTTCAGTAACACTGATCTTTTATGACAGTTGAACATTTGTGTGTTGAGGGTCTAATAAGAAAAAAAACTAAGTAAGTAGTTTAAAGAAAATGAAAAAACAATCACTTGTGAGGATCAAGCTTACCCTAAAAATGTTTCTTCTTCCTCCAGTGTTAGATAGGAAGAATACCCATTTTTTCAGATGGTTATAATTGTGGAATTAGGTTTTATAAAAACTAAAATTACCTTAGGGCACAGCTCAACGTGAATAAATCTTTCAACACCCAGTATCTGGAAACACGATCCACATGCAACTCATAATGCCCTCCAATTACAAGTAGATCGAGAAAAACTGTGTGAAGTTTTTCTTTAAGTATTATTTATTGAGTTCTATAACATGAAAGTGACTCCAAATAATTGTTAGTTCAGACTATTTTAAATCATTTGTTGTTTGTAAAATAATAGCCCTCTATGTAAACCTCGTACTTTTTCAACTCACCCTCCTGTCTGTATTCTTCAAAACCGATTGCTTTCAAACAAACTGTTTTACTAATCAGAGATAATAACTGCTTTATGGTGCCAATTGTCAAAAACTAAGTTTTTTCTGAACATTATTTTCCTAATATATCATCTCTTGACTCATAAAAGGATCATTTTTAATGACTCTGCTTGCTGGGTTGTAAGATTTCAGCCCAATTTCAGCATTGTGACTTTTAGTGGATATCTTGTACAGTATTTGTTGCATTAGGAGTTGGGATTGCCTATGCCACATTTTTCTATTGTCTATACCACATTTTAACTATTTTTCCATTGTCTTCTTTTTCATGAATACTACTCTGAAAAAAATATGTAAAACAGCACCTGTTGCTTCTGTGACACTTCTGTTCTCATAGGAAATGTACGGTGCCAGGTGATTTGCCTGGGTCAAAACTTTTTAGCCTTTTCTCCTAAGTGGAAAAGTCATAGTATTCTTAGGTAATCTTCAGGGCAGAAATCAACCAGCCAACAAACAAAAATTTTACTAGGTTTTTTTGCAAAAAAAATATGATGAATAATAAAAAAACTTTTCAAATAAATATACATCTCACCACCCACCTCCTAAGCTTTTTAAATAAATAAGAGTTTAAATTGTATCTTTGTACAAAGTTTTCTAAATTGAATGAACAGGATCATGTAGTAGATAGATCGATTTTGAAGTGTCTTTAAGCTTTATTACTTTGTTACCCTACCTAAGGGTAAACCTAACAATTCTAGTTTAACTCTTGATGTCATATGAACTGTTTAGTCATTTGTCCATTCAGTCATTACATGCTCCTACCGTTTATGGTGCCATTTCTGTGTCCTATGGAGGCTCCTGTCAGAGGGCATATTTCCCATAGGGATAGAGAGTGAAGTGAACAGAGAAGGCCCAATCAGCAAATTTAATCAAGAAGTATTTATTGGGCAAAGCACCTCATCCAGAGTTAACTGCATTGCCACTCTGCGAATGAGCCTTAGAAAATGAAGAGGGAGCTAAAGGAATTAGCTTATTAATGTGCTATCATCATGTCTGGACTGGATCCAGTCCTTGGTGCTTGCCTGGGAAATTCATTGCTTTTATCAAAGTACTTGGTGTTCTTTGTGTTAACAGGAGGCTATCTGATCCATGGTTCTTTGTCTACCTACTCTGTGATGCAGCCCAAATTACCAATTTATTTGACAATAACATGGGGTTTTTTTGCTCAGTACAGGTGACTTGAAAGCCAACTACACTTGTTTTTCATTCTTTTTTATTAACCTATCTTCTTTAACATATTAATGCCCCAAGGATTATTAATGCTGTTTGGATGCTTTTTCCATTTGGTCCTTGCTTCGGTGGCTGCCCCTATTAATTCTATCATTATACAGTTGTAATTTAGATTCCCTGGTGGGCAGGTAGACTCAGGAAAGAAAACAAAGATTTAATGATGATTGAGTCAACCAAGAATGCCATAGAGCCAATATAGCATAAACAAGAATGTGACATAAAGAAATCTATTGTATAACTAGAAGCATAGATTGTGTTCATGGATAGGAGGAATTAACATCATTAAAATGTCCATACTACTCAAAGCAATCTATAGATTCAACAAAATTCTTATCAAGATACCAATGGCATATTTCACAGAACTAGAACAAACATTCCAAAAGCTCATATGGAACCATAAAGATCCCTGAGTAGCCACAGCAACCTGAAGAAAGAAGAACAAAGTTGAAGGAATCACACTACCTAATCAAATTATACTACAAGGTCATTATAATCAAAACATCATGGTACTGGCATAAAAATAGGCACATTATCAATGGAACAGAATAGAGAACCAAAAAATTAACCCATGCTTTTATAGTCAATTAATATTTGACAAAGGAAGCAAAAACATATAATGGGGTAAAAATATTCTATTCATTAAATGGTGTTGGGAAAATTGGACAGATAGGTGCAAAAAAATGAAACTAGACCCCTCACTTATGCATTAAAGACTTAAATGTTAGACTCAAAACTATAAAATCATAGAAGTAAATATAAGCAGTAAGATCTTGGGCATTTCTCATAGCAATATTTTTTCTTATATATCACCTCCAGCAGGGAAACATAAACAAATAGGACTAAACAAAAGAAAACATAAATAAATAAGACTACAATATACTGAAAAGTTTTGCTCAGCAAAGGAAACCATCAACAAAATGAAAAAACAACCCAGTGAGCCCTGGCCAGTGCGGCTCAGTTAGTTGGAGCATTATCCTGTACACTAAAAGGTTGTGGGTTTGATCCCCAGCCAGGGCACATACCTGGGTTGTGGGTTCCATCTCCCAGTCAGGACATGTATGGGAAACAGCTGACCCATGTTTCTCTCTCACATCAATGTATCTCTCTCTTTCTCTCTCTCTAAAATAAACATTTTTTAAAAATTTTTATTAAAAAAGAAAAGAAAACCCACCAGATAGGAGAACACATTCACCAATGACACATTTGATAAGAAGTTAATATGGAAAATTCACAAAGAACTTATAAAACTCAACACCAAAAAAACAAACAATCCAATTTAAAAAATGGGCAGAGGACCTGAATAGACACTTCTACAAAGCGGGCACACAGATGGACAATAAACATATGAAAAGGTGTTCAACATCACTAATCATCAGAGAAATGCAAATTAAAACCACAATGAGATATCACCTCACACCTGTCAGAATGGCCATCATCACTAAATCAACAAGCAACAAGCATCAGTGAGGATGAGAAGAAAAGAGAACTCTTGTGAACTGCTGGTGGGAATATTTGTTCTGCAGCCACTATGGAAAGCAGTATGAAGTTACCCCCCCAAATTAAAAATGGAACTGCCTTATGACCCAGCAATTCCACTTCTGGGTATATGTCTGAAAAAAACCCAAAACATGAAATCAAAAGAATATATGCACCAATTCATCGCAGCATTATTTACAATAGCCAAGATTTGGAAGCAGCTCAGAGGATGAGTGGGTAAAAAAGCTGTGGTACATTTACACAATGGAATACTACTCAGCAGGAAAAAAGATGGAGCTCCTACCCTCTGTGACAGCATAGAGGGATCTGGGAGAGCATTATGTTAAGTGAAATAAGCAAATCAGAGAAAGACAAAAGTCATGTGATTTAAAAAATACACTAACAAGCAAAATAGAGCCAGATCTATAGACAGAGAAAAGGCTGACTGCTCTCAGGGGCTGGGGGCTGGGTGGAGGTACTGGAGGTATTGAGAAAAAAAAGAAAAAACTAATGGACCAGGACAACAGTATGCAGGGGGTGGAGGAAGATACAGGGGGAATAATAGTGATGATAGAAGACTTGATTTGGGGCAGTAAACACAATACAGTGTACAGATGATGTGTTGTGGGATTGTGCACCTGAAATCTGTATAACTTTGTTAACCAGTGCCTCCCCAATGAATTCAATAAAAAGAAAAAATAAATCTATTGTAGAAATTTCAGGGTAAATGGATGACTTTCTTGAGTAAATGAAAATGTTAGCTAAACCACTTCCCATAGACTGTAATGCTAAGTGTTTATTTCAAAATATAAAGAAGGTAGATTGATTACTTAATATTTATTGACATTTTTCATTTGAAAGTTATTATTTTAAAGAAAAATATTTGGTTACTATAAATTCTTTGAAAAGTTGTTGATAATGGAAAATAACTGAAAAGAAATCAAGGCCAGGGACAGAATATGCCTATTTTAAATGGTTTTCTTTTTTCCCACCAGTGTAAATGTTTCTAATACACCTCAATGTGTATAAATTTTGGAGGTTCACTCATTAAAATTCTTTTATATCTCTCATAGTTTTTGCTACCTTTAATATAACAGTCATGTATAATACTTGTTTCTAGCTCAAACTTGCCATATAAGCCCTGAAGTTCTTTTACCAGGAGTATGGGGGAAAGGATGTGTTTCTTCCTGGTGCATTTTTACTTTTCCAAAATCACCATCCTACCCCTTAAAAAAACTGGGGGGTCCATTCATTTTTATCAAATAATTTATGTATTATAATTATAATTATATTATAAAATATTTCCAAAGTGATAAAAATAAATAAAATGAGTTCTCCCCCTTTTTTCTGTTCACTAATTTCTAATTCATCATTTTTATCGCCCAGGGAAGTTTGGGAGTCCATGGATGTAGACGAGGCTCTTTGGAGAATTTCAGCATAAGTATTTAACCAAGTACATTTTACTTTAGGGGAGAAAAAATCACTTCATTTGTTTCACACACATGGTAATGTCATTCCTCATAGATGATTTGGAGAATTTCTTCTTGCGTATATTACATGCAAACTCTATTATTTGTAACTATGCGGTAAGACTATACTGTACAATTATAGGGTGGGATGTCATCAAGCTCTAAAATGTTTCTGAAAGTGCAGGGCATTTCATGAGTGAGAATAGATGACAAGAGAAAAAAAAAAGCCACCAGTCTGACTGTGGACAATGGTCATATCACACTTCAAATGGAAAACTTCCCTGTTGACAGAACAGAATGATGTCGAAAAGATAAATGATGTTCTTATGTCCTGTTGCACACTTGGAACTGGATTAAAACTAATGGGTTCTAAAACTCAGGCTAAGAAGAATAAAACATGAAATTACCAGGAGAATCTGTAGAAAGGTAAAATAACCACTAATGAAACTGTTCTTGCCACCATGAGTTCACATTGCCATAGCACACATCTGAAACAGGCTGTTACAGCTAGCTTTCCAAGTCAATTGAAACCCGTCTACATCTGTGTGTATGCACACTGTCTGCCCAGTGAATAAAGGTAAACCATCATTCTTGCTAGAAATTGTTTTTACTTTGGGTTGAAAGTGCTTTGGTGTTGACAGTAGTGTTTTGTAGGATCTTTCCTTGGAATTGGAGGGGATGGGAGAATTACACAACAAATATCAAGTGCTGGTGAGGATGTAGAGAAAGGGGAACTCTTTTGCACTGTTGTTGGGAATGCAGACTGGTGCAGCCACTGTGGAAAGCAATATGAAGACACCTCAAAAAATTAAAAATCGATCTACCTTTTGACCCAGAGATCCCACTTCTCTGAATATATCCAAAGGAACCCAAACCACTAATTTGAAAGAACATAAGCATCCCTATGTTCATTGCAGCATTATTTACAATCACTAAGATTTGGAAGCAGCCCAAGTGTCTGTCCATCAATAGATGAGTGGCTAAAACAACTATGGGACATTTACACAGTGGAATTCTACTCAGCCATAAAAAATAAGAAAATTTTACTCTTTGCAACAATATGGATGGACCTGAAATAAGCCAGACAAAGACATATACCATGTGATTTCACTCCTATGTGGAATGTAATGAACAAACTGAACTAACAAGCAAAACAGACAGACTCAGAGGGAGAGCAGATGACCACTAGTGGGGGGAGGGGAGTAGGGGGTTAAGGGGCGGAGCGATTGAGCAAAGAGAAAAAAGGACTCATGGATATGGACAACAGTGTGGAGATTGCTAAGGGAGGGGGCATAAGGAGACTAAATGGTAATGGAAAAATACAATAAAGATTAAATTTCAAAAAAGAATTATGAGAAGTGAGTCATTCAGTGGCACCAAGAGAAGTGGGGAAGCATGATAACAGGAAGACATAGAAAGCTTGCTTCTGGCCAGGCAAGAGAGCTAATGTGATAGTGTCAGGGCCAGGAAAAGACAGCATTCCCCTCCAAGGCTACTGTAATAGAACACCCAGAATGCAAATGAGAACAACGCGTGAAGATGTTTGGCTCTACTGAATAGCGGAATGGCTCTTAACTGCAAGTGAGTTCAGACGTAACAGAGAAACTGGTTGGGGGTCAGGGACAAAGCTATAGAGATACAGCATATTCCTCATGCTAAGCTAAGAATGTATTATTTAATCTGCACAGCCCTGCTTTTAGATAAATATTATTACCCCATTTTTAGGTATGGAAACTGAGCTCCAGAGAGGCGTAACTTGTCCAGAAGCACACAATGAGTAACTCGTAGAATAAGGGTATGAATCCCAATTCTATCTGACTTCAAACCTAGGTTCTAATCATACATTATTTTTCAAGTTTGGGGAAGAAAAAACCTAATAAAAATGTAAATACTAAGGTAAAGCCCTTTAATACCTATGTGCAGAAACTGAATTCTGCATTAGTAATGAGAAAAGTGAGTAAAGATCTGGAATATTCATGTTTTATGAGGAGAGAACAGAAGAATTTGAGGTTGTAGTAAAGAAGCAAGGATGAATAATATGAGCTGAAAATTATTGAACTTGAATATTATTATGTTGTTTAAATCATAAAGTATTTTCATGCGAATAATGCCAATGTTTTATTAACTGAATACATTTTACAAGGAAATGAACTTAAGTAAAAACAAGCAAACAATAAAAAAACAATTTGTTGTGTGTGAGAATATGTGGACCAATGGGTGTTGAATGGCTGGCATGGGCTACCTAAGAGAGCTACAGAGGATGTCTCCAAAGCACATTTCTTCCTGTATTGGCTCTATGAGTTTCTTTGCTTAGAATCTTTGGCTGACACTTATAAAATAGTCAATATATGCTTTAGAAATAAACACAAGAATGAATGAATGCTTTTCCCACCCAGCCTAGAAATTCATATATGCCTTGCTAAAAATGGGTGACACCTGAACAGTGGGCCAATTTGTTGGAAAAAGGAGACTATTGAGAGGTCATGATTTTGCTAAAAGCCACAGAAAAGAAAACAGCCCTAGCTGGTGTGGCTCAGTGGATTGAACACAGGCCTGCAAACTAAAGGGTCGCCAGTTTGATTCCCATCAGGGCACATGCCTGGGTTATCGGCCATGTCCCCGAGAGGAGGCACGTGAGAGTCAACCACACATTGATGTTTCCCTTTCTTTTTCCCTCTCTACCCCTCTCTCTAAAAATAAATCATTTTTTAAAAGCCATAGAAAAGAAAATGACTTCCTTGCCTTTCAGCCACCTGTTCAGGTCAAAAGCCATGTCTCCTCTCAGGCATTTTAAGTGACACTAAAAAATGTTATTAGCACATGTTTTCTGAATTTAAAAAATTATTTGGGGTCAGAATATGTCAATGCATACTTAAATGATAATATTTAAATCATAGTTTTCAGGCAATGTCTTTCTTGAGTCCTTAATTTTATAAGCTATTTGAGGGAATAGACCTTCTAATTTTGTTTTAGAATGGGTTATCTTTAAAGTTTTAAAAAGGAAGTAGGTATGAAATTCACCTCTGAGAGCTCCTGTAAATACGAGTTGACTTAAGGAACAAGACTTTAGAAGCCCTTTTGATTTTTACAGGATGGTGCACTCAGAAATGTAAATGAAGTAGTATAACGGGACAGATAGGCAATTGTCTATTTCAATATTACATGTGACAAAGCATTTATCAGTAAAAGGCATAGAATTATATGTCCAACAAAGACCTAAACAAGCTAACAAATTCGCTAGAAAATCTGAGAGAACTTGAAATTCTATGATTCTTTCCTATGATAATTATGATTAAAATTGAAAGTATTCATTAGGATTTGCATCCTCACTGAACATAACAAGAGGTAAAAGTAACTTTACCTATTTAACTATGCTTTAGATTTTATTAAAGCATCTAGACATTTAAATTTGAATTTTGTACCTTTATTTCATGTGTTTAAGATATGTTGATAGTTTTCGGTAGCTATGAAATCTGAATATAGAATAATCCAAATTTCATATTTTTGTTAATGCCATTGAGTCTGGTGTATACTGTTGTAACATATACAACACACACAACTCTATGCTGTGGTCTCAGTGATCAGGACATTTTCTCTCTCTCTGCCTTTTAAAAGCCTAGCCGCTTTAAAATTCCAGTTTAAATCCCACCACTTCATTGCTAGTTTTATCCCAGCCATGAGCTACAACTCCAGCCTCCAACCTCCAGCCTACCACTCATTGGTAAGACTCTCTGGTTATCTATTACAGAAGCCTACTTTAGTCATTTGAGCAAACAGTAGGAAATTGATGGTGCTGCTGCACTATCTCCTAGAACTTCAAGGTGGGAATTGACTACCCCTCAGAAAACTTTTAGCAAGTAGAACTAGAACCAGGAACTAAAATCAAAACAACCATGATAGCAAAGACTTACATCACGTGTATTAGTCTGCGCGGGCTGCTATAACAAAATACCGCAGACTGGTGGCTTACACAGCAGAAATGTATTTCTCACAGTTCTGGAGGCTGGTGGATCCAAGATCTTCCGGGCCAATCAATTCTGTTTTTGGTGAGGTTTCTCTTCCCAGCTTGCAGACAGCTGCTTTCTCTCTGTGTCTCCACACGGCCTTTCCTCAGTGCATGTATGTGAAGAGAGACCTTCCTCTTCAGGTAAGGCCAACAGTCCTCTCAGACTAGGACTTCACCCATATGACCTCATTGAATTTTAATTACCTGCTAAATTCCTTAACTCTAAGTATAGTCACGTTGGGGGTTAAGGCCTCAGCAAGTCAGTCACAGCATCATACTTCCTAGGTACCAGGTATTATCATTAAGCACCTTACATGAATTAAGTCATTTAATGCTCACAAGTATCCTATAAAGTAGGCACTATTTTACAACCATTTCATAGGGAACAGAAAGCAGAAAAAGGTTATGTAACTTGCCCAGGGTCACGTGGCTTATAATGATGAAACCAAGTTTAAACACAGCTGTCTGGTGGTGGACCGAGTCCGTAGTCCCGAACACTGTGCTTCTGTTTCAGGGTTTGCATTATTGCGCAGCATAGCGGCCTCTGCTTCTTCAGTTCACATGGAGGAATGAGTCCAGCTGCAGCCCCAGAGTTTCCATGTTACAGTCCTTGCAGTCCCCACCCCCTAAGTCTCAGCAAGCGAATTCCAATGCAAGTGTGAATCAGCTTTTGCCCTCCATAGTGCCTAACAATATTGATTGAAGAAGTGCAAAAGTCATCACTGTGTATTTCTCAAACTGCTTGTACTCTGTATGTTTGTGTTATTCCAATGGACACAATGGATAAAGCATGTTCTCCTTGTGTTCACACAGCTTGTTTTACTATTGTTTTGCCCTGAAATGGCACCTTGGTTCAGATGCATTTCTTTGAAACAAGTGTAATTACTGAGGTTTTTTTATTAAATATGTGGGTTTAATCTCCTGGCCTAAGGAAATATTTGCAAAGGATATATATTCCTCCTGTTTTTCTTTAAATTGTGACTTCTAAGGTATTAAACTGGAGAACATAAAAGGATGGGTAATGCGTATTTGTTTGATTGTTTAACTCAAGCTAAATTGACCTCTATTTGAATCCCTCTATTCCTAAGGGAGTGATCGGTCTGTGGTTTGGGGAGCACAGTAGCTTTGTGGGAATAAGAGTTCGCTTCTTACAGTGAAGGAAGTGTGGCTGAACAAACTGTTTTGTGTGGAAGCTGTGGGGGCAAAAATAATAACACTTGTCCTCTCACCTCTAACTTTTTCTAGCTGGGCTAATAATCAAATTGATAGAGACAGATTAACAGTAGAAAATCAAATTTCAATGTGTGTGTACAGGAAATTCACATAAGCATAAAAATTCCAAAAACAATGAGGCACATTGGGTGTATAAGTCATTTTGGACAAGGGAGAAGGACGGTAGGGAGAGTGAAGGGATTTGAAAGGAAGCAGGCAATTTATAGGTAGAGGAGACCGAGTGGAATACCCACAGCAGGTAAGTCCCTGCTTCTTTGGGGCACAGAGGCTGGTCTAGCTACCAGGCCTCTCCTTGGCACCTTCCTATCTACCGTATTTAATTAAAGCTAGGCTAAGGTGGGCATCCTAAGATTTCCTTCCTAGAGAAGGCCTTTGCATCTGAATCTTTCCAGCAGAAAAGGGGAGAGGGCAAAGGTTCTTTCTGTGTCTTTTGTCTCTTAATAACCAGATTAAAAGTAATATCCCCAAAGACAAAACTTTGTTCCTTTTCAAAGCCTTGTGTTTGGCTGCCAGTGGTGTCTTAGGCAGGTTCATAACGTACCTTCACGTTAGCTCCTTCTATCTGATTAGACCAATAACAAAGGGATTTGTAGCAACCGAGTCTTGCCTTTGACTCCCACTTCTGCCATTTTGTTAGTGATGTGACCATTGGCAACTTATTGAACTAATCTGAGTCTGTTTACTGAGCTATAAAATGGGAATGAATGTAAATATCATAAAACTGCTATCAGAATTTAATGAAAATGTATCTAAGTATTTTTTCTGTGTTAGAAGCTCAACAAATATTGACTTCATATCCCAGTTTCTTAATTAAGAAAATATGACCATAATAAAAATATGTGCTGGGCTGGATCCTTCTAGGTGGATACCATTTCCTACATGTACAAGAGCATTTGAAGGAGCTTTAGGACCTCAGGATATCAGACAGTATTAGAGAAATAACCCAGACTTTCCCTACATGGCCTTAAAGGAATGAAATAAACGAAGTTTACACCAGTGTGGACTAAGTGCATTAAGTCTTGCATAGAAACTGTATAGAAATAACTATTGACAAAATAGCCCTAACTATATTATCAGCCTAGTACTACTTCAGGTACAATTTGCTAAGCCTGGAAAAAAGTTGTAATAACCAATCTTGGATACTTCCGTGCAAGATTTGGGAACCAAAGCCCAGATGTTTCTGCTCACCATTGAAATTACCTCACCTGTAATTTAACAATTCCAAGAACAAAATAGCAAGTGAGTTAGCAGAACTGGATGCACCGTCAGTGTTGTTTCTCTGAAAGTAACTTTTCACTTCAACATAGCACAGACTGAAGAGTATAGCTAGTGTTCTCATTTCCATTGTCTCTTTTAATTTTATATTTCTTATCTTACTAGTTGCTGCCAATGAATTTCATTTGTTTGTTTGCTAACAGACAGCAGTTCGAGGTATATGGATTGCATCTTGTATTTCAGTTATCATTTTTAAGAGTTTAAAAACACAGCCTTAATAGTGTGGGAAAAATACAGAAAATGAGGTCCTGGAATTCATTCAAATGAGATTTTTCTTACTGACTGAAACTCTTAATAAATCTAAATGTCTCATTGTGTTCAAAGATTTCAGGGGTTGCGTGAGTTCTCCCTATTCCTATAGATTTAGTCAGACCTTATAAACAGACATTTTACCCTAGGCACAATCAAGAGATAATAAATTTGGGAGAGTTCATAGGAAAAGAAAAGAGTATAGGTCTTAATGAATTGAAATAATTTAACTTATAATAGAATGACTTTGAGAACAATTAATAGTGTTCAAACATAGGAAATCATTTTATTTAGATGGTATTCTCAGTGACTTCCTTTTATGGATGAAGGGAATGATTCTAAATAGCAGCAGATGAATTGGAGATTGATATTGAGGAGTTATCTTAAATGATCCATCATATAATTATACACTCAGATAATTGCATAGTCAAAAAGTTTTTATGCTAACAACATCCATCTTGACATTGCTTTACATATAACCTATTTAGTATTCCTTAATTTAATTTATATTGTTTTCCTTCACCCTATGGCCTTTCCTGGCTCTTCTCCTCACTGGCCAGCCTCTTTATTCCTATCTTTTTCTCCTCATGTATCCCATCTGTGGTTACTCTCAGTTGCTGGTCCTTTGTGCTTATTTAGAACTTTTACTTATTTTTTATAACTTTCTACTAATTAGCCTCTCTGTCCTTTCAGTTCCATTACATGTCTTCATGTATGACTTCCTCCCTTCTAATCTTATGTTTCAAAAACAATGAAATTGAATATATCCTGTAATCACTTTACCTTCACTAAGGTTTTGTTTAAAGATTTTATGTATGTATATATGTATGTGTGTATGTATGTATTTTTAGAAACAGGGGAAGGGAAGAAGAAAGAGAGGGAGAGAAATATCAATGTTTGGTTGCCTCCTGTGCACCCCCCACTGGGGACCTGACCCACAACCCAGGCATGTGTTCTGACTGGGAATTGAACTGGTGACCCTTTGGTTTGCAGGTTAGCACTTAATCCACTGAGCCACACCAGCCAGGGCATTCTTTACTAAGATTTTTTATCATCTTTCTTGGGGAGGGAGGAAGACTCTCCATCCCCAGTGTATTCCTTAGTGCTGTAAAATCAGCAATCTTTTAGGCTCCTGAAATAGGAACTCTCATGTCATCTTTCAGTAGCATCACCTTGCTGCCAGTAGAAGTGGAGATCTTTCATGGGGTCAGAGCAAAGCATTTCACCAATCCACACACAGGAGATTGTGGTGTGGCAAGATTTATCTGGGTGGAAGGCTGCCTCTGTGTCCCATCTCCATCCGTCCTGCCATGGAAAAAGTCCAACCATGTCTTTAAAGGCTAAGACAACAGCCAGAGTTTAGAGTTTCTATGCCATATTCAAGCTTAATTCAATCCAGCCCTTTCTTACCATCTGGCTTGTTTAGTTTGTGTTCCGGGCTGCAGTCTGTTCCTGTGATGCTGTATCCAGGATCCTACCTGAAAACTGAGCTTGCAGTCAACACAGCCATCAGCCAGCCTTGTAGCTGCTGGTGCCAGGTATGGGTTATGGAGAGAGAATGCACAAGCACATAGAGTGAGTGTGGGTCAGAGAGTGAAAGAGAGAGAGAGCTCTTCTTTGTTCCCTGGGATTATATTTCCTTGAGCTTGGGAAAGACCAGGAACTTTTTCAAAATAACCAATCAACTTTCCAAGCTTTCATGGGTCCACCCTGACCTCAATGGCCGAGAACCACCTCCTGCGCCATTTTGACTTTTCTTGTGCATGTGCTTACTTCTCCCAACAATTTCGTACTGAAGGGGGGAAGGGAGGAGTGGTAATTCTTGAGGGGGGCACTGCTGTGCTACCCTGGAGTATGTGAAGCTGTAGCTTCCTGGCTAAGCAAATAGATGTATGCTCCCCCGTTTGTTGGTCTCAATGTCTAATTCTCTTTGCTTCCTTTCTTACTAATAATTGGCTAATAAGTTCTTCCATTTTTCTTTAAGAAGCCTCTCAGATCTTCCTTTCATTATCTTTCTGCCATTGCCATTTTTAATACCTTTTATCCAGACTAAATGCAATTGCCTTCTACCTGGCCTACTTATTTCCATCTCCCTCCTTCCTAATTCTTCCTGCAACTATGGCTATAACACTGTTATTGTTATCCTACTGTTCAAAATCCTTCCGTTTCCTTTAATATACTACATCAAGTTCAAATTATTTTGTCTGCCTTCCATTAGACTGTACTGGTAGCATTCAGACTCTGTTATGGCATTGAGCTAAGAGACCCAGGAGTTCCTATATCCTATCCTGCCATGCACCCCCTACACGTGAGGTTCTCAAGGGAAATAGATATATACAAAGAGCAATGGCAAATGAAAATATGAGTTATGTGTAATATTAGCAAGGTGTCTGAAACCTGCAGATTATTCTAGAAAACTGATGAGCATTTGGAGATTTGGGCCTAAATTCAGCTTCTCCATCTTGCAAAGGCCAGATATCACCATAAACAAATCACCAAGCCTGAGATAATAAGAACTCCTGAGAAGCTAACTGCTCTTTGGATTGAGCAAGATGGATAGAGAGACAGACAGAAAGTCAGGCAGTAAACAGGTGAGAATAAGTACCTGCTTTGGGAAGGGCTTATCCCTCAGTCTGATAGGTGAGAAAGCAGCAGAGGAGAGAGAACCAGCTGACCCAAGAAGACCTCAATCTTACACCGGTCTAGTTTCCAGGGTAGACGAGTAGGAAAGAGCATCTCTCCCTGTGAGTGACCTTTTGGCATACATAACTAAAAGCTGCCTGGCCCAGGTCAAGGCATCTCTCCCAACTGGATTAGCAGCCCCTCCCTGCCCATTCACTACAGTTTACAAGGCTCACTGGAAGGAAAACTCCTGGCAGCCCTATTTGTCGCTGCTTTCAGTCTTTCATTCTTCATTGCTCTGCACACTCCCCATGCACAGTTCCTGGACTGTAGCATTTCCTTCACCTCATCTTTCCTTTGTCCAAATCTTTACATTCTTTCAAGACCAGTTTGTGATTTCCCTCTTCATTAAAATGAACTATTGCTTATGAATTCCTCTGAACTGCCATAATTTTTATAATTATTTCTACCAACTTTGACACTTAACTGCATTCTAATTGTTTTATGTATCTTAGTAAACTCTTTGAGTGCATAAACTGTCTTTCTTTTCTTTCAAGCAAAGCTCCTAATATAGTACCTATTACACTGTAGAAACACAGAGCTAGAAAGGACAATAGAGATCAATTATCAAGGATTATTGGTTCGTGAAATAGTATGTTTTTGATTGTTAAATTATGTGTATATGATACTGTTAAATAATATTATAGTGGGAGCATGTTGCCTGGTCTGCCATCTTTACACATTGGATCCCAACAAGGAATAATATTCAAAATACTTAGCAGTCATTATTGAACAGGCACTGACCAACCAATCAGAATGGATTCTAACTGGCACTGTACCAAATAAATATTAATTAATTGAAAGCACAAACTCCAGCTAGTTCAGAACCAAAATTAACTAAAAGTTTAATCCCTGCTTTCCTGAAGATTAGCAATTGATCTGTGGCCGTATCTTATGTATCTTTACTGCATTTTTGTTAGGTCTTCCTATAAAGCCAATAAAAGCCAGTCAAGCTGATTTAATACTCAATCTGACCACACTTTCTTTTCCCCTTCCTGCTAACATAGCTCTTCTATTTCTATACACTATAGGGTGATGGCTTATTTTGCACACTATTTCAAGCTTTGACCTGTAAGCATCATATTTGCAATGTCACCTTCCACAATATATAATAAGCATCTCCATTGGCTACTCCCAAGAACTATGAGGTGGATGCAGTCACAAGCTCCACTAAATAGCAGCCCTATGCCTTTTGTGATATAAGGAAGCCCTTTCAGGTTACTTCTTATGCAGAACTTGCTTTGGGCCTAGATGTTTTTATATTACACATACTTTAATAAACACATATTACTTGCATGTGTTCTAAAGTACTTGTGTTCAGCCGCAACCAGTTGAAACTATAAATAAAATGGTTTAACAATAGAACTAGCCATCCACACCTCTCACATCAACAAGGTAATTTAGGTGCTTTGTTGCATCGAGTCAGTCACACTTTAATGTCACTACAAAACCCCGATAGTGCCACACTGTCATATAACTGCAATATAGAAGAGAAATGATGTTGTTGTTTTAACTTGTCAATTTACTTGTTTTTGTCATTGTTTATTTTGGGATAGGTTCCATATTTTACCTGTCAAGTGGTGAAAACTAGTATTTCCAAACTGAACTCTAACATATTATGGGGTTAAGTGTGTGTGTGCTTTTAAAGATAATAGATTCGTCTCCATCCAAAACTAAAAGCTATGTAATTTTTTGAAAGACAGAGAGACAGCCGTGCTGAGTACTAACACCTTCAGAAGCTATTGTCACCGTGTAACAGAAGGACTGTCTTGCAGATGGAGAGAGTAATGTTAAGATTCCCACCAGAGCTTGTCCTTCTATGCCTTTGCCCCCAGTGCAAAGGAATCTGTCAGACCCCATCCTGTCTTTGAAGAAATGCCGAAAGAATGTCATTTCAGTCTGGCTACACTTAGGCATCATGTGGAAGATTGCGGATGCTTTCGAGAAAAAGGGACATATTCTGGAAAGTGTAATTTAATTTAAGGATTATCAAAAGGAAGTTTTTTGGCTTTCTACAACTGGGTTGAAAGTTTACTTTTTTTCACAATAGTGGTTTCTCACATTTGTATTGTACTTTTTCCTTCTCACTTTAAGATCTTCGTTGATTCTCATTACATTCTATATTTTTAATTTTAGTGCTGTTCAAACATTCTGTATTTTATTTAAAGTTCTCTTACTATGTTTGTAGTCAAAAACAATACTGTTATTCTGTGTTTTCTGACCACTAGGACTTGTAAGTTATGTCTGGTTATTTTCCTAGTAGCCTCGATGAATTATTGTTCACTATGTGAATTACAGACAACATGGCATGATTATTTATCTCAATAATAATTATGAATATTGGAGTATAATATACTTTCATTTAACCATTTCTAAGTGTCCAGGATTCTCCAGACCTATAATTTATTTTATGCTCATCATCAGCCTATGGAATCCAAGGGTCTCAGCAAGGAAGTCTTCCCTGACCCCTAACAGAGTGAGGTGCTCTGCCTTTCTGCTCCCAGAACAAACTGTATACTGTACTGACCTTGTACTGAGGATGACATCACAGTCTTATGTCATAATCATCTCTGTGTGTTCAGGATCTAGCTCAACAAATGCTTGTTGAAAGAATGCATGCACAGATGAATATGCATATTGCACTTTGGTTTCATTTAAAGGCTATTCCATGTGGCTCCTACTCAGTTCCCACCCACTAGTCTGAGGGTAAGTTCATCCACATGATTGGGAAATGCAGGAGCTACCTAAAAATATCCTTATTAACCACAATTAAAATTAAAAATTGTATTTTTCAAACAACACTGGTAGAAGAGGGGACTAGATCAAAGAGGGTCTATTCTGGCTTATATATGGCTACTGGATAATATAGAGGAGATATTAAAGTGTTGGGTCAGAAAGGAGGCAGCAACATAAAATGGAGTAAAAATAGCCTCTTCAACAAATGGTGTTGGGAGAACTGGACAGCCACGTTAAAAAAAAATGAAACTTGAGCACCAACTTACACCATATACAAAAATAAATTCAAGGTGGATAAAAGACTTAAATATAAAGCGTGACACCATTAAAGTCACAGAGGAGAACGTGGGTAGGAAAATCTCAGATATTTCACGAAGAAACTTTTTTACTGACGTGTCCCCTAGAGCAAGGGACATAAAGGAAAGAATAAACAAATGGGACCTCATCAAAATTAAAAGCTTCTGCACAGCTAAAGAAAACAGTATCAAAATTAAAAGAGAACCAACTGTATGGGAAAACATATTTGCCCATGATACCTCAGACAAGGGTTTAATCTCCAAAATATATAAAGAACTTACACGACTCCACTCTAAGAAGACAAGGAATACAATTAAAAAATGGGCAAAGGACTTGAACAGACACTTCTCCAAGGAGGACATACAGAAAATCCAAAGACACATGAAACAATGTTCAATATCGCTAGCTATCAGAGAGATGCAAATCAAAACCACAATGAGATACCACTTCACACCAGACAGAATGGCCATCATAAACAAAGCAACAAACAACTGTTGGAGAGGTTGTGGAGAAAAGGGATCCCTAGTGCACTGTTGGTGGGACTGCAGACTGGTACAACCACTATGGAAAGCAGTATGGAACTTCCTCAGAAAACTAAAAATGTATCTGCCTTTTGACCCTGTGATTCCACTGCTGGGACTCTATCCTAAAAATACTAAAACACCAATCCAAAAGAACCTATGCTTCCCACTGTTCATGGCAGCACAATTTACAATAGCTAGATGCTGGAAGCAACCAAGATGCCCATCAGTGAATGAATGGATCAAAAAACTATGGTACATTTACACAATGGAATTCTATGCAGCAGAAAGAAAGAAGGAGCTCCTACCCTTTGCAATAGCTTGGATGGAGCTGGAAAACATTATGCTAAGCAAAACAAGCCAGGCAGTGAAAGACAAATACCATATGATCTGACCTTTAACAGGAACCTAAACAACAAAACAAAGAAACAAGCAAAATATAACCAAAGACACTGAAATAGAGGCCAGGCTGACAGTGCCCACAGAAGAGAGTAGAGGGAATCTCAGGGGACAGTGGGAAGGGTTCACAGGAACAAACTTAAAGGACACATGGTCAAAAACTAAGGGGAGGGTGGTAATGGGAGGGAAGTGGAGAGGGGTGGGAGAGGGGCTGGATTGGGAGTAAAAAAGAGAAAACTGTATTTGAACAATGATTAAAATAAAATAAAAAAATAAAAAAATAAAGTGTTGGGTCAGGTCAAAGATGAAACTTTAAATGCTATTTTGAGCAAAGCTTTGAAAATATTTAAGGGGAAAGAGTGACATTGCCTGGAGAAGACAACAGAATCATAGACAAAATGAATGCCAAATGGAATCTACTTTCTAATGAGCAGGTAGTATTGAAGAAAAGGAACAAAACTTTATTTTTTATTTTGATAAAGCACTCAAGAAACACACTGCATAAATTCTTGAGATAGATTGCGTTCCTTGGTCTAGAGGAAAAAATAACTATGATATTTAAGAAGTATTTATTTTAGTATTTGTGTTCTTCCTTTTATCCTGAATTTAAAAACTGAGGCTTGAGCCATATGAGTGAGAAGTCAACATGAACTAGAAAAAAAGGTTATTAAAAAATTATAAATTGTGGTGTCATATTTAGAGTATTTTGCTGGTATTATTCTCTTGAGGATTTAGAGACAATATGGAAGGATCCTTCTAGAGTTAATTTACACCTGTAATATTCCCAGGTACCATGGTCTCCCTCAGGGTTTCTGAAGAATAATGAGATGTTTATTAAATGCCTGAGCTCTCTAGATGAAATGTGATATGTAGTTAGAGTATTATTATCATTTGGTGTGACAAACTAGTGAATAAAGTATCTCTCTTAGTTATTAACAGTAGTAACTTCAAATCTATTCAGATGTCTCTCTTCATTAGAAAGTTTACCTATCTTTTTCTTATCGTGTCAAATAGAAATCTTACTTTTAGCACTTCATTATTCACCTCAAGGTAAAATTTCCCAACACTCAAATTTTTAAAGGCATATTCCTTATTCAAGGACAAAATTTTAATGTCCTAATTATCTGTAAACAAGGACAGATTTTTGCATGGTTCTTCCATGTTAGTTTCCCACTTTAAGACACATAAACATGGGAGTTATCTTGTGCCAGGTTCCTGGAAGGTATCTTGGTAAAGATATCTCTACAAAGTCTGGCAAGAAATCCAAGAGATATTTATACAATTAGGAAGTAAAGAAAATCTTGCATAAAAAGCTATGCACTAATAGTCCTTTAAAATCACTTAGGAAATGTCTTTTAATTTTCTAAATTAAATGTGGAATAAATGTATGTGAGTCAATATTAGAAAAAGAAAGTTTTATAAGTGTTCTTATTTTTGCAGCATTTTGCAGATGGAAAATTTTGGTATCACTCTTCAAATAGGAAATTTTAAGGAGCTCTAATAATCTAAATCTTTAATGAAATGAGGGAAATAGTACCCATGTATATAAACTTATTTCCTCTAGAATATCCAGTTGTACATAGTCTTGGTAATACATTCATTAGTTATGTCACACAAAACTCCCAGGATAGTGAACAATGAGAAAAGTGCGAGGACCCTTTGCAGTAGTTCTCATGATTCAGCCCCCGTATTGCCTTTTACATTGGCATGGTGTCCCTTCTCTTTCCTTCACTGTAAGATCAGTTCAAACTGTTTTAATCCACATTTTAGGTTACTTTAATTTAAAATTTCTATTTGTTTTTCTGTAATTCAAAGCCATTTTCTTCTTCCACTGACTTCCTAGGTTTATATTCCTACTCCCTCCTGGGACAAAAGTTTACCTAGGCACTTCCATTATACATGTAAAGTTTATGTCTAATAATTTGGAGAAATCAAATTTATACTTGTGGCTGTATTAATGATCAAGGAGAAACTATGAATTACAGAGAAATTATGCAGCGGCATCTTCAAAAGATAGTCAACACAAGAAACAGTTGCCATAAAAAGAATTAAGTTCAGCTTGAACTAAAAGATCTTTGGGAGGAGGAGGGAGGAAATCCTTAATGCCAACAAAGACCTCTAGATAATACTCGATTTCAGATTAGCTGAGTGTTTCCAGTTCTGCATGAGAGCAAAGAGAGCAGTGTGATTATGGGCGCCGTGCTCAGAGGCAAGCTGTACCGCTGTGCTGCATCGGGAAGGATAAAATCTCCATAAAAACCTAGTGAAACCGCATAAGGAATGTATTTGGGGCATCCCATTAAAGAAAAAAAAATGAAGTCATCTGGGTAGGAGATGGGGCAAGAAGGACTGAGGTATGCAGAAATGATTTCCAAGAGGAAATGATTTAATATATTGTGGGCTTCGACTTCTGGGAATTTCTTTTCATAAATCAATAGTCAAGACATGAATAACTGTAAGGATGGGTGGGTGTTAAAATGTTATATAGAAAATATATAAAGTGAAAGGAATGACTTAGGGTTCTTCCAGAAAAATTAATGAGTACCACTAAGTAACAATTTTGCTGGAATCCTTTACAGATCATATTGATGTCCTCAGGCCCAGTGCACCCGGAAACAAAGAAAAGGGTATTCTGAAGGAATTGAAAGGCTTTCTTCAATGGATTGCCTGAGGTCAGAGGCTAAAAAATAAGAACCAGAAGATAATACAGTTGTTGTAAAGGAACTCTCCTCCTGAGATAGGGAAGAAGAAAAAAAAGAACAAAGTAAAATAAATGAAAATTAGTATCTGAATTTTTATTACAATGAGTGAGTCAAGGAACCATTGTACAAAATACTTCATTTATCCTAAATTCACAGAGGAAAAATACTCTATATAAGAAAATGTTCAAATTACTTATTTATATATTTTAAGTAAAAAGTCAGAAGTCTTCTTAAAATATTTTTCAGTTTACCCTCATGTTTAAAAAAAGAATATATTTACTTGTTCTTCAAGATTTTATTTGTCCTTAAAGAATATTAATTAATTTACTCTGAAGTTATAATTCTCCAAAAGGCTATTGAGGTTGATAGGACTGTTTATCCCTGCTTGGATTTCTGAGTATTTGCACTTGGTTGATGTCTCTTCCCTGTGTACTAGTTGACTTGCGCTCACTTCTTGGCATTATCCACATGCTCAAGTGCAGTGACTCCCTCCCTGCCTTTGCCAGTTTGTTGCCTTCTAACTAACTGTGGGCAGAAAAAACAGACAAGGAGGTTGGTATAAACCATAACTAAAGTACAGTAAGTTTTGAGAAGACATTTCAGAAACTGGATGAAGACTGTGTGATCTTAACATGTGGTTCTTTTAGGAACAAGAATGGCTGCTCAGTAGCTGTATTTTGGAGAGGAAGGTAGGAAAGGGTTTGCTTGGAGGCTCCTGACTGCATTCTGGACAAGTAAACCTTGTGACAGGACTCATTTCTGTACGGCAGATAACTTGTTTGAAATTGGCAATGTCTTCATGATAGCAAATATGAAAAGGAAGTGTACAACCTGTTCCAAAAGCCAGCCCTGTGAAGCTGGGCTTCGTAATTGAAATCTTACCCATTCCATGTTACTTGTGAATAAACACCATCAGTAACTGCAGGATATATCTTTTATTTATATTGATAGGTTGTATGTCAAAGACACCTTCTCTTCATGGGAAGTTCAGTATACATGCATGGTCATAGTTATATTTGTAGCAAAATCTTCACTGTGAAGAATTCACAGCTAGGCCAATAATTCCTCTCTTTCAGTTGTTTCATAAGGTTTTGAGAAAAGTGGTGCAAAAAGTGTTGCTTTAAGTATGTCACCATCTGTGGCCTTTTTGTCAAGGACACTCCTTCCATCAGTCATCCAATGGCCTTATCAAGTGGCTTGGCACCAACTAATATTCAACAAGAATAACATTCTTCCCAAAAAGATATGGATTGCGCTAGTATCAGGCTGCTAAGGTGAAAAGAATGCAGAGAAACATGTTGTAAAATAGAAGGGACAATGATGTTCCATAGGCCAGGTGAAGTTGTAGTCCCATGAGAAACCAGAACCCAACAGGGAGACAAGTTCTATGGCACAGTGGATTAGGACGTTCCCTTTATTGCTTGCATTTATGTTCTAAGGATAACACATTGAAATTGTTTAGAGTACCACCAGTCAATAAATGCATTCTAATTATAGAAGTGAGAAAGCACATACAAAAATAAATAAATAACTGTTACACTGTTTGAATGCTAGAATGGAGATTCCTGATCAACTTTTTCCTGAGGTTCTTAAAACCACTTCAATTCAGAACGGGAATGTAGTTCTAGTACCCATGAGGCATTTTTCCAAAGTTATGTTTCTTACAATGCCCCTCTGTCTTTCCATAAATTCCCATTTCTTGAACTTCAGTTGCATATAACTTAAAGATCCTACTTAAGAAGTTGTTATACTTTTAAAATCACCCCAAATCTGCAGTCTCACAACAACTCTTTGAAGTAGGTTGGATCTCATTGTATGGTTATGGAAACTCAGAGAATGTTAGGGGCCTTCCAGGGCCTTTGGCTCTAACTTAATGTTTCTCAGGTATACAGATAAGCAACTTTCTAATCTTGTATATCTCTGACCAGGTCCGTGACCCTCTCAGAAAAATCCAGCCCTATCATTTCTGCTCAAAGGTGTTACCTGTTCCTAAGAAATAGTTTACATACATATTCAACATGAAATACTAGTACTCTTGGCTATTTATGGAGCTTCTCCTGCTTACTTATCTTTTCCTTTCCTGGTTTGCTATACTGATGTTGTCTTTAGGGGGTGATACCTACCCAGGTCATTGCTGACACTAAATGAAGGCACTAAATTTAGCCTAATGGTACTCAGTCTTTTCCCAAGTTGCCAATGTTCTCCTGTGTAACTACCAAGCCACTGACATTCTGATCGGTGTTGAAGTAGCTGGCATCCGGGCCCCTAATGTCTATCAACTGACTCTCTCTAATTTTTCTTTGGGCTCTCTTAGCATATTTCCTGCCCTAAAATTTAGAAATGATATAGTTAAAATCACCACTATCCCCATTTGAGCCTCTACCCTACCCCCCCCCCCCCACACACACACATACACACACAAATAAGCTTGCCCACTGGCCTGGAACCAAATTTGTAGACTCTTTTCCCTTGGCCAGGATGTGTGTCCTTGCATTCCCATTTCTGGCCTCCTGACTCCCTTTTTCCTCTTTGGGTCTGTGGAGGACCCAGACTCCCAGACCTGCAGACGTGCCCAGACACAGCTGAACCCTACAGTGTGTGCAGACGCTGCATATACTGTACTACTCATTAGTAAGCGAGCATCCTTCTGTTATATCCACATAGGCTTTTTTGTGGATTATTGCTGATGCTTTAAATAACTTACCTTTGACTTCTAAATAAACAAAATATTATATTTTAAGCATATTGAATATCCTGAGAACCTTCAACATTAAAATATATTACTTATGAGAATGTCAGTTTACTTCTGGGTTCTTCCTCCCAGAATTCTATAACCGCAGTCTAACTGTGAGAAAAACAGCAGACAAACCCAACTCAAAGAACAATTTATGAAATACCTGATGAGTGCTCCTCAAAACTGTCAAGTTCATCAAAAAACAGGGACAGTCTGAGAAACTGTCACAGTCAAAGGAGCCTGTAGGGACATGATGACTAAATGTAATGTGGGACCCTGGGAGGGATCCTGCAATAGGAAAAGAACAATAGGCAAAACTAAGAAAATGCAACTAAAATGTGGACCTAACTTAAAACAATGGACTGATATTGGCCCACTGGTTATGACAAATCCAACTTCATAAAGTAAGGTGTTAACAATAAGGAAAACTGTGTGTGGTTTGCACAAGAATCCTGTGTACTATCTATGCAACTTCTCTATAAATCTAAAATTATTATAAAATAGTTTATGAAATATGTGTTATATATACATATTTATTTACATTGTATATATTTATATGTATAAGTAAATGTATGTATACATTATATTTTATATATGATATAAAACATTTTATATATGTACATATAATATAATAGCAAGTATATATGTATATATGCACACTAAATCTTTTGTGTGTGTATGACATACTTTCAGGGATATATATTATTGCTTATTTGGACAAAGATTTTCTTAAAAAATTCTAACTGACAGGATGAATAATTATCTAATGACAGCAATCAAATTGTATAGGAGTACCCCCATTTAACTAACAAATTCATTTGACTAACCATTTAACAATAGGCAATGATTTTAAAAGTCAACAAAAATTTTAATACAATTTTTATGGAAGCTAATGAGAGTAAATTTGCACATTCAAAATCTTGGGGACACATTCGAATTCTCCAGGATTGCTCCCTGAGGTTGAGCAGCTTCCAGTGGCTGGAAAAGTGATGCCTAGATAATGATCATAGAAAAACATCTGAGAGCAAAGTAACAGCTACCTCTGGGGGTAAACAGCTTTTAAAAAAATCAGTGTAATTCTTCCAGAGGCCCAAAGAAGCGAATCTTTCTATGTTGATAACTATGTCATTTCAGCTCATTTCTCATGAAGTCTTCTGTTCGGCATAATCGCTAGCCCTCGTTTATCTTCCCTTGTACTCTGTTGATTCCCAAACTGATGGATGATTGAGAATCCTGAAGTGTGGTTGCAGAACAGCAGGTCTGTTTAAGTGGATTTGAGCAAGCTCCAGTGCAGCACTGATACGTAACCTTCTTTTCATTATGTTCATATGTATTTGCTAAATATCTTGTCATAAGCGATCATTTGACTGCCACCTGAGGAAGTATGATACCATCTTGTTTCACATTTCTGTTTTCAGAAACCCCAAGTAAGGCAAGAATGTGTGTGTATCTCCTTTTCTACCTCATATATTCTGGACCAATGATGCTTCTTGAGTGCAACTGTAAACCATAGCTGCAAATTGAGTTGCAAACACATTTTGCTTAAGGCACAAACCATAAATTAAAGTAATGATCACTTCAAGATGAAACTTTCTCTGTGTGTCTTTTAAAATCAGAATGAAAGTAGGTCAATGAAATTTAGGGTATTTTAGAATATGTACAGTATTGTATTGTTTGCCGGTACCTAATTTACAATTACAGAGCTCCATGAATATTGAAATGATTCAGCTTCCCATTATAAATGTATGTGGCAGTTTGGTTGTTGATCAGTTTATGAAGTTAATGCAAATGGAACTGTCTTCCTGTCAGCATTTGAAATCTATAATGCAGTCATGTTGTATATTCAGGGACAGGCCATTGACAGTCAATTAACAAGTTTGATTGGTATGTCAACTTATTCTTTTGAATTGTTAATAGTATGTTAATAGCATTCATTTCTTTGTGCAGTCCCATTTGCAGCTTCACAGCTACAGCTATTTTTTATAATTCTGAGTAACCTAAAATAGTGCCTTAATAATAGATTATTAAACACCTGTCTAGTGTAGCTCAGGGAGGTTTTCCTAGACTGGGAGTTTGCAGTGGATCCCTTTGATATTCAAATCAACAAATGATAGCCTTTTTATTCAAAACGTAAATTCTTTTGATGGTTAGCTTGTTAAGAAATATTCAGCTCTAGTCTGACCTGATCTGGTTTCCCGTGGAAAAGATCTGATGCCCTTTGAAGGTTCATAAATGGAATGCCAATGACAATTTGTTGTTGACGCTCTGCCCCTCAGCCCTCAGATGCTGCTGGTTGATGTGCCGCTTTAGCTTCACCAAATAATCCTTGCAGGTAAACGATCTATGGATTGATCAGATAGTTTCAAAGCAAAGAGGGCCCTTCTGTGGTCTGGATTTTTAGGCTTGGAGGGGTACTTAAAAAGATTCATCAAAGTTGACAGATGAATCTTAAGGCATAGAATGATGGGAGAAAGAAGAAATGTGGGAATATTTTTAAGTGACTAGCGTTATTACTTAGAGTTTTGAAAACCTTCAAATGTCGATCAAATCTGTTTCCCACAGCAGATTTATTTCTACCTTGGTTTTTGTTATGGTTGTTTTGTCTGTGCACGGGTTTACTCTCACTTTTCTGGGGAGGTTGATGAGACATTAAACATATTATTCCCGAATGATGCTTTGGAATAAGGTTGCAAGTTCATTTGCACAGCCATGTTTTATTCATACCATTCCTGTACACCAGAATGTAAGGATCTGCCATTTCTCCAGCCTCAAAAAAAATTGTCTTTACCAAGGAAGCAGTAAAAATTTTATTCCCTTTACATCCTATTCTTCACTTCTCTTGATGATGCTTTCTTTCCACAACCTACTATTTATGTTTAATTTTGACAGAAGTTTTCTAATAATGTGAAAAAATTCCCACCAATGTAATTTAAATATTTATTTAATATTTTTCTGTTCTATGCTTCAGCAAATTTAAAGGAGTAATTTGCATGTATCTGAATTAGATGGCACTTTAGAGATTTCTACTCAAATATCCTTAATGTACCGATAAGGAAACTGAGGTGTGTAGTGAGACCACACAACTAGTTGGCACAAACCCAGATCTTGTTATTCCTAACTCTGCACATGCCCTGCTTGCTGCCTTTAGAAACATGTAGAAGCTCAACTGAAGGATGATACAATTGTAATGTGCGTTTCTCAATTGGACATCAAAAGTTGAAGTCTTCTAGCTATAACATAAAAACCTTTATAACTATAGTTTACAATTAAGAACTATATTCGACACCCGTGAAAAATTTTATAGAGAGTATGTATTTTAATATGTAATTAAAGTACCTGTAAATCAACAGAGGTTAAGGAGAAAAGGAAATTAACTTCTGTCTTTGACAGTTTATTTGTTCACCTCTGCCCATAGGCAGGACCCCAGAACTTATGACCTATGTCAGGATCGGGGAAGGAGAGGAAAAGAAAGAGGGATGTAAGTGCTAACTGATAACAGATTTTATTGTGTCACCTTAAATAACCTCCCACCAGTGCTTTTCAAAGTGCATTTCATGAATCACTAGTTCCACAAGATGCTTGGCCACCAAAAAGATTCTGTGTCTGGAGAACCAGGGCATGTTTGCCCTTAATGGAGCTTCCCATGTCCCAAGACCTGCTGGCAGAACAAGGGCGCTGTAAAGTCTTGTAATAAACTTTTTACCTCTGCTTCAGCCAGGATTTCCAAAAATAATTTTAACACAAAAACCTTATTTGTTTTTATATGTGTTTCACTTGAAACCATTGAACATCTTTCATGGAAATTTGGGGGATGATTGAACAGCCCTGAGCAAATTAGCTGGTTTCTTTATAGCTCAATCTCCCCTTCTATAAATGTTATAGTAGTACCTATTGGCTTGAGAGTTAAATGAGCTACTATGTGTAAAGTACTTAGAACCGTGTCAGTCACATTGTGTTGTGTATTTGCTGTTGGTATTATTTATTTATTTTTCTTTTGTATTGACTTTATTGTAGTGACACTGGTTACAAAATCACACAGGCTTCAGGTGCACACTTCCACAACACATCATCTGTACTGTACTGTGTGTTCATCACCCCAATCAAGTCTCCATCCATTACCATTTATCCCTCCATACCCTTTCCCCCCTCCCTGTATTAGTTATTAACAGTAATATTGTTTGTGTTATAACTGAGAGGAATGAATGCCATAGTTTTATTTGCTTTGGTTTACTGAATGTGTGCATGTAGTAAACCGTGTACAAGGCATTGAGTTAAAGCTACAGATTTTATGAGTCAATAGAATAAGGTAGAAATAAGGTAAAGCAGACATATAAACTGATAAATTATAAAGGAAAGTGGGTGGTTGAGGTACATTGGCAGGGTAGATTGGAGCTAAAGGATAAAGGACTTTGTATCCAAGCCTAAAAGGTTGAGTTTCAGCACTGGCTGGTGTACATCAGTGGATTGAGTACCGGCCTACACATCAGAGGTTGCCAGTTTGATTCCCATTCAGGACACATGACTAGGTTGTGGGCCAGGTCCCTTGTGGGGGCATGTGAGAGACAACCACACATTGATATTTCTCTCCCTGCCTTTCTCCCTCCCTTCCCCTTTGTCTAAAGATACATAAAGCCTATTTTTTTAAAAAGTTTGAGTTTCATCCTGTGGGCAACAAAGTGAGTAGAGAAATTTTATGCATGAGAATGAAATGGTCAGCCTTGTTTTTTAGAAAGAGAGACTTGATAGCTGGGGCTGGAAAAATGAGAGAAGGGAGGCATGAAAACCTGGCAAGAGTATGGGCTGGGCCAATTGGACTGGAGAGGACATGTGTAGCTTAAAGAGACATTTCTGAGATAGAATTGACAAGAATCCATCGATCAATTAGTTGGAGAAGGAGGAATAGAAAAATGGAGAAACCAAGGATAATACTGTTATGTCTAGTTTGAGAGATTATGTAAATGATTATTTGATTTAGTTTTATAAATAAAGACACTGAGTGTTTCAACAAGGAACTTCCATGTGTCCACAGCCTGACATCAGTTTTGTAACAGTGACCTTCTTCTCAAGGTAGAGTAACTGAACATATGTGGAGATTGCTTAGTACACCTCATGAAAAGCAGGGGTAACACAAATCAAATGTGACTAACTAACATACTGGAAGCATATGGGAATATACATTGAAAAATGAAATGTAAAATTACATATACAAAGTTTAAAATCAGTGAAAAATTAGCACCATATCTGCATGCTCACAGAGTTTTACACAAAGCTCTGCTGAAGCACTTCTAATATCTTTATTGTATTTATTACTTCAATACCTTCCTCCACTCTCATCTTCTCCTTTCTCATTCTAAGTTTCTTGGATCCTGGATCTTGTTTGTCTTTGTATTTCCAGATCCATCCACACACAATACATAGTGAGTACTTAATGAGTGGTTTAGCTATATAATACCTGAAACACCATCACTCTAATTTCATTCTAAAAATTGAAATTCAAAACATATTCAGCAATGATAGGTATAAAATATCACCTAAGAACTTTTGCCTCATGTGTTTTGTACCTTCAAAATCTGGAGATTTTATTGGCCTGCAACATAAAATCTAACTGCTATGTTGCATGAATTTAGTAGGGAGGGAAAAGCCCAAACTCTTAGTCTGATGTTTATCAAATGGCAGTTGCTCTGATTTTTACAGCACATTGCGGTGAGGATATTTTAAGTTATCTGTGTTAACAATAAGCCTCTCCTCTCTGCTGTGGGACTTCTTGTTAGCATGGCCTTTTGTTTGAAGACACAGAACTCTCTAGTCTTCTGGAGATGTTGAGCCACTAGGTTATATTTTATACAATTTTATCAGAAGTTGGTTGACACATCTTCCTATTACCTCATGTGGTGCTTGTAAGTATTTTCATCTACTTCACGTTGTGCCCAGTTTTCGCCGTTCCCTAACACACCGCACAAACATACGTGACAGTAGGAAAGACATTACTAGCTCCAAATTCAAGACCAATATGCTATTTTTAAAGTGTTTTTTAATGCTCAGATGGGAACAGCATACTCCTTTCTATTCTCCACTCTATGTAACCAATGCCAAGATTCTAAATCTGTCCTGCGAAGATAACAAGAAGTGAAAAATAGCCGATGTAAAGACTATGGAAGGTTTTTAATGTTTCAATAATTATTCATCCCATCATAAAAAATTTTGCCTAAAAAATTTATCCATGCTTCTGTTACCCCCAGGAATGTCGATTTATACCATGTACCTCTTTAAGTATGCCTTAGGTTTCTTTTTTGGGAGGAGAAAGGAAGTTATGCTTTGAAAAGGGAATATAATCATGAAAATTCTCTCATTCCCAAACCTGTTTTAAGCTAAACGCCCATTGTTTTCCACTGTAGTTATTTTTCTCTAATCACAGGTCTTTCCTAATTCCCTGTAAAATACCAATTTTTATCCAGGTTGTGAAGTAACTATATGCACAGGAATAAATGTGTTTTATTAGAGGCTACTTTCTGAAGGGACAAGTTCAAGAACAGAAGTCCCTGAAAGTACATGAGCCATCCTATTGCTCAGCCGAAGGTGCACATTCCTGGTTTGTTCAGCTATACAGACCCCTTCTTCCTCAATCAATGGCAAAATATTTCAGAGATCTGGAATTTCGTAATGCAATTCTACAGTTTTCTCCAGTCCTGTAAGCTCTGCATCTTTAATCGTTGTTAATTCTGATATTTTAGACATGTTTTCATTAGAGATATTATAGCAAGAAAGACAAACTATAATGCATAAAACTTGAAGTATTATTTGCCCTTTAATTATATAATCATTATTGGAAATTATATTTATAGCTCCTCTAGATTGGATAACATTCTAATAATTTCATTGGTACATGTATATTGTTTGTGTACAAAACTCTTGCCAATTAAATAAATGTAAAATAGTTCATCCCTTATATAGCAAACAGCTTCAGTTACTCATGGATTCCTAATGTCTATTTTTGCACATAAGAACTGTGTCATGGGCAAAGTGACATGGTTATGGCTTTTGCAGTGTTGGGCATTGATTTTATACTGTCACCCACACATTTCCCCTTTGAAATCAGCAAAATGTCGCTATGGGATGGTGAATCCAGGTTTCAGGGTTTGCTCTATGAATGTGTGGCGGCAGAAGCAAAAGGGTATACTCAGTAATGAAACCTGGCCCCTCTGACGAGTTACCTGGCTTTTATTTCTGGTTTCGATGTATGCTTTTTTTTTACCTTTATTATTACTATTTTCAAACTAGCACAGTGAAACCATTTAGAAGAATCAAAAACAATATTTAAAGTGGGCAAAAAGATACAGGAAAGATTTAGAAATCGCATGCGTGTCATTTTATCTTTGGCATGGGAATAATTGCAAACTAGAGAAATCGTAACAGGTGTGCATTTATACCTCCCCAGCCCCCCGCCCCCAACAATCAAACCAGATCTCCTACTGTCCTGAACTTCCAAACAATGACTTGGGGCTAAAGAAATTCATTTTCAACAAGTTAAGAAATCCAGATTTATTTGGTGACTTGGTAGAAGTCACTTGGTGGCAAGAAAGTGAGTCTCAGTAATGAAAGCTGGCAGGCCAGGATTTGTGCTCCACTCTGTTGGCGTATGAAATTACAGCACATCATTCAGACAAAATCAATAATCCAACTTTTATATCCTTTGCTAGGTACAGTGAAAATTTTATTATTCTGAGATCACTTTATTCTTCCTGGATTAGGCCGTGCACTGTAGCAGTGAGAAGCAGCTCACGTAGATCAAAATATGCAAGATCAAAACTTGCGTGTTTTCTCTTGTATCAAAATGATCATGTAATATTCAAGGAAAGATGCTACAAAAGTCAGACTCTTATTTCCTTTACTCATTTCTGTAATATCCTGAATGATGTTTCCAGGTTCCATTTACCTAAAGAAAGGAATTTTGCCCCTTGGTGTAGAATGAGGTTGATAAGCTGTGGTATTCCTTAATTGAGGCAAACAGCAAGAGATAGTCTGTTTTATCATCAAATGTGCTCTGCATAAACAAGGAGAGGAAATCAGACCACATTCTTGCTCTTTTGATTTAGCTTTTTAATGCATCACTCTTTTCTATGCAACAAGAATATTTTTTCTAGAAAAGACAGACTATTCTTAAGGAAGGAAGTTCTACACAGCCATAAAAGCCAGGTAATAAATTTACTTTAAAGCATCAGCTCCTAAAGTATGTTTGCCATAGTAAAGTATGGACCTGGCCAAAACCAAGGCTTAAACATTTTCTCCTTGTTATCACCTCGTTAAGCTCCCCACGTCTGAGCCATGCCTCCTACAGTCACAGGTATGGTGCCACTAATTAATAAGAAGGGGCTCATTACCAATTCTCATTAACATCAATTGAAGTTTTAAAGCCAAATCCCTGGACTGAAAATTTACCCCCTTAATGTTCAAAACAGGTGAACAAATAAAATCATTTAAATGCCTATATCATGGGGTAGTGCAAATGCGCTCTCTGAGGATGAACAAATCGCTTACTGCAGTCTGGCACCAATCCCAATGCTCAGTGAAAGGCAGGCAGAGCTTTGAAGAGAAATACTGTTCACAAGGAAAACACAGACAGGGAAACGGGTGGGGTATGACCACTGATCTCACAACATACACACTGTCGTCTAAATATGGGTCATGTTTACTGCAGAGTAAGGATATATGGATGAACAAAATTAAAGATCACACCTAACAACTGCTCAACAAATATTATCTGAATGAATGAATGAATGAATGAAGAAATAATGTTCACCAGTATGTTTTAAGCTTCTAATGAAACTTACCTCTCAGACTCTTAGTATTTGCTTCAGAATGCCCTGGATCACATTCCTTAAACCCTCTGTGGTGGTAATTTTTTTACAGATAATACTGTAAGTTATTTTATTGTGGAAGGCTGTTAAATTGTTTCAAGTGCATAATTTCATGAAAAGTTAAAATGTGTTGACTTAGTTGATTTGAAAATGCTCTTCTGCAGTTCATTGAAGTGATAAGCCATATGGAAATAAGTCTTCCTGGAAAACAAAAGCAACTCTTCCCTTGCATCAGATAAGGTTTTCTCTCCTTTGTAAATCCAAAGGTTAACGAATTTTTAAACTTAATTTCTACTCTCCCTCATAATGTCCCTTCCTTACCCCACTGTAAACAATGAACCAGAAATATTTAAAAGATTAATGTTTGCCCCTAAACTGTATGTGGATTGGAAATCTTTCCCCCTGGTTTTATAGAATCTTGACTTACATGATAGATTCTTTTATTTATAAATTGCCCATTGGTGTCCCAAAGTGGACAGACCACTCATATTTAAATTACATGTGTGATGTGTCCCTCCCATGGTTAACATCCCTCCAAAAGTCTAATGACTTTGGTCTAAATTTTTTCTGAGTGTCTAGTTTCTTCATGGTGTTTCTACCTGTCAGTGGCAGTTATGGAATCAGAACACTGTAGCTAGTAAAAGCCTTCCAAGGCATCTAGCTCAGTCCCCACACGTTACAGATAAGGAAGCTGAAGTCCATGAAGTTTAACTGCCTTTCTCAAACTCACAAGCAATAATAGAACCCTAAATAGGATTTTGGTCTCCTTCTCCCCATGTCAGCCCAGATGTTAACAGCTGACTCAACCCAAGTATATAGAGGTCTGTATCCTTACCCCATGCTGCCTGGTTTCACAATTCCAAATTGTTATGAATTTGTAATTAATCAGAGTAAAAGAAACCCTTGAGGAAATAGTCTTCTGAATATATGGGAAGATCAGATGTTTTACTTTAGATAAGCCTGCCTGCCTTATAAGCCTTATAACCTTATAAGCGTTAGGTTTTCATCTTTTCACCTACTTAAAAATTGAAAGACAGTGATAATGGATGCATAAATGCATCGTGGGATGAATAAATTGTGTGAGTTAGAGAAGAGAAAATGAATGTGTTCGTGAAAGAGCGAGCACATCAATCAGTGGTTGCATGGTGTTTGCACCAGTGTGTCCAGGGGCACCTCACCAATCAATCATTCAGGAAGCTCCCTCCAGCTCTCAGAAGGAGAAAAAGATTTCCCACTAAAGTGCTGTAGAGAAAGCATAGCATTTAGAGAGGTCACTCTGGGGACTCTTCCAGTCCCCAGAGGAAAGGAAAAAGTAGGAAGGGGGCAAAATACCATAGAAAGCCCAGACTTTGGAATTTTTTAAAATGCTGATTGCATTATGAACCATTCTCATTTTATATTGATTCAAAGTATTAATTAAACATAATTGTGTATATCTGCGCATAAAAATTGACATTTGTATGTAGCCTCTGCCTTCAAAGAAGCTTAAAAGCTAAAAAGTGTTTACTCTTCAAAGCTTTCATTACTGTACTGAATTATAATCCGATACTGCTGTTTTTCTTGTACATTAAACATACAAACATTCCCTGGAAATATTTCAGTTTTATGAGTCACTCATCCAATAATTATTTGTCATGTGTAAGATACAACTGTAGCTACTGCCTTAACCTAGCCTGTACATTTAGGCAAATAAAATTAGTTTATAAATAATCATGATGCAACATAGAAAAAAATTAAGTGAAAGACTTATTTAGGGAACATTGTTTATTCCTAAATTCCCAAGGAGTTCAAGAGAACCACAGAAATATGAAAAAGTTTGCCCTAGGTAATCTCATAAGCCTGTGGGAGATCTGAGCATTCACTCATCAGGCAGCTTCATTTCTCAGTAGTAACTGCTCCTGAAGGTGGTGTACCATTTGTGTAGCTAATTAAGGCAAGAAGCATAATGAAATGTCTTAAAATATTACTCGCTAGAAAGGAAAGACAGCTACTGCCAATGAAGTGATTTTGTGAGCAGGAAGTAGTTTTTGCCATGCAGTTCTTCTCAGACTTCATTCCCTGCTTATGGTCATGCTCTATGCTGGCTTTTCAAGTCAGAGAACTGGGAGAAATTCTATGTCAGGCTTACCATTTAGGTGGAATTATAAACAAAAACTCAAGCAGCCAAACACTAACTAAGTGTATCCATTCCAAACCAAGAAAACCACTACCTATCGGTCATTCCATACAATATGAAAACTACAGCATCTAACAGTGTATGGTGTTTAGAACAAACGTTGAAAGCATCAACTTGAGGCTTGAATAGATAGACTTGGAATGCAGCATCTGCCATTTGTTAGCTGCATGACTAAAGATTTCCCCTTATTTGTGTTAACATCACAATGAAAATGGTAGTAGTTACTGCTTTCTGTCTTTTTTTCTGCTTTATCACTCAAAACAGAGAACAATAATTTCTTTAAATACCTGAGCTCTTATCATACTTTGTCTTATAGTATAGTTTGTGATCAGCTCATCTGTTGCCTGACTTGCTTGTAAACTATTCGGGGACAAAAATCTCCTGAATTCTGTTAGTGTTTAAACAGTACTATACTCACAGAGGCACTGAAAGATGACTATTGATTTGAATTTCAAGGATGATGACAAAGAAGCCAACTGAATCTAAAGCCATGTGAGCAACCCATAAATCCTTACCAACCATCCTGGCATGATTAGTATCACGGTGGATCAAGAGTAGCATTCAACCCATAAGTAATTTTCTGATCTCATGAGTCTTCTACCACTAACAATGAGAACTATCATTTATTGAAAGCCAGTTATAAGTGTGGTGTTTTCCATATATTAACCCACATAGTCTTTATAATCACTCTCCATAGAAGAATTTTAGATCTCATTTTTAATATAATCAAAATAAGACTTAGAAAGATGTTAATGAGGTAGTCCAAGGTCACAAGCTTCAAAGTAGGGGGGAAAAACCCTAGAATTTAACTCAGGTCTAACCCTAAAGACCCATGTTTTTTCTCATTATTAGTATTATATTTGTCACATAATGGGCCTTCAATGAAAACTTTTCCTAATTGTATTTAATTGGAAGTATGATATCCAATAGTGAAATTCAGAGGTGTTTAAAACATTCATACTGCTTATAAGTAGCATTTCATTTAAATCTCTCTAAGACTTTCTTAACCCTTTAACTAATTATTTCAGAATTCCCAGGTCCAGAGCCCTCAACAGCTTACCAGATGATATAATTTGCATGAACCACCTATCACCTACCCATGAATTTTGTCCACTATGAACTATAAATAGTGTTTAATAATAGAATACAGTGTGTGTCATGGAAAGCAGTACGTAATAATTCAGGTCTTGCATAACCAAATGACATCCTGATTATCTTACTTAAAGCAACCATTCCCACTACTGATTATTTATCTAAACTCATCAAATTACCCCAGTTTACAGGTAGTGATGGTCTACAAAAAGGACATCAAAATCCTCACTGATTACCATTATAATACATATAAATGATAGACACCTGAATATCAATGGCACTTAATGTTTTCTAACATAAAATTAAAATAAGGCAAATTCCTTCAAGAGATTCCATGGCCCATAATTAGAATATTTTGATTTCAGGGTACAGAAATTGACTAGAAATCACTTCAGATGTAAGTTGATTCAGTATTCACACCATATCATCAGGTTCCATCTCTCAGCTCTACTTCTGGGTTTGCTCCGTCCGATGGGACCTCCTGCAGCTCCAGTCTCTCTCCACTTTGCCACTACAGTTCCAAGCTTTATATCTCCATGTACCAAGCACAAGTGGGAATATGGGAATCCACATCTCATTTTTCACTGTAACAATATTGGATTACTTGCATTGACCAGTTTAGATCTCATACTCAATTCAACTCAAATTGATAAGGCCATAGAAACTCAATGTGTTCATTGGCTTAGTTAAGCCTGTGTTACCTACCCCATTCCTACATCTGGTTTAGGTCCATGAGTAGAATCCATATTATTCAAATGACATAGTTTGGACACTCAGCATGCTATTACAAAGGAAGGAAAAGGAAGTATATGCAAGGAAAGAACTTAATAAACAGGCACTAGTCTCCTGTCCTTACTATATATTTGGATTGGTTGTGCTCTAAACCTAACTAATTTCAAGCTATAGATGTGAAAATTTTTCAGCCAAGTTGTGAACCCAACTGCATGTAGCAGAATCTGTTTGAGTAGAAGGAGAGACAAGGAGTTCCCAGGAGTTAGGGTATGGTATGTGAAGCATGGAATACACCACTGCTGCTATCACTACCTTATCATTTCACCCTACAAACAAGTAAACAACAAAAAAACAAAGAAGCCTGCCCTGGCCAGGTGGCTTACTTGGTTAGAGTGTTGCCCCTATCTGTCAAGGTTGTGGGTTTAATCCCCAGCCAGGGCACGTACAAGAAGCAACTAGTGAATGCATGGATGCATGGAACAATGAAACCGATCTCTCTCTATCTCTCTCTCATCAATAAATAAAAAAAAAAATTAAAGAATACAAAGAAGCCTTATTTACATACAAAAAGCAACTAGTGAATGCATGGATGGGTGGAACAACAAAACTGATCTCTCTCTTTCTCTCTCTCATCAGTAAGTAAAAAAATTAAAGAATACAAATAAGACATTAACATTCTTAGTCAGTTAGAACAGAAATTTGTCATTAAATACAACTTTTTAATTGGATGTACCAGCAATTTCTTACAGGCCCACTCTGGGGCAAGCAGAAGAGTGAGGCAGGCACTTAGACTATGACTGCCTCCTAACCATGCCTTCAGTTATTCACTCAATATTTTTTAATCTTTTAATTTTATTTATTTATTTTTATTAAATTTATTAGGGTGAGATTGGTTAATAAAATCATATTTGGGTGACATTGGTTAATAAAATTATATAGCTTTCAAGTGTATAATTCTATAATTCATCAACTGTATATTATATTTTCATCTTCCAAAGTCAAGTCTCTTTCCATCACCATTTATCCCCCCTTTAACCTTTTTTACCTCCCCGACCTGCTTTTCCCTCTTGTAATCACTTTACTGTTGTCTGTGTCTATGAGGGTTTTTTTTTTTTGCTTAATCCCCTCACCTTTTTCACCCAGCTCCCCTTACCCTCCTCCCCTATGACAACTGTCAGTCTGTTTTCTGTATCTACACCTCTGTTTATTTTGTTCGTTAGATTCCATCTGTAGGTGAATTCATATAGTACTTGTCTTTCTCTGACTGGCTTATTTCACTTAGCATAATGTTCTCCAGGTCCATCCATGCTGTCACAAAGAGTAAGAGTTCCTTCTCCTTTACAGCAATCAACCAGAATCACTCAATAAATTTTAAGCACCTACTGTATGCCAAGTACTCTCCTAAATATTAGAAGTGTAGTCATGAGAACAACCTAGTGGGTGTCTGCTGTCAGCAGGGGGTTACAGTTAGTAACAAATAGGCTAACAAATAAACAAGATATCTTAAAGACAAATACCATATGATCTCACCTATAAGTGGAACCTAACCAACAAAACAAAAAAGCAAGCAAAATAGAACCAGAGACATGGAAATAAAGAAGAAACTGACAGTGACCAGAAGAAAGGGGAAGCAGGATAACTGGAGACAGAAGGAGAAGGGTCAGGTCAAGGAACATTTACAAAGGGCCCATAGACAAGGACAATGGGGGAGAGGGGAAGATTGAATATGGAAGGTGGGGATTGGGTAGGACAGGGGAGAGTAATGGCGGGAAAATGGGGACAACTGTAATTGAACAACAATTAAAAAGTTTTAAAAAATAAAAATAAAGAGTGTTAAATACTATGAAGAAAATACAAGCGAATAAACTTGGAGTCAAGTAAGCAGGGCATTTATCCAAAAAGATGATATTTGAGCTAAGACTTGATTGACAAGA
Organism: Phyllostomus discolor; assembly: GCF_004126475.2. NCBI lineage: Eukaryota > Metazoa > Chordata > Mammalia > Chiroptera > Phyllostomidae > Phyllostomus > Phyllostomus discolor. The sequence continues at coordinate 149,590,776 of NC_040903.2, read as the reverse complement.
AGCCAGCCATGTGAAGATCTCCAAGAGCACTAAAGTTATGAAAGAGCAAATAACAAGGGCAGGAAGTAGGAATAAATTTAGCATGTTAGAAAACAGAGAGAAAAAAACAGTGACTGGAGCACAATGAGCAATGAGGAAAGAGGTGGGTGCAGTCAGAGTGGACCTATGGCCAGCCTCATGTGCCAAGTTTCTGTGTCTGTCTCTAAAAGCAGTGGGTGTTCAGCTGGAGATACACTTCAGGTTTTCACTGTCTTCATTGTCTAACTCTTCCCAAGTCACTGGAGTGTTAAAAAAATATCCTAATAAGTCTTAATGGTTCATTCCGCACAGTACCAAGGTCTTTACTTTTTATTCTGTATCATAATATCTTTACTTTTTTTGTAGAATTTGTACAAGTTTATAAAGTCCAAAAATGTAAACATTGTTTTTAACAACAAAAGAACTTATTTTGTGCATGTCAGTTTATATTACGCCCCCACCCCCCTGCAGTTTAATGAAATACCATGGACACTGTTCATGTCTGTACTTCAACCACCCCCTTCATTATTTTTGATGGTTGCATGATTTTTCATTGATGAGTGTATGATAATTTACATAACCAATTGTCTATTGATGGCCATGTAGGTTATTTACAGTTCCTTGCAATTGTAATCATTTCTGTAGTTGAGCATTCTTCTACAAATATCTTTATATTCTTGTGCAGCTATTTATGTTGGATAAATTTTCTATAATGAAATTGCTGAGTGAAAGTATGAGACTAAAGACAAATATTGCCTGATTGCCTATGAAAATGTTGTATCAGAAGTTCTTATTCAGAAGTTCCCACTCGTTCCTTACATATTTTAACTCCAGGTTCTAGGTCAGTTCTTGGTGATTACAACACCATTCCCAGGTAAACAAGGTAATCATTCCAATACCTACCTAGTCTTCTTCCTCCACAGACACTAAATCTCATGGTCATACACTGGGCCCTTATTTCTAACAATAGCAAGAACTCCATGATCTCACTGCAAGCATCTTTCTCTCTGATCACCATCCCAACCTTTCTAGTTCACTCCCTGTAGTACTCTCATTCCACTGGGACCTATAGTCATTGATTCATCCTACCGTTTCTTCATATTTCTTAGTCACCTCCTGTCCTCCGTTTTTAGGCCCCTGCTGCCTTCCTTCTTTCATTTCTTGAGGAGATGGAGCAGCCCATCAATATGATCCCTCCAACCGTGCATTTGCTTTCAACTTCCTTCCCTTTTCTCCCTCCCTCCATTATACTCACCTGGCAAAACCCCAACCCTGCTTAAATCCAGTTCACTGCCCACTCTTCACCTACACCTGAGCACCTAAACATGGCTAAAGAAGAACCATAGTCATGCTGACTGGTCCACTTTAAATCTGTGACCTTTTATCATAACTGAGCACTTGGTGCTAACCCAGTGATGAATTCGATAATCCATTCACCCTCTGACACTCCTTGATGACTAGTTCACAATTTCTCCCCTCAGTGCAGACCTCAACAATTCCTCCTTTTTTGTTGCTGTTGTTCTTACATAAATTAATCCATTTGTTATAGTCTAGCAATGTGTCAAATTGTGGTGCTTCTGCTGGTTTTTTGATCCCTTCAGTCTCCTGATGACAGACTTTACTGTGAGGGTGGAAGCGATGCTAGAGGCCACGGCACTGCCAGCTACTATTTTCATGCAGGAGCCACAGTGCCAGATCCCACAACTCCTCTCTTCATCTTGGTTTGGCCACAGAAGGAGCAAATGTACTTGGTCTGCTGGCTGACTTAAATTTCCTTCACTGTTCTCCTGAGCGAGGTGCCATTCAGGTCCTGTATTTACTAACAATTTTGACCTTCTTGGTGCAGTTAGCCAGATCGCTGCAAGCTACTTTTGAACCAAGAAAGAAACAACAATGTCTCCTTTCTCTTGACTCTCTGATGATGACCTTAATTCACAGAGATGATAGGAGGAATCAGAGGAAAATCTCCTCCACATTTAATATTCTATCTACATCTGCCTTCCTTCTATTACTGTTTGTGCACATGTCCAGGGCCAATTTTGAGGCAAGGGAACTTGAAGTCATAAATAGGAATACTGACTATGGAGTAAATTAATCTGTGCTTATAGACTAGGCAAGGTAGAGAGTGCCAGATTTGTTGCTCGGCTTTTTCTGTATGTGACATTACAGTGAACAAACATACTCTCTTGATTCATGTCATCGTGGAAATAGGACATCATAAGTCATTCTGCTACCCACTCATTTTACAAGTTAAGATCTAAAAAAGCAAAATTACTTTCCCAAGGAGATATATATATATATATATATATACTTTTTTAAAAGATTTTATTTGTTTATTTTTAGAGAGGGAAGGGAGAGAGATAGAGAGAGAGAGAAACATCAATATGTGGTTGCTGGGGGTCATGCCTGCAACCCAGGCATGTACCCTGACTGGGAATTGAACCTACAACACTTTGGTTCACAGCCTGTGCTCAGTCCACTGAGCTACGCCAGCCAGGGAGATATATATATATATATATATATATATATATATATATATATATATAATTTTTAAATGGGCAATTAGAAGAAGGATGACAGGCAACATAAGGGTAGTTTCGCAATTTTTTGTGGAACTTACCAAAAGTTAACAAAAGAACCAAAAAAAGTATGATTGATGCTACAATTAGGGAAGGATCAAATGTGTTATCCAAATACAGAATCTGCACAGAGTCCCTTTTTTAGAGTAGTAATGAAGAGATGATATGTGAATAAAATTGTTAAAAAAAGCTCACTGGTATTTTCCCAATTTTATCCTAAACTTGAAAGGTCAGAAATTAAAGTTAAAATAAGGCAAATGAATATATGTTGACTCATTACTTGGGAGTACCTGTCTCTTATTGTTTCAGTACAGTAACTTGGAACCCTGGCTTGGAAACCCACTGAGCCTGGCCATTTCTATTCTGGGTTCCAGGAGGAAAGAAAGAGAGAAATGGGGATAATCTTGATGTAATGATTGGCTTGATCAAAGAGCAGCAAGCAGCAGCTGACCCAATCAGGGAGGCAGGGAAGAACGTACTCTCAAACCACACAGACCACACAGATCATGCAGGAAAATATCTGGGTCATGCTAACATAGGAAAACAAAGTGAAGTCCAGAGTCCTTACCCACCTCTGAACTCTACTGATACATGAGAAGAATGAAGGAGGGGCTGGCAAAAATAGAATTCTCTCACTCTGTTTTCCATCCCTTCCAATATGATATCTGAGATGCAAACAAATAACACTGAACATTGGTGCCTGGCCAGTAACTCAGCTAGAGCATCATCCTGATATGCCAAGGTTGTAGGTTTGATCCCAGGTCAGGGCACATAAAAGGGGAAAACAATAAATGCATAAATAAGTAGAACAACAAATCAATGTCTCCCTTTCTCCCTTCCTCTCTCTCTAAAAATCAATAAATAAAAATTTTAAAAAGCATTGGCATGTGCCCACAGCATATATTCTGACAGTGTTTACTGAGTTACCAAGCATTCAAGAAAGAAAAAGCAAGAGAATACACCCACATTATTTTAGAAGGAGGAAGGCTGGGATAGAATGGCCCCATTCAGAAATGAAAGCTATCAAATAAATTTTGCTTCCACCAAAAGGGAAAAAAAGAAAACAAATAAATAGGACATATAGAATGCAGATAGAGGTGATATTTTGTAAGAAAATGCACTTAAAATGGTATAAAAATTTTGCAACTGTTTTGCATGCTCAAGAAAATTGAAAAGAAATTTGCCTTTATGAAATCATAGTCTTAGCTATGGGATAAAACAAGGAGTGGGTGAAAAGGAAGCTGGTGGAACAAAAGAAAGAAATTAAGAGGAAAATAACGCCACACAAAAAAAATTAATGTATTAAAAATAGCGAAGAAGAAACACACCAATGTAGAAAACCCACAAGCACTGAGGACAGGATTGTAAAAAGTTATCCCAAAATAAAAGGTAGATGTGAAGAAATGTGGAAAGTGGAGCAGAATAAATGAAACCCACAACAATTCAAAGAAAAGTCTCCAAGAGTGAAAAAACCCCTGAATCTATACTAGTAGATCAAAAAGGTTTACATAATTGGTTTTGGTTTTAGAAAATGCCTATAAAGAATGATCAATATCAAGATACAAATTTTTTGCTTAATTTTTATTTATTGATTTGAGAGAGGGAGAGAAAAACATTGATTTGTTGTTCCACTTATTGATGCATTCATTATTGATTCTTGTATGTGCCTTGACCAGGGACTGAACTGGCAACACTGATGCATTGGGAAATTGGTCCAATCAACTGAGCTATCCTGTCAGAGTGCGAGATATATTTTTTAACTTATTAAGATACAAAGGTATAGAAAGCTTTTAAAAAGGATGATTACTTGAAGGTGGGGGAAAGACTTAAGGACTCAGATTTTTTTTTAAATTGCAGTTGTAAAGACAGAGGAACATTGTCTATAAAATTCTCTGGTTAAAACTATGTGAATCAGCCAAATTGATATATTTGAGAAAAATTTACATTTTCAAATGTGTAATGACTCAGTAAATGTGTCATGCATATCTGATTTCTTGAAGTCATACTTAAAATATAACCCAGACTTTGATTTCCAACAATATGATGGATTATATTATGGAGTTGCGTGATATAGCACATAAAAATACATAATGCCCAGTCAAATTTAGATTTCAGATAAACAATGGATAATCTTTTAGCGTACGTATGGCCCACACAATATTTGGGATATACTTACACTAAAAGAGTATTCCTTATTTACTGAAATCTGCACTGAATTTGGACATCCTGAATTTTTTGCAACCCTATGTGGTCATAAAATATCCCAAAACATGCAACTAAAATGCTGAATTAAAGAAAAAAGACAGACAAACTAAAATATTTAAATTGTGTGACTGAGTTCATAAGGAAGTAAAAAAAAATGTCTAGGGCAGCGATTTTCAACTGATGTGCCACACAAATTTTTAAAACACGCAATTCCTTTGTTCAGAAGAGAGAAGATGGTGGCCAAGTAGGTGGAAGCTGAGTCTACTTGCTCTTGTCCCCAGCTCAGATACTTGGCTCATCTTCTGAAAAAATTAACTGATCATTCAATGGAATCTCAGTTGTTACGAAGTTTGGAAGCCAAAGAGTACAGAAGAGGCTTCACAGTGGATGGTAAGGAGATTTTATAGGCCAAAGGGGAAATACCCCATGCCTGGCCCCTGTGGGCTCAGAGAGCCTGGTCACAGATCAAAGCCCTCCAGCTACCTCCTCTCCCAGGGCAGGGAACCCCTGGACCCGGACCAGGAGTGACTTGGATACACAGTCAGGAGATCCAGGCTACACACACAGTGGGCAGCACATCCATAGCTGCAGTGGCAAATGCCAACAGGGAGAGTGCCAGAGAGAGAGAGGGATTCTATCTGCACCTGGGTGGGATGGAGGCAGGCTGCCTCCAGCCATGAGTATGAGAGACATTTGGCTTTTTGGAGAGGGGGTATGTGTGGAAAACTGGACAGTGCCTCAGCATTGCAGTGGGAGTGCACAGAGAGACTTTTTAAAAGGGGAGCTGTAGTGTGCTGGGCAGGGATGCAGTGTGCCACTACCCTGCCAACAAGGAGAAAGGATGGAGGGCAGTTTGCTCCCACTGAATACAGCTGGGCAGAAAAATCAGAAAGGTACACAGCGAGGGGATTTCTTGGTCCCAGCCCAGAGCAGCTAACAGGCTGGAGGCGGCACAGAGTTGAGAGTTCAGGACTGTGTCTGCTATGAGGGCAGCAGACTGGGAACTGGATGAGCGGGAGTTGAGTGCCTAAGATTATTTACAGCCAGACTGAGCCCGCTTCCCAGGCAGAGATCAAACCTCCAGGAAGGGAAGGAAGCACTCAGCCCTCATCTCCTGCAGGATCACAAGCACCACCAACCGGGAAGCTCCACAAAACACACAGAAGAGGCTCAAGAACCCCTGCAGGGCACATATCAGCAAAAGAAAGACAGAAAGAGAAACACCTAAAGGGCCCATTTTGAATTTCTCTCAAGGAGACAAAACACTGTATTTGCCATGTATAATGCACACCCACGTTTTTGGCCCAAACTTTCAGGAAAACAATCTTTGGATTTAATTTAATCCAATTATTTATTTATTTATATTTGTTTGAGGGTTCTCCTCAAGCAAATTTGGAGTTGAAACTGTATGAGTAGTGTAGTCCTGGAAACCCAAAGCAGATGAATTCATTTCAGATCGTTCCAAGTTAATAACATGGTAATGCAGAGCAACTGACAAAATCTAACAAAAACTCCTCTGACTAAATGCACCCGGAAGCCAGGACTCACAGGAGTCCCACAGATAAAGCCATCCAAACAGTAGTTCACCATCCAGAGTAACCGAACACATCAAGAGCAAGCCACCACACAGCCAGTCATCGGAGTCATCAGGACAAGAAATGAACAAACAAACAAACAAACAAACATAAATAAATAAATAAATAAAACAGCAGAATTAGGACCCTAGATTTTCCTATATCAGAATATGGTACTGGATATATAATACGAAGTATTTGAAAAAACAATATACTACTAAAAGTAGGCAAGTTTTTTTGTGTTTTTTACTGTTTTTAATATATTTTATTGATTATACTATTATAGTTGTCTCATTTCCCCCTCTTCATTCCCCTCCACCCTACATACCTGCTCCCACTCACATTCCCACCCTTTAGTTCATGTCCATGTGTCATAAGTTCTTTAGCTTCTACATTTCCCATACTATTCTTACCCTCCTCCTGTCTATTTTCTACCTACTATCTATGCTACTTATTCTCCATACCTTTCCCCCCTCTCTCCTCCTCCCACTCCCCTGTTGCTAACCTTCCATGTGATCTCCATTTCTGTAGTTCTGTTCCTGTTTTGGTTGTTTGCTTAGTTTGTTTTTGTTTTTGTTTTAGGTATGGCTGTTAATAATTGTGAGTTTGCTGTCATTTTACTATACATGATTTTTTATCTTCTTTTTCTTAGATAAGTCCCTTTAACATTTCATTTAATAAGGGCTTGGTGATGATGAACTCCTTTAAGTTGGCCTTATCTGAGAAGTACTTTATCTGCCCTTCCATTCTAAATGAAAGCTTTGTTGGATAGAGCACTCTGAAATATAAGTCCTTGCCTTTCATGACTTGGAATACTTCTTTCCAGCCCCTTCTTGCCTGTAAGGTGTCTTTTGAGAAATCAGCTGACAGTCTGATGGGAACTCCTTTGTAGGTTACTGCCCCCTTATCTCTTGCTGCTTCTAGAATTCTCTCCTTCATTTTTACCTTGGGTAATGTAATTATGATGTGCTTTGGCGTGTTCCTCCTTGGGTCCAACCTCTTTGGGACTCTCTGAGCTTCCTGGACTTCCTGGAAGTCTATTTCCTTTGCCAGAATGGGGAAGTTCTCCTTTATGATTTGTTCAAATAACTTTTCCACTTGTTGCTCTTCCCCTTCTCCTTCTGGTACCTCTATAATTCGGATGTTGGATCATTTAAAGATGTCCTGGAGGTCCCTAAGCCTCTCCTAATTTTTTTGAATTCTTATTTCTTCATTCTTTTCTGGTTGTATGTTTTTTTTTCTTTCTTCTGGTCCATTCCATTGGTGTGAGACCCAGCTTTCATTCTGTCACTATTGGTTCCCTGTGCATATTTCTTCATTTCACTTATTGTAGCCTTCATTTTTTTCATCTAATTTGTGACCCAAATCAACCAATTCTGTGAGCATCCTGATCACCAGTGCTTTGAACTGTGCATCTGATAGGTTGGCTACCTCTCAGTTATTTAAAAGTACTGAATGTGAGGCCTGTAATTCTATTTGAGCCATCTTCCCTCCTCCCTTTGGTCTCATCATGCTTGTTACGTATGAGGGGTGGAACCTTAGATGTTCACCAGGGCGGGGCACCCCGTTGCTGGGTTGTGATGGTGTATGTTGTGGTGGGGTCCAAGAGAGAACAATGGCGCTTGCTCCACTCTCAGTCAAACTTCAGTCCCTTCCACCATTTCCTCTGAGCAAACTGGGCCCCTCTGGTGCTAATTCCCGTGTGGGTGGGCTTGTGCACCCTGTGCGAGTTTCCAAGGACCTCCCCTGTGAGGCTGGGAGTCTCTCCCTGTGCCTCAAGCCCCACAGGTGTTTTCAATCAGTGTCCCCAGGCTCTATTTCCCAGCGCTGTGATCCTGGTTATGCATAGTGCCTTGCTTCACAATCACTGCCTCACTGGGTCTGCTGGTTGCCATCCTTTGCCTGGGGTCTGCCAGCTGTCACTTGAGCACTCAGGGTCCACCCCCTGCAGTCTTGCATGCCCCGGATGCCTTAGACACCCAATCCCAATGCTCTCTGCTCTCTGCGCCGTGACCCGAGCCCAGCCACCCAACTCCACCCCTCCTACCGGTCTGGATGAACGCGTCTATTTTTACTTTTTGGTTGTCTGACTTCCATTCAGATCAATTTTCTGTCAGTTCTGGTTGTTATTCTGTTTCTAAATTGTTGTTGTCCCTATCTTGGTTGTGCAAGGAGGCACAGTGTATCTACCTATGCCTCCATCTTGGCCTGAAGTCTAGTAGGCAAGTTTTTAAAAGAAAAAAATTGAGCATTTAAAAATACAAACTATAGTCATTAAAATTAAAAATTCGGCGAAAGGATTAAGTGGAAGATTAGACACAGCTGAAGGAGAAGATGTGTAAATTGGAATATAGAGCTGAAGTGACTATATACAGCACAACAAATTCATGAATAATATGAGATAGAGGTGGGAAAACATGAAAGGTAAAAGGAGACACCTCACATCGTGTTCCCCTGTGCTCTCAGAGAAGAGCATGGGGGGAATGGGGGGTAAATTAATACTCAGAGAGATTGTGAGTGAGGAGGTTCTAGAACTAAGGAAGATTTCTCATGTTGGACACATTAAAATCCTCACTTCACTTTAAGCATATGGGGTTTTAAACTGAAAAATAGATGAAAAGATCTTAAGAGAATATTTTGCTGATGAGTGTGCACTGATCAACCTTTCCAAAGAACAGTTTAGCAATATTTATTCATGATTAAAATGTCCATATCCTTTTACCCTATGATCCTACTCCTAGGAGTTTATCCCAATGTGATAATCTGGTAACACACTGATCTCTGCATAAGTTATAACAATGCTTTGAATTCAGTTTAAATATCCAGCAGTAGGAATATTAATGAATAAGAGAAAGCATAGCAGAGTAAGGCCAAAATGAACCTATAGGATTTAATTCTTACTACATGTGGTTTGTGGATTTCTTATGTGATTCTGTACAAAATACGTAACTCAATGTAACCACCAGAATTACTAATCTGAATTTTCAAACCCAATAGTTCCTGTCTTAAAAACCCAGAGATGAGATTAAATTCACCTGTCGTTTGACAAACACAGCGAGGGGCTAACTGTGTGTTATTTTATCAGTAGAGGAATATGAACAGTGCTTTGTAGTTTTAAAAAATATATAGATGACATGGTAGTAGAATCTACATGACTGCCTGAACTTTGTCAGTGTTCTTGTTATAATTTAGCACTATTTTATTTAGTATCCCAAAACATATTTTATTACTCGCTACAATATGATAATAAACTCCAGTTTTGAATGGTACATATTTCTCATTATGAATCTAAATATGCAGAATGTTTGTTCTGTTTTCAGTCACTATACTGTGTAAAAATGGTGTATTAAAATAGTATCCATATTTTCATATTAATTGTATTAAAAGCCTCATGAAACAATAATTGCAGATAAAGAACTATTGGATTTTACATGTTTTTAAAACACTCTATCTCCTTTCCTATATAAATTGGATACATTTTCAAATGCATTATCTGAGCCCAAGGAGTTGCAAAGATTTAAACAAGAAAACATTCACAGAGGAGATGAATGTTAAAGGAGGGGAATTATAACTTTCAGTTATTGTGTCCAAATGATAGATTTTAACCTAAAATGATAAACTTGTTTTTTTGCCAAGTCAGATATACATCGTAGGTGGAAAGTAATTCTGGATGTTCCCACAAATTATGACCTCATTCGGCATAGACCATTTACCTAGTCCACAGAGCTCATAAAGAGATGTTGCTTTGTATCAATCAAGTTACAGAAGACTCCAATTTATGACTTAAAAGTGAAAATTTCTGTTGTAAACAACTTTTTAAGTATATTTCATTGATTACGCTAATATAGTCCCAGTTTTTCTCCCCTTTATTCCCCCTCTGCCCTGCACCATCCCCACCCTCCAGGATCCCCCACCCCTTAGTTCATGTCCATGGGCCATAGTTCTGTGGCTTCTCTATTTCCTATACTATTTTTAACTTCCCCCTGTCTATTTTATGCCTACCAATTGTGCTTCTTGTTCTCTGTACCTTTTCCTGCACATTCTCCCCCACTTCCCACTGATAACCCTCCATGTGATCTCCATTTCTGTGATTCTGTTCCTATTGTAGTTGTTTGCCTAGTTTGTTTTTGTTTTTTAGGTCCAGTTGTTGATAGTTATGAGTTTTTTTGTCATTTTACTATTCATAGTTTTTTATCTTCTTCTATTTCTTAGATAAGTCCCTTTAACATTTCGTATAATAAAGGCTTGGTGATGATGAACTCCTTTAACTTGATCTTATCTGGGAAGCACTTACTCTGCCCTTCCATTCTAAATGATAGCTTTGCTACATAGACTAATCTTGGATAAAGGTCCTTCCTTTTCAGGGCTTTGAATACTGCTTTCCATCTCCTTCTTGCCTGTAAGACTTCTTTTGAGAAATCAGCTGATAGCCTTATGGGCAGTCCTTTGTAGGTAACTGTGTCCTTTCCTCTTGCTGCTTTTAAGATTCTTTCTTTATCTTTAATCTTGGGTAATGAAATTATGATGTGCCTTGGTGTGTGCTTTCCTGGGTCCAACTTCTTTGGCACTCTCTGAGCTTCCTGGACTTCCTGGAAGTGTATTTCCTTCACCAGATTGGGGAAGTTCTCCTTCATTATTTGCTCAAATAAGTTTTCAATTTCTTGCTCTTCCTCTTCTCCTTCTGGCACCCCTATGACTTGGATGTTGGAGCCTTTAAAGTTGTTCCAAAGGTTCCTCAGCTTCTCCTCATTTTTTTTGAATTCTTGTTTCTCCATTTTGTTCTGGTTGGATATTTATTTCTTTCTTTTGTTCAAAATCACTGATTTGAATCCCAGTTTTCTTCCCTTTACCATTTGTTCCCTGTGTATTTTCCTTTATTTCACTTTGTATAGCCTTCATTTCTTCCTGTATTTTGTGATCATGCTCAATCACTTCTGTGAAATCATCTTAGTTCCCAAAAAGAGATCCAAGTTGAAAAACAATTCTACCAAATTTCATTAATTTCTCTAGAATTTCAATATGGACTCTTTCAATTTTAATAATCCTTGTACTTTTTTTTTAACTCCATGACCATATTCAGTTGATTAGCATATAATTCAAATGCACACCAGAAGTTATCATTTTAGTATCTGGATTACAGTTTTCTTTTAAACAAAATAATTGCATCAAATATTTCAAATTTCATGGTTCAATTTTAAATATATGTATTTTAAGTATATGTAATTTCATTGTATTATCATATTTTTAAATTAAAAGTTTGCCACTTTACAGCTCTAATCCTATTGGAAAAAGATGATTTCTGCCTAACTTAATCAGCAAGCAGTTTTTATTGCCTTAAGTATTAATTGATTAGGTTCTCATTAAGGTCAAAAGTATACTTGGCTGACCAGAGGCAGCTAATTAGCCCATTGTCAGCCATGCTCATTTATACTGACTGAACATAATGGTAGTTATTTGACTGTCAAGTCACAAGGTCATTAAATCCTCTGTACACTTTGCCCTTCAAAAGGGCAATAGTCATTCAGACACCAGAAAGCATTCATAACAAAGATTTAGTTTATTACTTATTGACTTAAATCACTCTTAGAAACAGGTGTTTCATTCTCTTTGGACAAATGATGTATCGTCTCTTTGTGGAATATGTGAGTTCTGGTTGAAATCCTGTGGTTGATTGTGTCTATGGATTTTGTTCAACAAGCAGCTTGCAATTGAAGCTCTAAATAGCTTTTTAAAGAGCAGACCAATCCAATGACTTTATCCTTTGCAACAGAGACTTTTCTCCTGATAAGTGATCACAGAGAGTTGGAAGAAGTTGGGCACACAGGTGCTGAAATGTCTGTGGGGTGTCTGTCTCTAAGTTGAGGGTTAGAACCACATCTGAGTCTCAATGAGGACATTGGCATGCTTTGCAAATACACTGCTATTGACATGGGATATTGGATATTTGCTGTAGAACAAAAAAGAAATGAAAATGCAAAGTTATTCATGGACCAATAATCTAAAATTTCCATCTCAGTGGGTTTTTTTTATCATAAATCATTACACCTAATTTATATGGTAGTGATGTAACTAGTTGCATTTGTTAGCTTATTATTTTATTTTTTCTATTGTTGTTTTATCTCTTCTATTTAAACTTAACATCATGATCCCTTACATTTTCTATTATTAATTCAAATATCACTGATGATTCCATGTGCAACATTTTAAGGAGAAAATATTTTTGTTTAGCATATCACTTTTACAATTTGTGCATCTAGATCAGACTAGAAAATGAAGTCAGCCTAGATTCTTACCTTTGCACTCTGCCCTCCATAAATATGCTTTCCATCAAGCATCATATTCCATCAGTTCTTGTCAGTGAGTATCATCAATGGATAGAAGTACTCTGCACTTCAACCCATTTTCACTGCCTCAAGCCAGCAACTCATTGTCTCTTGATTAAACTGTTGTAAGACCCTTTTACTGGTCTTCAGAAATGATTCCAGGGCCCTCTGTTGGCATGACTGTCTTCCCACTAGACTTTGACTCTTTCAGAGTAGGGTGATATATATTCACATTGTATTCCCAGCAAACATTTAGTGCTTGGCACATAAAGGCATTCAGTAACAATTTACTGAATAAATAAGTGACCATAATTAGCTTTATTCTACATATAAATGTAAAACTTGGTAGAGTAGTAATTTGTTATGATTTAAGAATGCATTAAATCAAAATATTCACCAGTATCAAATTATTAATACTTTCTCAGACTATTATAAGGTGCAGTGAGTTGTAATTCATTCATGTGACTAAGCCAACAGTATTAAATATGAAGACAGAGTGAGAGTCCAAGGCAAAGGAAAAAATTACTACCATAATTCTTGAGGAATTAAGCTACCAAGGATACATGGAAAACAAATCCATATGCTATCAAATCATTAGCTTTGTTTGTGGGATTATATCATTTTCTGGTATTATCAACATTAGATAAACAGTTACTATCTATATATTGTTTACCAAGTGCAGAGCACTCCATACACATTTTCTGTCATCCTCTCAAGTACAACCTAATTTAGCTATACTAATTGTCATTTTACAGAAAAGAAAATTGGTTTCACAGGGTAACTTATCGAAAGCCTGAGTCCTGTATACTACACTAATCTGACTCTAAGTTGGCATCTTTCTTTAGAACTTTGGACCATCTATTAAACATTATTCTGCAATTCTATTGGATGTTGTGTAGAAATATTTCATATCCAATGTGGGTTAGAGATTGGATAATCAGTAGAGCCAAAGATAAAGAAGGTGATAATGGAAATTAAAGGTAACGTGACTTAGTAGTTAAGGCTACATGGACTTTGACATAATGTAGCCCTACTTTTTTTTATTGGTGACATTATTACACATGCCCCCTACCACCCTCCGCCCACCTCCACCCAGCTCCCCTATTGTCTGTGTCCATGAACAGCACTACATTTGAGTGCCAAGTCTGCCGTGTACTACCAGTGTAAACTTGAGTGAATTACTCGACTTCCAAGTCTCAGAGCACTCATCTTTAAACTAGATATCATAGACAGAACTACCAATGGATTTATGAAGACCAGATGAGATCATGCAGATAAGATTCTTAGCACAGTAATGGCACATCAAAATGGCTCAGTAATGTTAGCTATTAGTGCTATGAATAAAGGTTTCCTATCAAAATGAACAGTTTGGGTATACACACTTTGGTATCCTTGGCTGAATCTGTGTCCACATGAGAAATTCCAGGTAAGATGACTTTGGGAAAGTGAGACCCAGTATGAAATATTAAGTCACAAATCAAGGGGTCAGGCTAACCCTAACAACCAGGCAGAAGGAAATGTGCCTATTTTTTAAGTTAACTCAGAAGACATTCTCACATCTCTTTTTTTCTAAGTGTTTAGGGAAAGTCTTGCTGTAGCTTTCAAACATTAACAACAGGTTTACTGCGAGGTGGGGGAAAATTAGTACGTACAAAGAGAAACAAGAATAAATATAAACAAGCATAAGAGTGTGTGGCATCACAAATTCACAGCCTCAACAAAGTATCTTTAACATGCATCATCCTTTTTTATTGTATGGACTTACTTGACTGTCATTTTAAGCAACTTCTATTAACAGCATCTCATTTGATAATTACAAACTGGTTGGCAGCTCTCTTTTAGATTCAGTTCAATGCAAAGAAAAATTTGACATGCAGAAATAAAAATTGATCATTTCTTGTGCTGCCGAGAAGGCTTGGAAGATGGCAAAGCCTGGATCAGTCTTGGAAAGAATCATTTACTTCCAGAAAAATATAGGGATCCCAGATCTATTCCTCAGGCAGAGAAGGGCGAGCTGAACATGAATGCAGACTGCAGCCAAACATTAATTCTTTTCCAAATCAAATTCTCATGAAATGTTTTTATTTCTTTGAATGAGACAAATGAATTTCTCTAACACTTTATACATCCATTGTTAAAATTCAATTCAAAAACAACTCTTAAGGTCAGATGTCAATTTTGTTATGTTTCATTTTGGATAATCCTCTTCTCTTTTCTTTGGCATTAAGTCCAAAAATATAAAGAACTGCTGAATTCATGTTAGATATCAAGCTCAGACTAGTGTGATAAAGTATGAAGTTTCTGAGGCCAGATGGGGCAAGTTATAATGGTTTTGAGGAGAAAGTAGCATATTCAGTTTTGGAAGGTAAGGAGGGGAGATAACCTGTTATGGTAGTGACTTAGGATCTTACTAAGGAAGGTATTTTAATTGTCTTCACAATCAAATCTAATAATATCCTTTTCCCTTTAACAGAAAATTATAGTCCCCATGTTTTTATGGGTACTCTTCCCTTAGACTAAGCAAACTATTTGTAACAGGAGAAGTGAACTGAAGGGGGATCATATATTTTTTAATGACTTCCCCCAGCCCTGGCATCAGAGAGCCTGAGTCAGGCTCTGGCACTCAGCACTGGGTGAGACTCGGCTACTTTTATTCCTTTTGCTGCAGAGCACAGACCCATAGTCTTGGACCAGACACGCAGGAGCCTAATTCCTCCATCTATGGAAACTGCCCTTTAACAAAATTCTTGCTGCTTTTCTCTGTTTGTCTGTGAAGAGAGTTTTTATTTTCAACTCCTC
Source organism: Phyllostomus discolor (assembly GCF_004126475.2). NCBI lineage: Eukaryota > Metazoa > Chordata > Mammalia > Chiroptera > Phyllostomidae > Phyllostomus > Phyllostomus discolor. The sequence continues at coordinate 149,575,278 of NC_040903.2, read as the reverse complement.
TGATTTAACAGAGGAAAACAGTTAAAAAGAAAGCCAACCTCCTTCTCTTCAGAGGGGAAAAAAAGTCGTCTACAGTTTTCCACTGAATCAAAGCCAAAAACTCTGCAGTTTTACTTTAATATCTCAGAGTTGTACCCTGACCCTTCCTATGACCAGTGGGGCTGGTTGCATAAGGCCTATCTGGGAGCCTTGTGAAAAGTGCTATCTTCCCCCATATTTCAAAACACTCACAGATATTTTATCATTAATTAGTATTCATATTATGTCTCAAACAATCTGTTCACAAATAGCGGAAGTGAACTAGTTGAACAGCTCTTCTGTTTGTCTTGTGAATAACATGGATGATCTATGTAGAGCCGAAGACCTTATGAAGGGAGGAGGCAGTCACATGTTGGGTAGGTACCTCCTGGAACATGTAGCAGCTCACCTGTCTGAGAGGCTGGACTTCTCCTGAAAAACTATACTTGGCAAAGAGGGTAGGGAGACACAGGCCTCTTTCAAAACAGACCTGTGCCTCTTCAAGTCACAGCATTCTCCACTGGCTTTTCATCATGTTAACATGCCACTTGGGAGCTAGCTGGACCCCCTTGTTCAGTGACATATATGTCATAGTGGGGTTTTTTTATCACTTGTTCTTTCAATCACAACATGCTTTGCATTTCTCTTTCAAATTTTAGGTTGTATATATAGATTGATCAAAACAATATTTTTAACATTCCAAACAATTTAGAAAGATAGTGGATGGGTGTCAGTTACTCTATTATGTTCATCTCTTCCTCCTCCCCCTCTTCAGCTGCTAATCTTAGAACTTGTGTGCCAAGTTGTGTAAGATATCCTTCCAATAGCTACATGTGTGACTCTTTTGTGAGCTCTACAGACAGTTATGAGGACAGATTTGGAGTTGCATATGGGACTGTCACATGGTTTGATTGCCCTGTCTTCCAGGCACTGAGATTTCTTTTCACTGAGCTTTAATACTGAGGAATGTTTACTTGTGATAAAAGTTCAGCAAGATCTCTATTAAATAATTTACATACCCCAAGAATGAGGAAGAAAAAATAGTTTTTACTTGCCATCACTCTATATTTGGCATCTATGCACACTGAATAGTTCATATGTTTATTTTTTCTAATAGTGAAAAAATTCACAGAGTTCTTATGAAAATTAAAAGTTAAGGGCCTTATTATCCTCCTTGCTTTTTTGGAACAAGATCTAGTAGATATCTCGACAGAAAAAGAAAGCAGATGCTTTGCAAAACTAAAAAAGTCTTATATAATTCATGTCCAATTATAGGGGATGATTTGCAGAAAAAATGTGATCTATCAACTGTTAGGAGCCAAAAACCCAATGTCTTTAGTCTCCGAGGTGGTGAGGAGAAAATCCATTTCCAGCTTTACAGTTGGTTTGAAAACCCTCTTCTGGGACCCACACACCACAGCCCTTCTTTGCACCAAAGCACAGGGCCACTTTTGAGGCATGCAGAGCCTGCAGACAGGTTTTTTTTTTCTTAATCATGTTTCAAATGTTTCTGAAGAATAAATAATCTCACTGATACCTGCATCCAGTGATGGCAGACATATATTATGGTATAAAAAAAGTGTTAATCCATATACTCAGAGCTTGTTTTCCTTTTAATGCCCAGTGTGTCTGACTACTCACCCTCATATTAATTTCACCCTGTAAAACAAATACAGCGGTTAATTATTCAGGCCTGAACCATAATTTGGTTCAAAGTCTGAATTCAGAAATACTAATGATGACCATTATGCATTGATTGCTGCTCTGAGCCTAAACTCTATAAAATATGTATTTTATATACATTATTTTTAATTCTCAGAATAACCACCAAAGTACTTATTATCTCCTTCCTGCCAGTTGAGTAGGACCTCAGAAATAGCTTGAAAGAGGACAGAAATATATTTTCTTATTTCAGACCTTAATTCCTGCTTCCTATTTTAGGGTGGAGACGTTCTGTACCTTGCTGGGTAAATTGCACTAGTGTGTTGCGCAATGAAACTTGTGAGTGGTGGAATATGAAGGGAAGCTTCTTGTCCTTAAACCACACCCGAGACTTCCAGGGGCTACACGCAGAGGCAGAGGCCGGGACTGCACCACATTCTCAGGGCTCACTGCTCCCTAATGAGCTGTAGGTTCATTGTGACTGCGCTGGCTGCCTCGCAGAAGAATTCAAGGACACATATAAAGGTACCTATAGTATCTATTGTATTTCTAGTCTACAAAAGAGAAATTTATTGAAAAGATTTTCTTCAGAAAATACCAAGTCTTTCTCAATGCATTTCATCAGATTTAAACTAAATCTGGCATAATAAGGTTTGATGGAGCTGTTCTGTTCTGCCTCGTAAGTGGCTGTGCACAATCGAGGAAGAAAATTGCTTAATAGAAAGTTATAGTCATCACTAACTTTATCTTAATTCTCCAAAGCAATAAGATGAGAACTCTCTAAGAACAGCAGAGAGCTCTTAGAAAATATTCAAAAATACCCTGTTTAGAAACATTTCTGCCCATATGTTACAATGTACTTTTTGGTGATGGGGATTTATTTTTCTGATATTTTCTTCACTTGGGGTAGTTTTAGTTCTCTGAAGACATTTAAAAATAACCTTATCAATCTATTCTAAAATATTTAACAGAGATTGTTTTTCTGCATGAGCTCTATACCCTGTTTAGGGTTGTAACTTCTAGTTATCCCACAGACATCAAAAGCCATTTCTGAAATATATTCAATTTAAATCATAGAATTATTTATATTGTTACGTTATCAGAAAGTAATAGATTTTTTAAAGGAATCATAGGTTATTGATTTGCATTTATTCTAGAAATAACTTAGCAGAACCTGTTCATTGCTAATGTTACAATTTATACTGGTAATACATTAATTGTAAGTGATGTTCTTATCTGCTTAGTAAACCCATGAGACATTCAAACAACCTGTAAAACTAATGAGTTTTAGTGAGATTTAGAGTTTAATAAGATTAGTATAGTCTTACTTAGGAAATATGAAAAAAATCTTTTACCTTCTAAATATCAGCAGTGACCAATGAAAAAGATAATGGGGGGAAAAGATGACATGCACAGCAACATCAAAAATGATAAGAAATTTCAGGGCTTCTATAAAGAAAACCATAAATCTCTATGGCAGGATGAAGTTTAAAAAAATGGAAAGGTTTACCATCTTTCTGAATGCAAGTGATTTAAAGATACCTGTTTTCTATAATTTTATTTTTTAAAATAAATGTAATTGTATCAGCATCAAGGTTTACAGGTACTTAGTACAGTGATTCTAAAGTAGGTATGATAGCAGGGGACCACTTTGTGTGGTAGGTGATTGTCTAACCTCTATGCTTTGCACCTGCAACTGATGCAAAATAATATTGAATGTAAGCTACAATTGAAAATAAAAATTTTAAAAAATAATGGTAATAACTAGGTAGCTTTATATTTTTTTAAATGTTGATATGGAATACCAAAGCAGGCAAAAGTAGCCTAGAAATTTTTACCAAAAGGAAAAACTAGAAGAGAAACAAGGATATAGAGGAAAGGAGGAAGAATAAGAAAGCCTAGATATTAAAATATAATATAAAGATACAATTAAAATCACATGGCATTGATACAGTAACAGATAATAACCAGTGGCTCAAGCTTGAAATTTCTCTTAAAATTATGTATTTTCACATTTGTAGAGGTGGGAGTATTTCTTTAGATCCAGCAGGAACACAGGGGTCACACTGCCTATTATTGATTTGGCACACCTTGTACTGGAGGTGCCTTGTGTTTCATTAATGAGCCTGTGCATTGCTGACCTGCTAACAGGGTGGAGTCTGCCTTCAGTCAGCACTAGCTGCCCCTTCCTTACTTTGATGATGACACTTGCAGTTTCCCTGAACTCATTAAGGTCCAAGGCTTGTATGTCTGAGAGCCTTCCCTCTCCCTGTGACTCCCGGGTTCTGTAGAATTATAGAATTTGCTTCCTTCAATTGATAAGAAATTATTTCCTGGATTTGTGCTTTTTTTATTTTTTTTAAAGATTTTATTTATTTATTTTTAGGGAGGGAAGGGAGGGAGATAGAGATAGAGAGAGAGATAGAAACATCAATGTGCAGTTGCTGGGGGTTATGGCCTGCAACCTAGGAATGTACCCTGGCTGGGAATCGAACCTGGGACACTTTGGTTCCCAGCCCGGGCTCAATCCACTGAGCTATGCCAGCCAGGGCTTGTGCTTTATTTTAACTTATTTTTGCTGTGGCTGACACACTTGAATATAAGCTATTTCACAGATTACTCTCCCTCCCCCCTAGCTTCATTTGATATTAAATGCAAACTAAAAATAAGATTGTTGTGGAAAATCCACCCACACTCGGGAGATAATGAAGCACAAACTTTATTACGCACAGGGCTCAAGGGAGTCAATTCCCAAATCCTGAGCCAAAAAGGCTGGGTTAGGGGTCCTTTTTATATACTAGTTACACAGGCAAAAAGGGATGGGGAACCAGCTGCTGAAAGCAAGCATTCAGAAGCAGGGGCATAGTGACCTTCAGATATCGTTACTTAGCAACTCTGCTAGTGGCTCCTTACCTAAAAATAACTTTTACACAGCTATTGTCCCGGCAAAACTTGCAAGTGTTACAGGGAGCAGTTTCTTTTCCTGCCACAAGATGATATACAAATTTAAATTATTTAAGCTAAACTTAAGCTTTAATATAGAGTAAACACACTTACTCATAGTGTCATAGTGTATTTCTTCTCACTCATCCACAGATGTGGGCCCCAATTTGGAAAGACTTTCAATAAGAATAGTTTAGAGATTATTTTCAGTGAGACTAAGAAGAAAAATAAATACTGGTCATCTTTAAGGATCTTGAAAAATAAAGGTAATTTCTCAGCATGCCAACCACACCCACCTTACAACTAACTATAATGCAAATTGCCACATCAAATGGAAAATTTGAGTATTCCATTTAGTGGTATTTAGTTTCCTGCTTAGTTAATGTCAATTTAGGTACTGTTTATAGTAATTTGCCACAGAATGATTGTATGTCATTATTTAGCTGTTGCAAGAGAATGCATTCATAGCTAAAAAGAAAATGAGTTTGGGAAAGATTATTTTGCCGAGTTGAAATTTATGGCTAGTATTTTAAAGCATAATGAATCTACTTTTGCTTTAAAATAGGTTGGTATCAGAAGTTAAATGATCACTTTATAATTTTCTATAAAGTTAAAGAGTGTTTTTAATATTCACCTGAGGATATGTTTATTGATTTGAGAGAGAGAGGAAAGGAGAGAGAGAGAGAGACATAGATGTGAGAGAGAAACATTGATTGGTTGCCTTTCCTAATGTGCCTTGACCAGATCAAACCTGCAACCCAGGTGGTATATGCCCTGAATGGGAATCTAACCCTCAACTTGTTGGTATATGGGAGGATGCTCCAACCAACTGAGCCACCAACCAGAGCATAACAAAGTGTTTTTAATTTAATTATTCATGCCTAAAAGGAATTGACTCAATTTTTATTGTAAGAATTAGTAATCTGAACATATCATAATAAGCTATTATACTCTTTCCAGAAATTTTTTGGTTCTTAGATTTTCTTTGAAGATGCTAAGAGAGTGTAGACTGACATAATATCATGCAACATGCTGATAATGTTGCTTCTTAAAACTTTACTAAATTAACTTGACAGTTTCAAATTAAGTATCATCTGTGTTTTTCCTTTCTCCATCTTTTTAATGACAGTGTCATATAATATGATGGTTTTATGAGTGGTTTTGCTATCTCATTCATCACAGTAATCAATGGGGAAAGGAGCCATATGGGTTGCAGTCCATTTGTATTGGATGAGACAGATGGCATTATTGATAGATGGAATAGTTCCAAATATTTATTGTATAATGATATCACAAGGACTCTGACTTCTAAATTTTAATACATTAATTTTTACAGTAACTGGCAAACGTAAGTAATTTATTCAGTTACTATGTAGCCATTTATTATATCAACACATGAGTTATAACATTAATTATCTTTCAGTTAGTACTTCACTTTATACAATGGGCATTACTCTTTCTAAGCCTTTGTGTTTACTTATCTAATTTCTGACCAAGTTATCAGTTTGGTCTTGAAGATTTTAAAGCTGAAAACAACCTGTGGACCACAAGATCAGCTAAAGATAAGATCCCAGAAGTGAACGAAGCAAAGATTCTGTAACAGTTCTCTCTCCATAGAGCCTTTGCCCTGAGGGAGGCAGAGAGGAAAGGGATGGTCTTAAAGACTTTCTTTACATTTAGCTCCTGCATAGTTTCTACACTCAGTAGATTTCTTAAAATTGTGTTCTAATATAACTGTGGACATAAGGATGTAGTTATGTGTTTCAGGTTCTCATTATATATTTTTCTCAATTTGAAATTGACTTATTCAAAGGAGGGTTAATGCTGGCACAGTATCATTATGGCACTGGCCTCCAAATGTTTGATATCCTTCCAGAATCACAATTGCACTACAGGAAATCAATGAAACCCAGAGGGAGAGAGGTCATCTTTTATTTTTGCATTTTATATCATTATATTGTTTAAATGCCTACTGAATGCATATAGTCATGCCTCACTTCTGCAATTGCAAAATTAAAGATTATAGTCTGAGTCACTCCAAAATTTCTATTGCAATTGTTTTATTTTTAAAATATTATCAACCTTTTTGTCACTGCTAAAAGCTGTCTGATAGTAAGTAGCTCCAGATTATTTACTATATTATTTAAGAAATTGTATAAATTTTTTAAGGGTAGTAACCATTTTTTTCCAAATTGAAAATCAGGACATATTGTCCAACAGTCTTGTGTGTGTGTGTGTGAATTTGTTACTGTGAAAAAATTACAAAGACATAAAAACTAAAGGTTTCTTATTTATGTTTTAAATTTACTGTTACATTCATTACTGACTGACACCACTGAATTCCCAGGATCTAGCTCACTGCTTTGCATGCATCACAAGCTTGACATTTGCTGACTGTGATATCAATAAACAAGTTACAGTGCTTTACAGTCACAAGGACAATTGGAAATATAAAGAGTTTAGTTATATGCTTTTAAAACAATAAGGCAATCCCACTAATCAAATAGAAGTGTTATGCTATATTTTGATAAAATCAATCTTTTAAATAAGTTCTTATAAAAATATATGGTATAATATATTGGGAGAGTACGCTGACCAAGCTTTATAGAGTCAAAAATATCTAACAGTGCTCAGTGAGCCAAAAGGACAAAATAACTTAGACCTGTCTAGAGACATCCCATTCCAAATAGACTCTCTACAGTATGATTTACAGAAAGAGAGAGAGAGAAACAAAACAAAACCACTGCCTATACCTATACTGTCCTGGAAAATGCAAGTGGACCAAATATACCCTGATGGGTCTAGATTTCTCCAACCCTCTTGGACAATTTCAGAAATATTGATTGTGTCATAATAGTATTTTGATAGCAATCTCAGAACCAATAATAAACCAAGAAAAAGACTAGCACTAATTGAAGTGATATGGAACTTGAAATATTCTACACATGTTTACTGTTCCTAAAAAAAATCAGTCTAAGTAAAATAAAGAGGCATGAATAGTTTGGTATCTCCAAGTCTTTTATTTTCTTTGTTTATGGAATCATATATATGAGTGCTTTCCAGTAAATTTTGTGAATAATTTTTACTCTGAACTTTTATGGTAGTTCCCCCTTATCTATTAGTTTCACTTTCTGTGTTTCCACTTACCTGTAGTCAATGATAGTCTAAAAATGTTAAATGAAAAATTTCAGAAATAAACAATTCAAAAGATTTACATTAAGCACCATTCTGAATATTGTGATGAAATCTGGCTTCCTCCTGTCTAGATATGAATCACCCCTTTGTCCAGCATCTCCATGCTGTACAAGGTCTGTCCAGAAAAAGTCCAGCCATTGTTAACATAGCAAGAACAGTTTGTGTGACTTCCATGTAACCTGGCAGTCATGGAGAGTGGACTGGAATGCATATACATGAATGATGACACAGATATGTACTAGTCAGTGGAGGCTATAGACGCCATTGAATGAGTACACATAGCGTGTGACTGTTGCATTTAAAATGACTGAACAAGTAAAGCAACAAATCTGCACCAAATGTTGCATTAAGCTTGAACATTCCTCCACAGGAACTATTCAGATGATTCAGAAGGCCACAGCTACAGGCAACTGGTGATTGGCAGCTTCATCTTGACAACATGCCCACCCATGCATCGTTTCTTGTGCAGAATTTTCTGGCAAAACATCCATCACCCAGGTAACTTACCCCTCTACAGCCCAGATTTGGTGCCCTGTGACTTCTGGCTTTTTCCAAAACTAAGATCACCTTTGAAAGGGAAGAGATTTCAGACAGTTGATGAGATTCGGGAAAACATGACGAGGCAGCTAATGGCAATTGGGAGAATAGTGTGAGGTCCTAAGGTGCCTACTTCAAAGGGAACTAAGGCATCATTGTCCTATGTACAATGTTTCCTCTACCTTGTATCTTCTTCAGTAAACTTAGTCTTTATTTTTCATATTAGAGAGTTCTAGCAAATTAAATCAAGCAATTCATCCTGGAATACTATATGGCAATAAAATAATCAAATAATGATCCATGCTATAATATAGATAAACCTTAAAAACCTTATTCCAAGTGAAAGCAGTTAGTCATAAAAGACTACAAATTTTTAAATTCCACTTATATGAAGTGTCTAGGATAGAAATCTGAAGATAAAAAGATACAAAGTAGTTTTATGGGGCATAGAACTAGGGATAGGAGGGCAAAGGGGGAAAATTGGAAGAACTTAGTAGAATAACAATAAAAAAAACAAAACTACAAAACAGAAAAAAATAAATGTCTCTATTTTTCATATTACATGGCTGGATACCTTCTGGACAGACCTCATATGCACTGCCTGCCCCGGAGTCACTTAGGAGACATCTCTGTCATCAGACTGACTGTCGTGTTGCCACAGAGTGTGTTCTGGTTGTCATTTTACTTAATAATGGTCCCAAAGCACAAGGGTAGTGATGCTGACAATTCAGATATGCTAAAGAGAAGTTGTAGATTGCTTCTTTAAGTGAAAAGGTAAAAGTTTGTGACTTAATAAGGAAAGAAAGATAAATTATATGCTAGGGTTTCAAAGATCTATGGTAAGGATGAATTTCTGTCCATAAAATTGTGAAGAAAGACAAAGAGATTCCTGCTAGTTTTGTTGTCACACCTGAAACTACAAACTGCCACAGTACGTGTGGTAAGTGCTTACTTAAGATGGAAAGGCATCACTTTTGTGGGTAGATGATAAGAACAGAAAATATGTTCCAACTAATGGCAAAGTGTTATACAGAAAACACTGAGCAAAGACTTCCGTAAGGATCCTCTGAAAATAAGTGACCATATGCACATAACTTTTATTACAGTTTATTGTTGTAATTGTCCTATTTCATTAGTAGTTATATTGTGAACCCCCTATTATGCCTACTTTTTATTAAAGTTTATCATAGATACATATGTTTAGGAAAAATCTATAGTATCTATAGGGTTCAGTACTATCCACGGGGGCCCTGGAACATATTTCCTGTGGATAAGGGGGGACTACTGTGTCTACATTTGCAGCCTTTAACCCTCCTTGATCTTTTTTTTTTTTCAAATTTCTCACTATCTATGCTTGTCTCTCTCCCTCTCTCCTTCCTTCCCGGTGCTTTTTCATATACTGAGAGACAAACAGGAAAATGTCCTCTCAGGGAACACTGCAATGTAGTTATATTGTCTTATGGTTATTATTATTTTAAGAAGACTTTGTTTCTCCCTTTTTGTTTTAAATTTGTATATTTATAGAAGTTTTGTTATATCTCTCCAATGATGGAAAAAAGAAAACTGTGTGGAACTGAGCTATTTGATTACATTTGTAATTAACGAATGACTCTTTTCACTGTATTTTGCTAGAGGTTTTTCTAATGAAAGTCCTTACTTAGAGTTTGGAGTAGGGTCGGTACTCCCCTCCTCATCCACACCAAGAGATCATCATTACTGAAAATAAGACATGAAGACTAAGTCTCACAATTTAACTTGTGTTCTAAGAATTTCATATAGCCCCAAGGTATTTAAATACAAACAAAATATATTAAAATTGTGTTTTAAATAAGCAAGGCCTACATGGAAGCAAATTTTCCTTTCTTTCTTTTTTTTTTTTTTGAAAGATTTTATTTATTTATTTTTAGAGAGAGGGGAAGGGAGGGAGAAAGAGAGGAAGAGAAACATGGATGTGTGAGAGAAACATGGATCAGTCGCCTTTCACACTCCCCCAACTCGGGACCTGGACTGTAACGCAGGCATGCGCCCTGACTGGGAATCGAACTGGCAACCTTTCAGTCCCCAAGCCGGCACTCAATCCATTGAGCCACACTAGCCAGCACAAAAGTTTATTTACAATATTTAAAGAACACTGGAATATCTACCCGATTACTCTTTAAAAATACAATGCCCTTAGAGAGGAAATGATTTAAGGTACTCAGTAGTAAAATTTTAAATTTAGTGCTAAGTCATTCAGACCTTGATTTAATTGAATTTATCAGAAAAAAAAAGTTTTCCAGGTCACCTACTAAATTTCTGAAGATAGGACGACAGTTATTGATTGACCTAGTGACTAAAGAAATAAGTTGGGCATACTAAGGCAATATATAAGCTGAAGTTCTGTAACAAAAGCAGCTTTTTGACTATGGTATATTTATTTAACTATAGGAAAGATTGATGTTTGGCAGAAGAAAATGTTGTCAATCTTAGGGAATTAGTAACAATGAAGGGGAAACAAATAAAACTTTGGACATACAATATTGTTAAACTTTGTCAAGGAAATGTTAATTGTAATCAGGACTTCTTTTTGAAAATATAACATAAAAGTCTCCACCAAAAGACCACTCAAGTGTCTAACAATGCAAAAGTAGGATTTTGAAAAGGTGCAAAGTGATGGCTGACATTAATAAAAATTGTGGTGTTAGATTATCAAAAAGCTATGCCCCAGATTTTGTTGTCAATGATCTCTTACTGATTAATTAATATAATCAGTTATATTTTAAAAGGAAGCTAAGAGTTTTGAAAAATATCAACATGAACCACATGAAACTTCTTTGTGAATTCAATAGTTAAAATATGCAGTTGCTGTTTATTTCTTCTGTTCTATCAGGTTTGTGACATTTATTTGGTAGCTAGATATTGTTTTGAATGTGCAATGATTTGAGTTATTAAAATACAGTTCGCTTATGATCCATGTTAAGAACATGAAGTGCATTCAAATAACTAGGTAACATTAGGCCTTTCATTTCAAACAGTGTGCTTTATTTCCCTAGGGTTGGGATTAAATTGAGATTTTGTATTCATTTAAAGAATTGCAATGAGAATGTTTAACATGGGTCAAATGGAGAACAGTGGCACCCTGAAAGTGCTTAGAAATAATCTGCTGTTTTTCATACTTTGTTCTACAGTGGGACTGAAAAAAGGTTACCATGCCTTGTTTAATGATGTTATATTGTTCTGCTGTGAATCTAATGAAATCTTTAGCAGAAAAGAGTACTAATTGCTCAAATGAATTAAAAAAAAAAAGAAGGCATCAGAAACAAATAATTATACATTTAAACACATGAGATACTATTAACAATCTTTACCTAAAGAAAATCAGGGATATGTATATTTTTAAAAAATTCTAAATGTTTCCTTTTTATTTCCATAATAGAAAGTAGGGGGGAAATTGTGTTTTATTTGCCCAGAGACATAGGAAAGAATTGCCCAGCAGAGCTATGTAACCACAACTCTTTTTTACCCCTAAAGCCGTCTTTTTATTTGAGCAACATAAGTGATTTTCCATCCTTCTCACTGAAGTGCTCAGGTATATTAGCACCATTCTCCCTCTCAGGACATTGACTTTGTTAAAGCCAACAGGAAATAAACGATTTCTTTGTGCAAGTTGTTTGTGAGTGTCAAACTGGATCAGCCTGTGAGTTAAAACTGGGCTGTCACTGCATAACCACTCACTGAAAACCATGTAAAAATTAGATTAGATTGAATGGTATTATGTGATCTTAGAGAAAGTTTCTGTAGGAAAAGCGCAAAAGTCAATAAAATTCATTGAGCTCTACATGGTATTCAGAAACTGTTTTATTTATTTATTAAAAAGAGAAACTGTTTTAGTGCTGAAATATATCTAGTGCTTGCTTAGGGCTAGATTGCACTGTCTCTGAAGAATATGGTGAGATGGGCCAACCTAACAGGCTAAAGTAATACAATATTTTCATAGAGAGTTACAGGCTTTTGCCCTAAGTGGAAATGTATTTATGCTGAGCACATTGGAGCATGAAAACTTATTTGAACATTTCAATAAATCCAGCCATTACTTCAGGAAATGAAGAAGTATTGTTCACTCAAGAATCATGAAACAGAGACTTCCACTTGGAAAACTCCCAGCAGCCACATGGAAGTTGTGCTGTATGACCACCAGCTTTGATCTTCCCATCCCACTAGGAGAGAGTATATTAATACCGTTACTACTCATTATTTATGCTTGATGAAGGCCTTTCAGGTGTGCCTAGAAAATGGCCACTATCACTTAGCAGAGAGAGAAAGCCCACGTCAGCATCTGGAGCAATGCCAAGATGCCTAACAATGGCACTATGATTTAAGATTATTGTGGAAGTTCTAAAGAATTCAATAAAATGATGAGCTGATATGAGATTTGTTAGAAAAAGAGGACATTTTCATTTTTATAAAAAATGTAATCGCAAACATTATAATTTGGAGCAAAAGTACCTAATATTTCCCAAAGATTACTCATCCTATTTCAGAAGAAGAATATTATAAGTTGGGATAAATGGAATGGGCTGACATGATATGACTTTTTCCTAATACATCCTCAGACTCCTACCTTAAATAAATATATATTTACATTGAGCAATTCTAACATGTAGAAACCTAAGCAATCAACTGGAAAATTACTTGAAATAAAAAGAACTAAAACAGCAAGATACAAAATAAAACTTTTTTAATTTAAATATTTTAAAGGTTTTAATCTATCATAATAGTAAAATTATTTCTTTTATTGATTCCAAAGACAAGGGGAGAGAGGGAGAAACACAGGGAGAGAAATATCAGTAAGAGAGAAACATCGATTGGTTGCCTCTTGCACACATGCTGACTGGGGACCAACCTGCAACCCTGACACTGTCATATCTTGATTAAAGATAAAAATATTTAAGAGATACTGCTTTCTTTAGCTGTGCAGAAGCTTTTTATTTTTATGGGATTCCATTTTTTTATTCTTTTCTTTATGTCCCTTGCTCTAGGGGACATATCAGTAAAAATGTTGCTGTGTGAAATATCTGAGATTTTCCTGCCTATGTTCTCCTCTAGGACTTTAATGGTGTCACAGCTTATATTTAAATCTTTTATCCACCTTGAATTTATTTTTGTGTATGGTGTAAGTTGGTGCTCGAGTTTTATTTTTTTGCACGCAGCTGTCCAGTTCTCCCAACACCATTTGTTGAAGAGGCTATTTTCACTCCGTTGCTGCCCTCTTTGTCGAATATTAATTAACTGTAGAGACTCGGGTTTATTTCTGGGCTCTCTGTTCTGTTCCATTGGTCCATGTGCCTGTTTTTATGCCAGTACCAGGCTGTTTTGATTACTATGGCCTTGTAATACAATTTGGAATTCTATGCAGCAGAAAGAAAGAAGGAGCTCCTATCCTTTGCGACATCAGGGATGGAACTGGAGAGCATTATGCTAAGTGAAGTAAGCCAGGCAGTGAAAGACACATACCATATGATCTCACCTTTAATGGGAACCTAAACAACAAAACAAATAAACAAGCAAAATATAACCAAAGACACTAAAGTAGAAAACAGGCGGACCAGAGGGGAGAGGGGAGGGAATTTCAGGGGAATTTTAGGGGAAAAGGGAAACGGTTTACAAGAACAAGTATAAAGGTCACATGGACAAAAACTCGGGGGGGAGGGTGGAAATGGGAGGGAGGTGGCTGGGATGGGAGTAAAAGACAGAAAACTGTACCTGAACAACAATTAAATTAAAAAAAAAGAAAAAAGAGATAATGCTGTAAGTCTGTTTATGTTTTTATTTGTATATGTTCATAGAAAGATAGAAATTTTAAAAAAATAATACTAATGGTACTTAAAAATAATAATAAAAATATTTAAGAGAAAAAATAAATTCATAGCAATAATCACAATCATAGAATATCTGGTAATATCTTTAATAAAAATTATACAAGAACTCTGTCTGGAAAAAATTTCAGAACCTTCCCGAGCAACACACAGGAAGATAAACAAATGCTAAGAATTATGCTTCTGAATGGGAATATTGTAAAGATAGCAATTAATGTAGAACTTTAGCACATTAATCAAAATTCTAGTGAGAGTATGTCAGGAACATGCAGAAATTATTCTGAAATTTTAAGGATTCAGAATAGTAAATGACAATTTTAAAATATTTATAAATAAACATGACCTATTAATATGAAAATATGCTCTAACATTACAGTATTTAAAATGGTACAGCCTTGGCTGCACCAGAATCTGCACATAGATGAGTAACATAAAGCAAATAAACATACAAACAATCCTATATTTTTATGAACCAGATATGACAGAAGCTCCTAAAATGTAGATAGAATAGATTCTTCATCACCGTCTGTAGTTTCCAGTATACTGGTCTTTCACCTCTTGGTTAAATTTATTTCTAGGTACTTTATTAATTTTTATGCAGTTGTAAATGTAGTTGTTTATAAATCTGTCTTTCTGGTAGTTCATAGTTAGTGTATAAAAAGACAACAGATTTTTGTATATTGAATTTGCACCCTGCAACTTTGTGGAATTTGTTTATTAGTTCTAATATTTTTATGGGGTCTTCAGGGTTTTCTACATATAAAATCAAATCAACCACAAATAGTGATGGTTTTACCTCTTCCTTTCCAATTTGAATACATTTTATTCTTTTTCCTGTTTAGATGCTTTGACTATGTTGATTAAAATGATGAGAGTGGACATCCTTTTCTTGATCCTAATCTTAAAGGAAAAGACTTAAGCTTTTTGCTGTTGGGTATGATACTAGCTCTGGGCTTATCTTGTATGGCCTTCATTATGTTGATGTACATTTCACCTATACCCACTTTGTTGAGAGTTTTTATTATAAATGGATGTTGAATTTAACCAAATGCTTTTTCTATTTCTATTATAATGACCATATGATTTTTATCCTTAATTTTGTGAATGCAGTGTATCAAGTTGATAATTTGTGGATGTTGAACAATCCTTGCTTCTCCAGAGTAAATCTCATTTGATCATGGTGTATGATCCTTTTAATGTATTGTTGAATTCAGTTTGCTATTTTGTTGAGGAATTTTGCATCAAAGATATTGGCCTATAATTTTATTTTGTGTGGTGCTCTTGCCTGGTTTTCATATTAGGGTAATTAATACTAGCCTTATAAAATTAGTTGGGAAGAGTTCCCTCCTATTGAATTTTTTGGAAGAGTTTGAGAAGGATAGGTATTAAATCTTCCTTGAATAGTTGGTATAACACCAGTGAAGCCATCTGGTCCTATACATTTGTCCGTTGGGAGTGTGTGTGTGTGTGTGTGTGTGTGTGATTCAATCTCTTATTAGTAATCTATATGTTCAGATTTTCTGTTTCTTCATAATTTGGTTTTGGGAGATTGTATATTTGTAGAAATAGATTCACTTTTTCCAAGTTGTCCAATTTGTTGGCATGTAATTGTGCATGGGACCCTCTTATGTTTGTTCATGTTTTTTGTTATCAGTTGTAACTCTTTTTTCATTTCTTATTTTATTTTTGTTTGTTTCCTCTCTCTTTTTTTTACTTAGTGAGTCTAAATAAATGTTTGTTGATTTTGTTTTTCTTTAAAAAAACAGCTGTTAGTTTCATTGACCTTTTATATTGTCTTTTTAAATCCCTATTTTATTTATTTCTGTTCTCATCTTTATCGCCTCCTTGTACTAACTTTGGGCTTCTTTTGTACTTCTTTTTCTATTTCCTTTAGGAGTAGAGTTAGATTGTTTATTTGAGACTTTCTTGTTTCTTGAAGTTAGCCTGTATCACTATATACTTCTCTCCTAGTACTGTTTTTGCTGCAACCCATAGTTTTGATATGTTGTTTTTCCATTCTTTTTTATCAAGGTAGTTTTTAATGTCTCCTTTGTTTCTTTGGTGACCCATTGGTTTTTCAGTAACATGTTATTCAGTCTCAACATATTTGTTATTTTTCCAGTTATTTATAATTGATTTCTAATTTCATGTCATTGTGGTAAGAAAAGATATTTGATATTCTTCAATCTCCTTAAATTTTTTGAAACATGTTTTGTGGCCCAACATATAGTTGATCCCAGAGAATGTTTCCTGTGGACTGATATTCTGTCTGGATGATCTATCTATTCATGTAAGTGGGGTATTAGTGTCCCCTACTATTAAAAGATGGAAGGCAGTGTCCCCTGAATTGCTCCCTATTTCTCTCTTTAGGTATGTTAATATTTGCATTGTATATGTAGGTGCTCTTATTCTAGGTTCAAAAATATTTATAATTACTATATCGTCTTACTGGATTGCTGAATGACCCCTTTATCATTATGTGATGCCCATCTTTGTCTTTTATTATTGTCTTTGTTTTCAAGTCTATTTTGTCTGATAAAAGTATTGCTACCCCGGCATTTTTTTGATTTCCATTTACATGAAACATCTGTTTTTTTATCCCTTCACTTTCAGTCTTTGTGTGTCCTCGCACCTGAAGTAGGTCTCTTATAGGTAGCATATAAGTAGGTCTTGTGTTTTTATTTATCAGGTTATACTTTTTTATTGGAAATTTGACTTTTCAGCTATCCTCTCTTCAGATGAGTTTTCTATTCCTTTCTCTTTGTTTTCTTCTCTAGGACCATTATAATGTGCAAACAATTTTTTTGCTGCATATTTTCCTATAGGTCTTTTAAACTATCTTCACCTTTTTAAAAAGATTTTATTCATTTATTTTAGAGAGGGCAAGAGAAACATCACAATGCAGCTGCCTCTTATCAGCTCCCTACTGAGGACCTGGTCTGCAACCCAGGCACATGCCCTGACTGGGAGTCAAACCAACAACCCTTTGGTTCTCAGGCTGGCACTCAATCCACTGAGCCACACCAGCCAGGGCTATCTTCACTTTTTAATGTTCTACTTTTCACTGCTCTATTTGGATGAGTTCCACTATCATGCTTTTAATTGTTTCTTCTGCTTCATCTAGTCTGTATTGAAACACTTCTCAATTTTTTTTTCAGTTCAGTGTACTCCACAGAACTGTGACTTACATTATATACTTTCTTATATTTTCTATCTCATGTTAAAGTTTTCTCTGTGTTCATCTATTGTTCTCCCAAGGTCAGTTAGCATCATCATGACCATTACCTTGAACTCTGATCAGGTAAATTAAGGTTCTTTCATGGGATTTTACTTTGTTCTTTCTTTTGTATGAGTCTCTGTGTTATTTCTCTGTACTAGGAAAAACAGCTATCTCTACCAGTTTTGAAGAAGTGGATTTGTGTGGGAGATAAGCTTTATCATTTAACCTTACCCTAGTTCTTGTTTGTCTCACAAATCTTTCTGATTTTTTATGTATCTTGATTTTTATGTATCTTGATTTTTTTCTCACTAGGGCCTGGTTATAAAGAGTATGCCAAGACCTGTGAGTGTCCCTGAGGGAGAGATCTCAGTCAGCCCTTAGTTTTAGACCAATTGGAAGCTAGACCCTCAGTCAGCAGCCTTTGAGATGTGCGGATATATACAGTCCTGTGGGACTGCAGTCACACCCCTGCTGGCCTCCAGACCAGACAATCTGGAGTTATCCCCTTAGCAAAAATTTCAAAGACTGTGGTTCCAGAAAAATGTATGGGTTCCTTTCTGGGAGGTACCAGCAAGCTGTAGTGAGGCCAGGGGAGAGTGCCAAGATGGCATTCCCCAACTTACATTCACTGAGCACACTTTTGTAGCCTCTAGATGTGTGGTAAACCTGAAACCTGCCCCTCAAGCTGGAGCTCCAGGACAATTTAAAAAGGCTTTTTCATAGGAGGACTAGGGGTATGTTTCAGTATGCTATGTGGTGCCCTGGGGATAGCCTATGTGGTAGTCTGCTGAGAACTGTCTCTCCAAATGTTTCAAACCTGCGGGACTCAGAAACACAATCTTTCCAGGCCACTGGAGCCAGGTGTTCAAGGGGTGTCCCCTCTGTGTCCCCTGCATGCCCACCAGCCTTGGAAGGGTCTATGGGGGTGGCAAGTGGGGGAGCACTCTCATAGTAGGCATTGGTTTTTGAGGCATGGGAGCAGCATGGGGAGTGGGTCATGCCCACTGACACTAGCAGTTTAGAAGAGAATGCAAAGATGGTGCCCACCAGCTCCTTCTTCCCCATAGAGAATCACAACAGGCTCCTACCCCTCTAGCAGATACTCTAAAATTAGCAAATGGTTCTCCTTCACCCACGGTCTGGTCACTTTTCAAACTGCTGCTTTTGCACTGAGTAAGTGAGTGCATCCAAGCCCTTTACGAGTGGAATCAGCATTTCCTACCACCCCATGGTTCTCCTGGACATGAGCCCCATTGCTGTTCGATGTCAGGTGTTAGGGGCATTCCTCTCCTTGGTGCTGCTCTCAAGGGCTGGAGTCCCTGATGAGGGACACAAGCCCTTCACTCCACAGGAAGAAATTCCCTATTTGTGAGATCCCTCCTGATTGTGCATCACTGTATTTAGGGTAAGGTTTTTGGTGAGAGCAGATCTCTGCCTTTTTTACCTGTCTCAGTGCAGCCCTTTTATCCTTTGTCGAGGAGGGGATGTTCAGCTACTCTTTAGGTCTCTTTCAGAGGGAACTGAAACTTACATAGCTGTAGATTTCTTGTGTCTATGGGAAGAGCTGATGTTGGCATCACCTTATGCCACCATCTTGGATTGCCTCTACAAAAGAGTAACCCAGAAACCCTGGAATTTATTTATAAAAAATTGTGTATTTATTCTTACACATTTAAACTTCAGTCACCTTCTAAGTACTCTCCACTGCATCCATGCAATGGATTGCATCCATTTGATGCAATACACCTATTGAGACTTTTTTCCACTGCTCAAAACAGTTTTAAATGCATCAACTTTGATACTTTTTAGTGCTTTTGCTGTTTTTTGTTTGTTTCTTTGTTTCACCTCTTCAACATCAGCAAGAAGTTTCCCTTTGAGGATTTTTTTCATCTGGGGTGAGATCAGGTGAATAGGGAGTGTGGAGCATGGTGGTCAGGCCATTTTTGGTCAAAAATTGCTGAACACTCAAGATAGTGTGGGCAGGTGCACTTGTAAATCCCCTGTCATGGAATGGGCAAACACTTTGAATCTTAAGAAGAATTAACTGAAGCTGAACCACAGCCTCTCACAACAATGCCTGCTGGTATACTGATACAGATGGGTTCCTAGAATACTCACCTAGCAGAGGAGGCTAGTACTACAAAGGGGTCCAACCTCCAGAAGATAATTCTGTTTTGGGGGGGACCCCTTTATGTATGCAACTTTTAAGAGTAACTTTTGAGTAAACAACTTTTTTCCATGACAGCTATTCAGGCAGACTTCTTCTGATCCTTTTATGCTTGTTGTTGCTTCAAAAATACAAGAGAATGCACCTTCGGCATTCCTCAAGAAAAACTTAACACATTTCATATTTGCTCACCTCAGGAATTGCTTTTAAAAGAAAGAATAGCCAGATAGCTTTTCAAAATGAATAATGCTGCCCGACTCGCACTTGACTCAAAGGGTAGAATAAATGAATAAATCTTTATGCAAGTTTCTTGGTTTTCTTACAACTTTCTTCTAAGTCTCTGGAGACCTTTTAGCAAAGGATTTGTTGTATGTGTATCTGTATGTACATTTTTCTCCAGAAAGCATATGTTAGTTAGGCTATTAAGCAATTAGTTTCATGCATATAGATGGTTCATTTTGCACCGAACCATATGATGTGATTGGAATTTATAGAAAATCATCTTTCTTGCCAGGAATTGAGGCAAGTTAATTCTCCAGTTTGAAGAAGTGTGGTCTTATGGCTGCAATCTGTACCCTTAAAAATTAGGAGCCTAGTATTCTATATATGATAGCTTAGAAAAGCACATAAAATATAAAAATGTTGTATTTATTAAATATAGAAACTGGGAAAAAGTAAAATAAAACCCTAACAGAGTACCTGATTCATACTGCATACTCACTAAACGTTTATTAACTTACAATAAAATAAAACCAGCAAGAGTTGATATTAGGTTTTTTTTTTAATATTTTATTTATTTATTTATTTTAGACAGAGGGGAAAGGAAGGAGAGAGAGAGGGAGAGAAACATCAATGTGTGGTTGCCTCTCATGCATCCCCTACTGGGAACCTGACCTGAAACCCAAACATGTGCTCTGGCTGGGAATTGAACCGGTGACCCTTTGGTTTGCAGGCTGGTGCTCAATCCACTGAACCACACCAGCTAGGATGATATTAGGTGTTTTTATATAAAGTATGCACCATGAGGTCTTATGTCCTTGTCAGATTTGGCTCTAGCTTTGTAGCACTCTATGCAAAAGGGAAATGTAATCAGCAAAAGAATCAGTAATGAAATAAAAACAAACTGGATGCTCAGAAGACCAGCCCTCTCTAGGGATTTAGTATATATTTCCAGAATGAATGAATGATGATGGAATCTGAGAAAAAAATTCCCATTTGCATTTTAGGAGGTCACTTGGCTCTTCACCATCTTTACAACGAACAGCAGAGAACTTCACATGGTCATTTCCCAGATCAGTGCCCAAAAGTTGTTCAGGAAAACTGCTTATGGGGGTGAAACAGCACAACTACCTGATAATGTGCCTTAATTCAAAAAATATTCTGCAATATCCAGAAATCCTGAGGCAGAGGTAAATCAGTCAGATACACTTCAGGCATGTATACATTTTCCATCTGTAAAATAAGATTCATTGTCACCTTTTGAAGCTCCCATTACAAAAGGAGTGTGTTACCATCTTGTCTCATTTTTATGGCACTCATATCTGTAACCACAACCATTAATCACTATTTTCCTTTTGGGAGTGGGGCTGGGGACAGGAATGGAGATTAAACTAAAAATCCACAGAATGTCTACTACAAAATGTAAAATTCTACATGATTGGCCTTCTGTAAATATTAAGAAAAACCAGTAAATCAAAATGATCAGATTAACATATTTTAGCCGAAGCATCCACATGAAAGGAAATGTTGACATTCTTTATGAAAGCTGCTTTATCCCTTTACTGCTGCCATTTTTATTGTGGATTTCCCTGTTCAGCACTTAGTTCCAATTTTTTAAATGATCCATTTCAACACTAGACAGCAATATTCTTCTAGTCATATGAGTTTTTGGTTGCATTTTATTACATTAAGAATTGCAGAGCTCTACTGTGAATTACAGTATTAACATTCCTTATATTTTAGAGGACGGTGTTCACAAGAATTATTATGAGTGGGTTCAGGAATTCTTTGTCTGGGCCTTTGAGGAGAAATGTCCAATGCCTTTTAATTCTCAATAGTGACAAGGTTATAAGATCACTGTATAACTTCA
Source organism: Phyllostomus discolor (assembly GCF_004126475.2). NCBI lineage: Eukaryota > Metazoa > Chordata > Mammalia > Chiroptera > Phyllostomidae > Phyllostomus > Phyllostomus discolor. The sequence goes on along the minus strand of NC_040903.2, from coordinate 149,553,592 downwards.
AAATACTTTTAAGTACAAAAGCAATGAGTAATTAATTCAAGAATCCCAAACAGACATTTGAATCCCAAACAGACAACTAGGAGGGACCTAGCTGAAGGTAACACTTTGAAGCAATAACCAAATTTACCTGAATATAGCTTCCCAGAACTTTTATTTTATAACTTAGTTTCTGAGCTCAAAATTTGGATCTCTTAGAAAGAGTACTATGAATTCAAGCCAATCCAATGGATACTGAAGTCCCAACATGATCTCCACCCTTAGGAATGTACTTGCTGGTGGTGTAGAAGAAAAGGGAAGGGCACAAGTAACTGGGCAAATCTTTTCTCAACACATTGTCAAGTGCCTTGTAAAGCAAGCTGAAACATGCCAGAAAGCCACCACCAAATTTCAGGATCAAAGAATGCATAAATTGTTACAAGCTTATTCTACAGATCAACTTACCCAAAATTGGGAGGTTTGTGCTAATATCTTACTACTGACCACTTGTCATTTCTTCTAGTATAAGCACCTCACACCCACCTCCTCCTCAGAATGGATAGGGCAAGTAGAATGCTTTCCAGCTAATGTCCCAGGTAATGGATTTAAGAATTTTACCCTGTTTATTAAACTTAGAATCTTTACTGAGAACTCTACAATCACTTAAATAATGATTGATGTTGATCAAAAAAATGAGAAATTGATAAAGCTTTAGGGATTTTTATCGATTTACTATGTGGCAGAGTTTCTGACACTACAATCTATTTTCACTTGTGATAATTTTATTTTATAATCTATTTAGTAGAGCACATTATTCTTGTTAGTATTTGAGAATTGTTTTTACTCTTTTACCTTAAATCTTATGTTTACATTTGGAGTCCACTGTTTCTTTTTCCCATGGATCCCATCATAAATGTGATTGAAAACCCTATTCTATTCAAAGAAAAATATCTCATTTTATCAATACTTACATTTTTCTCCTGGTTTCCCAATCAAAATGGAACTAAAAATATTTAACATCTGCAGCACCCACCGTGGCTCACCAACCAGCCCGGATTTTCAGGCTCTTCTGGTCTCTCCCTGGCTTCCTCAGAGCTAAATTTCCATGGAGACCAAAGTTCCCACAGCTGCAGAGAGGACAGAGGCTGGCCAGCCTGTGGGAGCTGTGGCGTGGCCAAGAGGCAAGGCTTTGAGAGACAGGCTCACGCATGAACTAGTCAGAGTTAGAGCAAGTTTCTGGAAACCTGGCCACTATCCCTTTAGTTGTTCTTCCACAAGCAACCTGCATGAGAAGCCAGCATCACCAGAGCACGTTTACCAACTTGTGGGAAGTTTTAAAACATTTTAATAAGCTGTGGATCCTTCCCTGTAAATATTGGCTAAGTATCAGACCTGCTCAAAACCCATCTGAAGAAAATGAATATGTAGACTCAAGGCTGTGGGAATAAATGGCCATTTTCACTTGCAATCTAATGTTACCATTTCTTTCACACTTGAATCAGAACTTCTACTGCTTTGAAAGTGGGTTCAATCTGGGCTTCTGGCCAAGATGGAGGCATAGGTGGTTGCACTGTACCTCCTCGTGCAACCAAAACTAAGGACAACAAGAATTTACAAACAAAAAACAACCAGAACAGAGAGAAATGAACCAAACAGAAGTCTGAATACCATACATCCAGTCTGGTAAGGAGGGGCACAGTCAGAGGCTTACGGAGAGGGGTCGAGGGGTACCGGCAGGAAAAATCTGTGGCTGGCAGACACAGGTGTTGCAGTACACAGACAGCAGTTGGCGGACCCCAGAAGCGCAGGGGCAGCTGACGGACCGGTGGCAGACCCTGGGCACAGGAGGCAACGAGCAGACCCAGTAAGGCGCACAAAGCAGCTGGCTGTCCGCAGCCACACATTCTCACGCACACAAACTAAGCAAAAACAGGCAGTGACACAGACCATGCAACCCAGGGACCCAGCAGCAGGAAACAAGGCCTAAAGGCACCAACTGAAAACACCTGTGGAAGTTGAGGCCGGGAGATTCTCTCAGACTCACAGGAGGCTCCTTGGAGAAACCCACAGAGTCTGAGAGAGTGCACAAGCCCACCCACCTGGGAGCCAGCACCAGAGGGGCCCAATTTGCTTATGGGAAGTGGCAAGGGGGGCTGGAGTCCTGGTGAGAGCAGAGCGGGCACCATTGTTCCCTCTCGGACCCCGCCCCCACACACAACGTCACAACCCAGTGACTGAGGCGCCCCGCCCTGGTGAACACCTAAGGCTCCACCTCTCATATGTAACAGGCGTGACCAGACCAAAGGAAAAAAATAAAATAAAATAAAAAAAGATGGCTCAGAGTTAAAAGCCCCAGATCCTGTTTTTTAAGCGACCAAGAAATAGCCAACCTATCAGATGCACAGTTCAAAACACTGGTGATCAGGGTGCTCACAGAATTGGTGGGCTTTGGTCATAAATTAGATGAACAAATGCAGACTACAATGAGAGAAATGAAGGAAAATGCACAGGGAACCAATAGTGATGGAAAGAAAACTGGGCTTCAAATCAATGGAAGGGGCCAGAAGGAGGAAAGGAATAGCCAAACAGAAAAGAATGAAGAAACAAGAATTCAACAAAATGAGGAGAGGCTTAGGGACCTCCAGGACACCTTTAAATGATCCAATATCCAAATTATAGGGGTACCAGAAGGGGAAGAGGAAACACAACAAGTGGAAAAGTTATTTGAACAAATAATAAAGGAGAACTTCCCCAATATGGCGAGGGAAATAGACTTTCAGGAAGTCCAGGAAGCTCAGAGAGTCCCAAAGAGGTTGGACCCAAGGAGGAACACACCAAGGCACATCATAATTACATTACCCAAGATAAAAATGAAGGAGAGAATTCTAGAAGCAGCAAGAGATAAGGGGACAGTAACCTACAAAGGAGTTCCCATCAGAATGTCAGCTGCTTTCTCAAAAGAGACCTTGCAGGCAAGAAGGGCTGGAAAGAAGTATTCCAAGTCATGAAAGGCAAGGACCTACATCCAAGAATATCCAGCAAAGCTTTCATTTAGAATGGAAGGGCAAATAAAGCGCTTCTCAGATAAGGCCAAGTTAAAGGAGTTCATCATCACCAAGTCCTTATTAAATGAAATGTTAAAGGAACTTATCTAAGAAAAAGAAGATAAAAAATATGAACAGTAAAAAAAGACATCAAACTCACAGTTAGTAACAACCATACCTAAAACAAAAGCAAACTGAGCAAACAACTAGAACAGGAACAGAACCACAGAAATGGAGATCACATGGAGGGTTAGCAACAGGGAAATGGGAGGAGGAGAGAGGGGAAAAAGATATAGAGAATAAGTAGCATGGACAATAGGTAGAAAATAGACAGGGGAAGGGCAGGAATGGTGTGGGAAATGTAGAAGCTAAAGAACTTATCACACATGGACATGAACTAAAGGGGGGGGAATATGGGTGGAAGGGGGTGGGTAGGGGGGAGGGTAGTGAAGGGGGAAAATGGGACAACTGTAATAGCATAATGAATAAAATATATTTAAAAAAAAGAAAGTGGGTTCAATCCTACAAGACTTCTTGATATGTTTTCCAAAACTTTAGACTTTTCCCTTAGAAGTCTCACTTTCCTTTCCTATAAAATGACTATATTAATAGTTTAACATACTGTTGCTGTAATATTTAAATGAAATAAAGCAAAAGAAACCCTTAGTATGATACCCGGGATACAGGTAATGCCATCCATTATCAACGGTTTTCATGGAATGTGCAATTAATAGATTTATAATCCTATGTGCAGGTACACAGCTAATTAGTACATGTCACTACATGAACACATGCTGAGCATTGTGTTAGAACAAAAACAGGTTATTATTGGGTGTGAGATGCTTTCAGCTTTCAGACACCATGGGATGATTGCGGTCTCATGACTTGAAGTCATGAGGGTTGCAGGGGCTGATGTCAGCCTGTGGCTTCTGAACTTTTATTCCTGATGGGGAAGAAGCATTCTCTCTTTAGAAAGAGGGGCATCCTTTGGCAAATTTCATGTCCCCTCATACTCATATTTTCTCTTTTGACTTTTGCTGAAAACTAAGGAATAAGCATATCTTAAAAGCACCCATGTCAGGAAACCCCAGGCTCTTTCATGTCTGGGCAACATGGATGAGAAGACTGTCAAAAAAGATATGGAACCTTAGGAAGAAATAAATAAAAGTGAATCCTAAAGGGCAGCATTATAAAAGAAGTGTATAAAGCAGCTGTTAACAAGTGAATATTTTTAACAAGGTTTTCTTGTCATCCTCTTTGACTGGCATCAGAGGCTACATTTGAACCATGTCCTGTTAGGTGCTCTGAGCAAAAGTCAATTATATTCTAGGCACCTGATGAAGACTAATATCAAAATAAGAGTTTGAAGGCAGCACTGTGGCATGCCGCTGCTGAGAGCTTCTTTGAACTCTGTCTGTGTCATGTTCCCCTTGGTGTGTTATCGTTTTCACAGTGCATGTTTTCTGTGTTCGGACTTCCATTCTTCAAGTCCCAGGCACATATTGGTTTAGCTTTGATTAATTACTTAACCTTTCTTGATGTTTCTTTCCTTTGTCATCCAGGAGGTTGAAAAAATTCCTCAGAAAACTCCCAGCTCATTATCTCTTTGTGATTTCTAAGCCAAAACTATCTGCATTATTCTAACTCTAAAATTTTTGTAGTATAAAAAAATACAGTTATGATGATGGTCCTTTTTTGAAGGGGTCTTATTTACAATACTTTTCTCCTGTTCTTTTCATGAAACTGCCCTCGGTACTTCAGATGAACACCATCATGACAGTCTAGATTAATATGTAAAAGCCAAAAATAGAAAGGAGAGAAAAATGTAAAGCTGAATCTATAGATGAGAAATTATGTAACAATTATTGCAGGAGTGAAACAGAATCCAAATATTGTTCATTAATCTTAGGTTTACCTGTCAATATGATTTTCTCTGTAAAATAAATAATCCCTGTTCTTTTTTGTACAGTTGGGATCATTTAGCAAAGCCAGATTCAGTGAAGGTCCCAGTTCCTCTTTCTTCACATTGTTCTTAGTAACTGGAGAGGTCTGAAAACTTTAAAAAATTTCAATGGTACTATTTCATTGAAATATTTTACTATTCAGATATTAATCATAGACATTATACATCTATTGTTTCAACACATACATTATATTTGCCCTTGTTATATTAATTCTGAGATGGAAGATAAGAACTTAGTGTTTATAAAAGTATGAAGCATTTTCCTTATCTATTAGAACTTCTAATATAATTCAATATAGCACATATTATTTTTAGTTATAGCACTAACTTACATCTCTGTCTCCTCCCAAGCCACCCCCCCTTCCAGGCTGGCAACTTCTGGAAAGCAACAGCCTTGCCTGTCTTACAGTCATTCCTTATCATTGCACAGGTTCTTGGCATAGTGCCTAGAAATAGTGAGTGCTCAATAAATGCTCTTTAAATAAATGAATGGTATGTTACAGACACATACAAATTGTGCAGTCAAAGTCAATAGTCTTATGAAATAGCATCAATTAGTTATCTGTATCTTAGTATATATTAAGAAGCAGCAAAGAACTCTTCTTATACAGACCGACCAATACTCAAACTTAATCCTAAGCAGGTTATATGCCTCCATCCTATGTAGAAAGAAGGGTGCAGTCACTGAAGACCTTTCCTAAAGCTTGTAATGGGACACAGTGGTTCACATATGTGGGGCTGCCACCTAAAGAGAGGCAAATCATGATCAGAGGATAGAGTAGAAGGAAGAGGTAACTAATATTTAGATCTCTACTTTGTACCAGCCACTGTGCCAGCAGCCTTACGTGTTGCTTCCTGCAGTTCTCCCAGCAGCACTAGAGTTGGGAGCATTGCCCCTTTTATGAATGAGGAAACAGGCTTCTTACAGCTATGAGGGAGGAGCCCTGGGATTTCAACTGGGGCCATGCAATCCAAAACTCATTCTTTCGCACTATAGCATAGAACATGATTGTCTTTCACCCTGCCTTAAATCCTTTCTGGAATAATGCAGAACACAAGTCAATTATACAAATTATTCCCACCAGCTTTGTCCAAAGACACATACATCCATCTCAGCAGTGGAGAGAATGAGAGTCAAGGAGGGTCTTCCTGGTGGAAGAGCCCTAGGAAGACTTGAACTTTGATGCCTATTCCTGTTCTGCCTCCTAGACATCTTGTGCAAGTTAGTTAACCATGCTAATCTTTATTATGTAATTAATGAAATAGATGTTAAAAAATTTTCCAAATGACAAGTACAATGCCTGAAGCAGATAAGGCCTTCAAAAATAGTGGTTGCTTGAGTCACCACTTAAGTAGAATGGGGTTTCACCCTTTTCCTTAGGGATGCTATTTAAAGAAGGACTTGGCCATTTGAGCAGGAATAGAAAAGGACTGTCTCCAAGGAGCCTTAGTTGGTTTTATGACAAAGGGTATGTGTCAGTTTGACATACAGTGCCTTTGACACACAATGATATATGGCCTATAACATTGAATTTATATTTTGCTTATTACTTGCTTCATTAAAAAGTGATTGATAATACATCTTAAAATTCATCAAAATTCCAATTTTTGAGAAAAAGACTACAAAGGTACCTTCAAGGAATTTGCAAATGTAATATACTATAAATTATAAATAATGCTATAATAAGTGCAATGGAGAACTCAAAACAGGGAGATACATTTCCAGGTTTAGAAGATAATTCCAGGTTTGGGGTCTTTGTGGGTCTCAATGTATGGAATGGACTCTCAGAAGCTAAAAAAAAATGTGAGAAAAACGGAGAAAAGGACACAGAGACAAACACTTTTGTGATACAAAAATAAGAATGATGTTAGGAAAGCTAAAATGTAGCATGAGCTAAAACTAGTAATGACACTAACATGTTTAATCATGATGAGTGATTTAAATGCAATTTTGAAGTAAGAATTAGAACAAAGAAGTAATTATCTCATTGCATGGGAAGCATGCTGTAAAGTTAAAAGTTGAAAGAAAAGAGCATCATCATTCATTTCCTGTTTTGTTTGTATTTTCTACAGACATGAGGATGACTTTCAAATTGGAAAGGTGGAACAATAACCCTAATAACAATCGGGCTTTGTTACTGACACCAGGCTTTTATTGTGTCTTCCAGTCTCCCAGAGCAGTAGTTCTACTGAAGACTGACTGGACAGAAATCATGAATTCCAATTCTAACTCATGAAAAGTAAGGACTGTGCCCTTGCCACTCTCTATTTTTGAGCTTCTAAGGAAATTACTTTGTATGACTACCTCTTAAGTCATAAAATATAATAATTTAAAAATCATAATAAAAGAAGCAGACCCAAGAAGCAGCTATACAACTTGAGTAATTATTGTTCCTGCAACTCATAGAAAAGAAGGGAGGCATAAACACTGAACACTAATGGCATTTAAACCATTGCACCCAGCAGCTATTTCCCAACTTACAAGTGGACACCAGTAAGCCATTCTGTCCAGTTCATCTTCAGCAGCTATATCAAATCATTCAGCTACTGGCAGTACATTTGTAACTCAAACTCAACCTTTTGAATGAGTAAATCATTCAAAATGGAATCCCACTCACGATTAGACCATAATTAAACAGTGTCCTGTGGGAAGAGCACAGGCCCTAGGCCAACCTGGGTTTCTGTGCAGCCTCTCCAAATTATTAGCTGTGTAACTGTAAAATGAGGACCATAGTGCCCACTTACTGAGTTGTCATGGTAATTTAACACAATGATGTGTTTGGGGAAACTGATATTTACTGAGCACCTACCATGAGTCAGGTAGCTAATATTTAATCTTCTAATCAACTTAATGAGGTAGATATTGTAGGGCCACCCTTTGAACCCAAGTCTTAGTCCAAATTTCATGTGCCTTCTATACTGTGTAATAAGATGACTATCATGGTACCTCAGCGAGCCCTCAAGAAATACTGAATGGAATGAACAGTTTGATTATAGTGGAAGTGACTAAATCATCAAACCTACTCTTTATGTGTTGGGACAAAATCACCTTTTATGCATTTTAAGTGGAAACTTCTGATAACTGATAACTGAAGCACAGGACCTATAGTTAAGCTATTTATTGAAACAGTTATTTCAATCAGGAGATCATTAAGAAAAGAACTGCACATGGCCTAAAACACTTTAATTTAAACAGATCTTTTCATATATGGCCTAAGCCTCATCTTGGCATATGTGTCTGAGTTGGATATTATCTTTCTTCTATAAAACCTGCTCATAATGCATTACCAACAGTTTCTCTTTTTTCTATAAAATGGAGCAAGAACTTACAGATACTTATGAAATCATCTGTGTGCAGAATATTTCTAGATTTTAACAGTTTTTCCAATCTTTACACCTAAATTGAGAGCATTTATATTGCGATAAAAAAGCACAGCATGAGATCTACCCCCTAACACATGTTTAAGTGTACATTACAGTCTCACAGAACAGAAGTGCAACGTGGCACCTCAGGTCTCTGGGACACTTTCATCTTGCATGACACTGAAGCTTAATACACTGAACAGCAACTTCCTCCTCCTCCCAGCCCCTGACAAAAACTATTTTACTTTCTGCTTCAATGGATTTGACTACTTGAGATACTTCATGTAAGTGGAATCTTGCAGTATGTGTCCTGTGAATGCCTTATTTCACTTAGCATGACATCCTCAAGGTTCATCCATATTGTACATGTGACAGAATTTCCTTCCTTTTCTATGGCTGAATAACATTTCATTACATGTATATACCACATGTTCTTTACCCATTAACTCTGGTGCACACAGGTTGTTCCCTTCTTGGCTATCATGAGCGATGGTGCAATGAACATGAAAATACACGTATCTCTTTGAGATCCTGATTTTGGTTCTTTGGGATAAATACCCAACAGTGGGATTTCTGGATCATATGGTACTTCTATTTTTAACTTTTGAGGAATCTCCATCATTTCTTCATAGTAACTGCACTGTTTTGCCTTCCCAGAAACAGTGAAACAGGGTTCCAATTTCTCCATATTCTCACCAACACTACCAGCATATTTTTAATAACAGCTCACTTGTGTAAAGTCTACCCAAAATATTTAACTTAAATTTTATAGAAACAATTTTTTGTTGTTTCTCATTCATATGCCATAGGAATGTGTAGCACTTAAATGGAAGTAATAACAATAACTTGCCACTAAGGCATCTGAGTTAGGAATAACCAGAGCTGACAATTTGTAAATACGAGATTCAACCAGTAGAAGCAGAGTGGAGGAAATTCTGCAGAGTCAGTAACCTAAATGATTCCTCCTTCCATGAGTATCAGTGAATGTGTTTATAAAGTGGAAAGGGCTACTTATGTGGAAATGAGGCACCAAATCCTTGAAAGGAAAGGTTTGGATGAAATGGCTTCTGAGGTCCCTTCAAGATCAAAACAAGTCTTTGTGGTAGACTAAACCTCTCTAAACTGTGTAAGACATTCAAAGCCATCATCCATTGGAGTTATAAATTTAATGATCCCTTGAAGATTTTAATCCAGTGTGCAGATTTCGCACCCTTTCCAAACTTTCTTTGATGATATAGAGGAATTGGTCCAGGTTTTATTTCTAGTTTCAGTTTGCTCCTCTGTTTCAAAGCTGATGCATTGTGAGTGGGGTTTACAGCTAGACCAGGCTTCCAGAGACATGGACTCAGGGCTCAGTGAGCTTCTGAGGAGTCTGCCTTGCTCACTCCTACTTTGAAACTTTTGTTTCCCTTTTATAAAGTGAAAGAATTAAACAGATTATGGTTATGGCTTTGTTCAATCCTACATTTTAATAATTTTTATTTCTTTTAAAGCTTTCTGCACTCAGAAATTTTCATGTAAAAATATCAATAGCAACTGACACCTGAAAGGCTTGTTGTCACTATTTGCAACTCTGCCTTCTAGGCAGTAATCAGCCTGAAGTTGTTTTCACCAAAGAACCACTCATTCGTAGCTACACACCAGGCTGCTGTGTCACCTCATGTCACAGTCATCCACAGTGCATCCCAGGTCGCCGTAGGCTCGGCAGTCCTCTGTCCTCCCTTAGGAAATATCACACTTTAGAGCACTGTTCTCCAGTTCACCGTGCGTCCTGCTGTGGTATGTCCTCGGACATGACGAGGCAACAGAGTTGTGTTTCGATGAGCTTCCCTTCAGTCCTGGAGGTCTAGCAACTTGCAAGGACTCTGCACCTATTACTCTTTTCTTGCCTCTTGATTCTCAGTTGGGTTGACAGGTGGCCTAGATGAAATTATTCCAAAAGGCAATAATGTCAGAAGTTGTCTATGTTTTATATTACCTGTTAAATATTAGAAAGTCCTAAGTTTTAGTCATTTGTTATAGATTGGGTTTTTCTGTCACACTAGACCTGTACTTTCTGTCAATTTTTCTACATATGTATCTTCTCTTTCAATTCAACTCTATTATGCTTGATCAATTTCTATAAAACCTCTCTATTATGCTTAGTCAATTTCTATAAAACCTAAAAGCACAATTCCCTGGAAGTTTCAGTTCCATACTTCAGTGGAGAACCTTAAACTGACCATGGATCTATGCTGGAGGTTTCTACAGGAGCTTGGTTGTTTTTAGAGCCGTTAAACCTGAACATCGAAGCACTGATATCACAAAGTGACCCACTGTCTGTTCACACTTTAAGGACACACAAGTCCTAGGTGACTATTAACCTGACTTCAAATGCTACCCACAACCTGCTATATTTGAAGAATTAACCTAGGTTTCCCAAGGCATGATCTCATATATAAACCCTCAGAACCCGGTTGTACCTAAAAATACCTAAAGGTGTTTGTGTGAAAGGAGACATTTCAGGAAACCCAGCTTTCCTTCTTTTCCAACAGAAACTGGGTCAGGCAAATGAGAGCAATCGATTAACCCTAGTTAGGTGACTTTTTTTTCTAGGTCAACTTCACATACTATGTATAATGATCCTCTTGATCTTGCCATATGAATTTTCATGAAATGAAGAAGTTTAACTTTTGTAGGTTTAGATGTGCTCCAGGCTTTGAAGCCAACCCTACTACTTTACAGTGGAAGGATTGTGAATTTGCTGAGTAGCCCAGACTCACAATATGGGTTCCCATTCTCTCATTTCTAAATTTCTTTTTCTTTCTTTGAAAGATTTAGAGTAGCCTTGCTGGAATACTATTAATGTCATTCTTCTAAAAGCATCCTATCAGACTTGGCTACACGAATCCATGGCAAAAACTAAATCTACACATACACAGCAAACATAAAATGTTAGCTTTTAGAGTAATTTACAGAGTTGTAGGAATATGCAGATAAATTATTGATTGTTGCATTTCCATCTGTTGCAGTTTGATTGATTGGAAATTATGTGCATTGGATTCTGCAGTATACCTTTATATTTCTGAACAAATTGTGTCCTAATAATCTGTCCTGGACATCCAGAATCTAGCAGGTAAATTGATATTGATGATTTGTCTCTCCAACAGAGTTTTGGCACATTTAAGTACTACTTTTAGCAACAGAAAAGGATTATAATCTCTAGGAATTTTTTGGAAAATAAAGCCTTGTTAGTATTCACCTCTATAAGCACTTTAGTTGATATTGCTGTGTTTCCTAAAAGATTGTTCTGTTTTAACATTGCGTGTGAAGGAAGAAATCCTAGCTTAATAATTTGAGACTGTATTTTTTTCTAATAGAATTCATTTGCTTTTAGTTTATATCATATTCAGTATATTGCTTTGGTCCTTACACAGCTATTTTTTATCAGTTGAATAACAATCATTTTAGTGAATGTTAGATATATCACATGACATTTTAAGGAAATTGAACTTGAGTGAGTAGTGATTTCATCCAGACTCTTGGCCTGTTTGTCAAGAAGTTAATATTTTTGAAAGATAACATGACTTTATAATCTATAATTATTTTCTTATCAATTACATGTTTATGATTAGCTGATGCTTGATGCTTAACTCCACATTTCAGCTCTGCAGGGTCCTTTTAGACAATAGGTTTGCAAAGAAAAATCAAAACTCAAAGTGAATTCTTAGTATTATACTTGAAGCAATAGAGGAACAATTGCTGAAGCAGCAGCCAAGCATTGTGCTATAGAACTAACTCACAGCTTGGTGCCCAGTCCCTGCTGAGAAGGAAATGTAGGGGAACTGGCAGAGTTTTACTACATCTGCTCCCTGCTGCTAATGAGCTTTAACCTGTTTCATTCTTATTATGCTTACTGTTTAGATATTTTGCTTGAAAAATTAATTCTTTAGCTTGGAGAACACATGAAAGAGGACATGATTTGTAAAGTAGGGCTGTTTAAAAATTAAAAGGTATCAGCAAGGGACATTAGAGAGTATAATAAGTGATATGGTTACTTAATATCCATTCAGGGGCAGCAGCTCAGGTGGTAAAACTGGAGCTGTTTCTCACTCTCAGCTCTTTCTGTAACGTGGCCCGCAGCTTCAGGAGGCTTGGTCTTTGTTTTGCATTGTGTATCTATGCCAATATACTTCATATCTATCAAAGAGAGGTAGCAGTGTGTTTTGCTTTGAAAGCTTCCTTGCTCCTCTAAAAGGTGACGTTATAGTGATGTGTAGCCTCTGAAAATAATCAGGTTTCAGCAACAGTATTTTATAGTAGCCGGAAACTAATGAACTACTTATAGCCAACCTCTATAACTTCTATCTGATCCCCTAAAGGAAACAACAGAGACACAAAGAGTAAACAGGCCCTGAGGTCATTCTTAATGAAATAGTAATACAGTAATGCCATCGGTACAGCTATGGGCTCCCACTATTTAAATAACTTTCACACATTCTTTTGATCCTCCCCTTCCTTAACTTTCCCAGATAATCACATATGTATTGTCCATTTTATAGATCTAAACTCGGAAGCCTGCAAGTGCATGCCATTTATCCTAATTGAGTGGAAACTGCCAGTGGGTCCCTGTAAATCCCTGCACAGCCTGTTGATGGGGCGTTGACCATCTTCTTTACATTTGCAGAATCATCCTTAGCATTGTCCTCACAGTCTTTGTTAATAATAAGACCACAAAGCTATCCCACTTCTTGAGTAGAAGCCAAATATATTACATTTTTAGCCAAAAATTATACACTATTTTCGGCAATGATAAGGTTTGAAACAGTATGCAAAGAAAAAAAAAGCAAGTTACTCTACTACATCATTTCTCAAATTTTTACTGTTGAAAGTAAGAAAAAAATTCTTACAGATGTCCAGTTTTGGCTGGCATGATTTTTATTATAATGTTATTTGTACATGTAAAACTCTGAAACTAGCTACGAACTCCTTTCTATTGCTTTTATCAAGGATACAACCAATACAAATGTAAAGGGTAAGTAAAAATAAACCTACAGGCCCTGGCTGGTGTGGCTCAGTGGACTGAGCACCGGTCTGTGGCCTGAGGGTTGCCAGTGTGGTTCCTGGTCAGGGCACATGCCTGGGTTGTGGGTTAGGTCCCTGGTTGGGCGCGCGAGAGAGGCAATTGATTGATGTATCTCTCACACATTGGATATTTCTCTCCCTGCTCTCTCTCTCCTTTCCTTTCTCTCTAAAAATAAATAAATAAACTATTTGGAAACAGCAATATCAAGCAGACTGAAGTGCCTATAGAGGTGAATAGTAGCAGAACTAATACAACTATATTTAAAAGCATCACTTCATTGTGACACATACTGTAATTTACTTTAATCACAAATATACACATGTTTATTTAGAAGGACAATCATTTTATCCTAATAATGATTAATTTTTAAATCTCTAACCAAAAAATCTTATTATATATTTATTTCTACACACTGCTAGTGAGCTACTTCAAATTAATTCTTAACAAGTAGGACTTATGTGATATATTGTTAGTGGAGGTAGCAAGATATTAATAAAGAAAGGAAGCAAAGGGAATCAGACATTATTAAGCATAATCAACTAGTGAGCATATGCCTGCTTGCTTCCCTAGGAAGTTTCAGCTTCACCTGCTCCTCAGAGACCACCACCCACTTCCCCACACATCCCTGGGGGAAGGGACAGGACAATAAAGGGGGAGGTAAACACAGGCCCAGCGGAAGCCAAAACGTCGAACAGTGAGGCCTGTCTGTCTAGCCCAGAAAAAGGATTGGATTGGATGAGAGATACAACCCCAGAAAATCTAAGAAATAGAATGGTTAGGGAGTGGACCCATCAGAAGCCCACAAAAGCCTGGGATGTTTATTGGTTAATTTGAAAACAGCTCTTAGTCCTTCCCAAGCTTGAGATACTATAACCTGAGCCTAACAAAGACACAAAGACAAGGCCCTTCTCTCTCCCGCTGGGTAACATGTGCTTGCTCTGTTTATTCGCACATCCTCTCCGTAGCAGCCGTGTGGGACTAGCAGCCGCCTGAGGCTCTGGACACCTTGCTGACTCCAAACGCAGGCCCCAGCAAAGACACAGCCTAGAAAAGAAGTTAAGCTAGCTGGATGGTGATAAAGGCTAGACTAGATTAAAATGGTCTAGTCTTGGCATGGTACAGAATCTCTGGACACTGGCCTACTTCCGGGCCTGATGACAGCAAGATTGGACTTGTTTCATGGAGGGACGAATAAAGATGGGACACTGGAAAGCCAGGGGAACTACTTTGATTTTGTTTCTGATGTCACAAATAAATCTTATTGTTGTAGGTGGGAAGTAGAGCCTTTCACGGGATCACAGGGAAAGCATTCCAAACACCCACACACAGAACATTATGGTGTGAAATGATTTATGCATGTGGTAGAAGCTGCTCCCTGAATTTCCAATGCCCCATGTCCCTCTGTTCCACTATGGAAAAAGTCCAACTGTGCCCTCAGCAGGCCAAAACAAAAGCCAGAGTCTGGAACTTCTGCAGCATATCAAAGTTCAGTCCTTTGGAGCCAGCAGGCAGCTGCTAAGCAGTCTCAGTCCCATCAGGTAGCTTAGCAATTCCCACTGTAGTTCATTTCAGAGTCCCTCCTCCTGGAGCCTATGTGTGGAGGTAGATGTTCATGGGCCACGTGGCTGCTAAGGCTGCATGGCCATGGAACAAGGACTCGCAAGTGCACCGGACAAGTGTGGATCACCTGGGCAAGAGAGAGATCTCAGTGTTCTTGGAGCCCACACCATCTGCCGTGGGCCTGGTAGCTACTAGGTGAGAGAGCACGCAAGTGAACAGACAAGTGTATCACCAAGTGGGCAAGAGAGAGAGCTTCTTTATTTTTTTTAATATTTTATTTATTTATTTTTAGAGAGGGAAGGGAGGGAGATAGAGAGAGAGAGAGAGAGAAACATCAATGTGCGGTTGCTGGGGGTTATGGCCTGCAACCCAAGAATGCACCCTGGCTGGGAATCGAACCTGGGACACTAGAACTTCTTTATTTCCCTGGGATTATATTAGCTTGGGTTTGGGATGAACCAGATGTTTTCTCAAAATGACCAATCAAATTCCCAAACTTCCATGGGTTTTGGATGAGCCCACCTTCCAAACAATCCCATCTTACCCCAGGCTAGACTGACAGTCCTCTTTGGTCTAGCACCACCCCCTGTATCATTTTTACTTCTACTGTGCCTGTGCCTGATTCCCCCTGCTCCCACCCTCAATCTTGTACTAGAGAAGGGGGAAGGGAAGAGTGTTAATCCTCCTGGGAAGTAAAGCTATAGCTTCCTGGCTAGAAAGCACGCTTGTGTTCCTCATTTTATTGGACTCAATGTCTAGTTACCTTTGCTCTCTGTCCTAGCTAAATACCTCCGGTAACTTTTTCACCAGACCTCATCCTCCCTTGTGGGTTTCCTGGAATGTTTTCCTTGCAATACTGCAAGGACCCTATTTCCACTAGTAACAATATGCCCTAACCAAGTAAGTGCTGACTCCTAGCGTGTAACTTCTTTCTGTCTTGTGTAACTATACTGCAATATGACATAATGACTCATTTTCCCACTATTTCTGTCTGTGAGGACATTGTAAAGCTTTCTTTTGAACAGAGTATCATGATATCATTTGGCCTGTACTTGGCACATGGGCATTATTTATCTAAATTTTTTATGCTGTTACTATATGACAAAGTAGTATATTCCTCCACTGTAATATAATTTCCTGATGTCAAATCATAATTTGAATTCATTAAATAAGTTGGGAAACTGGAGTTTTATGTTGTTAAAATATCTCCATTGGTGAACTTATACTACAAAGCAGATTTTTATCTTTCTAGCTGATAAAAGACAATGGGGGCAGTAACAGTGAATGCAAGAGGAGTGGCTTACTCACTTATTCATTACACAAATGTACATACAGTCAGGAACACATGTGGCAGTACCCAAATAGAAGGTGATCATCCAGACAAATCTAAAGATGCTCACATTATTCTCATAATGACACTGGGATAAGATTTAGTGTATACCCATTTATAAATCAGGAAATGGAGTTAAATGACTGTCCCAAGATCACACAGCCGGGAAGTGGTGAGCTAGAATTCAAGCCCTAGTCTTCTGGGTAGTATTAGTGCTCTTAATCATGGAAAGTGGCAATTAGGAGAACAGTAATGTCAGTACAACTGCATTCTTTAGCCACTTAAGTATACATGCTTATTTATCTATGTTCCCTTTTTAATGGAAAGTATACAGGAATGGAATTTTTAAAATTACTTCCAATGCCTACTTTACTGAGAGCAAAACTAATATATAATTTTTTACCCAAAGTTTTAAAAGAATAAGATTTATTTTTTCTTTTCAAGAAAATAAAGCAAGCAATTTTATTATTGGACCAATCAGGCATTATAGAACTCGTGGGGACAAACGTGTGCGTGGGAGTCCTGAAACCCCGTGTCTGGTTTCAGAGTGCAACCAAGCCCCGCAAGGAGGCTCTCAGGTCTCTTACATGCATTGTAAAGTAATTTCAATTTTAGAATATCCTTTGAAGCCTTTACCAAACTTTTAAAATTCACTCATTCATTGACCTATTCACTTATTCATTTGACAGCAATTTGTTTTTTAAAAATAACGTTTTTTTCTGATTATAATAGTCATGCATATTCATCACAGATGAATTCATTAAAGTACAAAGAAAGTAATGAAAATCTCCTTCTCTCTACACCAACAGCTAATGACTGCTTAACATCTTTGGTGTATTTTCTTACAAAAAGATATATCCCAGATGTGGCCGGGCCTGAAAAAAACAAAATTCTGGAACTTGAGGCTCCTTTTGGAATATTGATTTTTCAGAGAGAACCTTTGACCCTCCCCACTTTCCTGCCCAAGAGACTCAGACAGGGAAACCTGCTTCGGGAAGGAACTCTACAGAGGCTGCCTTCGCCTAGTTTGAATAAAGCATAGTTACCAAGAGGGCTTTAGGCAGGTGCCCATTAGCTAGATACCCTCTGTGTCCCATTGTTTCTGAGTCAACTACCAGGATTTCTTGCCTCCTGCGTTCTCTTCTTCCTCAACTACCTGTAAATCAATCACCCATTCTCACTTTTGAAATCTAATACCCCAAACGTCTTATATATCCAATATTGCCTCACTCTCATTGAAACTTTCATGGATTTATCATATTTATGTGAATTCCCCATGTTCATGTATGAAACTGTGATTTTCTCCTGTTAATCTGTCTCTGTTGATTTGCTTATTGGCCCAGCTAGAAGAACTTAGAAGGTGGAGGAAAAGCAAAAATAGTTTTCAGCCCCCACTACCCCTCAGGCAGTCTTGCCTCTAGCACTTGAGCAAGAGTCAGCACTCGGTCATCTCCCCTCAAAGCAAATCTACCTGTACAAACTATAAGAAAAAAATAGATTTTGTGGAAGTTCTAATTCAAGTTTCGCTTTACTTAGGTGGTAAGTCCCTGCTACTTTCTCTAAAAATTTTATTAAAATTTACACTCAATGACATGGTTGAGAAGCTTATGCCTCTGACACTAAATTATTTACATATACACATGACAAAAAACTTCCTATTAAAATTCTTAAAACTTATTAGAAAATTTCATATATAATATTTGCCAGCATATAAACCTGTAGTAGTTCCTCATTTTATCTCAAAAATTCTGTTTTTTTAAAGAAAAAAGGTAATTACTTCTTATTTATGGATCGAAGTTGTTTTAATTTGGTCTCAAAGAGGAAACCACTGGTTCGTTCATATAAATGTTATATATCAAAACTACCATTTTAAAATTTGGTTACAATTGTACATCTGCTAAACCATGGCTTTGAAGTTTCAGCAAAATGTACTTAACACTTCTTTTCTCTTTAAGTCTGGCCACAGTAAGCACTCACAGGCCATTTTCGGGATTACCAGAATGCCAGGGACACGAGGAGGGGTGTGCAGAAACGCATTAACCTTCTGGGAAAGGCTAAATGACGGTGATTAATAAAATTAGCAGAATGGTAACAGAAATTGGCAACTACAAATACATTTACCCTGTGAATATCACTTTAGGCCGGACGGTCCTTGTCACCAAAACTTCCAGGCAGAATCAGTAGCATGTGTTGCTGGCTCTAACTGCACCTCTTACAAACGCAGAAGGGCAATGGTCACCTCTTCCTTTTCACGTGTCACCTGAAAAACCATTCCAGTCTGAATCTGGTAGTTCAAATAGACTATTTTGTGCAATTTAGGCTGCTAAATAATCTAAATGACAATAGACTCCTTAAAAGACCTTAAAATTATTGAGTAATGGTATGACAAAAACTCTGAAAGTCTAGGGAAAAAGCCAAGATAGGCCTAGCCAGGCATTCGGAAATTTAAAGTGAGTGATTTAACAACCTCGGACAAATAGAACATGTCTGAAAGTTTGTCTCCATGTTCGGCTTGACCTGAGAGCGTTTCTCTAAGACTTATTTTCTAAACAGTACCCTAGCACCCTGGGCCAGCAAAATGGCCTTTAAGCTTGAATGAACAAGGTATTTCTTTTCCTTTAGTGCAAAGCCTCACTATTTCATCTCTTCAAATTCTTTTACTGTACTTAGTGAGGAATTATATTGACAAGGGTAGAATTTACCTCCAAGAGGAGAATGCCATGCTCCTGTCAAGTGCTAATATAACAGTTATGTGCCGGTACTTTAATAACACCCCTGGCCTACCTAATGAAAGTTGAAAGCAAACAGTACTCTCTGAGATTTTATTATGACTGAAGTGACTGCAATTTGAGGCAAATTATCCCTATTTTTGTTCCCATATCAAAAACAGAGATGCTAAAGCAATTGCTACATGTTTGGTATGGAATTAGGTTCCACTCTCATTAATCTACAAGGAAGAGCATTTTTCATGTAAACAGCTCACGAGGGTCAGAGAGAAGAGCTGCTTCTGTGAAAAATGCTTGTCAATAACTTTGTGAGTGAATTTTGAAATAAAGTGCCTGTAACCTGTCATTATTCCTTCCTCTCAAAGTCGAGAGTGAGTGGATGAAAATTGAGCATGTGAATTGAAAGCAGGGTGAGTGTTATGGCCTTATCGACTTCAGGTAAAATGACTGTTTTAACTTGTTATTATTTTTCCATTCAGAGGTCAGGCAATGCACAGTATTACCAGCATAGACTGCAGTGTAAGCAAATTGGTATACAAAAAGGCTATTACCCACACTCACAAAGCAGAGGAAACACAAGTCACTAATACCAAGTGGACTGGCGCTCTCTACAAAAGCGAAGCAACCAGCAGTGCTCTGAAAGGGAATAGCACAGACATGTAGGTACAAACCACCTAGAAGGCAGCAAATAGAAACGTGTTTAAATAAAGGTGCATATGTTTGGAAAGTATGTCAAACGTATACCCTTTAGTGACCATTTTTTTTTAAAATCACATATTAATCACACATGTTTTGCAAAGAACTTATGGTACATGAATACTGAACGTCAGATACACCAATTCTGTATAGCACCTTCAAATTTTTTTCTAAGATCATCTTAAAAGTAATTAGCTGCTGAGTTTTCACGTTCATCTGATATATTCTTATCAAAAGTAATATGTTGCTGTGGTCTTCCTTTTCTCTAGAGAAAAAGAAAACCAATGATGGTTCAAAACATCAAAAACCCTTTTCTTGTCTTCTAGATTTTTATTTATAATTCTGAAGAATAGTCCAAAATCCTAGTGTGGCTGTTTTCGGCTTGTAAGAAAAAAAATTTTCCCAAGTAGTCCAGGTCCATGAAAACTGTATAATTCATATTATTGTCCAAACACTTTTCTTTTTCTGTTTCAGAAGTCTACCTGGTGTTTTTGTCTTTGATCATGATCTTCCCATTATAGACTATGTTGGTCAGAAAATGAGCAAATTGACCTAGAAATTAAAAGAGATTATAGCAACTTTAGAGGGAGAAAGGGTTACATATCGTTTTGAAGACAATTTCATATGTCTGTTCATCAAATCCCCACGTACTAGAAAAGGTTTGTGTCCTTTTACTTCTAAACAAGTTTTCCCTGGCTTCAAAATAATTATAATGATAATGACCTAAGATTAAAAAGCTATATTGGCATTTATTCGCTTCACATTTGCTCAGTTTATTTATTTATTTAAACAAAGGTTTATTGGTTGGACATGGTGCCAATCATGAAACTACATGAACTTCAGGAGAGTCCTGCCTTCACCCAGTGAGGATGAGTCAAGAAAATAGTGAGATGAGTTCCCATGGCAACAGTAGAAGAATGGAGGCTCCAGGGAGGCAAGGATCTTTATCAGTTTCCATTCAGTGACCTCTTAGCCACCTAGCCCAGTTCCTGACGTATGCAGACACCTGACAGGTATTTGTTGAAGGCTGAGTGGGTGTGACCAGGGCTTGCACAGTACGTTTAGGAGCCTGTGAGAGGTCCAGGGAACACTTTCCCAGTGAAAAAATAGGTCAGAGCTCCAGGAATGTTGACATGGTTGATCCAGGCAAAGCTGGAATGGGGCCTTTCTTATCAAGGGAGCAATGAATTCCGAAACTGAAGTTAGAGCAGAAAGTGGATGAACTGCTCGTCTTCTACCTGTCTCCAGCAGCGAGTGACAACTGGAACACGCAGTGTGCGCTCAAGTAAACGGAGGCCAGATCTACAAGGCCTTGGGAGTCATGAGAAGGAGTTTGAATGTTGGATCAAAAGCCATTGAATGACGTTAAATTTGCAGGGGCTTTTTTTTTTAAGGCCAGTATATCTTTTTAAAAAATTACTCTAGATGAAGAGTATCAAATTGAATGAGAAGATTAGAATTAGGAAGACCAGTTAGGAAGCTTCACAGAAATCCAAGTGACATATAAATAAATGACAGTGGCCTAGATTTAGGTAAAAGTAAAGGGACAGAAAAAATAGGCATATTTTGGATGATTTAAGGAGTTAGAAGTGATAAGAGTTGGTGACTGTTCAGAATGAGGTACAGAGAATTGTCCCAGGATGACAGCAGACACAGGACAAGGCACAGCCTGCCAGCCTTGGGCAACTAAGCGGATGGATGACATTTTCCAAGACGAGGAAGACGTGTTTGGTAGGGAAGGTGGCAAGTTTATTTTTTGGATTTGCTGCAGTGTTTACAGAATCATGTTTTTCTGGTCTGGTTTCTGTCCTGATCCCTCCTTCCTATATCCTCACAGATTCAATTTGTACAAATCTATTACAAGTGGGTGGAGCAAACCTAAGTGCCTACTGTAGTATCGTTATAAGCATATTTTCCTTATAAGCATCTTTACTGAGTGCAAAGGTATACAAAGAACAAACTGTTTCTAAGAGTTATTTTAATTATCCTGAATTGTGACTGTGGAAAGCACCACGAACTAAATCACCACATACTAGTCACGAGTGATTCCCTGTGCCCTTTAGTGACGAGTGTGTCTCTATAGGTATGTGCATTTTGGTCTTTTTGCATTTATAATTCTGTGACTTGCAGGGACTAAAGTAATAAGTTGAATTAAATGTATACGATGCTCTATGTTTTTAAATATGTCAATTTTTTTAAATCTTTTATCTCTTTTGGTTCTACTAAAGACATTAAAATAAAAATACAAAAATGATTATAATACAGGCATCCATAATAGGACTCAGTTTATATTGGTAATTTTAGAAATAATTATTAATTAATAGCTAATAAACTGAACTACTTTGCATGTCACCTGTATTTCAGCTTACTTCCGTTTATTACACAATTATTCAGTTTACAAAGTATTTATTTAAGCGTGGATGCTCAGACCTAACTAGGTTTCTGAAATGCGGCCAACCCATTCTGCATCGACAGCCTGATGGCTTTACATTATTTCCAGGAAGAACACGCCCCTGACAGATGTTCCCAGGCGGTGGTCGCAGATGCTGTGATTGAGTGGCAGGTCACTACAGCGGCAGGTAAGCCGTTTGGAGGGAGCATTTTGCTTTGAAGCAGATCTCTGAAGGTTTTCAAAGTGAATGTGGAGCTGGGCCATCCCGTTCTTCTTCCAGTGCACTCATCACCTGTTTCTTTGGTGCAGATGTCATATTCCACTTCTTCCCCTGAGTTCCACAGCACTCTGGAAGACTTGGCGACTGTGACTGTGTTTGTGCAAGCACAGAGAAGACTTTCTGAACACAACCAAGCTGCACCATCATGTTTTAGAACATTTCGTACAAAAAGATACCATTCATGCCAAAGTTCTGTAAGCAGGTAAGGGAACTATTTAGCAAAGTGAGAGGAAAGTACAGACTGGTGTCACATCATACATGCTTATCAGGCAGAGAAAGAGAGACAGATAAACAAGCAGAGTGAGAATGACATAAGTAATACAGGAGACTTCTGCCCCCAGTGCAGTCAGCAGGAGTGAGTGTGAGATGGGCGATGTGAGCCCACTGTTCCTTCCTGATCTCAGTTCTCTTATCCTTCTGTAGCACCTGCCACTATCCTACAGGTGATTCCAGTGTTTAAGGAAATGTACTTTTCCTATCACATATCCCTTTATTCTGTATTCCAAACCATGCTGTACACATTATACATTTTACATATATATTTGTGAATAGGTTTCTGTACACATATGTACCATACTTTAGAGATGACCTACAGCTTTAGACCAGACCAATGTTAAATCTCATTTCATGTACACACACATAAAGGAGAGCCAAAATCTTATCCCCCAAAGCAGCTGGGACTCAAAAGGGAGAGTCACTATTCATTTCACAAAAGCATTTTACTAAAAAGCTTTGCTTCATCCTTCTAAGAAAGAGAAACACGCCAATGTGCACTTGGCATATCTCACTGTGTTGCTGGATACCAAAGCCAGAGTTCGGAACACAAAGGCACCTTTCATTTCCTCATGCAGGTTATGCTCAAGGATCAGAACTTTCAGCCTACCAACTGGTTCATTTCCAATTTCAATACAGTGGGTAGTTCTTACTCATCCCAGGCCAATGAAAGTTTTGGTTTTCAATGGGCCAGCTCATGTACAGGACTGACTGCCTGAATTTGATTCAGAACAGTCAGTCCCAATTTGAGGTACTATTCTTTTATCGGATTAGCCTAAATTGCAAGCACCCCCCACCCTCAACCCGTGGGTTTTAAAATGCAGTTGTACCTCAGGTCTTGCCATAGGTGCATTTGAATTTAATATTTACAAATTGAATTGTACTTTGAACATTTCCTGGATGTTAGCTTTTAAAATACATTATTTCCTGTATCAGATGTTTCTAAAGGAAAGTGAATAACCACCCGCTCATGTTTCTTTCATTTCAGTGCAGATTTCAAGATACTGACTCTGTCTAAAGCAAGAAGCTTTCTATGACTAATTTCTTCTTTTTAGGTCTTTTGGTGATTGTTTCTGTACAGACTAAACAGAATGACCACAATTATGTCACACCAACCTTGTGGTATTATCATCTTTATACTGCAGGGAAGAGAGCAAGTCCCAGGTGGTCCAGTCGCCATCCCAGGATCAGTCACCTGGCTCCTTAGTGGAGAGGTAGGTAGAGAATCCTCATTATCTGAGTTATGGTTCAGTGCTTCTTTTTTTTTTTCATGGCTATTTCCCATATCATTAGAGAGCCTATCAGGGGCTTTGAAAGTGGCTCATAAAGGGAAAAACAGAGACTATACTAATAAACCCCATGCCTAATGAGCATAACTAAATCTTTTTTGCAGCCTTGGGATTGTCCATAGTTTAATCCTTTGTGAAATAAAATGCACCAGAATGGCCTGAACACACCACCCTGGGACAACTTTAGTTGGGGGAAATACTTAGTATGTATGTCTTCATAAAGACAATTCTGCACATAGCTCTTTGTACCTCTATGCTGGTGTTTAAGGGCAGCATCTATCCATTCACATTATTTTAGTATAAATATGAAATATTGATCTGTATTAATTAAATAGTATAAAAGATGGTGCACTAAGAATTTCGTATCCCACTTTTCCCTACTTAACCTGAAGCCATATTAGAAGGTAATTCAACTTGACATCCTTTAAAACATAAAATAACAAAAGCAATGAAAATACAGCAAAGGACAAGTTCTTCTCATTCAGGAAGCAAGAAATAAACATTGAGTCTAACAGAACCTGGTTGTTGTTCTACGAAGATGAGTTTTAGAGAAAAAAAAATCAACTTGGTAAAATATTACCATGTCCATTTTGCAGCATGCCTACTTACTTGATTGCTGACATTCCACAATCTCATAATATTCTTTGAATAAATTATACTCATTTTGTTTTAAAAAGGAATTTAACACATATTTGAATAGTGCCATTTTGTGGGGAGAAAAGGACTGTGCTGAGCTGTGCATTATACTAATGGCATTGGGTGCAGAATGAGTCATCGTGGTTTTTATTTATTCATTCATCCTTACATCCTTTTAAAAGTCTCCAAGGCCCTAATGACCATCATCATTATCATCAGTAAAAACTGCTTTCTGGTGAAAAGGCAACAGGCCTTTTAGAGGCAGCATTAAGTTATCAGCGAGGAGGACCTGCAATACCACTGCACACACGGTCCTGCACACAGCGTGCTGGACAAGTTCGTACAGTGCCGCTCAGGCCACCTTCTTTCCGAAGGTTTTGATTCCAATGTCATCTTCTCCTTTACAAATCAATGCCATTTAGTTTGGGAAGGAATAACATTATAGGCCAGTTTCTATGCTCCATTGTCAAATATGGGCAGTCAAAAGGTTTTTAATTACAAATAAAATTTAAAGAATTATCACCAATATCAAAACTTTACTTCAAGCTTTTCCCCTACCTATTATAGTTCCCTGTGTGTATTAAATAAACAGTGTCTAAAAGGGCAAGTGAAAAAATCACTGAGTGTTTTGAACTAAATCTAATTAAGTTCCTTCTGTCTCAGAAGTATTTTGAATATTCCATTGTCATTCAGCAAACATAATCTCTGACAACAGAATTAGAGCTAGATTTGCAGGGCTAGATTCCACTCACTTGGGAATGAATTTAGTATGGCATCTGGAAGCATAGGAAAGTTAGTATCTAGTAATCAATCCAGAGGGTCATTTCTTTTGGCTGTCCCTGTCTCCATGCCTTGCCCACAATATTCCACTACAATGGGGGTAGTTAATGTAGTTCAGAAAATTCTCAAGAAGAGAGCAGAGAGATGACTTCTTTTCTTTGTGGAAAGCTTGTAGGTTAGTGCAAAGTTTTCTGAATTTTAAACAAGGCTATTAGAAATCATTCTGTGCTATAAATAGTCCATTCCCTTAAACTCTCTATCTAATCTTAGAGGTTGCCAGATATCTGATTTTAAAGTAGATGGCTAGGTATTTGAACTTTCTGCCTTGTAAAAACAAAGCAAAAACAAAACAGACATAAAATCCTAGAATGCAATGAAATTAGTCCCATATAGTGTAAAATATAAATATTAGTACAGGCTATTATTGACAATTTTTCACCTCTATTAATGTGGTTCTTTTTAAATCTTGTCAAACATTTTTATCAAGAGTAACAGATTTTTTTTAAACAACTGTCAGGTTTTGGAAAGTCTCAATTTCTTTTTTTTTTTTTATAAAATGAAAATGGTTAGCCTTGTCCACATTTAGGGTGCCAATGTTGATCAGTTGAGATAATATGCATGAAAGTGGTTTTGTCCACTGTTGAATATTATACTAATGCAAGTTGTTGTTGTTGGGTTTGCTGCTCTTCTTCTGAGATTTCTACAGGTCTTAAAAAGGGTATGTATCCCCAGGATTTCACTCTCTATTAAATAGGTTTTTGTTTTCCTTTAAATTTAAAGGCATACTTTAAGGATATATCTAGTTTTATTGTTGATGTTTACAAGTAAATTGCACTAATCCAGGTACATACTACATTAGAGGTTGTTGAACGGAATTCACTTTCATGAATACTTTTTTTAAAATATTAATTGATTGGTTTTGAGAGAGAGGGGAACATCGACTTGTTGTTCCACCCACTTATGTACTCATTGGTTGATTCTTATATGTGCCCTGACTTGGGATCAAACCCAGAACCCTGATGCATTGGGACGGTGCTTCAACCAAATGGGCTATCTGACCAGGGCCATGAACACTCTTGACTGGCTCCAAAGTACATCTGAAAGACAGAAAATGTTTCCTTATTTAATCAGAACCTTTCCTTCTACTGCATTTTGTACATGCTTGTTTCTTTTCAGTTCCTCTTGCCTGCTGCTTGAGAGTGATAGGATTTCCCACCTCCAATGTGCATGGCCTCCCTTACCAGAGTGGACTGACTGGTGCCTCACTCCAGGTAGCAGACTTTTGGTGGATTGGGGCCCCCTTTTGAAAAGGAGTTCTGCAATTTGATGTTTTCAATATTTTTTGTTGTGTTTTTTAGCATCAGATTCAAGCATTCCTCATTTTAAAGAACTTTGAACAAAGGGTAGGTAGGGTGACTTTTTGCATTCTTCCTTTTTCCCTGTACCATAATTATCATCTTTTTTTGTGGGCTTTTTTTTTCTTTCTTTCTTTCTTTGTTTTGAGGCCAAAAACCAGGAATAAACCATTGTCATCTTTTAAACTCTATAAAATGTTAATGGAAGCCTAAGGGGTAGGTTATATTTCTGAGATTAATGGTTTTGAGCTAAACAAATAATTCTTAAGTATTGGTTTCAAAAGTGAAATAATGTTCTGCATTGTCATTAATTCTAGCAAGTATGTTACGAAGTCCAGTACATAGAAGTTCTCTTAATGATGTTCTGACAGTAATTTTATTGCTTTTGTTATTATAAGACTCAAAATTATTTGAGATGAGATGTATAATAGTTAAACTTTGTAGACATATAGAATTTTACTGATCTCTGGGAGTTTCTAGAGTTCAAGGCTTTGTAAATCATGTATACTTTACAGATTCTGAAGTGAAGTTCCAGTTCTGAAATTCAGGCTCCTCAGAATTATAGACTAAGATTAGCTGACTGAGTAGACATGGGTCTTCTAATTACTGATCACAATTACTTAACTAAATATGTTTAAACCAATTAAAGGTTTAAGCAATGTTCTCAGTTAAAATAACCCCTGAGCTCAGCACTTGCTCTATTTCACCATACTAGGAGCAAAAGATTGTAATCCTCAAAACAGATCGAGTGCTGGAAAATTCAATTTCATGCAGCATTTATGAGTATGTTTATATAGAACTGAAATTAATTATGTAGAACAATTTGAGTTTCAATACCTATAGTTATGAAACCTGGAACTATAAAAAACAGAGAGCCTTTATTGTTATTGATATACTTGAAGTGTTTCCCACTGATTCCCCCCTCATTGGCAAGTTTTTATATGGTTTTCAAGATTTTTTCTCTTCAAAATAATTTTAATTTCCTATAAGTAAATCAAAGGATTGTTTCTTCCAGAGTGAATTATATAGTAGGATGAGGTATTATTTCAACTGCACAAAATTGAGAATTCAATTTTGCAAATATTTATTGGGGTACAAAGATTAATAAGACAAAATTCTTGTCCACTTATGACATATCTTAGAATAAAGAGGGAATATGTAACCAAGGTGTTGGACTGAGGGCTTAACTCAGTTGGCAAGGTTACTATATTTGGGAGATCCTAGTAGTCCTAACATTAGTCTGGAAGAAAGCTCACAGAGCATGTCTTTATCACCCACCCTTTCACCCACAGTTCAGAAAGGCCCCATTTAAGTGAAAATATTATATATGTAAACTTACCAAACAGGTACATTTGGAGAGAGAGGTAAGCTGTTATAAAAGAGCTCTTTTCTAAGAGATTCATTGTGAAGGTCACTTAAATAGCAAGCACCTGTAGTGATATCAGCATAGAATCAATTTGCAAAAAATTTAATTTATTTTAATTTTTTTGAAGGTGACAGCCTGTAAGAGCAAAGTATAGGATGGTGATGGTTATAGAATAACATTTTATAATAAGAGGACATCATTCAGAAGCGGACCTATTTGGGTAGCATTATTAGCTGTTAAATTGACAATAATATCCTTGATGACCTCAGCCTAGGCCAAAGGATGGATACAAAGCTCGGAGTGAAAATATGCCATGTGACCCATCTACAGTTTGGCTTTTCTCCCCACCCACAAAAATACTACTTTATAATTGAAAACAGAATATGAACAATGAATCATTTTTATACCAAACTGTTAATTTAAGATGAATACTTTTAAAAGATAAAACCGGGAAGCAGTTGCTGACCGCATAGAGGAGGAAATTTCACTGCTGGTTCTTAAAATTTTTTGTTACGAAAGCAATGATTTTGCCAAGTTGCATACTTCAGGCATCAGAACTCTGCTGCAGTTCAAAAAAAATAAAAATAAATAATAACTAGTTAAATTAGTGTTTGGGGAAATGGATTAGATTGTAATGTATGCATGCAATTAAGCAACACTGACTTGATTCACTGTGATGTCCAAAATGGCATTTTAAAAAATGAAAGTAGCTAAATTTGGCCCTGATAAAATATATAGCAGCAACGGGTTAGGAATTTTTGCAGTTTTGCCCAAAGAGTCCAATCAAACAACCCATATATTAGGTGGCTGTTAACATGCTGGCAGCTGAATTTTTTATATCAGTTTCCAAGGTTGCACAGTAATTACATCTACTGTGAGTCATTTTTGCAGCATATTTTATAAAACTTTTACAAGTTTGCTGGGAAAGGATTATTCAAAGTCACCTTTTATAGATTCTGCCATGAATATTAGACAGTTCTTTGAAAATGTTAGTGTTTACCACTTATATTGCTTCTGGTTTAAGAGTAGTTGGCATCTGAGGGTCTAGTATAGTATATGAGTGGAGCTTCCTTTTCTGTGTGGACCTTCTGTTCCCCAGGATTGCTAGTTTATGCTCCCACTGAGCTGCTGCCAGAACAAAATAAATCCAGTTGCCTTTTGTTGCTCAAGGCCAACCTAGCAACCATGGGAAGGATTAGTTGTTCTGAACATTTGTCCTAAGAAGTCCTTGGAGGGTGGCGATGAGCAGTTGCATGACCAACACTGTCCATGAAGGGTTTGCTCACTCGAACGGCTGGCTAATTTGGATTTACTCTTTCAGTGCTGGCTCTTTGTTCTTATTCCCAATTATATCCAGTCAGGGCCCAGAGATGTTTTTAAGATTGTGATTAGATAAACTACTCAACATAACTTTTAGATCCACTGCTTATTATAAATCAGCTATGCTTTAGTTTATTCTATTTGCATTAGTACGTTTTCACTTCTGAGTGACATGTCCTGATTTTCTTTAAATTATTATTTTAAACATAGCTTATCATTTCATTTTAGGGATGGTGTTATATTCATGTTAGAATATAAGTGCCAGAAAAATATGATGTTATTACACATTGGGTATAGTACATGAACTTCCTGGGAGGCAACATCAGTACTGGAGTTTAGGATGGAGGATGACAAATGGCAGAAAGCTGGGACTCTGTGGAAAACTGAAAGCCAAGGGGGAAGGGAGCAAACCGATCTCCTCCGCTGGAGTCATTAGTGCCCTCAACACAGTTTTTGGTAAAGCCCAACTCTAGTTCAAAGGTGTGGGGGTGAGAAGATCATGGTGGTCAGAGTGGAACCGGGCTCTTTCCCTCTGCTGCTCCCTCAGGGATCCACAAAGCACATGTGATCTGGGCTTCTGCACACCCTTTACTTCCTCACCACTTCTGCAAGCACGGCGGTGAGCTCTGCTGACATCCCTACCTTCACTGCTCTGAAATCTTGGTTTACAGGGAGCCATGACTATTGTGCTATTTGCTTTTCTGGTTTTTCTTCTCCTCGCTCACAGGAGAGCACATTTTTGAAAACAGATTTTAGACCTTAAAATTCATAAATAGCAATTTCATATCTTTGGGGAAATATTTGAAAATTTCACCCATTCATTCAACATATAGCCATTAAGTGTCTGCTTTTTAGTCAGGGCTCTTTTAGGCATTGGGGTTTCAGCAGTTAACACTTCAATGACCTGGCCTTCATGCAGCCTATATTCTGGGAGAAGGGAACATCAGAGGTAAGGAGATAAATTATTATAAGTGTGATGGTAGTAAATAGATCAGAGCAAGGAAGAAAGAAGGACAAGGGAGTGGTCATTTTAGGTTCAATGCTCAGGAGGAGGCTTTGTGAGGGGATGCCATTTGAACAGAGACCAAGAAGAAGCAAGGGAGCAAGCACTGCCAGGCTTGGGGGGGGGGGGGGGTAGTGTGAGAGGAGTAAGTAACTCTTGCAAAAGCCCTGGGGTGATAACAAGATTGGCTTGTGTAGAAGCAGGAATGTGGCCTGAGGAAAGCAAGTAAAAAATCAAAGGAAATAAGGATGGAGATACAAACAACCAGATTATGGAGGACCTATAAGATCACAATTCAGTAGCTGGATTTTATGCTCAGTATCTTTGGATACCACATAAGGTTTTGGGCAATGAAAATAACATTTTCTTTCTTTTATTTTCATTTTTAAAAATATTTTATTTGTTTTTTGGGAAAGAAGAGGGGAAGAGGAGGAGAAAGAGGGAGAGAAACATCAATGTGTGGTTGCCTCTCATGCATCCCCTACTGGGGACCTGAACCACAACCTAGGCATGTTCCCTGACTGGGAATCAAACCAGCAACCCTTTGATTTGCAGGTCGGTGCTCAATCCACTGAGCCACACCAGCCAGGGCTGAAAATAACATTTTCTAACTTAGCTGTTTGAAAGATATCTCTGGCTGCTGTATGGAGACGATTGTTTTGGTGTTAGGAATGGGGGTATGGAAGAGTAGAAGCAAGAAGGCCCATTAGAAAACTTTGCAAAAGCTTATCCTAAAGATGCAAATGTCTTAGATTACATTAATAGCAGTTGAGGTAGTGAGAAATGGTCAGAATTCAGAATATGTTTTGAAAGAAGACCTGATAGAATTTTTAGTCAGGGTTATGGTGGATGCCTCCAGGCTCCCTGGCCTGAGCAAGGGGATACATGCTGGTGCTTCTTATCAAATGAGGTAAACTGGGGAGGAGCAGGTTGGAAAGCAAAGGGAAGTGTATTAAACAGCTCCAGTTGCTGTAAAAAAAAATACTGAAGACTGGGCTTAAATAAGAGAGATTTCTTCCTCACAGTTCTAGAGTCTGGTAAGTCTAAAATCAAAGTACCAGCTGATTTGGTTTCTGGGGAGGACCTTCTTATTGGCAAGTAGATGAGTGCCTTCTCACCATGTTCCCACACAGTACAGAGAGAGAGAGAGAGAGAAAGAAAGAGAGATAGAGGTGATAGAAATGATAGAGATAGAAATAGAGACAGAACACTCTCAAGTCACTACAAGGTCACTAATCCCGTCAGACCAGAGTTCCCCCCCCCCCCACACACACACCTTATCTAACCCTAATTACCTCCTAATTACACCCATCTCCAAATACCATCACCTAGTGGTTTGGTGTGGCATGGGCAGAAACACATTCAGTAACTGGGAGATATGCTTTTGGCCATCTTTCTGCTTTTCTTTACTGCAGGTACAGGCATATGTATCAATCATTCAGATGAAGATGAGTAGCCAGATAACAGGAGTGTGGAGCTCAGGGAAAGCTCAAGGCTAGAGATATAAATTTAGAAGGCATCAGCATATAGATTTCAAACAACAAAGAGATGAAAACACCTAAAAGTTGAAGGCAAAGGAAAAATGACTGGGGCTCCTTTCAGAAGTGGAAGAGTTGCAGAATTCAGCAAAGAAGTCTAAGAAGGGGAGGTTTTGTAGGTAATAGAAATATTAGCAAAGCCTGTGTCTCAAAAACCAAAGAAAAAAGAATGTGTTTTAAGAAAAAGAGACCAGCTTAACTGTCTCAAATTCTGTTGCTTTGTCAAGTAAGAAGAGAGCTAAGAACTGATCATTGGGTTTAGCTAGAAGGACAATGCCAGGGATCCTGACGAGAATGTTGGAGCCCGGGAGAACACAGCCTGAATGAGCCAGGCTGGAGCAAAAAGGAAGTGAAGAGGTGCACATAAGAATGTAAACACAGAAGCCTCTTCAAAGTTTTACTGCAAAGGAGAGGCAAGAAACTGGACAATAGTTAGAGCGGATGTGGGATGTAGAGAGAAGTATTTCTTTTAATGGGAGATATTACAACCTATATTGATGCTGATTGGGAATTATACAGTAGAAAAGTAGAAATTTAAGAGAGAAGACAAAGGTAGGATAGTTACAGAATTCAAGCCCTGGACTGATGCAGAGGGAACTGGATTCCTGCCCAGATGGAGGGGTTGGCCTCACACGGGAACGTGGGTCACAGTTTAAAGGAAGAGAAGGAATGGGTATATGAAGACAGACTTGGTAGTGAGAAGATGAACCAATTCTCTTCTTGTTTCTCAATTTTGATTGAAATGCAAAGCAAGATCATTGGCTGAGAATGAAGAGGAGGGGTAAGTGTTAGAAGTTGGAGGAAAAGGGAAAATATGGTGGGAAACTGTTAGTTTAGAAAATAAAAGAATACATTGACTAAATTAATGTGGTAGAATTGTTGCAGGTCCATTTAAGATGAGTGAATATAAATCTAACGTGAGACCAATGAGCATTTCTCTAATTAAAATGAAGTCAGCCTGTGCTTTTTCCTGGCCACCTTTGCTGTTTGCGAGTAGGGAGAGAGTTAGGTTTTAAGGGGATTAGGATTTTGCTAGGTGAGTAAGACAGAAGAAGAAAGAAAGGATTTTAAAAATTATTTCCAGTTGTCTTTTGTTCAAGCCAATTTCTCTAACTAAAACCAATTGTGTATGTTGGAATGTAGGCGTTCAATTTTTTTCTTAGTCATGCCTTAACTAAAAGACTCAAAAGCTGAAAAATAGCTTTCCCAACATAAATACTGTAATTTCTTCTATCTCTCACTTATTTAATTCAAGTTGAAGACTCTGTTTTTTAATTCTTTTTACCAGTTTTTCTTACATAACACATAACAGCATGAATTGTAGAGAAATAATTATGGATGTCATTAACATTGGTACTTTTGAGTTTCAAAACAACTTGTCTAAGAATGTTCAGAAAATATGCTATTCAAAAAAGGAGGCGTATTTTCAATGATTCAGATTATATTTAGTAAGTGCATATAACTCCATAATTCCATGAAAACCATAAATGAATTTAGTTTTATTGAGAGCCATGATGAAGGCAGCAAATCAAATACAGATTAAGCAAATCCATGGAAGGAAAAAGAAAAAAGCCTGTATAGTCCACTAGAGATAGAAAAGCAGATATGATAGTTACTCCACTTGAAAATAGCCTTTGGTTTCACTTTTTTTTTCTCCTTTCTGCCCTCCCATTTATTCTAGAGAGAGGCCAAGCTGCAAACTGAGAGCAGACAAACACAGAATGGGGGGCCACAGAAATAAAAAGATAGGGAGCTGTCACAGTCGGAGCTTCGACAATGTCAGATACCCTCCCCTCTACCTGCCTGGTTGTAACATGGTGGTTGTTAAGTATTACTTAGGGATCCTCCGACAAGTCAAAAAAATTTTTATAGAAAAGGCAAAGAGATTATAAATATAGATTTAATAAGGGTTTTCATTGTTGTTTTTTTTTACTGGTAGATTTGGGGTCCCGCTTAGTAGGTGACTTTGATTTTGGTTACTGTGGCTCCATGTCCAGACCTAAAATTTGAGAAACTGGTTTGCTCTAGGCTCTTACTCCCTCCCCTGATCCCACAACCCCTTGGTTTTGTCCATGTGTCCTTTATAGTTGTTCCTGGAAACCCTTCCCCTCTTATGCCTCATCATCCCATTCCTCCACCCCTCTGGTTACTGTCAGTTTGTTCTTAATTTCAATGTCTCTGGTTATATTTTGCTTGCTTGTTTGTTTTGTTGATTAGGTTCCACTTATAGGTGACATCATATGGTATTTGTCCCTCACTTCCTGGCTTATTTCACTTAGCATCATGCTCTCCAGTTCCATCTATTCTGTGGCAAAGGAAAGGAGCTCCTTCTTTCTTTCTGTTGCATAGTATTCCATTGTGTAAATATACCATAGTTTTTTGATCCATTCATTTACTGATGGGCACTTAGGTTGCCTCCAACACTTGTCTGTTGTAAATTGTGCTGCTATGAACACTGGGGTGCATAGGTTCTTTTGGATTGGTGTTGCAAGGTTCTTAGGATATAATCCCAGTGGGGAGGTGAGGATGGCTGGTATGGGGGGAACTAGAGGGGAGAAGAAAAAAATTAAAAGTAGAAGAAATTCTATTATGATACTTAAAAAAAAGAAGAGTAAAGGAAAAAAATTCAGTTTCTTTCTTCATTGTCCAACTAGCTTACAAGAGCAGGAATCATGACTAAGATTCAAGGTAGACAGCATATTCAGAATTAAAACGTAACCACCCAGTAAAAATATCCACTCTGTACATTTCTCATTATTAACTTGATTGTGCATGCAGAGGAGCCTAAGACCAAGATGCACGTCAACGCTAGGCATAAAGGACAAGAATGAAAGAAGAGCCAGGGAGAAAGTTACCGAAATGTAGTCTCTAAGAACTTCTGTTTCATTAGCCTCTTGTGGACTTGATGCTTACTTACCAGTGGTTCTTAACTTTGGGGGTTAAGGATAGTTATAGATTCCTTGGAGAATTTAATGAAGGCTTTGATCCATCCACCCCTCCACACAGACACATCCCAAAATTTTGAACATATACATAAAATTTTGAAAATATCCAAGATTCATGAACCAAAAATAAGTGGTTATAACTTAAATAGGATTTTATAATAAGGAGTTTGATCTTAAATATGATCCTATATGATCTTTTCTTAAAAATATTTTATTTTTAAGCAGAACAGAGATTCATAGATACAGAGAACATTTTAATGGTAGCCAAAGGGAGGGGCTTTGGGAGACTGGATGAAAAACGTGAAGGGATTAAGAAATACAAATTGATGGTTACAGAATAGTCATGGGGATGTAAAGCACAGCACAGGGAATGTGGTCAATAATGTAATAAATATGCATAGTGTCAGATGGGCACTAGATTTATTGGGGTGATAACTTGGTAAGTTGTATAAATGTTTAACCCTGAGTTGTATACCTGAAACTGATATAATATTGTATAACAACTGTAATTGATCCTATATGACCTTGAAAATGCAGCAGCCATTAAGTTATTTATGATGTGAAGCTCTGAATTTGATGTGGGGGTGGAATTATGTCTTGGGTATGTGTTTCTGTGAATAGTTTTGATTTATTTTGAAATGTGATAGGCTGAGACACCAAAACAAAAAAAATCAGAATGACCACTAACTAACAAGTTTATGGTATGGTAAAAAAAAAAAAAATGCCACCGATATTTTTAAGGCCTAACCATCTGGGTTCATCCTTCTCAGGTTCATCCTTCTCAGTCCCATCTCTTGTTATTTCTGAAACAGATGATGCAGTGATTTGGGGTCACCAAATCCAGTCTACAAACTCAAGATTGTAGTAGTGTCTGTCAAATACTTCAGAAGATAATGTTTTTAAAATCTCCAAACTACAGTTAAAAGAAGCCTTTCTCCAGTGGAGTATACCTGTTCAGGTTCTGTAAACTGGATCTAATTTCTAGGCTGTGATACTCAGAAAGTTCTAACTCAGTGATGGGTTCTCCCTTGTAAATATTTAGGTTAATAGCTGTTTTCAGCAAACATGGAGCACCTCTAAACTAACTGTATTTCCCCTTTTGTGACCCGTGGAGGCTTTCCTGTGTGTCAGACTTCAAATAGCAACAGCAGCGAAGATGAAGAGAATTAGATCTGGGTGGATGACCCAGGTCTCTAAATTAAAATCAAGGTAAAATGGAGCCTTTCTCAAACAGCCTGAATCAATGTACTTCCCTGGTCTGTATGTCCACCTTTCCATCCCCCTCAAATGAGTGTGTCTCCTTCCATCCCGTGCCCCCACCACACACAGACATGGGTTAAAAGTGCAGTAGTGGTGTTTTAACCTTAAATGAAAATACCCATCAATTAATCTTTATCACTCCTTCTCACCTATCACACTGCTTCAAAAATAAGAGGGTTGTAATGTTAACATTCCAGTTAAAATGGAAAGACTTAGTGTCTTTTCTTATCCTCCAAAAAATCTTCCCAAATGTATCTAATTTGACCATTGATGTTCTGCTTCTTTTTGTGTAACTAACAAAAACTAGTATAAATTTTTGGCCCCACAAAATCAATTTTTGCACCTTTTAATTATAAAAAGAAATCGATATAGACCAAATATTTTATAGTCAATATGAAAAAAGCAATATTATGGTTTTCTTAAATCTAGGCAGGGTTTCTATAGTAGAGAATCCAAGAGTCATTAAGCATTTGGGATTTCCTTAACTTCTCAAATGTGATCTGATCAGAGATAAAAGAAGACAAAGTTGAAGCATTATCTGTGGGTGGATGTTAGACACTAAGTTCACCCCTTATCTCTAAAAAAGACAGGTAACTCTGCAATATAAAAACTTCAAGATACATTTGATGTAGAATATTTCAAACTATGTCCATAAAATATAAACATTTAAAAAATGGGTACAGGTTTAACTTATTTTCAGTGAAATAAATATAATGTGATGCAAAGTAATAATAATAATAACATCTCATAAAATAATACCTTTCTCATGGAAGAACACGTGATTCAAACAAGACTGAACTTCATCTGTGGTTTCCTGTTTTATGAATGTGACCCAGTATCCTCAAGCTCAGTGTCACTTTTACAGGCACATTGAAAACATGACAAATGTCATATTGGCATATGTTTCACATAAGGACAGCTAAGCCCTCAACTAACATGATGCA
Organism: Phyllostomus discolor; assembly: GCF_004126475.2. NCBI lineage: Eukaryota > Metazoa > Chordata > Mammalia > Chiroptera > Phyllostomidae > Phyllostomus > Phyllostomus discolor. Next base: position 149,516,488 of record NC_040903.2, on the reverse strand, counting down.
AGGCCTGGACATCCGTGGTCATCTTTGCCCTCTACCTTGGGGTTCCTGGAACAAGACAGTGCAATGTGGTAGCAAGAGCAGTGAACCAACAGCTGAAAAACGTAGTCCCAGCTCCGGCACATTCTAACTATATGAAAGTGGGTGAAAGCTTTAATCTCTCTGAATTTCAATATGCTTCTCTATGAACTGGAGGGTATTTATGCCTGTTTGCCTCACAGAGTTGTTACGAGAATCAAATGAGATAATGTAAGTGAACATGCTTCAAAAACCACACAGCACACACACGAGGTAAAAGAAAATCTGGATTCAAATTTTATAGTTTTCTGGCTCTTGTTTGAATTTATGAGGAGTTTCATAAATCCAGTCCTTTTTTATGGGTAGCTCTAATACTTTATAATGATGCAAAGAGGGATGGGAATGTTCACTATAATCATGCAGAAGAAGATCTGGTACCAGTTCTTTTCCATCTCACTTAACCTCTGCTAAAGGTCATACACAAGCCACAGCTTAAGGTGCATTTTCCATCTAGATCCTGTGTCATTCATGCCTTCAAATGTAAAGGAAAGAAGTAGCAAGTTGTAGAATGTTCAAGTTTTCTGAAGTACACTGAGGAATAAAAGAACATTTTCCTTATGAGCCTGACTAATCCACATTTTCTAAAATGAATAGACTTTTTTTCTGCTGTCTTTCTTTGCCTCTTTGTCTCAATCAAGCTTGTGACTGTGTGATTATAATCATCAATGGTCTGTGATATTTCTGCATGATATCTTACAACAGTATAAGGCAAATGTGTCTCCAGGGCCTCATAGGTTTGATAATGTTAAGGCTACTGTAGTAAAAGGAACTTACTACTATAATAATCCCAATTTCATAACAGTTCATGCAATTTGTCTTATTGGTGTTGCTTTTAGTGATAATCAAAATGTATAAAAGCACAGTACTTTTTTAAAAGCATACATTATTTCACAGTGGTTTAACATTTTCCAGGAAGAGAAAATTTTTCTATTTTATATGCTACCAATACTGTGTGAGCACCTACTACGTGCTTGACGGCATACTGAGAATAGTAACAGTAATGACAGCAATAACATTAACCATTGGTTGAGACCCTGCTAGTTGCTAAATACAGGGCTACAGGCTTCATATGAACGATATCGTTTAGTCCTCACAACTGCCCTGGGAAGTCAAATATTCTTGTCCCCATTTCCCCGTTGACATTAAGTAACTTGTACAAGCTCACCACTCAACAATTCCCTGTTGGTTGGCCATGTCAGATATCAGCTGTGTCTCCTCCTGCAGATCTAGGTGAGATTGTCTTGAACTATTCAATTATGCAGCATTTGAAATCCAACTGCCTTTCCACATTTTATGCCAATTCCTCTGATTCTCTTCGTCTTTTCTATTCCAACTATGCTTTGACCCAAATGTGAAACTCCACCCTTTCTCCAGGTTTCTACAACAAAAACCCCTGCATCAAGCATTCATGCCATTTTTCAGACTTTTGGAAGGTTTTAAGGGCCCCTTTGAGGACTCTCATAATCTTCCATTCATTCACTCATTCTCTCCCTCCCCCCACCCCCTCTTCTTCCTCCCTTCCTTCCTCCCTCTCTCCAGGACTGCCTAAATTTTTCTTTCTTTTACAGAGCTCTTCCACTCTCCACAATGGCTGGGTCAAACTTACACATTAAACCCATTGTGAGGCTCTGCAGGACCAGGAGTTTTCCATTTCACAAGCTCTACACTTTTTAGAAGGGTGTTGTAAGTACAAAAACAATGTGGAGTCCCGTTCATTATAAGTTCCTATTGGGTATTAAACAAGAAGAGAGAATTACATACAACTATTATCTATGCATTTATTTTTTTTAGTTCAGTAGCATCACTAAATGACTAGATAGGGTCTAGTTCTGCTGACTCTTAGACAATAAACTTTTAAATTTTAAAAGGAATTGGAGGAAATGGAAAATAATATATCAAATACCTGTGTGCCCTCTACCTTTCACTTTTTTAAAACTCATTTTTTAAGTTCCATTATATCAGGAGTGGGCAAATTTTTTTTCCATAGAGGGCCAAATAGGGAATATATTTTTACTTTGGAGACTATACGGTCTCAGCTGCAACTACTTACCCTTCTTCTGTATAATAACTACAGCATAGACAACACATAAACAAATAAGGCTATATATCATAAACCTTTACTGACAGTACTGAAATTTCAAATGTCACATAATTTTCACATGTCATGAGATTTTTTCTTTTGTATTTTTTCAACCATTTGAAATATTAAAAAATTAAATATAAAAATCATTTATATTTATAAACCATTATTAACTCCATACAAAAACTGACAATGAGTCCTGGCCAGGTGACTCAGTTGGTTGGGGCATCATCCTGTACTCCAAAGGGTTGCAGGTTTGATTCCTGGTCAGGGAACATACCTAGGTCATGGATTAGATCCTCAGTTGAGGCTAGTATGGGAGGCAATATTTCTCTTTCACATTGATGTTTCTCTCTCTCTCTCAAATCAATTTTTTTAAAAATCTTCACACAAGGATTAAAAACACAATTTGTAAAAAAAAATATCCTGGCAATGAGGGCTATAGTTTGCCAACTCCTATATTGTGGTATCTTTTATATTTGTAAAAGAAACATACTCATGGCTGGTGTGGTTCAGTGGATTGAGTGCTGGCCTGCAAACCAAAGGGTCACCGTTTCAATTCCTAACCAGGGCACATACCTGGATTGCGGGCCACGGCCCCAGTAGGGGGTGCATGAGAGGCAACCACACATTGATGTTTCTCTCTCTCTCTTTCTCCCTCCTGTTTCCTCTCTAAAAAAAAAATAAATAAAATCTTTAAAAAAAGAAACATACTAACCATTGTTATATATTTTTCTGCTCTGCCCTAGCTAAATTTCTAAAATGTTAATATATATTCTAGGGGGGGAACAGATAAACTTCTTACTGAAGACAACTAAGCCCATCATTCCTTACTCCTTCTTCTCATCTCAAAAATTCAATATAATAATCTTTCTCAAGAAATAGTCATGAATTAAGAAGGCTGTACTCTTCTTTGAGCCAATGTCTCCTAAAGTCTGGAATTTTACCATTTAAGTTAGGTAAATACTCACCATAGCTAAACATGTTTCCTTTTCACTGAACCTTAGCTTGTTCAGAGCTTTTAATATGCCAATTCAATTATGACTCTTCAGGAGGATGGTGTAGCGTGCAATAATCCTTATCCTACTAGCCACTGAGCTCTTCTTTCTTGAAGTGTTTCATGGAACTAATATTCTCAAATCTAGACATTTGCTACTCAATATGTCCACAAACCAGCAGCAAAACCGTGGCTATACCTGAAAACCTGTCAAAGACTCTCAGAACACACCCCAGGCCTACTGAATCAGGATCTTCAGTTTAACAGGATTCCCAGGTGTTTTGAATGCACATTACGTTTAAAAAACACTGCTATAGAACATCACTTTGTAAATAATGCTTAAGCTTAAAGAATAGCATAGATCCAGAAGCTGAGATAAATCGTAGCATGAATTACTAGAAATTTTGTTTACTATGAAGTAAAATCCATTTCCCTGGGTTAAAGTAAAGTAGCAAACTAATTATCTACATTTTTTACTTCCTTTTTTGTCACATTCTTATGTTTGCTTTTATTTCTCTTTTGTTTCTGTGCAGTTGGAGAGCAAGAGAGACAAGGCAATTGGAAATGAACTCACAGAGGATGCAGTAATTGACCCCATGTTCTGAGTGTCTTTTAAAAAAATCATATTGGAGCCAGAAATGTAAACTAGGAAAAAAGCCATCATTTTTGTTTCTGAATCTTAATAGAAACACTAATCTTTATTATCATAATCCTTTAATATAGCCAGCTGACTCTTTGTATTATTTTTATTACTCTGAGTAAATAAAACGATATCCCAGGTAAAAGGTCTCATTCTTGGTCTTCACCGCAAGCTTGCGTATTTAGGTAGGAATTACAGCTAAATTTGACTAAGTAGATTTCTGAGGAGCTTGTATAAAATTTACAACATAAGCTCTGCCTTCCAGATATATGTTTGTTTCAAATTCCCATGATCCACGGGCAAATAGTTTTCCTATATTTGTAAGTGCTTATTATGAATAACAGCTGTGAAGTTTTTCTATCCTTCACTATTGGCAGATACAGTTTGGAAACCAAATAAGATTCTTAAATAGGTCTGTATAAATTTTCATTGTGTACAGAACTTCTCTTGCTATTCTCAAGCCCCCCTTATTAAATTGCACCATATGATAAGAAATATGTTCCTGATTGTATTCTGCAGTAATAACCCTGGTTCTAACATTCTCTCTCTCTCTCTCTCTCTCACCTCTATCTCTGTCTCACTCAGAGAGAGTAATCTGATTTTAAGAGGTAGACATGAGACACAATTGAAAGTAAGATTCACACTGTCTCTATTTGCAATTTTTTTTCAATTTCCAATTTGCTGGTCCCTTTTGTGAAATGGTTCAGCATATAAGATTAAAAAGCCATGAGACTCCCAGTGGACTGGATCCTCATTTTCCTCAGAGAAAGCCATTGAGAGTATTCTGCATTAAAGAGACGTGTGGGCTGTGGAGCAGAACAAGCATCTGGGCCACATATGTAGTTAACATGGATGGATGTACACAATAAAAATATTTCTGCGCTCCCTGTGCAGTAGTGACACAGAAAAGACCCTAACTCTGGCAATAATTTTTACACAACTCTAGTGCAATGATAGCCGGTGAACAGTTGACCCTAGTTGTGATCTATTGCAGAATACAGCAGGTCTTCAAATAACATAGTTTCACTCAACATCATTTCATTATAAAGTTGATGAGAAAAATACCTATCCCCGGCAGGGGCCACTGTCTGTGCGGAGTTTGAGGTTTCTCCCCAGGTCTATGTGCGTTTTCTCTGGGTATTCCAGTTGTCACCCACACCCTAAAGATGTGGATGTTAGGTGAGCAGGCGTGTCTAGATTGTCCCAGCCTGGGAGAGCGTGGGTGTGAGGGGGAGGGCACTATGTAATAGATGTCTGCCCTGTCCAGGGTTGGGCCCCCCTGTGCCCTGAGCTGCTGGCAGAGGTCCCAACCACGACCCTGAACTAGTATAGAGAGGTCAGAAAATAATCATCTTACTTGTTTTCATTAATCTTTCTTAAAGGCATATATAGCTCATATTTATTTCAGTATTAAATATAAATGTTTGGGTCTTTATTTAGAAGTTTGGTGATGCTTTTGTGACCAGAAATATGCTGTAGGAACTAAGGATTAGCCGGTGGTATAATTGGTTCCATTACACAATGCCTTGTTTCACTTCATGTCACAATTTTTAAGAACCTCTCCATGGCATTAAGTGATGACTTACTGTACAACTCTATGCTTCTCCAAATGGCTACCGTACAGTCTGTCAATTAAGTCTTTCATTCGCCACCCCCACTGATTTGAGATGACACTTTTATCATGTACTAAATTCCTGTAGGTATTTTGAGTATCTTTCATATGCCAGAATGACACAACTCTTAAAGCTTTATAGTTAGCATCTGGTGGGTGTGGTCTCTCCCTTGGTGATCTTCATCTGGTCACCCTTGCTTATTTGCTCTCCCAAATGGATCTTAGAATTAGCTCGCATGGGTTGGGGAGGGAAAAACAACAAAGCCACATGCTATTTTTTAGAGGGTAGAGATGTTGCAAAATTTGCAAACTAACATCTATGTTTTGTTGAGAGTTCTTCCTAAGTACATGATTTGTCTTTACATTTGTTTGAAATGTAGTTTTGTCTATTATCAGGAGTGTTTCCTGAAATGGGTCTTTCACAGTTTTCATAGAGCATATTCCTAAATATTTTACTTTTGTTGTTACTATTTTTTAATCATCACCCAAGAATACATTCATTGATTTTAGAGAGAGAGGAAGAGAGAGACAGAGAGAGGGGAAGAGAGAAAGAGAGATATAGAACTGTTGCCTCCAGTACCCCCTGCTCAGGGATCAAACCCAAAACCTAGGTATGTGCCCTGATGGAAAATTGAGCCTGCGACCTTTTGGTGCATGGGCCAGTGCTCCAACCGAGTCACACTAGCCAGTCCTATTAGTACTATTTTAATAAGTCTTTTATTCAATTATATTGGATTTCTACATACATGGAGGCTATTTTTTCAGTATATAAATTTAACATTAACTAACCTCCTAAACTATCTTATTTTATATAGTAGTTTTTCAGCCAAATTTCCTGGGTTTTCCAGATGTACTCATCATCTGCAAATAGTATAGCTCTGCATTCATTCTTTTTTATAATTTTTCTACCTGTCTCTTATATTATATCTTTTACACAATTCAGTTATGTAATTTCTCATGTAATATCTACAAAACAATGCTATTATATTCTTACATAGTCCCTTTCTTTTATATAATTGTGTTACCTAACACCTCAGGTCATTGTTGAATAGTAGTGTGATGGTGGGCATCTTTGTCTCAGATCTGACTATAGAAAATACCTCCAGCATTTCCCCATTAAGTTAGATGTTGACTTTTGGGTTGAGACGTATTTATTTTGTTAAGTTAATGAAGTGACTACTGATTCCTTTGGTGCTGAGTGTTTTAAAAAGAACAGTTATTTAGTTTTTTCAAATGCCTTTCAGAGTCTGCAGAGATTTTCATGAGTTTTCTCATTAGATTTAAAATATGATAAATAACATTAACCTATTTCCTAATATTGAACATTCTTGCATTTCTGCCATAAATCTCCTATAGGTATACATAATTTTGTAATTAACAGTTAGATTCTATTAGCTAATATTTTATTTTACTTTTTTTAAGGTTGTATGTATTTATTTTTAGAGAGAGGGGAAGGTAGGGAGAAAAAGAGAGAGAGAAATATCAATGTGTGGTTGCCTTTCATGTGCCCCCTACTGGGGACCTTGCCTGCAACCCAGGGATGTGCCCTGACTGGGAATTGAACTGGTGATCCTTTGATTCACAGCCCGCAGTCAATCCACTGAGCTACACCAACTAGGGCTATTAGCTAATATTTTATTATTTTTGCAGTAGTATTTATAAATGAGCTTGTTCCATAGATTTATTTTTAGCACAATATTTGCTCAGATCCATTACCTTATAAAGGGTTAGCAAAAACAATTATAATTCTATCATTTAATTATTTATCAATCACTAAGTCTATTCATTATTAGATGGAATACTTCTATAAGAAGAAACTTTCCTTCATAAACTATTGGTTATACTAAGACCTAGCTTTACTAAAAAGTCAACATAAATCCTCCATTTATCATTTTTAAGAATAATGACTTTGTTTCCCAGTATTCTCTGAAAAGAACTAATGAGGTTTTATGGGTTTCCTCAGTAGTTCTATAAATTCATGAATTTTTAACATACATATGTGTTTAAATCATTGCCATTTTTATCTTTTTTGATACTCAAATTGTCCCATTTTGGGCCAGTGGAAGTCTCTTAAGCTTAGCTTCAGAGTCCTTGATGGTGGTCCAGCTTTCTTGTGGATGAAGATTCTCAGATTCGTCTTGTACAACTTCTCTTTTAGGCCAGAACAGCCAAATCTTCACACTTTCCCTTTTCGTTGAATCTAGTCCTCAAAAAAAAAGGCATGAACTTGAGCAAGACCCTACAGAACTGGCAGTTGGAGGCTCTGTGTTGACTGACTCATCACAGCTGGGTCTTCAGTCCTTCCTGGAAGGAGATCTGGGTAAGGCACCCCTTTATCTAGCATGCACGTAAAGCTTTAGTCACATGAGCGAGGCCAGAGGAAGAGTACATGATGTTCAGTCAACAGTTACTATGTGTTACAGCAACCCTGAAAGCGTATGCAGAAGAGGAGCCCACAAAAGGAATAGTGAAAAAAGACCAAACAGGCAGAAGGAAAACACAGGGCTACTTACTGAAAATTTTTTCTTTTTCCCACCATTGTGTCTCCTTTGCACCCAGACCAATGCCTGGCCCATGGAAAAAACTAAATAACTGTTGATTAAACAAATGAATGGTCAAGCGTTTCAAATTCTGTAAAAAGCCTGGCTCCATCATGGGAAAGTATTCATCTGCTTTGCCAAAGTAAAAGTGATGATAATTACAGCGCTAGCAGAGCCTAGGTTGCTGTGGGATAAGCCAGGCATGCTGGTGTGCAGGGAAGGGGGACCATGCAGCGGTCTGCTCTGGAAGTAGCTTGACAAAAGATGAGAAACTTAATGGTGGTTAGAAGGGAGGGAGGGTGAGGAGATTTTCTTAGTTTAGTTTTTTGTTGTTTTTGTGTTTGTTTTGCTCTGCTTCTTAACTTGGGAGAAACCTGAGACATTTATAAGCTGAGGAGAAAGAACAAGGGGATGGGAGTGGGGTGGGGCGATGTTGTTACACACGGGAGAAAGACGGTACAGTTTCTGAAGCAAGACTCCTGCGGAGGCAAAAGCTGTTAAGATTCATAACACAGGTAGATTAACCAGAGCAGAAGGAAGGCCAAGGTTTCTACTGAGCAGGAGGAAAAAGAAAGAAGGATGGTGAGATTAAGTTATTTAGTAAAGCATAAGAATGAGAAATTCAGAACTAGGCGTCATAACTGATATTAATAGTCTTTTATGTACACTGATACTAGTTGGTATTTCTGTGCCTTTTCCCTAATGTTTGCAAGGAGCTTGTGTTTATAATATTTTATTACATAGTTACATATTGAGACAGATTAGAATGAAAACAAAGCCCCTTCTCTAAAAGCATCATAGTGGATCAGAGAGAGGGCTGGACCAGGAATCAAGAAGACCTGGGTTCTAGTCTCAACAGACTGTATGTCTGGGTCCATAGAAATAATTAGCCCATGTGAATTGCACACATTTATAAGACATTTAGAAGATATAATCAAGAACACAGGTTGATTAGATATGAAGTGGGAAGGGAGAAGAATCAATAATGATGCTCAAGTTTCTAATTTTGAATAACTGGATGGGTGGTAGAAATACTGAAGAGAAAATAATACTGGGTTATTAGGATCTGTTGAGATAATGTATATATTCAATCTATATGTAAATTGAACACATTCTACAAAAGACATTAATGTTAAGAAACTGATACATAATATTCCCTGAAAATATGGAATGTATAGAACCAAACAATAATTAGCTAAAATGGGGAGCCAGTCTACCTGCAGTCATACAGCATGTGAAGTGAAAGAAAAAATAAAATAATCTTACTGTTAACCTAAAAGAGATGTCAGGAAGAGGTATTGAGCATTTTTAGCAATTTAAATTTTCCTATATTCTTATTTATCCTATGCTGCCATTGGTCTTGTTATTTAACTTACCCATTATTTCTCCTGAAACAATTGCATTATAGTAAGAGTGGATAAATACAACCCTGGAGTACTATAGATTACTGAAATGTTGGTTGCCTTAAACAAAAAGAACTATGAAATCAAGTCAGTTTCTAGATTGCTGTTCTCCTGGGCACTGGTTCATCCTTCAGAGCTGTCAGAGGGTCTTGTCACTCCCAAGCTTCTGTGACACGTAAGACTAATTGTTTGCAGCCCAAGGCATTGCATGTCCCACTTTAAAGGCATCAAGACAAGCGTCTTCTGAATTATCTGATCACTCTAATTCTTCTATGTTAATGGCACAATAATGGAGTTTTTTAATTCCTTTGTTTTGCGTTAGCAATTCTCACTCACCTGCTGGGGTTTAATCAAGTATTCACTCTACCCCCAGATGATTCCGATTATTTTAGACCATCTGTCTTAGTGAGTTTCAGATGCATTTTTAAGCTGTTCATATTTCGGATAACTCTTTAAAGAGCATAAAATTATCTTGGTCTTTCATCCAAACCTCTCAGAAGTCCAGATATATGAAGTCTTTCCAAATTTCCCCTGCCTTTAGTGACCTGGTCACCTACAAAGTCCTAGAGAACTCATCTAGAATGACTTTTATTATGGCTTCTGCTGCCTGATATTGCTTAAATTTAGTATGGTTTGCCCTGTGTTTCTAATGAGATTGAAGATCTTTGAGGGCAAAAGCTATCTCAAAGCTTTTTTACATTCTCTGTGCATAGCATAATATTCCCTCAATTTTTTAAAGATTTCATTTATTTATTTTTAGAGAGAGGGAAAGGGAGGAGGGAGAGGAGGGAGAGAAACAGCAATGCAAGAGAGAAACATCGATCAGTTGCCTCTCACACGCCCCCAAACGGGAACCTGGCCTGCAGCCCATGTGTGTGCCCTGACCAGAAATCAAAACTGTGACCTTTCTTTCTGTGGGATGATGCCCAATCTAGTCATACCAATATTCTCTATATTTTAAAATATGATCTAATAATTACTGATAATATAATAAGGTAGAATAGCACTGGGTTAAGAGAAGAGCCTCTGGAAGAAAGCTGTGTGGTTTTAAAGGCCAGATCTGCCTCTCAGCAGCTCCACAACTTTGGACAAGTTCTCTAGCGTCTCTACTCCCCAGTTTCTCATCCATTGAATAGGGCTAATAATGTACCTATTTACAGGATAGTTAGAGAAAGAAACAGGTTAATATATGTCAATCATTGAGATCAAATGCTTGCCATATACCAAGTACCATATAAATGTTTGCTTGTTGCTGTTAATGATCTCTGTTTAGCACTTTGGAGCTTAATTTATTCAATGTGACACAACTACATATAATATATATGAACAGGTGTTTCCTCTCAAAAAATAATTAGGAGCTTCATCCCCATTTTTATTTTCTACCGTTAGTTACAACTGCCCCCAAGACATCTCAGAACTGACTAGCATTACTGTTGGACCCATAGGAAGATCTGATGAGCTGCTTGGTGGCACATCAGCTGACAAAGGAATGGTGGCATTACCAAATGCCACCATTTTAAACAAAGCAATCTAGCCAGGTTAGAGTCTCAGTACAACACTAGTGTGCACACCAGAGCAGTGCCAAGACACTTTGGTGACAGACATCGTAGACTTCCCAGTCCACCGTCAATAGCACTATTCGTGGTACTCCTGGAATGTGGCAGATCAGCATGATTACTCTAGGCAAGAGAGGAGAAAAGGAAGGACAGAGGGAAAGAAGGTCGAGAAGGGCAAAGAATGGTAAGAAGAACTGTAAGAGACCATGCTGAAATATTGCACAGATGAAAATAAAATACTGATTTCTCCTTCCTACTCCCCATAACATCCAAAAGATAATATTTAGAGATAAGAATATGGGGGTATTAAAGAAGAAAAAGATAAATTAAGAAGATAATTGCTCGTTAAGCGTAGGACTACACCGTAACAAAGGGAGAAATGGCAGAAGAATTTTGACAAACCAAAGGGATCTGCCACATGGAGACAAGAAGAGGAAAAATGCATGTTTCTGAGCAAGTGCATTCCAAGCCTTCTAGAGGAGGCTGCCAGCTTCATGAGCACAGCTAGATATGTTTTCCCAGACTACTCTCATTGTCAGCTAACCTGCCCCCAAGCCATGCATGTCCATCTTCTAGATCCTCTAGATGAGAGCAATGGTTAATCCTTGGTCTTCCTAAATCCAGGCCAGTAAGTGTTACATGTAGAGGAAGTTCAAAGGACACAAGGAAAGTAAAAATGAAACTCATTGTGAGTGTCGAACCTATAGCACATAGCATCTCCATGCTATACACTCTAAAAGGAGGCCCCTGAAAAGGCACATGTGCACACAAAGGCTGGGAAGAAATCCACCAAAATGTTAATGCAGGTCATCTCTACAGAAAGGTGGTTTTCTTCTTTATATACATATCTTTATATTTTAGAAAAATTTATATTGTAAAAAAATAATAATTATTTAAATGAATAACCTAGAAAAGAAAGAAGATTAAGGTATAATTAACTGTAAGCTTAGGTTATTTCCTTTGACTTTGATTTCAGTGAAGGATTCCTTCGCCTCAGAATCCTTAAAGTTGAAGTTCTTAGCAAGAAAAGTAAAAGGAGAAGCCAAAAGTCACTAAAAAACAATATACCTTCATTGCAGGATATGAAGTTTTTTTTCATTGCTTTTGTTTTCTTTGTATTAACCATTTCTGCCATGTTCAGTAAGCTGATAACTCAGAGCTTTTGGTTTATTAGTATGGTCCACCTAGCCCAGATTAAAACTTTTGAATAATTCCTATTTATCAGTACAGGTTTGAAATAAATTGAGTTGGATTTTTGAAAAAACAGAGACAAAAATGTCTAATTCCCTGGGTAGATGAAAAAGAAATCTGATAAAAGATAGCTTTTCCATAAAATATTACACATTTGCTGGAGGTGATAGAAAGTAAAGATTTGGGGGGAATGGCCCCAAATAAAAAATAATTAAATTAATATTTAAAAGTTAAAATAAGAAATCAAAGAACCCTAAGTTAATTTCTAACCCAAAAAACCATTAGAAACTTAACAGCTTGATAAACTTCTTATTAATAAAAAAATTCCAAGGCCCTGGCTGGTGTAGCTCAGTGGATTGAGTGTGGGCTACGAACCAAAGTGTCACAGGTTCAATTCCCAGCCAGGGTACATGCCTGGGTTGCAGTCCGTGACTCCCAGCAACCGCACATTGATGTTTCTCTCTCTTTCTCCCTTCCTTCCCTCTCTTAAAAAAATAAAAAAATAAATAAAAATCTTTAAAAATAAATAAATAAATAAATTCCGGTCTTTATGAATAGTTTACACATTTAAAAGTATAATCTTGCTGAGTGTGTATACAATAAGTAATTCCCAACTGCATTAAGTCTGTTAGAGTTACCAGTATTTGGGAGCTTTGTGGTTGTTGTTAACCTTTGTTTAGTTTTTTGGTCGAGTTTATATGAAATTTAAGTTAAATTAGTTTTTCAATGGTTCCAATAATGGGCCTCCTGCAGAGAATAATGAGAGTAAGACCTAATCACATTCCCCTTGTATTGCTGTGATAAGATTTATATTTAGACCGGGTGTATTTTAAGTCTAACTTTTTTTAAAGTTGAATGCAGCAGGCCATGAATCAACCCTGGGTGCCTTCATTTTGAATTTTCATTTACACCATTCATTTTGCCTGTGAAATGTCAGTGTAAGAAAAAAACCCAAGACTTGTACCAACAAAGAAGGAACGACTAGGTTAAAAGATCCAAGTAGGAGGTCGTGGGGGCAGTGGCAGAAGAGGCCCCCAAAGGGAAGAAAGGGGAGGCTAAAAAGGTGGGAGAGAAGAGTCCCTCCAGTGCCTGCTCCCTGCACTCTCAGAAGTCAGAATTCTCTCCGCTTTTTGAGGGGTTTTTAGGGTATAAATTATGACCTGGATTACAGATCGTTTCTATAAATTGTTGGTTTCCTAATCCTCAAAAAAATCTCACTTTCTTTGAGAAACCAAGGAAAACAGAACAATTCCAAAGCTACTCTGAAACGCCGACTCCAAAGGCCATCGCGAGAGCTCTCAAACATCTGCTTCATCGTGTGGACCCCATCACTGTTTTCAAGGCTCCTTTGTCCTCTGCATTTAGGCTGTGAGTCCAGTTCCCTCCTCCGAAGCAGATTACCAGTGCTGAGGGTCTCCCAACAGAGGCAAATTGGGAACTCCGTGCCCCACAGCCTGAGGCAGGACCCTTCAGTTCCAGCCTCTGATGAGTAGGGGCGGCACAGCCGAAAATGGGACACACCCACCACAGGACTCCAGGACAGCACCTGACCCGCTTTCTCTCCTGGTTTCAGACAGATTTCAGGCTTCTTTGTCTGCGTCCCAGTATCTTTAAACTCATACTAGTACTTCAGGGAACCGTCATAACTTTATAACATTTCTAAAATGTAGTGTTTTCAAGGTTTTTTTTTTCTTTAAGTAGTGCATATATTGACATAGTTACATAGCTTTGCCCAGTAATAAATAACTCTTTGGGGCAGAGGGAAAAAAAAGAAATGCTAAAGATGGATATTCTGCAAAACTCCAGAATTATTGTGAAGTCACATTTTTATCTATAATTTTTAGAGCCTATTTGATTTATCCTAGCTTGGCATATTAGAACAGACATGGGGATACAAACAGCCTGATAGTTAAAATTTTGTCTGCATATGAATCTCCTCTGGCTTCCTCCTCTGCCAGGAAAATTTTTCCTGTTGTCAGTCAACTGATCCTAATATCTTCTTGGAACAGAGCAAACATTTTAAAGTGCACAGCAGAAGTCCTCCCCCAGCCCTGGAGAGAAAACTTTTTTTCCCTTGAGCTGTTGATGTCTTTAAGAGAAATGACTTTAGTTGGTTCAGTCAGATGATAGAGGACAAGGTTCACTCCTTATAAAGGAAAATGTTTGAGTACCAGTACCACTGATTTCAAGTAACTATCCAACTGTTTGGATACCATTCTGTAAGAACATAATCTGAGTCATAAATGGCATAGGGAACAAATCCCTCTTAGAAATGTAGTTTTACTGTAGAAATGTAATTTTACTGTAGTTTTAGACTTTTGTATTATTATTTTGACTGTAGAGAAAAATCCTTTATTAGTATGCATTTTGCGATATATTTATCAGGCCTCCAGTTTCTTCGAAACCAATGAGCTGCATTGCTTTAATTAACTGATCATTCCTGATCCCTGCTAAACTTTTGGTCAGAATGAGTTACTCTGAACCTAAAGAAGAAAATAAGGACACAACTCTATCTTAGACACTAGTAAAGTGTCTTGTTTTAAGGTAAAATAAAGCAAGTCTTCTTTAAGGCAGACTTATGGTAATTGATCCAGAGTCTAAGCTTATTTCAACTATTATCCCATCACATATTATTTTAACTGTTGGGTAAACCTAAATTGTTTACATGGTAGAAAATAGTTACCAGGGAGAATACTCACATGTTAGAACACAGTAGTGGTGGTCTCTGAAAAGACATTTAAACACACAAAACACAGCAAAGCAAAACAATAAAACCCAGTATGTTTGAATGTCTGTAAAGCTCTTCACCGATCTTGTATTAAAAAAAATAAAATGTGTGTTAGGGATGACTCATGGGGCCGATAGGAAAGTGATGAGTGAGGATCTAGATGGTGATGGGGTGGGGGGAAAGAAACCCAAAGAACAGGAATCTTGGGAATAAAGAATAAGTCTTTTTGAACTTTAAAAGTTTTCAGTATCAGTTTGAACTAAAGCAAATAAAATATTTTGGATCAATTCAAATAAAGCAAGTGAAAGGTCCCAAAATGGGGAAACAGAATTATTTTATTTCAGAAGGAATCAAGGTAGTGCCTTATTTGAAAGGCAACAATAGCTATGTCAAGCAGAGTTCTTTTGAGGAGCATAAACAACAGGAGATATAACTATGTATGTAGTATTTATATTAGGGGTTGAGATGTTAAGGAACTGACTTACACAATTTGGGGTTGGTAACTCTGAAATTCATTCATAGGGCAGCCAGTACTCTGAAAATTCAGGTAAAAGTTGATATTGCAATCCAGAGGCAGAATTACTTTTTCCTCAGGAAACCTCAGTCTTTGCTCTTGAGGCCTTCAACTGATCTGGTGAGGCCCATCCAAATTATGAAGCATTATCTGCTTTATTCAAGTTTACTGATTGTCAATGTTAATCACATCTAAAAGCTATCTTCATAATAATATCTACATTGGTGTTTCACCAAAGAACTAGGCACCATAGCCTAACCAAGTTGACACATCACCAATAGCTCTAAAACAATGCTTTATTTTGTACACTTTAGTTTCTCATAGTGTCTAGGAAGAATGAGATGATGTGTTAAGTATTAAGTAGAATGTCAAATTGTGTATATATTTCTGATATTTTGGAGCTTGCTATGCATCTGTGTGTCTGTGTGTTAAGTTTGTGCCATATGCTCGATATTATCAGTATGTGCTTCTTATACTTTCAAAACAAGTATATGCTACCACAGTATTTCTCCTGCAAATGTCCAAAGGAATGTCATTGGTACATTTCAAACACTGCGTCTAAAGATACCTTCAGTGGTAACATTTAACAAAACTTCACTTCAGATTCTGAATCATCTGGCTCATATTTTTGAGGGTTAAGGCGTTAAACATGAAATAAATGGTCCATTAGGATACATGACTTCAGTAATCTAGACATTCACCTTCTGCCCTTTGTGTTAACACTAGTAAAATAAAAATATGTATATGATAAATTTCATTCAAACCATTTGCATTGATTTTTCAAAAGTGACTGCTTACAAACCTTACATGCTTTGTTTCTGTTTCGTTTTATTTTATGTTTTTGCTTATGTTTCTGTTTGCAGAGTGAGTCATTATTCACTTGGTTGGGTGATTGGTTGGTTAGTCTGTGGACTCAAATTAAATACTTTATTTATCAAGACTATGAAAAAAGATCTATGAATGAAAATGGAAATTTACAGAATGACATTGAAAAAAATGATCATAGATTTTAGTTGGTTTTAAAGAAAGTACATCTCTTAATAAGTATAAACAATTCTAGCTTCTGTAAAATAATGCATGTTTCTCTCTCCATATTTGCCTTTTATTGAAATTGGTTGAGAAATAGCACATAAAGGAAAACTATCAAGAGCAATCATAACATATACATTTAAGTAAGCCACAGTATCTAATTTGCTACTTATGAAATGGAAATAAGTAGTTTAACAAAAAAGGTACCAAAAGATCAAGGGAATAGGTTTAAATCATTTAAATGATTAATAAAACTAATCATATTAGCAATTTAAGTTTCTATTTAATTTCTGATAGCATCATTTAAATCTCTTTTACTGGTATTTAGAATTATATCCATCCCTAGTATAGTCAAAGCCCACAAATAAAAGAATTGTCTTTAATTTATTTGTTAAGTTTGTAAATATTTGTCTTACTTGGAAATGCACACAAAAATTCTAGACTTATTCTTAAAGATTATTTTATTCTCTTTATACTACAATAGTCCCCAAGTACATTGTGTTGTTGTTGTTGTTGTTCTTTAGATAGTTTTCTACAGCAGCTATTAAAATTTACTGCAAACTTAGAGGCTTAAAGCAATATGAAATTCTTCATATTACAGCTCCGTAGGTAAGAAATCTGAAATGAGTCTCAGTGGGTTAAAATCAAGGTGTCAACAGGCCGGCATTCCTTCAGCAGGCTCCAGGGGAGAATCTGTTTCCTTTTCTGTTCCAGCTTCCTGAGGCGAACCACATTCCTTGGCTCAGGGCCCCATTCCTTTATCTCTACCCAGCAACCTCGTGCCAAGACCTTCTCAAGTAGCCGTCTACCTGCTTCTCTCTCCTCTGCATTTATAAAGATGCACGTGATTGGATTGGTCCCACCTGGAGTATCAGGATAATCTCCCTATCTCAAGGTCAGTTGATTAGCAACCTTAATTCCACCTGCAACCATAATCCCTATTTACCAAGTAATCTAACATATTTGCAGGTTTCAGGCTCTAGGACACAGGTGTCTTTGTGGGGGGCCACTATCCTGACTGTAAGTTTAATAGTTGTTGAAACTAGGTGATGGGCACACGAGCATTTATTACATTAACCTATTCATTTTTATAGGCTTTAACTTTTCCAAAATAAAAAGATAAAACAAATAAATTTAGGATTCCTTATAACACAAAGAATAGTGTCGTGAAAAGTTAATATTCCAAACTCAATTACAACCTCATTAGTATTCATTCTTTTAGAAAATTTCCATATTTATTTCCAGGGAGCTAGCTGAGAAAAGATAAAATAATGCAACAATTTTTACACTTTAAAATATAAAAACAGGCATATATTTGGCCTCCAGCAAAAAGCCCTTCCTCAGATTTCATGCCAAAAAAATGTTTAAAATAATTTTTTAAAGTACTTATTACTTAAAACTGTTAGGTTTGAGAGCTCTTCTATATCATCTAATGCAATCACTCTCTGACACATGACTTCCCTGACATGATCTTCCCTACTTTCATTGATCATCCCCAGGGGTGCGGGGTGGGAGGTCAAATCCTCCCTAATCCTTGAAGTGGTCTGTTTCATCTTTGGACAATTATGATTATTAAGATTTTGTTCTATTTACTTGGCTTTGGAGAATAAATATAATACTAATTCTTTATAACAATTGACACATATTTGAAAGTAGCTCATACATCACCCTGAGGCGAAATACCTTTAGTTCTTCTAGACATCGATGGCAACATGAAATTAAGTGGTCAAGAATAAAAACTGTGTTCCTATAGAATATTCTATTGGAGGTAAACTAGTTGGTTAGATTAAAATGAAAATTCCCCAACAATCTGTTTATTTAATAAGCTGAATCATAGTATGTTGGGAAATGTAGAGATTTTACCCATGGCTCTACTCTAAAAGCTAGCTGCACAGATTTTCTGAGATTCTTACCTTCCCTAGACAGGATACTCAACCAGGTGGTAAGAGGCCATTGCTGTCCTGGGCTAGTCCTGGGCATGGCTGTCCAGTACACAGGTGAGCTGTAAGCACAGATGAACTAGGGAGGTCAGAGGAGCTCAAAGTTGCCCAGCTGACCTGCAGGGTTCCCAACCTTCACTGAAGACCTTTCATTCAATAAAGCCCAGTTGAATCTCTGCCTCTCCAACTGAGAAGCCAATCTCTTTCCACAAATTAGCAGATTTGAAAACCAATTTTACTTAAAAATTAAAATTTCATAGAAAATGCATGTTTTACTTTTAGCTTTTCAAGTACCTAGTTAGACAAGGTTTACTGAGAAGCTTAAAATAACAAAACTAAAGAGTACATAGCCTTGTGAAATTTAAAGTTTTTGAAGCGTATTTGACATTTTAATCACATCAGGAAAACTTTGACATATAGGAGGACCAGAGTCATGTCATTAAACTTCATTAGACAATAAGGATAGATTCCAGTCGGAGTTGACATAGGTGTGAAATGGGCAGGAATAGAATTTGTAGAGGCCCAACTGATAGGTAGGAAAGTTAGTGCTAACCCCATTTGTCTTGCAGCCTTTCAAGGCCAAGCAGGTTTACTTGAGATTCAGGCAGGTGGCAGAAAATTCACAGAGCTATGGGAATGCCTGACATGCATTTATTCAAAGGTAGGGTGACCCCCACACACTGTAAGCCACAAGTCTCACCATGGGAAGTCCCAACTCCCTTATATACTAATGCACACAAAGCCGGCAGAGTGCCAAGATATTGTATAACAAAGCATGATTCTGCGCATGTGGACCCATGCTCAAGGTTATGAGAATTTGGCTTATCTTAGTAGCCCAGACATCTGGGTGAGGGAGCCTGACTGACTCCATTTACTGTATACCCTTACAACACAGTAAACTGCCTTAACTTTTGTCAATCCAGGCCTCATCCCTACAGCTGATTGAAAATACAAATCAATGAAGGCTCTGGTTAAGATATTTTGCCCTCAAAGCTATACAGTGACATTTCTGAACTGAGATCTTTCCTCTGTGATGGCTCATTTTACATTTTTATTGACTCTGGGCATAGTAGCTCCTAGTGGGAGCCTATCGTTTATTCCATTTACAGAAAGGATAGCCTCTGTTCCCCCAAACCATAGACTTACTAGCATACTTGACTGTTCACCTAAAGCATAGATAACCCACATGCCTGACCAGTTATTAGCCTTAGTTATTCAAGACAATTTTCTCCTGAGGACCTGGTGGCCTTGAGACCTCTGTTATAAACTGCCACCACACGATGATGTTTTTTACCACTTCACGGAGATATCTACCAGGACCACTTTCAGTTTAAATACAGATTAATTTTTGCCTCTGTGGACAGGAGTCAGTTATGAGCTGAGAAACATGAACTCAACTTAGAAGACTCTCTTCACCCTATCTGAATTAGCATTTCACAAAACTAGGGTTAGTGTTGGTCAAGACAATCTTTTAACACAGCACTTAATTCTTTCATAGTTAGTG